>NW_026294595.1:42042027-42683277 GCF_007827085.1 Peromyscus californicus insignis | reverse complement strand
ATTTAATGTTGCATATACTCAACGAAAATTCAGCTTAATCACAAGTACCAGAAAGATGTGTGATCACTATGAATAAGAAGTATCGTATTATCAAAAATCTACTTCTGATAAAAATGCTTTCAGATAAATTTTCTTCTTTATTAATCCAAAGCATTGTTTTTTCGAATTTTATAAATTATATGCTACATTATCCAGTGAGGAGACAATGGCTCCACTAATGTATATCTAACCAAACCATATTAGGTACATTAAGAGCAGAGTTTCACGCCCACCTAATCAAATGCTTATATGATATGGAAGGAGAGATTAAACACCTAGCCAGCTGACCAGCCCTGGTACCTGGCAAATATTTCTAGGATTCACAACCTTGATACCATACAATTTAGGAGAGAAGTCTTACGTTTTATTTGGCAGTGTTAAGCAAAGGGACTGGGATTTTGAACTAAGCCCTGAATTATCAGTGATAAAAATACACATACTTTGCAAACCAGCCTGTGGCATGACATCCCTGTAAGTGTTAATGAGTATGAACAAGTATCACATTTTATTGGTAGGGAAAGGACAGGGAGGGATGAGGCAGCCAGTGTCGGATGCTGTGGAAGATGAAGACGGAAGGGTTATAGTCAAGTCACACTTCAATTGGCTATCACTAAAGAATGGACAGTACATGCTGTGCCTTGATCTAACAGTTTATTTTGTGGTAGATTAACGGTTTATTTTCCATCTGCAGGTTTCTTTGGTTAGCCTGGTAGCCACTGCCCTTGGTTACTCAGAACTTGGTGCCATCAAATCCCTCCGGACATTGAGAGCTCTACGGCCTCTCCGAGCCTTATCCCGCTTTGAAGGCATGAGGGTAAGGAAAATCAGTGGCGCTCTCTGAAGCTCCAGGCAGAGTTCCATGCAGTCAGTGACTCAGAGACATAGCAGTCTCCACAGAATTAGATAATTCAGGGCTAAAGCCATAGAGAACAGCAAGCTTTTCTTCTGGAAATTGCAGTTTATTTAAACACACACTGAGGAATTGAGACAGAGCAAATACCAGCATCTGGGGCTTGAGTTCACAGTTCAGGCCTGCCCCATTCCCCTGCCCCCACCACACACACACACTGCTCTTAATTTCATTGCTCGGGCACTTGGGAACAACAGCTGACAACATTCATCCTGCCAGGGCCTTCAGTAGATAAGTTTGAGTCCTCAGAACATATCAGTAATACAAATTTTTTTAAAAGGCGATGCTTTATTTCTTGAATTCATGTAAATCACAGCACCCAGCAAACCTGGTACATCCCTCACATCCGAATTGAGTTGCTAGGATAATTAGCAGCATATTTCTAACAAGCCGGCTTTGCTTCACGGATCTTTTGAGCACACGTTCTGGGTGAGGTTCAGTTTTTCCACAGTACCAGCCTTGTCCTCCCCTGCTCTCTCCCTTAGCAAGTATATCTTGTCTCACGACAGAAAATGCATGGCTGCCACGCCTTCAGAACTGCTGTGCACAAAGGCCAGTTTTGTTTAATCTGCTTTGCAAATGCACACGGATATTGAATTTCTTCAAGGCCATGGGATTTTTATGTTAGGAGGTGGTTTGTTTGGGGCAATAAACCCCTTCAGCCTTGACTGGGAAATTTACTCATTGTGGAAAATGAAACCACCCTCCAGCTGCTCTCGCAGCGCTGTGAGCCGAGACACGCTTGGCTTGCCTGTCGCAAATTCTGTCTCATTGCTTATGTTAACAAATTCATAAAAATCTGTTCTAAATAACAATCTTCTTTTACTGCTGACATCATCTCAGCCTTTATCATGCTTCATGGCTTCTTGTTGAAGGTTTATTTTATTTTATTTTTTATTGAAGATAGATTTTTTTTTCTCATATAATACGTCCTAATCACAGTTCCCCCTCCCTCTCCTCCACCGAGCTCCTCCCCACCTCCCCTCCCACCTGGATACACCCCCTTTCTGTCTCTCATTAGAAAACAAACAGACTTCTAAAAGACGATAATAAAATAAGACAGAAAAAAAAAACCTAAAGCATCAGAAGAAGATACAACAAATAAAAGGAAAAGAGTTCAAGAAACAGATATAGATGCAGAGACCCACTCGGGGATCCATAAAAAACACTAAGCAGGAAACCATAATATATTCACAAAGGACCTGTAGAGTAAAAAGAGAGAGAATATATATATGTATATATATGTATGTATATATATATATATATATATATAATAAAAAGTAAGATAAAATTAAAAACAAAAACAAAAAAAGTCCTGATACAACATTATAAGACAAGGAAGCTCCAAAGATCCTGTTGACTTTGTTTTCTCCTGGCCATCTACTGCTGGGCATGCTGCCTACCCTTAAGAGCAGCTTGTTTCCCAGTGAGACTCCCTTGGAGAAAAGTAGATTTTCCTTCGCAGGTGGTTGGTTATCAGTTGGAGAAAGCCTCTGGGTTAGGGAGTAGGGCATGTGCCCACTTCCTTCAGCTCTAAGGCCCCATCTAGTGCAGACCTAATACAGGCCCTGTGCCCGCTGCCTCCGTCTCTGTGCGTTCGTATGTACATCGATCCTGTTGATTTAGAGGGTCTTGTTTACTTGATGTCCTCCATCCCCTCCAGCTCTTACAGTCTTTCTACAGCCTCTCCTGCTGAGTTCCCTGCACCCTAGGGAGGGGGATTTGATGGTGACATAGCATTTAGGGCTGAGTGCGCGTTCCGATATCTCTGACTGTCTGGATGATGTCTGGCTGAGAGTCTGTCTGTGCTCCCATGTGCTGAAGGGAGAAGCTTCTCTGATGATAGCACTAATCTCTGAGTGTAGCAGAACGTCATTTTATTGCTGTTTTTGTTTGTTTGTTTAGAACAGGATTGTTTGGTTTTACCCAAGGTCTCTCAGGTTCTTGGTCACCCGTGCAGTGCCAGATATGGATTCCATCTAGTGGAGTGGGCGGGCCTTAAGTCAAGTCAGATTTTGATTGGTTACTCCCACACAATCTGTGTCACCTTTGCACTAGCATATCTCGCAGGCAGGACATGATTGTGGATCAAAAGGTTTGTAGCTGGGTTTGTACATTTCTGCTTTGGTGTCCTGCACAGTACCTTCCTGTATCAACGACGCTAGCACATTGGTGTGAAGGCTCAGTGCTTTACTTCTCCATGTTCAATCAGTTGTGTGGGGCTTGTCTTCGGCGATTGGGCCTTGCCGTCAGTTGCAAAGAGAGAAACCTATAGTCCTGGCAATAGCCTGGATTGTTTGAGGGTGTCCATGGGACCCCTTTGGCCAACAACCATAATTGTAGCTGATATCAGAGAGGAAATGCAATTGAGCAAGTCTGCAAACTTACAATTTTCCTCTTATCTGAAAAAATTCTACGATTAGTATTTTGATTCATATGGAATACCTAAGATTTCAGCTAAATGTAGCAACATCTATCTGAAGATAAGAAAATTTGTAGAGGTATGAATGAGGTCACTGTACATAATTTTAATCTGAAAAGAAAACTAACAAGTACAATTTGTATGACTTAGTTTCTAAAGGAAATAAAATTCAATTACTATAGGAAAACACTACAATTTTGGATTTCAATTTTTTTAATGCTGGTTTACAATTTTTTAAAATAACGTTTACTATATTTTTAAATAAAACAATAGTTTTATTGTGTAGGAATCCTTAGCAGAGTCATCCACTACAGAGTAAGATAAGTGAAGTTAGAAAAGCTACTTTTGCTATCCGTGAGATCTTAAAATGCATCGTAATCATTCCTGGATTCAGAGAAACAAAGGAGGCTGGGCTTTTCCTCACTAAACACATCAGCCTAGCAAAAAAAAACCATGAACATAGACTTAAGGGGAACATGTAGGCGTTGGCAAGTAATAATAATGGGATATATTTGATCATCTTACATCTAAAGATAAATCTTACCTCTGCCTATAATTTATTCTGTGTTTAAGAGACAGAGATTTTCTAATACAAAAATAAAAGAAATTAAACAAGACTTTTAAACCCTTCATCCTCACCTTCATGGTCAGATAAATGTTCCTGGCCTGAGGAGACAGATTTTATGCCCTTTACATGCTTTATTTGTGAAGGAGTTGTGTACTTAATTCTTTCAGGTCATCATTAATTCGCTCGTGTTCACAAAAATTAATATGTCACTGCCAATGACTACTACCATCGGTGTTTAATGCATATTTCTCCCTCAGCACTTTTTCCTCATCGTGAATTTCTGACTCCATCTTACTATCTCAGGTTTTGTTCATTTCTTTTCAGTTTTGTGGTATTTTGTTCTCCTTCCTTGCTTAGCTCTTTAGCTGTATTGTCATTTGCCTCCCCTTGTCAATATGCAGTAGAAAACACTAGAAGAAGCTTTCTAGGGCTAGAAATCTACCTAGATACCCATTTAACCCCTTCCAAATGTGTCTTAGTGCCGAATGCATATACGTCAGTGATGGCTTCTACTTTAGCAAGTCATGGCTCTCCTGTCTTCCCACAGGTGGTTGTGAACGCTCTTGTTGGCGCAATCCCCTCCATCATGAATGTACTCCTGGTGTGTCTCATCTTCTGGTTGATCTTTAGTATCATGGGGGTGAACCTGTTTGCTGGAAAGTTCTATCACTGTGTTAACATGACAACAGGCAACATGTTTGACGTGAATGAGGTCAACAACTTCAGCGACTGTCAGGCTCTTGGCAAGCAAGCCCGGTGGAAGAATGTGAAAGTCAACTTTGACAACGTTGGGGCGGGCTACCTGGCATTGTTGCAAGTGGTAAGTGGCTACTGTAGGAACCTTGAAAACATTGAGAAGTGTGCCGCCTAAGACCCCTTTGTGATGCTCTCTGAACATCACAAAGTAGGTCTTAGGCGGCACACTTAAAAAGTAGGTAGGTAGTTGACACCTCAAATTAGTTACTTGGCTGTGAAAGTGACCCTGTAGTTTTTATTTTCCCCTGGGAGTGCAGTTTTTAATGTTTTCACAGGATTTCTTATTTCTTCTTCTGTATTTTCCTTGTTATATCACTGACCATTATTTCAGTTTTTTATTTTTCTGTAAAAATTGTGTATATTGAAATATTGGTTACATATTCTGTTTATGAATTAAATGTATGAATTTTTAGCCAGATACTTTCCATAGCAATGTCTAACATAATATGATATTATTATACATGCTGAAATGCAAAATCTCAAGGGATACTTTTCAAAATATGTAGTGCTTATTCTTTTTAACTTCATGACAGCACAGTTGCTTATCAATTATTAGTGAAAATAAGTTGCGCTTAAATACAACCCTAGGCTTCAACCCCAGATTTTATTTTCTTGTTGGAAGGAATTAAGATGAGATTAAGATGGGATTTTCATTAATCAAGTCTCCAGTTATGTTTTGCTATAGGAAAAAAAAAACAGAATTGCCCCCAACAAAGGAAAAGAAAAGAAATTCTAAACTCTGAACACAAATTTTGATATTCAGTAGTAGGGAGGTACTTAATAACACCTCATTTGACCCATTTCAACACCTGAGTAGAGAATGTCATGGTACTATATGAAAAGATACTTAGAACAATGTTGTTGTATTTATGTCTGGTAAATTTAGGTGAGACATTCATAAATAATTCTATTGTATTGTGTACAGGCCACATTCAAAGGCTGGATGGATATTATGTATGCAGCTGTTGATTCACGGGATGTAAGTAGCTCTCAGACACTATTTGCAGCTACTAGATTGTCCAAGGTAAACATTGGTGAGAATTGAACTGAGAGACCCAGAATTCTATATTACATAAAGTCAAAGTATTTACCATTGCAAGTAGAAATGATTGTTTTAAGACAGGGTGCTTATGTGGGGATAGTTATTTGGTTACTATAGGTATGATATGTAATAGATAATATGTCTACTCTGAAAAGTTGTCAGATTACATGCAGGATAGCTTAGCCCTGCAAAGAGAACTATTCCGAGTAGGAAGGTAGCTCAATGCAGGAAACACTCGTTTTTCTGCTCCTTTGGAGGACATCATCAGCCAGGCTGTAAAACAGCTTCCAAGGACATTATAGCCAGACAAGTGAGCAGACTTCAAGGAAACTCAGTCTCAAAAGTATAAATATAAAGAATTGGTTAAAACACATCTGGTTACTCTGTATTTTTCTCTCAGTTGATTTTCTGCTATCAAAACTTTTCCAAACACAAACTGAAGATATTGCGAAAAAATGTTGGAATAATAATAATGTTGAGATGATAATAATAAAATACCAGGCCCAAACTGTTAGCTGCATTTATAACAGTGTTATTTGTGCTGAGGAATAGTTGGCAGGTAGGCTACAATGGAAAAACATGTTGGATTTCAAATGTAAAATTCTCAAATGTCATACTAGTTTGAGAAAATAATTATTTTTGTAAAATAGTATCTGAAGACATGATAAGAGAAGTTCATATGAAGTAACAGTGCTCACTGCATTATTTAGTCCAAGTGTCCATGTGGCTAATAGTATTCAATATTTTCCCTATTGTCTAGGTCAAACTTCAACCTGTATATGAAGAAAATCTGTATATGTATTTATACTTTGTCATCTTCATCATCTTTGGCTCGTTCTTCACTCTAAATCTCTTCATCGGTGTCATCATAGACAACTTCAACCAGCAGAAGAAAAAGATGAGTGTCGCCCACGCCCCACCCTTCCCTGCTCAAAGCACCTGTGTGCTACAGAGCCAACCAGATACTTGAAGTCATGACATACTTAGATTGTGCTGATATTATTTGCACTCTTACTCTGGGGCCAGTAAAGCTATAGCCTCTACTCAGTAGCTTCTTTCCTTTCATCTGCTGGGCAGCTATCTCCCTGACCCAGAAATATAACCATTATTTCAGGACAGCCAATGATTATTCAGCACTTAATATGGCTTCTGGGTTCTTTCAGGAATTACCCTCACCAATATCTCAGCTTCATCTTCTCCCACATCTCGTTTTATCCACTATCCTGTTACCTACTCATTTCCTCATCCACGCATGTCATCAACAGAACTTGTTAGAGGGAAGCTGCATGAACCTTCCTGACCTTTTCTGAACTCAGACATGCACTGGTTTCTCCGTGGCCTTATATGTGATATTTTCTCTTCCTGAGATGTGTTACCCAGCAAACTCTTTATTATCCGTTAAAGCCTTAAGCTTAAGCCTGACTCTCTCAATTTGTTGTTGTGTCTACAATAACTTTTCTTCCTTCTTCCTGTTCATTTGCTTGCTCTTTTTTCTTCCTTTCCCCCTTTTCATACTTCCTTTTTAATGACCTACCCACTTAAGGAGCATGACATTGTGTTATGTACCTATGCAATTCTCATACCAATCACATTGTTTGACACACACAACAATGCTAAAAATTGTCGAATAAAGCAAGAAAACTCTCAACAGTAAAAGAGGAAAAAAAAGATATTTGGCTCGCTCCATGAAAATATATTTGAGGACCTTAAAACTCATTGTGAACATAACATGATCCAATTAGGATGTTGTACTAATCAGAATTTTATATGCTTATGGGCTTTGCATAATATTAAAGTCTGCAGTATTTCACATAAATTGGAGAAGCAGAATAATGAATCTATATTTAGCAAGGTAAAAATCCATTTAAAATTGAGAAAAGTTTAAAGGAAGCCTCAGAAATACTTTGGTTAAAATACTGTTGTAACACAGGTTGGGATTGTAACCAGGTGATTCTGTGTGTTTACTTTGGAGGTCAAGACATCTTTATGACAGAAGAACAGAAAAAATACTACAATGCAATGAAGAAACTTGGCTCCAAAAAACCCCAGAAGCCCATCCCTCGGCCTGCAGTAAGACAGATATCTTGTATTCATTAAGGTTCTAAGACAGGGTTTTCATTGGAGTGCCTGGATCAGAACATCTAGGGTGATATCACCAATCCATAGCACTAATCACAAATTTCATGTTGTGCAGCACAGTCTACAGATGTAAACTCGATAGCAAGTGTCAAGTTCCTAAAATTCTGGGATGTTCTTGATAGTTGGTGAGTTGAGATCACCAAGAGTTCCCAGGAACTGGCCCCAAATCAAGATTGACTCTCCGGCTGCCAGTATGTCTGACTGCTGCTCCTCTGACCTTGCTGACATCTGTGGTTTTAAGTAGATGGAGGCTCCCAGATGGCCCACTCCGCCACCATTCCCTCTCTCTGCTCTTTCTTCCTCCCTTCTCTCTTCCTCCTAGTATAAATCTCATTTCAGCTTTTCTTTCTGTTACTAGCTTTTAAGGTAGCGCACAAAGTAAACAATACTTTTACAGCATTTCCATACGTATCATTGGACTTCATTATAACCTCCCTCTCCTGCCCTCCTTACTTCCTCTGCACCTTTCATTCCGGTTGCCTTCCCCCCTGTAAGTAGTAACCTACTCTGTTTTCACATCACCTTCACTCCAAAGCTCTATCCCCAACCCTCCCATCCATTCCTTTCTCATGCTCCCCTATCTACCTAGATTCATGATCTCTCTCCATATTATCTATAACTTGATATATATTAAACTTAAGCTCTGAACATGAGAAAACCATTTGTCTTTTGGGGTTCCCTCACTCTTGAGACTAGAAAATGTTCCCAACTTGCTTAGAAAGAAAAACTGTCTCAAAATTTCGTTTCACCAGAAAGAGAATAAAGATCATTGAAATGCATATTCTGTAACACCTCCTAACGTGGGGTGGCATAATGATGCTGGGTCATGCTCACAGAACTGTACCCTAACTCATCTACTCTCTGAGACAGGTTAAAAAAAAAACGTAACTGAGGCCCATAAAGTAACTGTACCCCTGACCACAAAGCCTGTGATCAGCAAAACTCACAATTGAAAAGTTTCGTGAACCTTATCAGTGATATCCTCTTACTGTGCATTTAAAAGCAATTGAAATTGGGAGTTTTAAGATGAGGAGGAAAGATGGGAAGACACTGCACACGGAAAGGAATAAACCAACCTGCTTCACCAAAAGTCATTGATATCGGGAAACATGCTTGGTTTGTGACCTTGGATTTTTTTTCCATAAGCCATGGGATTTTGTGTATTTATTATAAATATTTTTAGTTATCTAATAAAACTGCATTTACATTTGGATTTACACAGGACTCTAAAAGCATGTTTCCTGAAATAGGTATTAATTAGACCCTCACGTCTCATGCATTTTAAAAAAGCTATGTGTGGGAGGGCATTTTGCTTATGCATGTCTCTGTGCACCATGTGTCTTCTCTCTACCCGTGAATCCAGGAGAGCAAATCAGATACCCTTTAACTAAAGTTAAGAGTTATCAGCTACCATGTGAGGGCTAGGAATTGAATCTTGGTCCTCTGGAAGACCAGACAGGGCTCTTAGCTACTGAGGCATCTTTCTAGTCCTTTCATGCATTTGTTGAAACATAAATAGGAAACTGTGATGGAGAAAATCGATAAATTAACAAATAAACAAATAGAATTGAATAAATATAACTAATATCATTTGAGGGAAGAAAATAAGAAATAACAGGAAATTCTTAAACTATTGATAAGTGAAGTAGATTATTCATCTAAAAGTCTGTATTTGCCTTTTCTGAAGTCTTCACTAATGATTGAAATCCTTTTTATAAAAATTATCATATTTAACCAAACAGCCTCTACATATTTTCAGCCAATTTCCACCAGTTTCTGGTTTATTCAGTTCTGTCTTCCTATGAGACCCAAATGAAACAAGTATGTTTGCTACTGGCATGTGGTAGGGTACCTCTCATTAAAAAAAATAATAATAATAGGAAGTAAAATGGAGTTTAAAGATTATTTAGGATACTGTAAGGAGGGTGCATACCTGAGAGACATGTGTGGATTTGCAATGTTACCCGATCACTATTTGTGCAATGTGTACACTAACCTCATATCCCTTTTTCTCTAGAACAAATTTCAAGGAATGGTCTTTGACTTTGTAACCAGACAAGTCTTTGACATCAGCATCATGATCCTCATCTGCCTTAACATGGTCACCATGATGGTGGAAACTGACGACCAGAGCAAATACATGACCCTGGTTTTGTCCCGAATCAACCTTGTGTTCATCGTCCTGTTCACGGGGGAGTTTGTGCTGAAGCTCATCTCTCTCAGATACTACTACTTCACTATCGGTTGGAACATCTTTGACTTTGTGGTGGTGATTCTCTCAATTGTAGGTAAGGACAGTTCAATCCCAGAGACATGTACTTCTAGAGAACATTTCCCCCAAATCCTGCCAACAACTGGCCATGGAAATGCAGTTGGAGAAAATGGAGTGTGCAGAGTGAAGATTTCAATGCTAACATATTTGAATACAATTTTGAAACGAGTTTATTCACAAAGTTAACTGGTTAGAAATTAAAGTATTAGTACTGGATTCTGGGAATAGATGAAGAAAACAGGAAGCAAAATTAGCATGTCTGCTTTGTATCAGTTACTGTTCTCCTTATTGGGATAGAATAACCGACAAGCAATTTAACAAAGGACAGGTACACTGTGGCTGGAAGTTGTAGGGATACACTCCATCCTGGTGTGGAAAGCCTGGCATGGGGCACAAGGTGCAGCAGATTCAAGTGAACCTGCATTTGGGAAGGAGAGTGAGAACAAGAAATTGAGCTGTGTTATAAAGCCACAAGCCTTGCCCCCCCTCCCCCCAGTGACCCATTTCTCCTAATAAGGTTTCATTTCCTGAAGGTTCCACAACTTTCCAAAACACCACCAACAGCAGCATGGCAAAGGTCCAAACACTTGAGCCTATGGCAATGGCTAACCCTCAAAGCACAATGTTCTGCTGGCAGTAAATAGTCAGGCTTAAGGGTAAGGCACGTGTCTTTAAAAATACGTCCTCATAACACAGTAGTGTAAGTGTACAACTTGGTCGCTGTCTTACTGCTGTAAAGACACCATGCCAACTCTTATAAGAGACAGCTTTTAATTAAGGGCTTGTTTACAGTTTTAAAGGGTTAGACTATAACCATCATGGCAGGAAGCAGACAGGCATGGCACTAGAGCAGTAGCTGGGAGCTTTACATCCTGATCCTCAGGCAGCAGGCAGAGAGAGAGAGAGAGAGAGAGAGAGAGAGAGAGAGAGAGAGAGAGAGAGAGATTGGGTCTGGCATGGGCTTTAGAAACCTCAAAGCCCACTCCCAGTGACACACCCACTCCAACAAAGCCACACCCACACCAAGTTTACACACCCACTCTAAAAAGTTTGCAATCCACTCCTACAAGGCCACACCCACTCCAACGAAGCCACACCTACTCCCAAAAAGGCCACAACTACTCCAACAAGGTCACATTTACTCCAACAAAGCCACACCTACTCCAGCAAGGCCATACTACTCCAACAATACCACATTTCATAATTCTTCCCAAACATTTCCACTAACTGGGGACCAAACAGTCAAACATATGAGCCTACGGGAGCCATTTTCATTCAAACAGTACTATATATAATTCAAAAACAAATCAAGAATAAATAGCCAGTACTGCCCAAAACATTTAACAGTCTTTCAGAAGAAAGAGAAATGACATTTGACATGACTCTTGCAAGAATGGTGGAGTTTTAACAGGCAGAAAGAGGAAATGATATCATAAAGCTCCAAATTTAGAAACTATAGGTCAGATGTGGTCCACTTTCTCAAACTAAAGTATGTCACTCTCATTGAGAACAATGAGTTATTTCATAAATAACCTTTATTTCTAATTGCTATATTTCATGTATAGTAGTGAAGCATAACAACTAGAAACTATAACCATAAATTAGCATGGTAATATTTTGGATTATTTTGGATTTTAGAAAAATCTGTATTGCTTTATAACTTTGTATTATAGTGCCATTGAATAAAACTCAAAAACACTTAAATGTTAATATTAGAGTAGATTCAAAGGTATAGTTAAGGTAAGTTTTTGTAAGATTATTTTTTTAATTAGACATGTGCAAAAAGCCCAGGCGGTAGTGGCACACACCTTTAATCAACTGGGAGGCAGAGGCAGGCGGATCTTGGAGTTTGAGGCCAGCCTGCAGAGTGAGTTGCAGGACAACCAGGGCTATACAGAGAAACTGCGTCAACAAAAAAACAAAACAAAAAGGACGCACACACATACATCTTTCCTATAAACATTGATACACTCACTGTTCATCTCTCTCTTCTGTATACTTTTCCATAGGAATGTTTCTGGCCGAGCTGATAGAGAAGTACTTTGTGTCCCCTACCCTGTTCCGAGTCATCCGCTTGGCCAGGATTGGCAGAATCCTACGCTTGATCAAAGGTGCCAAGGGGATCCGCACGCTGCTCTTTGCTCTGATGATGTCCCTTCCTGCGCTGTTCAACATCGGCCTCCTGCTTTTCCTGGTCATGTTCATCTATGCCATCTTTGGGATGTCCAACTTTGCCTACGTTAAAAAGGAAGCTGGAATTGATGACATGTTCAACTTTGAGACTTTTGGCAACAGCATGATCTGCCTATTTCAAATCACCACCTCAGCAGGCTGGGACGGACTGCTGGCACCTATCCTCAACAGTGCACCTCCTGACTGTGACCCGGATGCAATTCACCCTGGAAGCTCGGTGAAGGGGGATTGTGGGAACCCATCCGTGGGGATTTTCTTTTTTGTCAGCTACATCATCATATCCTTCCTGGTTGTGGTGAACATGTACATCGCCGTCATCCTGGAGAACTTCAGTGTCGCCACGGAGGAAAGTGCAGAGCCCCTGAGTGAGGACGACTTTGAGATGTTCTATGAGGTCTGGGAGAAGTTCGACCCTGATGCCACTCAGTTCATAGAGTTCTGCAAGCTCTCTGACTTTGCGGCTGCCCTGGATCCTCCCCTTCTCATCGCAAAGCCAAACAAAGTCCAGCTCATTGCCATGGATCTGCCCATGGTGAGCGGAGACCGCATCCACTGCCTGGACATCTTATTTGCTTTTACGAAGCGGGTTTTGGGTGAGAGCGGAGAGATGGATGCCCTTCGAATCCAGATGGAAGATCGGTTCATGGCTTCCAACCCCTCCAAAGTCTCCTATGAGCCGATTACCACCACGTTGAAACGCAAACAAGAGGAGGTGTCTGCTGCTATCATTCAGCGCAACTACAGATGTTATCTTTTAAAGCAAAGGTTAAAAAACATATCAAGTAAATATGACAAAGAGACAATCAAGGGGAGGATTGACTTGCCTATAAAAGGAGATATGGTTATTGACAAATTGAATGGGAATTCCACCCCAGAAAAGACAGATGGAAGTTCCTCTACCACCTCTCCTCCTTCCTATGATAGCGTGACAAAACCAGATAAGGAAAAGTTTGAGAAAGACAAACCAGAAAAAGACAGCAAAGGAAAGGAGGGCAGAGAAAATCAAAAGTAAAACGCAACAAAGAAATATCTTTGTGATCAATTGTTTACAGCCCCTGAAGGGAAAGTTTATGTGTCAACTGGACTCCGAGGAGAGGTCCATGCCAAACTGACTGTTTCAACAAATACTGAAGGTCAGTGCCTATACCAGACAGTGGCCTCTCTGTCACTGCCGCTCTGTGAGACAGGGTATCAACGTTGACAAGAGGTTGTTGCTTCCATTACCAGCTGACACTGCTGAGGAGAACTCCATTGTGAAAGTGACCATGATAACACCACCAAACGCCATTCGGACTACACTCCCATCCATTCGATTTTTAACATTCACGTTTGCCATGTTTTTACAAAAATCTGTCCCAGTGGATCTTCCTGGTCCCTGATTCATAGTCTGTTCATAATACTATGTCACTATTTTTGTAAGTGTGCTTTATGTTAAGGGAAAAAAATATATATATATAAGAATCCTGTGTTCCAAGTCCACAAGTTTCTCCAGTAATCAAAAAAAATATTTTGCCTGAGAGATAAAAAAATTATTGCTCAAAACTAAAAACAAAAAATTCTAATGTTAACAGTTTCGAATACTTCTACTTTCTGGATGGTGTTATCTACAAGTATTTTAGTCTGTTATGTTTGTTTATGCCTGAGCAGTTATGTGCCTGGAAAGTCTCCACTAATATTTAAAAGGATTATTTTTATGCAAAATATTTTGCTTCAATAAGTGCAAATTTTATTCTAAGTTTCAGAGTTCTATATTTAAGTTTGGTTAAATGCCCCCCACCCCCAAAAAGTTATCTAATATTTCTGTTCTAGAAAAATCTATCCAAAGTATCACTTTAGAATAGTGTTCCACTTTCTGTGGCAGTATTTTGTTGCCATTTTTTGCTCTCAGCAAAACTGACAGTT
Organism: Peromyscus californicus insignis; assembly: GCF_007827085.1. Classification (NCBI taxonomy): domain Eukaryota; kingdom Metazoa; phylum Chordata; class Mammalia; order Rodentia; family Cricetidae; genus Peromyscus; species Peromyscus californicus. Next base: position 42,669,034 of record NW_026294595.1, on the reverse strand, counting down.
TATGTCAATTAAATACCCTCTGTTATGTAAATAGTTATTTTATCCTGTGGTGCATGTTTGGGCAAATATATATATAAACGTATATATAGCCTAATACACAACTTCTATTAAATCAAATATGTACCACAGTGTATGTGTCTTTGCAAGCTTCCAACAGAGAGGTAGCCTGTACCATTCATCACACAGAAATAGTTGGGAGGCTATCACTAATGCATGTTAATATTGCCTAAGCTACTCTATTTTAATCAATCCATTTATCACACGTTTTGGTAAGAAGAGACACTGTTGGTGGTAGAATGAATTCAGTCCTGCTCTCTGTCCACCTGTCAAGAAAATCTCACTGATATTATTTTAAAACACCTTTGTTTTTTCATTGTTAAATCAACTTGAATATCACAATGTGTCTTTATTAATTTAAAGGAGACACACTGTATAGGGCCTATCACTAAAACCTAGACTTCAGAGTTTGCTAAAAAAAAAATGTCCAAAATTTGTTTAAATATAAATAATGTAAAATATAATCAGTTTTCTTTGTCAGCATTTGTACATAAGAAAATTATTTTCAGGTTGATGACATGGCAATTTATTTTACCTTATCCTTTTGCTTTTTATTTTTAATCAAAATTCCAAACTTTTGCATCCAAAAGACTTTTCAGCAGATAATTTCCTAAAATAAAAGTTAGACAATGGGTTTTGTGGATTTCTTTGTTATAATATATTTTCTACCATTCTAATAAAAGATATGTTGGTCAAAATCTCAAACCCTGACCATTTTCTACCGACTCTGGTTGCCTGCAGGTAATCCTTCACTCATGGAAGTTTGTTTTTTTTAACTCAACTTTTGTAGTATTTGCATACGCAGACTAGGCTTATTTTTTTAAATCCTGCTGCACTTAACCTATCATGGATATAACATGAGCTCTGTCCTTTTTAGCCAGGAACAAAGGGGCAAAGTTGTGCAATTACCTAACATGATATAATTTTTTTTGCACAAACCAAAAGTTTAATGTTCATTCCTTTTACAAAACTATTTACTGTAGTGTATTGATGAACTGCATGCAGGGAATTGCTATTACTAAAAGAATGGTGAGCTACTTCATTACTGAGCCAAAAGAATAAATTCTTCATTTTTTACTGTATCTCATTTGTTGGACTGAGTTTTTTTATTATTATTATTATTGGCAGGTAAAAATTTACACAACTAATGAAAACCTGTATTTGATTTGACATTTGTATTCATAAAAGTTCTCTTGAGTTTTGTAACACCCTGTTACATGATCTACCCAGAAGACTGTCAAAATAAAGACTAGTTAAAAGCAGTTTTGTGAACTGTTCCTTCATCAAAGGGCCGGCCCATATGACCCAACCTTCAGGCTTGACAATATTTGCAGCAGCCCTCAACAATGGTTATCAATTTCAGTTAATTTATTGACTGAACAGGATTCTAATATCAATGCCTCTAAATGTAAGTGGTGTCGTGTCCTGATATCTTGGTGACTAACACGTCACTCATGTGTTTTATTTCCTAAATGCATTCTATAACTTATAAAGTATCAGTGACACAGGGATTAGGAATTGATGTTACTTTTCCAGGGTCCCTTGCTTTTTTGTCAATTCCTAACCAAACCTTTATCTCCATGGAAAACTCAGGTTTTAATGAATATTTTTAAGACGACTCAGATCTGGATATATATTTCATAATTTCCCCAAAATAAATTACATAAAGTGACTAATGGGATTCATTGGCTTCTTCCTACTCAAGTCAATTTACAGGTTTGACCAATACCAGAGGACTCAAATATTGATTTGCAAAATCCTAAGTCTTTTAAAGCATCTTGATGTGTAATCAAAAAGCAAGGCTCTGTAGCAGCCAATTAATATGCATTATATCAATGCCACTACCTTCCAAAGTATTTTATACAGGCTTCAGCTGCGAAGAGAACACCTCTAGAAGATGCCTTTCTAGCTAAAGGTTGTTATGCAAACATAGAGGTATGGATATAATTTGGTAAACTTTTAAAATAATTGCTTCTGTGAGTAATAAAATCCTTTCGGCAAAAACTTTTATATTGGAATTTTGTTTGAGAAATAACAATGACTCAATCAAATTCCTCCTCCTAGAAGCAACAATACCATGAAATGAGAAAACTTAATTTTAATAACAAAGAATATTGGTGTAAAGGGCTGTTCTTTTGGTTTTGAAAAGTGTGGGGGAAGTGGACATTCTGATTTTCAAGTATTGTAGCCAAGGATACTGAACTATGTAAAGTGATACATCTTATTGATACTTCAATTACGTAGGGTACAATAAATACCATGAAACCCATTTCTGTGCATTCCATCCACTCAGAGTACTCATGCAGGAAGTCAGTGTTGACATTTTAAGAAAACATAAAATGAACTGTGCCAGCAGTTCTGACACATAGCTTCAGTTTCATTTTTGGCATCAGATTAAATGTGTGAAATTCCAGTCCCCCCTCACGCTCTCCCTCTATTAAAAAGTATGGTGACCTTGAATTAGAGGTTTGGTGGTGGTGGTGGTGCTTCTATACATTGTTACCAGACAGACCAAGTTTCCCATAAGGTGTGTGTGTGTGTGTGTGTGTGTGTGTGTGTGTGTGTGTGTGTGTGTGCTCAGAAGGAAGGTTGAGGACAATTTTAGTAAAGTTTGAGAGAAAAACAGTGGATTGGGCAATCTATAATTCTAAATGGCTGCTAGAGGAAGGAGACAGAGCAGGAAAGACAGAAAGTTATGTATGGAAATCAGAGAAACAGTAAGAAAGTCAAGCGTGCCAGAGAAAGCATGCTTTTGCTTTGGGCTACTATTTAGGAAAAAAATAGAGAAAAGAAAAAGTAAAAACATGCCAGAGGTCAGAGGGCATCTCACTCCAGGTCCCCTTTCCCAGGACAAAGGATTGCATCAGGAACGTGTGATTTGAAATAGACAGATTATTAAGAAATGGAAAACACTCCTGAGAATAGAAGTGGGCTGGAGTGCTCAGGGACAAAGCCCAGACATTGGGCCATGAGATGTGTGGTGCTTTATTGTACACTTACAGAGCACCTACCTCTCCCAAGTTTGCATATAGGGTTTTCTCAGCCTGTTCTGTTCATTACACAAAGTCCAGGTAGGGCTGAACTCCAGCCTTCTCTGTAAGCTAGCTCCTTATATTATTATTGTTGTTTATTTTGATATATTTCAGTTTCCAGGATCTATTTTCCTGGATGTCATAATCATGCCTTCAATTTTATGTTCAAAATTAAACTGCATATTCAAAGTGAATTGTTTCCTTTAAATAGATAGCATTTACCTAGAAAAATGTATATTGTCAGTCTGTCTTTAAAAAAATTATTTAGAAAACATTTAATAGAAACACAGCATTCAATCTAATATTAAGAGAAATGTCTTCTCAGTATCAAAGATTTCATGGCTCGGAAATGTAAGTAAAGGAAAAGCCACTGCTTCTTCTCTATGTTACAGAATTCTAACAGACAGCATCTGGTAAATAATATAACCAATTAAAGCAAGTAAATCGCTAGTCATTTGCAAAATTGTCTCAGAGGAATAAACTTGGTTGTCATTAATAACATTTAATACACCACTCCAGGAAGTTGAGTTAATACATATTTTCAACTGTAGTTTTTATTACAAAAGAACTGAAGATGTATACCATTCTCTTATACTAGCACTCTAGTATTCTGCTGTAGATAGGGTAGTTAATATTTTGATGCATCCAAGCATGGCTCCTGTGGTCCTTCTGTCTGCAACATTTTTCTCCTCTCCTCTCCAGAACTTTTCTGTCCTCCATAATTTTGGTGCCCTACTAAAGGACATATCTAAAACCTTCCAAAAGAAATAGCACCCAATCGCCTAGAAAATCAATTGTCCTTGTCATGAAGTAAGAAACAACCTGTATAATGTCCTCTACCGATGATCCACCCACATGGATCAGCCACGTCTCCACACTGCACCATTCCTCAGACTGTGTATTCTCCAGCACCCCAATGCTTTGATATCCCTCTGTCTGCACTTGCTGCCTCTTTTGCCTGAAGGTCCTTCGCTCTCCCCATCTCTTTTTAATTTTTTCCTGGACAGACCATTACCACCTTTCTAAAACCATCTCAAATGTCATCCTTCGTTAGGGAAAGTCCCACTTTGATCAGTGGAGTGCTTCCCTTCCCCCCGGTGGTCCTACTGTGCATATGAGCTGGCATTTATGGTACTGTGTTATCATGCCTTCCTTGTTCACTTGGCTCTTCTAAGAATTATAGTTTACACCAGATATGGAATACATCTCATTAATCTTCTCACCTCTATTTCCTTTATAAATTATGGTTAGCAAAGTATATTACTGTCACTGTTTAGATACACAAGTAGTAGAAATGATTATTTCAGGAATATAAATCAAAACAGTAGTTTTTAAATATTTAATGAAAACAACTCTTCAATTAATTATTATCTATATTCACACAACCCATCTTTATAATTGGGCAAAAAAAAATCACGAAAAAAGAAAAAGAAAGGAAGAAAGGAAAATACGGTGTACTTTGTGACTATGTATTAGAAATTAGAGCTATCCCCAAGAGGAGCTATAGCACCAAAGAACTTGGTTAAAGTAGTTCTATTAGTGAAAAAGTAGTTTTATTTAGTTGTCTTCAATTAGAAGTATGTTACATGAATAAAATGACAACTGATATTTCATTTCAACACTTAATCATGTAGATTCATTTTAATAATCTACAGGTACATTGGTAATGCAAGGATAATTTCAGGATTTAGCATAGTGAACATATATTTTTAGCATGCAATGAGACAACTACCCTAAAGCCTTCAGGTCATCAAATATCTAAGAAGAGAGATGAAAAGGATTTACACAGACTGTTGTAATGCATGGATGAACTCACAATCAAGCCAGAGAAACTCTCTCAGACTGAGGGAAAAGGTGAACCGCCTCTGAAGTCTGTCTTGCTCTGTGGTCTTTGTTCTAGAGACCCAGCTTGCTTTGGATTGCCTGCTGTGGTGATTATTTTTATTGAGCTAATTTATTGAGCTAAAATACCTAAGGGATTACTAAAGCATGCCAGGAGTGATGGCATTTCAGTTGACTGCTAGATTCTGGGTGTCCTAACCTAACAGATGAACCATCTGAAACCATGAGACAAGTCTTTTCTTCCTTCAATTAAATTGTCTCATGGGTAATTTGGGAAAGCCATGAAATGACAATTAATACAATGGGAAAATACCAGAAAATACTAACAAAATTAAAACTGGTGTATTTGTATTATTAAAATAAAAATAGTTTCAAGACTCCAGAGAGTTCTAAATGTTACCTATTAAACTCTAAAATGTGCGCATGCAGTCTACTGAGCTCCAAGGGGTTTGGGCAGCCCCACCATCTATAGCCCACACAGCTTGTCCTCCAGGCTTAAGCTGGAAAGCACATCTGCTGCTGTCCTTCTTAGATGCCCCAGAGCTCTGGGTTCTCTAATGCAATGGAGGCTTCACCTTCAACAATGGCCTTGAAGGGCCTCTCTGTAGGGATTCCAAACCTGCCACAAGGTGCCAACCGTAAGTTGCTTAACATGGCTCCCCACTCTTGTATCTTCTATGCTTCCAAAACCAATACCATGTGGATGACTCTTAGATTGGCAAGTTTGGCTACCAGCATAAAGTATAGCCTTGGCTTCCTTCTTAGCTTCTGGGAATTAACTCCCAAGGAAACACTTTCTGTTACCCCGATGAAGCACAGGCTTCAGCTCAATGGTGCTGAATGCCTATGACAGCTAGTTTTCCAATCCGAGCTTGACCAGTATTCTTTCAGCACAGTGAAGCCCAAAGTGTTTCACTTCAGTGGTGCTAGTCTCTGGTTAATCACAGCTGATCCTTTAGCTCCAGATCATCAGCACACACAAGATTCTCAATACAAATTTTCACACAACCAGCCCCAATACATTGTTTTCTTCCCTCTTAAATCTCACAAGCCAGGCTTCCAGAGGCCGTATTTTGCTCAGCATTTCTATCTTCCAAGTTTCCACAAGAACAACTCATGAAGGTTAGAACACTCAGTGACTTTGACAACCCAAAGTTCTAAATGTTTTTATAATCCTCCAACAGAATGTTTGAAAGACATAAAAGACTGCATGGCCAGGTACATTGTAGGACAAAGTGCTAAACGGTCTTATTAATAAAACCCAGAGCCAGATATTGGGGTTAAAACCGAGAGATCAGAAAAGCAGAAAGAAGGCAGCCATGTTCTCATCACTTGGAGATCTTCAGCCAAAAAGATCTACTTCCTGTCTACCCACGCCTATATACCTTTCTGTTCTGCCATCTCATTTCCCCTTTTCACCCAGCTACATCACTTCCTCTTCCTGCCCAGCTCTGTCACTTCCTGTGTGTCTGTACAGACCTCCAGACCTTTATGGTTAGTGCTGGGATTGAAGGTATGTACCACCATGCCTGGCTCTGTTCCCAGTGTGGTCTTGAACTCACAGAGATCCAGACAGATCTCTGCTTTCTGAGTGATGGGATTAAAGCCATGTGCTACCATTGCCTGACCTCTATGTTTACTATAGTGGCTGGCTTTTTCCTCTGATCCTCAGTTAAACTTTATTGGGGTACACAGATATCATCACGGTACATCATAGAAATACCCCATTGCTCTAATACCTATTTCTACTCTAACTAATTTTATCTCTGTTGCTGTGATAAAACACTGGCCAAAATCAATTTAGGGGAGGGAAGGGTTTATTTTACCTTATAGGTCACAGTCCATCATTGAGGGAAGTCAGGGTAGGAACTCAAGCAGGAACTTGAAGCAGGAATCACAGAGTAATGTTGCCTGCTGCCTCAGTCACTGGTTCAGGTTTAGCTAATTTTCTAATCAACCCAGATATCTGCACAGGGAGTGGTACTGCCTACATTGGACTGAGCCCTTCTAAGTCAATTAATATTCAAAACAATATTCCACTGACTAATCTTATCTACACCACTCCTCAATCAATGATTTTCTCTAAGACGACTCCAGACTGTGTCAAATTGCCAATGAAAGCTAACTAAGACAATATGAAAAAAATCTAATAAGTCATAAGAAGAAACAGACAAGTATAATATACAATCAAATATTTTCCTGAATAATTAATAACTCAAGTCGACAGAAAAACCTAAAAATGTACATAGCTCTTGAACATTGCAATTAACACCCGAGGTATTGGACACCTAAAGAACACAGCAACATTTTCAAAAGCCTAGTGAGTTTGAAAATGTACACGTCTCCATTTTAAATGTGTTATATGTTAGGTCAAGTGTCAAATGTCTTGCAAATGTCAAAGACTTTGCAAGAACTGGCATCATACAGACCACACCATGTTCTCTTATCTAAATGCAAGTGAGTGAGGCTCTTGCGGGTAATAAATATTTTGCAATACATGTGGTGACTTAAAACTGCATTTCTGGTTTCCTCTCCTAAAAACTGTGAAGGAGCTGTCAGACAATGCCCCTCACGTAGAACTGAAAGTCCCAACTAAACACAGTTACCTGAGAGCAGCACAGAGACCACCGTAAAGAAGGAGAAGGCGTGGCGAGTGGCAGGAAGCCATCATGTCAATCCACTATCATTATCTGGCACAACCAGGCAAAACTAGAAACAATTATTGTCTGGTAACAGAATTGATTCATTAAAAAAAAAAAAAAAAAAGGTATGCATAAGATGTTCAGAATGTGTGGTAAATGTAAATCAATTGCTTAGCCCCCTAACAAATTAACTTGGTATGTTTAGGAAATTTGTGTGTGTGTGTGTGTGTGTGTGTGTGTGTGTGTATTAGCAAAGTGGACATAAATATTTAGAAAGCAACTAGACAGGCACATCATGTCCCTTTAGCAGATCAACATTAGTAGCTTCCCTACTAGGGCCTAAGCTCTACAAACTTTTGACTGACTTTTGGTACCAGAAGCAAATTTACTCCTATGAAGCCTCACATCCAATCAGAAAGCAGTTGGTTACCCCCGAGCGGTCTTGCTACCGTCATACCAGTAGGCTAGCTCCTCCAGCCTGGCTAGTTGGTATTGCACACAGGATCCACTAGAAGGCTGTTGACCATGATTTCTTCCAACAGGTTGCATTGCACCTGCTGGCCAGCCAGGAAGAAAGAAGCTTTATGCTGGTATTCATGGCTCTCAGCTGGCGAGAGACATTAACCAGATGCCACAAACAACATACCTTTATCTGATTTTATTTTCTTGTTAGTTTTGTTTGTTGACACAGGGTCTTACTCTGTAGCCCAGGCTAACCCAGATGGAACATAGTAGATACTCTACACTAGCCTCAGACTCCCAACAATCCCCCTGCTTCAACCTCCCAACTGCTGAGTTAACACCCAGAAACAGACAATTTTTTTTATGCTGTAATTTCAAATTGTTCACAAAATTTTGTTTAAGCAGAAAATATGGGCACTTTTTCATCCTTTTAAATATTCATGCTGCATCACAGCCATCTTACTGGACTAAGAGAGTATTTGGCTTCCCAAGGGCCATTAATATTTGAGTCAACTCAGTGCATTAGAGAACCAGAAACACAGTTAAACTTAGCACAGAAGGGGTAGGGGTGTGAAAATATACACCAGATGCTAGGGAAAGAGTCTTGGGATGTAGCTTTCTTGTTGGTGAAATAAGGGTTATACATGCATGGATTTGGGATAATAGAATTATGTAAAACCACATAGCATTATGTAAAAGTGCACAAAGTTTTTCAAATTGCTTTAAGAGCAGGGAATTGAGGTAATATCTTTCTCCAAAATGGTCTTTCCTGAGCTCTTCAAAGATGTGTAACTCCAAGCAGCTTCCCTAGAGGACACATGGTTGTCAAGGAGACAAGGAGGGCCCTCCTCCTCTACCCTCAGAGCTGAAACTAGCAGGACTGGTTTGGGAGTAATGTGGGAACACTACAGTCAGCCTTCCTGGTGCTGGCAGTGAACACCAAGCCTAATCTAGTGCACTGAAAGAGAAGAGAAATAGAACACACAAACACACCCAACACACGCACACACAAACACAACAGAAGCATATATACGCATATATATATGTATATATATATATACATGCACACACACACTCACATAGACACACACACACACACACACACACACACACACACACACACACACACACCAATACAATGAAATTAGGAACATGAAGGAAACTCTTTAACCACCTATGTACTTAGCTAAAATTGAAATCAAATACTATCTATAGATCAAATAAATCTAAAATGGATCAAATACTGTCTTTAGGAAAGCCATTTATTTCTTCTAAGCTCAAATAAGGGAAAAGGTATTACCTATCTGAAATAATTTAATTTCTCTAAAAAAAAAACAAGGTTGTTAGTAATTTTTAAAAACACGTTATAAAAGGACTGTTTAAATTCTTTAAGAAAGTTGCATATCAGTGTATTTATTGTTACCTTTATTCAGTCAATAAATCCAGTAATGCACACAGCAAGAAAAGCACAAGCTAAAACTTGAGAATGCTCAAAACATAAATAGAAATATGTAATCCAACATTTTTAAAAAAGAAGAACCTCTTCTTTTTCATCAACATGCCTATTTATATTACTAAGTAAAACAAATTGATTCAACTAGAGCTGAAAAAGTAATTAAAAGCAAAAAATACGAGCCGGTATAAAGACCATCGTCTGATAACTGTTTAGATCAGTACAAATATTAGTCCTCCTTTTTTCCTATAGTCCTGTTAAATTCTAAACACACTTTAGTTAGAAAGTTTGTTGTGACATCTTCAGTGTTTATTATGATGCCCTGTATCCTTCAGAGAAAGTACAAATAGAAAAGAGAGTATATAAATGCCAAAATTATTAGTAGGTTTTCTGTACCCTGATAATTGGTTTCCCCACCAATGCAGTGAGCCAGACCAAGCTGAACTGAATAAGTATAACGACAGGTTTATTTGAGCAATGAAACTCCTGGGCAGGTCTCCAGTCCCAGAAATCGAAGCTGGAGAAATGGAGAAGATACATGCCTGAACTAAAGCAGGAAGATTTTATATATATAGCCTGTAGGTGAGAGGTGATGATGTGTCCACCACATTCTGGGTTTATGCAGGAATGCTTAGGCAGGGACGTGGACTGCTGGTCGCAACAGGAAAATTTGCAATAATCACCAGTGGAACTGGCTTTTTGTTGCCTTCTATTTGTCGGGGATATTCTGAGAGGGCAGGGTTTGGAGAGAGAGAGACAGGAATGGGGCTTTCCAGATCAAGCAGGGGTGAGCTGGAGGTTCCAACTGAACAATTATTTCCTTGTAAGCTAATTGGACAGCTACTTCTCTTGAAACTAATTCCACAAGAAAATACACAAAATCCTTTTTCTGGATATCTTTTGGAGTCTTTATATAAAAGTATTGTGAATGTGTTAGTTTATAAAACATTCAATCAACTGTATCCCACAGCAAGTAGGGGACCTGTCTTCCCCTGATTAGATCCACCTACATAGAATGGAAACTTCCTGCACCAGGAGGGCAGCCTGAGTGGCCCTCTGGACACTAATGCCCCTTTTAAGACTCACAAGTAAATGGATGGAGGTAGAAATAATCCTTCTGAATGAGGTAACTCGGAGCCAGGAAGACAAATGTCACATGTTCTCTCCTGTGTCACTATTAGTTTTAAATATTTGATATGTGTGTTTAAATTGGAGTAGCCACTGAGTTTCAGAGACTAGTAGGGGTCTGTGTTAGTCAAGGTTTCTACTGCTGTTAAGAGACACTATGACCATGGCAACTCTTACAAAGGAAAACATTTCCTTGGGTCTGGCTTACAGGTTCAGAAGTTTAGTCTATTATTATCATGGTGGGGAGCATGGTGGTGTGCAGGCAGACATGGTGCTGGAGAAGGAGCCGAGAGTTAGACATCTGGATTGACAGGCAGGAGAGAGGGGGGAGAGAAAAGAGGGAGAGAGAGAGACAGACAGAGAGACAGAGACAGAGAGACACAGAATGGGCCCACTTCCAATGACACACTTCTTCTGACAAGGCCACACCAACTGTAACAAGGCCACACCTCCTAATACTGCCACTCCTTATTAGGTTATGGGGTCTTTTTATTGAAACTACCAACAGGGTCCTCAAATGGTATTTCAAAGAAAGATAGAAGGCAGATGATATGAAGGGGAGGGGTAGGAACCAGAGAGTTGAATGAGATGTGGATTGTAGGGCAGGTTAGAGGTGGGAGTGTAGGCAGATATAACTAACACTAAAGACCTCCGCAGATGGTATATAGAAACCTACCACTGTAGATGCTTCCTAAAATATATACATATACACAGCTACAAGGGGTTGTAAAAGGAGTATCTTATAACAGGTTAATAATGCCTCCCCCAGACACCAAGGCTACCGAATAAAAATCCTAGTGCTAGGTTTCAATTACCTCTTTGGGGGTTGCTGGCTACTGAAGTTACATAGACAGCCCTACCCACACACTACAAGCTATCGTCATTACTTTGCTACCCTCCAGAACTTGATGGTAAGATGCTATTGCCAAAGACATCACATAGTTGAGTCATATTGCATGGAGAAATCAAAGCTGGTACCAACCTGGAAGCTTCATTTCTATTGGCTAGTTTTCATCATGTTGAAAAGTACTATGCACACTCCCAGGAGAGAAGGTTTATCAACACTCCTACCTGTCAGTGAATACAGTGAACTATAAGTAATGACTGGCTTAGCAAGATGTGCCGACTGGTGATTTAGCAGCATGGATGTTTAAGGAAATAATCAACATTTTCTGATTGGAATTAAAACCTGATCCTCAAGACAGAACTCCTACCAGGAGCTGTTAACTGAGCAAGAGTCAGTGGTTGACTAGGTCATAAACCCCGAGATAACTTAATACTATTGGTATTCTAGTATTGGGCATAGTAATAAACTGCCTCTTAATTCTTATCTTTATGCCCATTGATTAGCACATCTTTCAACCCTCCTCAGACAAGCTTGTTTTTTTTCACGAGATGGCAATTGGAACTCACAGTTTGTCAGCATGCAAACAATAAGAGACTGGAGTGCTCAGCTCTAAATGCAACATCTATATTTGTTATGTGACTCTATTCCTGGGGAGACATGAACAACCACCTACCGACCCTAGATAGGGAACCGATGACAGACCAAAGTAAAGGTACAACTGAAGACCAACATGGTGAACCAGTGAGTTTTATTATGGCTACTTACAGAATGCTGATGGGGGGTTACTTACAGGAGCAGGAAGGATTCGAAGACAGCTTCAAAAATCCCCCCACCAGCATGGCTGGTAGCCCATGAAAGTGGGCAACTCGAGCACAACACAACCAGCAGGCAGCTCAACAACTTGGAGAATGTCCTTTCCAAGTGACTCAGTTGGTCTGAGCATTTTCCAGGAAGCTTGACTTCCCCCAATCACAATAGATTTGCCTATATTTCCCCTCTCCTACTTTCAAATTTTACTCCAAGTCTCTGGTTTAACAATAGTCAATGATCTCTTAATTTGTAGTTTTCATATGAGAGATAAAAGAACAGAATTTTTTCAGCTTCCTCAGATACTATTTTTAAGTAATTCCAAAACAAAGAATGTCATACACATCTGAACACTGGAATTAGGATTCATTTTTTGTGTATACTACATGCAAAATTATTTTCAGATATAATTCATATTTGCATGCATGCATTGCCATGGATTTCAAGATTGCAGTAGATTTTAGGGTAGCACATTTCCAACTTTATTTATTCTCTACATTTATATAGTATGATTGTGGAGCCATTGAGTTCTATTCTTCTACTTTATTCTTCATTCCAAGTAGCATGATTACAATTCTTCTTTGAGAGAGAGAGAGAGAGAGAGAGAGAGAGAGAGAGAGAGAGAGAGAAAGGAAACTCACTTTCAACTGGAAGTACTCTACTTTGGACAGTATACGACAGAGACAATAATCTATAAAATAAAATGATGGATGCCATAGGCCAGTTTAAAAAGATCAGTCCTGCTCAACTTGTTTTCTGGAACTCATCATGGAATTGAGTTTCTTTGTGGCCTGCCAGCTGGAAACAGGCTCTGTGCAGAGGTTTCCAGGTTTTTCTACTTCAGGATGCTGCAACATGTTCATTTGCTAATGGCATGCATTGTTATTTGCTCCAGAACTGTGAAAATCAGAAGTTTCCCCATGTGTGGTTTTGTACAAAAAATAGACCCCAAGGGCTCTGCAGAAGTAACATATAAATGTAGAGACTTCTCATTTAGTTTACCAATGATGATAAATTTGTACTCTATGCCCAATGTTCATAAAATTTTATCTTATCTATCTCTCATATAATCTTACTGAGATAAGTCTTATCAACCCTATTTTAAATATTCAAAAATGGAATTTCAATATCACAAAGACACTGGGAAAGGCAACATTCAAATCCAGACTCTACCAAAATCTACCCAAAGTCAACCATGTTGAGTATAGCCTCTAAAATTATCAGACATATTAGCTATTACAATAGCATTTTAGTCACTATTTTCTGTGACTTCACATTTAACGTTATTCCATACCCATCAGATATATTTTTATGCCGATGTGAAGGAATGAAAAGTAAATGCCCACTGTTCCTGCCCTTGAGCCTAAAATAACTTCATTTCAGAACAATTTAATCTATATGTAAAGCCTGATTACATTCGCTATTCTGTTCTGGACGTGGGGAAAGATGGATTCAGTAGAGTAATTGTCTTACCCAATTAGAGTCAAAGGTCATTGACACATACAGAAAAAATAATTGAACACACAATCAAAATGGAAACGAAGTATTGAGACAGTGAGAGAGAGGCCAAGGCCAAATACAAGCAAGTTAGTCCACAGTCACAGCTGACACAGGCATTTGGCGCCTTCAGTGCCCGATACTATTTAATGCTGCGAAAACACTGACCAAGAACATGGCCTCCTCTGCTCTCACACGGGTTACTGACTTATGAGGAACACATGGAGGCAAACAGCAACATCGAGCTATGTAAAGCTGTGAAGGTGCATGGTGCTGGAGTAGCTAAAAAGAAGCTAATTACGGGAACAAACTAATGCCAGGGGCCCTGGAACAGAGCCCTGCTAGTTTACAAATAATATTTAGTGACTTAGCATATAAACTGAAAGAACGAACAGACAGCTAAAAGTATGAATGGGAAGATAATCTTGAATCCTGCTGTGTTAGTTATTTTTCTGTTGCTGTGCTAGAACATCATGAGCAAGGCTAATTTTAAAGACAGGGTTTATTTTGGCTCACACTTTCAAAGGATTAGAGTCCATAATGGCAGGGTTGCAGCAGCAGACAGCAGGCACCATAGCAGGAACAGGAAGCTGAGAGCTCCCATCTCAACTGTAAGCATAAAGTGTGAAGCAGAGATCAAACTGAAAATGGCATGAATCTTTAAACTCTCAAATCCCACCTCCAGTGACACACATCATCTAACAAGGCCACACCTCCTAGACCTTCCCAAACAGTGCCACCAACTTTGGACCAAATGTTCAAATACATGAGCCTATAGGAGATATTCTCATTCAAATCACACTCGTTAGTTAGGTCTCTAGTGCTGTGATAAAATACCATGACCAAAAGCAACTTGGGGAGGAGAGAGTTTATTTCATCTTATGGCTTATAGTCCATCTTCCAGAGAAGTTAGGCCAGGAATTTAAAGCATGGACCAATGCAGAGACCATGGAGGAGTACCAATTCCTGGCTTGTTCTTCATGGCTTGCTCAATTTGCCTTCTTATACTATCCAGGACCACCATCCCAGGGGTGGCACCACCTACAGTAAGCTAGGCCTTCCTACCTCAAAGATCAATCAAGAAAATGTCTCATAATCTTCCCCATAGACCAATCTAGTGAGGGCATTTTCTCAATTGAGGTTCCCTCTGCTCAAATGACTCTAACATATGTCAACTTGAAAACTAGCCAGCACAAAACCACATCTATCAAGGCTAGAGTTGGAAGAATAGGATTGCTAAATAGTTAACTGGTTAAATATAATCATCATCTTCTATTTTTATGTTATCACACTGTGTTGGCTATTATTGCCCTATAGTAAGTCTTGAATTGTTCCCTGCCAGAGTCTATGGATCCTGACCTGACTGACTATGACATCCAGACCCATCAGCAATTTCTGGGTTGAGATGCACGTGCTATTAAATAGTACTGATGGGACGAGGCACACTAGTCGCTCTCTTCTGAATTTTCCATCGAAGTAACTGAAAGAGAAAAATGAAAGTCAAGCAAATGAAGAAAAGATGGATTCAAAGATTCTGAAGCTGATAGTCTAGAAGAATGTCCTGGCCTGTGGGCTGACTTAGCAGGCCTTGCCCTGCAATCCTGGTAACCTGAGTCAGATTCTCAGAATTCACATAAAGGTGGGAGGAGAGGACAAACTCCACAATATCCTCTAATCTCCACACATACACCATGGCACGCCTTCTCACACATACACATCATGACCTCTCTCTCTCTCTCTCTCTCTCTCATACACACACACACACACACACACACACACACACACACACACACACACACGTGCGCAAACCTTTGTAAATATATACAGAAAATGAACAAAAATTTTTAAAAATTTGAAAGTATATACTGAACTGAAAACATAGGTAATACTGGTTAATATGTGACTACAAAAAATAATAGTATTTAAAATAATAAAAGTAAAATCTACTATGATTCCTACCTAAACTTAACTCTAAAATTGAGGAACATCTAAGGAGGAGCCTGCTCCAGGTTACATTATCTGTGTTAGGTCAGATGGTCAAAAGCTATTTCAACTCCTCCCAATAAGGAGTAAATACATAGTCCCCATGGAATGCATTTGCATTCTCTGACTCCCCTAATCAAGAGATTTCAGCAGCTGAACATCTTGAGGAATTCTGAATGTGGCCTCAGAGAACACTCTGAGGAAAGCAGCCTCCTGACATGAAAATTAACCATCCAAAGACCACTGTGCATGAAGAAAACCCAAGCCAGTCAAGTGGGCAGGGCCCAGGGACAAAGGGTTCTAGACTTGCGTCGGGGCTGTTGTCCTGTCACAGTGCAGGTAGATAGGAGAGAGAAGAGTCAGGATGACAGTCAGTGACTGTGTCCCCAGCCTCTCCTCGCATGCCCTTCCCTTCTGAGAACTGTCACCTCACACAAGTAAGAGAAGGAATAAGACAACGTGAAACCTTTGGTCTGCTGATCACAGCCACCACAGTGGATACACCTGTAGCAGACACTCTCGGATGTTGTAGCTTGGATCTCTAGAGATCCCTAACACTTTTCCAAGGGGCCTCTGGAGTCAAAACTATTCGCCTTCACTGCTATTGGTATTTGCACAAAACGTTGGTGTGCAGAACTGCTGAGGTCCCAGTTTGTCAAGCCAGCGACACCAAGTTCCATGGTGAGTCCTGTGTGTACCGTAACATTTCATTTCTAATTCCGATTTTGTTTTAAAACCGGGCCAGATGCAGGCACAAAAAAATTGTTGCATGAATTCGACCACTGATTTGTTCAAGGTTTTACCCCCATTTGAAATTGGAAAAAATGGTGAGTACAGGAAAAGCCTTCTGCTGTCTGTGTAACCTCATGAAACACAGTCGATGTCTGAGCTGCAAAACAAGCCAGCTCCATTTGCCATGGAACATCATTTGACTTGAAAGAACTGACAGGTGAGCCCGGCTAATTCAGACTCAGGAACTTGACAGGCTTTTTTTTTTTTTTAAGTGAATGAATAAGGTGTCACTTCAAGGGAAACAGTTGACACCTTTTTTTTTAACTGATGATAAAATTCAAAGCTTCAAGCAAAAATAAAAATTGTAGATACTCCTATTTGCTGCCATGAGCTTGACAGCTTCCCAAGCAACTTTTCTGATGAATTTAGTGATGAATCTGGCAAAGGTGAATTTGGTATTGCATAATAAAACACATTATTGTTGGAAAATCTACAGAAGCAAGTGACACTGTCTTCCAGTTGACCAATGCAAGACTGTGGGTTATGAAGCATTCAAATTGCAAAGCAAAGACAGGGGGACTGGTACACGTCTATAATCCCTGCACGTGGGCAGCTGAAGCAGGAAGATCCAAGGTCAATGCTAGTGTGAGCTCGATTGAGCTAGTGGGTGCTCAAAGCCAGCAAAACTGCCTCAAAAACAGTTTGCAAAAAAATTTCAATAGGATATATATGTGATGGAGACATCAAAATTTGATAAGAACAGCTTTCAAAGCTGGCCCACTTATCACATCTCAGGGTAGTTTAAAAGAACAGTACTGACAGGAATCTGGGAAATTACTAACATTTTTCTCCCACCAGGCTTGGTGGTACACACCTTTAATCCCAGCACTGGGGAGGCAGAGGCAGGCAGATCTCTGTGAGTTCAAGGCCAACCTGGTTTACAAAGGGAGTTCCAGGACAGCCAGGGCTGTTACACAGACAAACCCTGTCTCAAATCCTCCCCCCTCAAAAAAATTCCTTCCTTTCCTCCCCCTTCTTCATATTTTTTAATCAAATCAATATATTGATAGAATAGAAGGAGATATAGGAATACAGCTTTTTCCTATTAAATCATGCATTTAAGTGATGGTATGAAAATATAAAACAGCTCTCCTTACTACATTTTCTTTGTTTTGGGAAGTGGAGTTCTTTCTCAGACACAAACATTGTCACCTGCATTACTATTTAGAGGTGTTGTTATTTTAAATTAAATTAATAAATGCATCTACTTTAATTTTTTCTGAGTTTTAATTTCTAATTAAGCAAACAGCAATAAATGTAAACACAAACACATGGGAGTTTTAATTATTTTTTTGGGGGGGGAATATAGAGGAATCCTAAAAAACCTTTAAGATTGCTGAGAAACAAAACATCAGTCTACATGCTCCATGCACACAGAGTGGGTGTGTACACTTTCATTGTGAGGTAAGGTATCATATAGTCCACCAACACACACACACACACACACACACACACACACACACACACACACACACACACACACCACATATAAAGGAGCATGCTCAGAGGCAGAAGTAAATCTACATACAACCTTCTACAGACATCATGCATGAAATCCCATATGCACTCAACATCCTGTAGCCCACTAGCTGTCTGTTAGAGAAATATTGTAATAATGCTTCTGTTTTCCCATTTAAAAATTCTATGCCCAAACTGACCTACTCTGGTGATGGGATGGCCAAACACCCTAATTGTCGTGATAGAAACCCCATCCAACTACTGAGGGATCTGTATGCAGAGATCCATGGCTAGGCACCGGGTGGATCTCTGGGAGTCCAATTAGCGAGAATGAGGAGGGTTTATATGAGCGAGAATTGTTGAGACCAAGGTTGGATAAAGCACAGGGACAAATAGCCAAACGAATGGAAACACATGAACTATGAACCAATGGCTGAGGGGCCCCCAACTGGATCAGGCCCTCTGAATGGGTGAGACAGTTGATTGGCTTGATCTGTTTGGGAGGCATCCAGGCAGTGGGACCGGGTCCTGTGCTCATTACACGAGTTGGCTGTTTGAAACCTGGGGCCTATGCAGGATCACTTGGCTCGGCCTGGGAGGAAGGGTCTGGACCTGCCTGGCCTGAGTCTACCAGGTTGATCTCAGTCTGCGGGGAAGGCTTTGCCCTGGAGGAGATGGGAATGGGGGGCGGGCTGGTGGCAAGGTGAGGGAGGCGGGAGGGGGGGAGAACAAGGGAATTCGTGGCTGATATGTAGAACTGAATTGTATTGCAAAATAAAAAAAATTCTATGCATTTTATACCAACTATACAAAGACTTCCCCATGTATATTGACAAAAGAAACATTCCCAATATTGCATCATGGAGTTATTACAAAATGTTAACACAGAATTGTTTTCTTTTACACTGTGTTCTGTATTTGATAAGGAAGAGAGCTAAATAATAAATCCCTGCTTCGGATGGACAGCAATAACCTTGGGCTGACAGCACTGAGTGTTACTGTTAGTTCCTGGCTGGAAAGTGGATTTAATTCCTTCAGGGGCAGTTAATATTCTGTAACAAGATCTTAGGAAATGTTACAATCATATTACTGCATGAGGGGGTATAGGAAGTCATTCATGGGCTGCATGGAAAAAAATTGTGAAATAAGCAAAGATATTAGGAAAGGCGTTAATTTTCTCTTATGGTTGAATTCATCTTTAGAAAAATTTCTAACCAATTTTTCTCTGAAGCCTCTCTGGAACTAAGCCTTCCCGAGAATGCTGTTGCTAACTACGATTTATTTTTAGCTGGAGTTGCAGATAACCCCTTTGTTCTGTCTACAACCCACACACTCATGAAACATTCCCTCTTTTCCTCACACACAAATCAGATGCTGCAGAGGTCAGGGAAGAGAATCATGTGGTTACCAGAAGCATGACTCACTTGGATAAGGCCCCACATTTCATCAAGACAAGGTTGCCATGGCAAGTGGATACAATGTCTAGTTCTGTGTGAATCCCAGGACACACACCACACTTGGAGTATATACATGCGGCTCCACCAATACAAACTCAGGGCTGTTAATTACAAAAGGCTTTCTTCCATGTCTGAGAGGACACAGGAAATGCTGTCAAATCGCTTTTTTTTTCCTGGCTGTAGGAAGAGTATCCATTTTTACCCCCAGAGAATTTAAAGGGAAATATATGAACAGTTTAGAGTTCAGGGGGAAAGTGAACAGAAAATACAGAGATTGACTCCTAATGGAGAGTATGCTTGTCCCAGTGAAGGAGGCCATGGCATGTCCTTAACCTCCAGCGTGCACCCTGATTCCCCAGGTAACATTAAGGTCCATTCTTGCTCCTGTACATTCTATGGCTTTAGATAGATGCAAACGCCATGTTTCCATGGTAACTCTGTAACTCTGACAGCTCTCTGTGGTCAGCTTAGTTATTACTCTTGACACTGACCATTTTAGCATCTCTACAGTTTTGTATTTGCCAGACACACTTCAGATTATCATGTTTTGTTTAGTAATTTGCATTTGTTTCTTGCTTCCTATTTTTTAATATGAGGGAATTTCGGAGCCATGCACTGTTTCCGATATATCTTCTGTATCTCTCAAATCCCTAGATAATATTCTGATTGTACACATATATTTCATTTTTCATAGTTCTTTCACACATCCTGACCATTTGTTCCTTTTTTTTCCTGGAGCTGAGGACTGAACTCAGGGCCTTGTGCTTGCTAGGCAAGCGCTCTACCACTGAGCTAAATCTCCAACCTCTTGTTCCTTTTATTTTTTAATGGAGTGAAGTTGGACTTTCTCAAGAAAATGTTTTAATATAGGTTTAAGAATTTGTGTTAAAGGGGAGAGAGACTGAGATGTGCTTAAGATTTCTGAGCTTGAGTTTCTCAAGAAAGAGAGTATCATTTGGTTCTCTTATTCTACTGTCTTTTCCTTTTAATTTTGGGAGTTTTTATTGCAATGTCCTCAAACTTGTGGAGTCTGCAACCATACAAAGTCCACCAATCAGCTTACCAAATGCTTTTATTTTCCATACGGTGGCTTTTTCTGGTATTTTTAAATTCTATCTCAGAATGTCCATTTCTCTGATTTTACATTGTCCTGTTGTTCTCTTTGTGTCTATTTTTCCGTAAAGCCGCTGACATAGCTAACCTAGGTGTCCTTCACTGAAGTCACTGGAATGATTCCTACATCCTGCTGTCTGTTTGTGCTGTTTCTTCAGGCTCTTCACATCGGAATTTTTTTTTTAACGTTTCAGTAGAGCTTGTAATTTTTGGTTGAAGGGCAGACACAATTGGCTGAGTATGAGGAGCCTTGGTAAACTGGCCATCAGTAACGAAATAATGAGGCACAGGGAGAAGGGATGAGGGGTATTTGGACTGTGGAAAATGCCCTTCAGGCCTTCAGTGATGTAGAATGAGTCATAGCAGGAGATGATGGGAAGCAATACAGGTATCAGATCAGGTCACAGCCTTTGTGTGAGAGTTTTCCCTTGGACTGTAAATGTAATCAGTACTTCTCAGGTTCCAGTCTTCCCTCTTAGGTGGAACAGGGTGACTAGAGTGTTGGTACTTCCCTTCTCTGTGTGAGGACTTAGAGGTGGCTCAAGTCTAGCACTCCCATTCTCCCTGAGAAATCAGACTGTGATAAAGCCCTCATGATAGATATCTGTAGTAAGATGCAGAGTCCTTGGGGAATATGGTCAATGGTGGACTAGCTGGGTCATATGGTAGATCTATTCCCACTTTTTGAGGAACCACCACACTGATTTCTACAGTATCTGAACCAGTTCACACTCCCACCAGCTGTGAAGGGCTGCGTTCCCCTTACCTGACAGCCATACCAGCAACTGTTGCCATTTGGTTTTGTATCCTAGCCATTCCAAACGGGGTAAGATGAAATCTCAAAGTAACTTTAAGTTGTATTTCCCTGATGCTGAGCATTTAGAACAATATTTCTCGGTCATTTGTCTTTTATCTTTTGAGAACTCTCTGTTTAGTTCTGTGCCCCAGTTTTTTTAATTGGGTTGTTTATTTTCTTGAAGTTTAGTTTTCTTTTCATATTCTAGACACAAAAACTTCTGTCAAATGTGTAGCTGGTGAAGATTTCGTTCCCGTTCTGTAGACTACCTCTTCACTCAAATGATGGTGTCCTTTGCTCTCCAGAAGCTTTTTCAGTTTCATGTCACCTCATTTGTCAATCACTGGCCTTAACACTTATGCTCCTGGGGTCCTGCAGAGATGCTTGCGTTTTTTTGTGTTCACTGCTGCTGTATTCACAATAGCCAGGAAATGGAGAAACCTAGATATCTGTCAACTGATGGAATGGAGATGAAAAATGAGGTACAGTTATTCAGCTGCTTAAAAATGAAGTTTAAGAGTTCTTGGGTAAATGAATGGAACTGGAGACAATCATCCTGGGGAGCTTAGACCCAAAAAGATAAACATTGCATGTTGCTTATGTGGATGTTAGCTGTGAATCACTACATATGTGTGCTTCATTTGGAATACTCCTAGAAGTCAGGAGAATGGTGAGGGGCCATGGGTGAAGAGAGGGACTATTTCAATGGAGGGCACAGAGAATATAGTGATACAGAGGAGGAAAAAAGAATAACGAACCAAGGAGGATTAAATGGGTGGGGCTGAAGAACAGGGTGGAGAAGGAAATATCAAGAGTGATAACCAACACCAAAGTCCTTTTGAAAATGCCATATGGTGAAACTGGAGAAGGATTAGCAGTTAAGAGCACTGGCTGCTATTCCAGAGGACTCAGTTCGATTTCCAGCAGCCACATGGCAGCCCCACAACCATCTGTAACTCCAGTTCCAGAAGATCGGATGCCCTCTCTGGCCACTTTGAGCATCAGATAGATACACATGGTGCACCAATTTACATGCAGGCAAAACACCCAGAAACATAAAATAAAAATAAATAAGTCTCAAAATTTTTAAGAGAAAAAATGCCATATGTAACTACTACTGTAAGCTTCTTAAAACATACACATCATATATAAACACATATACAGACACATGTTTATACATACATAAATACACATATACAAACACATACATACATACACATATACACATACATATACATGTACATCATATACATACACATACATATACATAAATATACATGTACATCATATATACACATGCATAAACACATATACATGCATATACATAAATACACAAACACATATACATGTACAGCATATATACACATGCATATACGCATATACACATATACATACACACATACATATACATAAAGCAAAGGATTTAAAATGGAGTTACTGGTTCATCACTCCTCTAAAATTGGAACTAAAGACTGTCTTTCCTCTCTTCAGTGTACATGCTACTCACAATGCTGAGCCTGATGCTACACTTGGCCACCACATAGGGTGGGCTTAATATTTTTTCTTATATTAAATTACTAACATAAATCAGAAAGAGTTTCTTTCTAGAGCTCACCAAATATATTTTTAGCCTGGTATGGATACACACACCTTTATTCCCAGCATGAAGGAGACAAAGGTAGGTGAAGTTCAAGACCAAACTGCTCTGCACGAGAGTTCCAAGCCTGCTAGACCTGCATAGTGAGACACCCTCTCAGGGGAGAAAAAAAGAACTTGCATTCTTGAATGTGTGTGTGTGTGTGTGTGTGTGCATGTATGTGTCTGTGTTCTTCATTGTCTCCTTTTCTTAGTTTGGTCTTAAATATCACTAAGCCTTTGTAAATATTTTGATGCATCCTGTCCTAGATCCTGTTACTTTATCCTCTGCTATTCATTATTTTAATATAGGGTGAAAAGATTTAGCAACTTCTTATTTATCTTTGGACATGTGAAGTTTTCCACCTGGGAGTTCAGAGAGATGCCTCATTCCTAAACACTACAGATGAACTGACAATCTTTCTGTTTCACAGCATGGGGAATAAATTACACCACTGACATGTCACACCATTTCTTGATAAAGCAACAGAGTCATCAAAATTAACATTAGCTAATGCTTAGTATTTGCTCTATAAACTTCACCTGGTTATTGTCTTCATGTTAAATTTAATACACAGACACAGAAGAAAGAGAGTGGAAGGGAGATAGAGGTAGAGATAGAGAGGTAGATGATGGATGGATGGATGGATGGATGGATGGATGGATGGGCACTTGTGCCTCTACTGACTGAAATTCTCTCTGAAAAACTCAAATAACAAGTTAAAAAATGGAGTCCCCTAGTAATTTGAGGAAAACTGATACCCCTATTTGATTTGGCACTCAGATGATATTAAATAAGACTAAAGAATTGATTACAATAATATGCCATGTCAAATTCAGTGTAACACACATCTAAACCAGAAAGCAACTCACTTTATTTTATTATTTCCTTACTCTTTAGATAAGTATGAGAAAGAAGAATGAGGAGGAAGAGGAGGAAGAGGAGGAGGAGAATGAGGAGGAGGAGAATGAGGAGGAGGAGGAGGAGGAGGAGGAGGAGGAGGAGGAGGAGGAGGAGGAGGAGGAAGCAACCAACAAAGTGGGCTGGCCTGACATAAAGCTAGAGGTGGCAGCCTTCTGCCGGGTGATATGAAGAAGTGAGTTTAGTCGAGTCTATAGCAGCTAGAGCAGTTATTGAGGAAACATGCTTTTTAAACTGCCTGCACCCCAGTACACACCATAAAGAATCCACAGAACAGGATAAGCTGGATTAACCCATGTCCTTGCCTGGCATAATTCTCTTAAATATTTTAACTGGCTTGCTAAGCCATAGAGGAGAGTTATTTAAATCATTTCTTATAAACTACCAGTGAGCAATCTTACAGGTGGAATTCATGTGCTGGTATAATGACCTAGATTCTCATATCTGTGAAGCTTGGCTAGAAACTTCTGGGGCTTCTTCAAAAATATAATTAAAATTTAAGCAAATGTGGGAATAAGCTCTTTGCCTTGCAGTTTCAACAAAAGACTGTTGTATGGACAGCTTACCATTCCGTGTGCATTCATCTCACAATCTAAAACAACTAAACACAGTTAACTCTCCCAAGCTTGGGAAGTGTTCTCCTATGAGAAACTAATCTCTATCTGCCAGGGAGGACAGATTATGAATCATCAGCATTGAGAAAGACTCTTGTGATTTTTTTTTAAAGTTTGAGGGCATGTTATTAACATACTAATCCTTGAATCCTCTCTTATCTTCAACTCATTAACTGCCTGATGACGTCATCTTTTCATGTCCTTTGAGCTTGGCCTTCCACAGCCGGCCTACTGTAACTATGAGTTCTCAGTTGTGAAGCAGAGGAATAAAGGCCAGGGAACAATGATCCAGAGTATACTGGGCTGCTGAATAACCAGAGAGTCACCAGGGGCTAGTCACAGAGGCTACTTTACCCCTGATCATTCCGTCTGAGCTCTTACCTCAGTGCAAACTGAACTTTAGACAGAGCAATCCAGGTAAGGCCACAGACTTGGAAATCCTTCCTGTCCTTCTATCTGTCATTATCTCTGTTATTTAGGCCATCATCTATGAACTCAACCATGCTTCTAGCAGTTTCAGTATCACACACATTTTGGAGAAATGCAAACTACGCATCAGGTAACAAAGACACAGGAGTGAATAAAGTCTTTGCCATTAGAAAGGGTTCAAGGTAGAAAATCCATAAAAAATGTACAAAGCTGCACACTGTTGATGGGAGGGTGAGCGGTCCAGCCACTGGAAACAGATAGTTTGTGCAGAAATTAAAAATAGAAGCACACAGAATTCAGTATTCCCCTCCACACTGATCAGTATCTCCTCTGCAATTGAAAGGTAAAGGAGTCTAGAATAGATAATGAAGGAAATGACAATTATGTGGCCTGATTACATAGTAACTTTCTTTTTCCTTTGATGCACATTTTAGTACATTATTTCATTTTCTATCATTGTGGGGGAGGGGCTCATGTGGAAGTCAGAGGACAGCTTGCAAAAATGGTTCCCTGCTTCTATGTAGGACTTGTAGGGTCAAACTCAAGTTATTAGGCGTGGACACAAGTTCCTTTACCCACTGAACAGTCTTTCTGACCTGAAAGTACCTTTCTATTAACAAACTCAATTGAAACGTCAAATGACAACATTCTAGCCTAGACCCTCAGGGAGTCACTGAGTACAGTTTCAGCAACTTGAGACCGTGTTTTTGCCTGGTCAGTCATTCTCCATCTGTATAATTTATCTTTGTTTTGAAATATCCTTTGCAAAAATATAGATTAATTTCTCAGCTTCACTTACCTAGTTACTAACATATTAACATACTTTAAGGTATTTTCCCTGGTGACTTAGTCAATGTTCACTATGTCTCATTAAGTAAATGTCACACCTCCCTATCCCTGATACCTCACATAAGAACATGATACAAGGGTGACCAAACACTCACTCAAAACTACTCTACCCTGTACATACCTAAACATACATATGCACAAACACAGACACACATATATGTGGCTAATACACATACATGTGACTATATTTTGTTGGTACTGAACTATAAAGCTATGTAGCTCATACACAGATAACCATGTTAATTTATTCATAGTATTTCCCAAATACCTAAACCAGTGAACAACATAGCATCACCCAATGTATTTTCTGCTGAAGAAAAGTTACAACAAGCAAACAACTGTGTAAATAATTGTTTCAAAAGTCTAATCAAGGATTTTCTTCTTTTTATGACCTCATAATAAAGGAGAGTATTATAAAGAGATACAAGAAGACCATGATGCCGTGGATATGTATCAATGGGTTAATTAAATTTGTTCTTTGGCAATTTTACACTCCTCTGTAATGCATTTTGATTACTCTCCACCCACCCTCTTCTTTTCTCCTTCCCACCCTGCATCACCCTCTTCTTCCCATAAGTCCCTTTCCCACATTTACATATTTTTGTTTTGTGACCTGCTGAATTTAAGCAGGGCCTTTAAGTGACCGTGGGTTGGAAACAATCATTGAGAACCTAGGGAGCTCATCAGTGGGTATAAAACTAAAGACAATGGCTATCTTTCCCCCAGAATCCATCGGTAGCTAATAGTTCAATAGAGAGTGGTAGTTCAACTGGACCCCTCTCTGATATGTGATTAACTATTTGGAGGCCCGGTCTTGTGCAGGCCCAGTACAGGTGGTTGCAGCTGTAAAATCATAATTGCACTTTCTGTGTCTTGCTCAGAAGACAGCATTTCCCAGCACTTCTTCCTATATTCTGGCTCTTACATTTTTATGCTCTCTCTTCCATAATGTTTTCTGCACCTTAGAAGGGGTAGTATAAATGTTTTGTTTATGGCTGAGTAGTCGACCATCCCTTCTTCTCAGATCTTGAACAACCATGCGCTTCTGCATTCATTATCAACCCTTTTGCAAGGAGAGGCCCTCTAAGTAAGGATGAGAGTGACATTTGTCTATGCTTATAAACATTTGCTGCAGTACCAATTTAGTTAATAGCAATAGTGTGTGTCTATACCCCAGGGCCTAAGACCTCTCTTTAGACATATTTTGGCTCTTGTTTTTTAAAGTGGGTTTTACAGCTCAAAGCATAAATTCCCGCCCACAGGTAATTCTCTCAAATTCAATCAGAGAGGAGTTGGTTGTACATGTAATAGCCCTGCCATTATTGTACCAGTGGATACATCAGAGTTGTCTGACTAATGCTGCTCCTAAAATCTATAGGTTATTAAAGAAAAATCCCAATGCCTGACATGGAATACATCCTTATAAGTTATTAGTCATGGAAGCCTGCAAGACCTGCCAAACAATACAGACTTTTGCCATTCCTCTTTGTTGGAAGTAGATGTTAAGATTCCATTGAGGAAGATGCCATACACCTTGGTTGCAAGTTATAGAGAAATCAAGCTTGAACTGAGCTGGCTACCTTTCACCGTGTCAGAATGTTCTGTGCAAGCTGGTGAAGTAGAAAAGGCATCAAAAGACTTACCAATTACATGTTGGTGTTTTGAGGAAATCCCTCAAGGAATCATCCAACAAGGAAGTAACTATTATTTTCAACTGGAAAAGAAACAAACAAACAAACAACTACTCATTGTTGATGCAAAGAGGGACGATAAGAATAGTTCAAGCAGAAAATGCTAAATGTGCATTTTCTCAGACCAACAAAAATGTGATATAAGTATCATAGAAGGAAGAACAGCATTCCATAGCCTAGAGACAGATGAAAGGAGAGGTTAAGCCTAGATTCTCAGAACAGGAAGAGGCCAGGTCATGAAAGCCTTGTGCTGTGCTGAAGAACTGGGATCAACCGGGCACTCCAGCCAAGGAAGCAGACAACATAACTGCACATCCTAACCACTCCTGTCTTCCCTCCAAGTCCAGTTCCTCGGTGTCACCTCCATCTGTGTAGCCGATGACCTGCTGTGGCCTCCCCCTCCTCTCTAACCTCATCCCCAGTGGATCACACAGATCTTCTTCCCCAGCCTTCCTCCTCACTCATCCTGTGATCCCAGCCCCTGCTTCAGCAAGCTTTCTCTGGGGACTTGCCAGTCAAGCCTGACAGAGACACAAGTAGGCCACTGGTGCAGGTTGGGGAGCTCCAGATAGTCACTCTCTCTCCTCCCCTCTGTAGCCAAACCCCCAGTCTCTTCTACAGCTCTATAGCAGACGACCTGTTGTGGCCTCCCCTCACTCTCTGCCACCATCCTCAGGGGACTAAGTAGGTCCTGATGGAACATTCTGCTTTTGTCCCTCCTGCAGACTCCCGAATTCCCGCCCCCTACCTAGCCCATCACCATTCCTAAGTGTCAGCTCTCAATACCTGGAAATGTATTTTACCCAGGACCCCCAGTAGCCACACCTTTCAGCATCCCAGACGAATTTCCTACCAGGCAACACATAACCACCACACTCTCCTAAGAACCATAGAGAGCAACAGAAACCAAGGAACAAAATATCCACCCAAACCACGACAAAGCCAGATATCAGTACCTAGAATTGCAATATTCCCGCCCCCAGAAGCCTAGATGCCAGTGTAAACACATAGTCGATAACAGCCAGGACAATGTGTCTCTAGTCCAGCCCAGCAACCCTGCCACAGCAGTCCCTGAGGTACCTAGCATAGTTGATGCCCAAGAAAAAGACCTTAAATAGCCTTATGAATACGATAGAGGTCCTTAAAGAGGAATTGACTAATTCCCTTAAGGAAATCTATGAAAGCACAAACAAACAGTGGAAGGAAAGGAATAAAACAGTTCAAGACCTGTTGGAAAGTCGAAACAGAATGAATAAAGAAAACCCAAACTGAGGGAAATCTGGAATGAAAAATTCAAGAACCCAAACAGGAGCCTCAGAGGCAATCCTCACTAAAAGAGTGCAGGAAGAAAGAATCTCCAGCATTGAAGACACGATAGAAGAAATGGATATTTTGATCAAAGACAATGTTAAATCTAAAACAAAACAAAACAAAAATTCCTGATGCAACTAGAAAATCCGGGACACTATAAAAGGACAAAATCTAAGAATAATAAGAATAGAGGAAGGAGAAAAACTCAGATCAAAGGGACAGAAGATATTTTCAACAAAATCCTAGAAGAAAATTTCCCTAACATAAAGAGGAGATGCCTATCAAGGTACAAGAAGGATACAGAACACCATATAGACTGGACCAGAAAACATATTCCCCTGGGCACATAATAGTTAAAACACAAAACAAACATATAGAACAAAGAAAGAATATTATAAGCTGCAAAGGAAAATGACCAAGTAACATACAAAGGCAGATCTAGTACAATAGCACTTGACCTCTCAGTGGAGACTAAAACCCAGGAGGTCCTAGACACATGTTCTGCAGATTTAGGTGACGACAATGCCAATCCAGAATACTATACCCTGCAAAACTCTTAATCACAATAGATGTAGAAAATAAGACATTCATTACATGATAAAACCAAATTTAGGCAATACTTACATACAATCCAGCCTTACAGAAGGTGCTAGAAGGAAAACTTCAACCTAAAGAAGTTACCCACACCCAAGAAAACATAAGGAATAAATAATCCCAGATCAGGAAATCAAAAGAGGAGGAAACACACACACACACACACACACACACACACACACACACACACACACACACACCATCACCACCTCCACCACCACCACCACAACAACAACGAGAAATAATAGGAGAACCAACAGTCATTGGTCATTGATATCTCTCAATATTAATTGGTGCAATTCCCCAATAAAAAGATACAGACTAACAGAATGGGTGTGAAAACAGGATCCATCCTGCTGTATCCAAGAAACACACCTTAACTTCAGGGATACATATTATCTCGGGGTAAACAGATAGAAAAAGATATTCCATGCAAATGGACCTAAAAAGTAAGCTGATGTAGCCATTTTAATATCTGACAATATATATTTCAAACTAAAACTAATTAGAAGAGATAGAGAAGGACACCACATATTCATCAAAGGAAAAATCCACCAAGATGAAATTTCAATTCTTTTTTTTTTTTTTTTTTTGGTTTTTCGAGACAGGGTTTCTCTGTGTAGCTTTGCGCCTTTCCTGGAACTCACTTGGTAGTCCAGGCTGGCCTCGAACTCACAGAGATCCGCCTGGCTCTGCCTCCCGAGTGCTGGGATTAAAGGCGTGCGCCACCACCGCCTGGCGAAATTTCAATTCTTTTTTTTTTTTTTTTTGTTTTTTTTTTTTTGTTTGTTTGTTTTCGAGACAGGGTTTCTCTGTGTAGTTTTGCGCCTTTCCTGGAACTCACTTGGTAGTCCAGGCTGGCCTCGAACTCACAGAGATCCGCCTGGCTCTGCCTCCCGAGTGCTGGGATTAAAGGCGTGCGCCATCACCGCCCGGCGAAATTTCAATTCTTAACGTCTATGCACTGAACTCAAGGACACTCAAGTTTGTAGCACGAATCTTAAAAGGTCTTATTAATAAAAACAAACCCAGGGCCTGGTATTGGAGTGAATGCTGGAAGATCAGAGAAGCAGAATAAGCCACAGACACCTCACCTTGCCAATTCCTCAGCTGATCCTGTTTCCTCAGACTGGAAGCTTCTGAGTCCTCATCCAGAATGATTCTCAGCTGAACTGCTGCTCAAAAGCCTAAAAGCTTAACCAGCTCTAGTTCCTGGTTTCCACGCCTTATATACATTTCTGCTTTCTGCCATCACTTCCTGGGATTAAGGGTGTGAGTCATCATGCCCTGGCTGTTTCCAGTGTGGCCTTGAACTCACAGAGATCTGGATGGATCTCTGCCTCCCAAGTGATAGGATTAAAGGCGTGTGTGCCACCATTTTCTGGCCTCTATGTCTATCTCATGGCTGTTCTGTTCTCTGACCCCAGATAAGTTTATTCAGGTGCACAATATTTGGGGGGACACAATATATCACCACACAAGTTCATAAAAGAAACACTACTACAGCTTAAATCACATATCAACCCTCATACACTGTTAGTGGGAGATGTCAATACCCAACTCTCTCCAAAAGACAGATCATCCAGACAAAAACTAAACAGAAACACTGGAGCTAGCTGATGTTATAAACCAAATAGATCAAACAGATATTTATAGAACAGTTTAGCCAAACACAGAAGAATATACCTTCTTCTTAGTACCTCATGGAACTTTCTTCAAAACTGACAACATACTCAGATATAAAGCAAGTCTTGACAGATACAAGAAAATTGAAGTAACATTCTGTGTCTTATCTGGCCACCACAGATTAAAGCTGGATATCTGTAAGAACAGAACAAGAGAAGGTTTACTAACTCATGAAAACTGAACAACTCACTACTAAATGAAAAATGAGTCAAGAAAGAAATTAAAGACTTTCAAGAATTGAATGAAAATGAATACACAACACACCCAAACTTATGGGACTCAATGAAGGCTATTCTAAGAGGCAAGTTCATAACAATAAGTGCCTACCTAAAAGAATGGTAGAGAACTCATGCCAATAACTTACTTGAACGCTCTTGAACAAAAAGAAGAAATCAAACCCAAAAGGAGTAACAAAGAAGAAATATTCAAACTCAGAGCTGAAATCAATACAACAGAAAAAAACAAGCAAACAAAACCACAAAGAATAAAGAATCAATGAAACAAAGAGTTGGTTCTTTGAGAAAATCAGTAACATTGACAATCCATTATGCAAATTAACTAAAAAGCAGAGAGAAAATGCCCAAATTAACAAAATTAGCAATGAAAAAGGGGGGCAATAACAAGAGACACCACAGAAATCCAGAGAATCCTAAGGACATACTTTGAAAACTCACACTCCACCAAATTGACAAGTCTAAAAGAAATGTGTTATTTTCTCAATAAATACCCCTTACCAGTGTTAAATCAAGATCACTTAAGCAATTTAAACAGACTTATAACACCAAATGAAATAGAAGCAGTCATTACAATTCTTCCAACCAAAAGAAAAAACAAAAACCCCAGGGCCAGCACAGAATTTTTTCAAAGAAGTGTTAATATCAATCCTCCTCAAATTATTCCACAAAATAGAAACAGGAGGAACATTGCTCAATTCATTTTATGAGACCACAGTTACCCTGATACTCAAAGCGTATAAAGACCCAACAAAGAAAGTGAATTACGGACCAATTTCCCTTATGAACATAGATACAAAAATGTTAGCAAAACACTTGCAAACCGCATCCAAGGACACTTCAATAAGATAACCCATCATGATCAAGTAGACTTCAACCCAGAGATGCAAGGATGTTTCAACATATATAAATAAAGAAACAAACTCATAGGAAAAAAGCCACAAGATCATCTCATTAAATACAGAAAAGACCATTAACAAAATTCAACACCCCTAAATTATAAAAGTCCTGGAGAGGTTGGGGATACAAGAGATATACCTTGACATAATAAAAGTAGTTTATAGCAAGCCCATAGCCAATATCAACTTAAATGGGGGGAAAAAACCCAAAGCAATTTCAATAAAATCAGGAATAAGACAAGGCTGTCTACTACCTCCATAACTATTCAATATAGTTTTTGAAGTCTTAGCTAGAGCAGTAAGACAACTGAAGGAGATCAAGAGGCTATAAATTGGAAAGGAAGAAGTCAAAGTATCTTTATTTGCAGATGATATGATAGGATACATAAGTGACCCTAAAAATTCCACTAGGGAACTCCTACAACTGATAAACACTTTCAGCAAAGTAACTGGATACAAAATTAACTCACAAAATTAGTAGCCTTCCTATACACAAATGACAAAGACTGAGGAAAAAGTCAGGAAAACAGCAGCTTTCACAATAACCTCAAATTATCTAAAATATCTTGCACTAACTCTAACCAAGCAAATGAAAGACTCCTATTATAAAATCTTTCACACACCAAAGATAGAAATTGAAGAATATATTAGAAAATGGAAAAATCTCCCATGCTCACGGATTGGGCAGGATTAATATAGTAAAAATGGCCATCCTACCAAAAGCAATCTATAGATTCAATGCATTCCCCATCAAAATTCCAGCACAACTCTTTATAGATCTTGACAGAACAATCTTCAGCTTCATATGGAAACACAAAAAAGTCAGGATGTTAAAATATTCTTGACTAATAAAAGAACCGTTAGAGATATCACCATCCTAATTTGAAGTCCTATTACAGAGCTTTAGTAATAAAAGCATCATGCTGATGGTGCAAAAACAATCACATTGCTCAGTAGAATTGAAATGAAGACCCAGACGTAAGTTCACACACCTATAGACACCTAATTTTTGATAAGGAAGTCAGAAACACACACTGAGAAAGACAGCATCTTCAACAAATGGTGCTGATCAAACTGGATATCTGCATGCAGAAGAATCCAAATAGATCCATATACATATCACCTTACACAAATCTCAACTCCAAGTGGATCAAAGGCTTGAACATAAAACCAGAATCACTGGATCTGACAGAAGAGAACACAGGGAATAGCCTTGAAATCATTGGCACAGGAGACAACTTTCTGAACAGAACACTAAGATCAACAATTAATAAATGGAACCTCGTGAACTGAAAAGCTCCTATATGGCAAAGGACACCATCATTTGGACAAAGTGGCAGCCTATTGTTGGGAAAATATTTTTAGCAACCACACATATGATAGAGGGCTAGTATCATACGTATTCAAGAAACTAGATATCAATAAAACAACTCAATTTAAAAAGAGGTACAGATCTAAACACAGAGTTCTCAAAAGAGGGGACTCAAATGGCTGAGAAACACTTAAAGAATATTCAACATTCATAGTCATCCGGAAAATACAAATCAAATGACTTTGAGATTTCATCTAACACCTGCCAGAATGGCTAAGATCACTAAGAACAATTGACAGCTCATGCTGATGAGAATGTGGAGCAAGGGTAACATGCTTCCATTGCTGGTGGGAGTGCAAACTTGTACAGCCATTGTGGAAATCAATATGGAAGTTCCTCAGAAAATTGAGAATCAAGCTACCTCAAGATCCAACTATACCACTCTTGGGCATATACCCAAAGGTCACTTCATCCTACCACAGAGACACTTGCTCAATCATGTTCATTGCTGCTCTATTCATATTAACCAGAAATTAGAAACAACCTAGATGTCTCTCGATAGAAGAATGAATAAAGAAAATGTGGTATGTTTACACAATGGAATATTACTCATCCATTTAAAAAATGAAATTTGCAGGTAAATGAATGGAACTATAAAAAATCATCCTCAGTGAGGTAATCTAGACCCAGAAAGACAAATATTGCATGTATTTGCTAATAAGTGGATATTAGTTGTTAAGTCAAAGATAAGCAAGCTATAATCCATAGAACCATAGAGGGTAAATATAGATTAAAGGACTGGCAGGGAACAGATAGATTTTCTTAGGAAAGGGAAATAAGACAGTTATGGATGGAGAGGAGGGATACTGGAATGGGAAGATCAAGTGGAGAAGGGAAAGGAAGAGGAAATGAGAAGGGAATACAGAGAGAGACAGCTGGAATTAAGGACCACTTGAGGGGTATGAAATCTAATACAGCAGAAGCTTTCTAAAAGTGTATTCATATATGAAGGGAATCTAAATGACATCTCTAAACAATGAGGGAGACAGTCCAAACTGGACATCTCTTGTTACCACATGAAGCTTCCTGTACTGAGAATGAGTTACATCTCATTGAATTGCTGGCCAAAAGGGTCCCATGGGCATCCCCAAACAACCCAGGCTATTGCCAAGATAATAGGTTGCTCTCCACAAACTGACAGCAAGCCTCCATTGCTGAAGACAACACCTACACAGCTCATTGAACATGGAGAAGTCAAGCTGGTGCCTACATTGAGCCTTCACACCTATGTGCTAGCATCTTTGATACAGAAAGGTACTCTACACAAAGGAGACTTATAAACACCAACCCAGCTACAAACCTTTTGATCTACAGCGGTATCCTACCTGCAAGATACGCTAGTGCAAAGGTGGTACAGGTTGTGTGAGAGTAACCAGTCAAAACCTGATTTGTCTTAAGGCCCACTCCAAGCAATGCAACCCGTATCTGACACTGTTTAGGTGATCAAGACCCTGAGACTGTCTACCGAGGGACCTAGGATAAAACCAAATTCCACTACTCTAAAAAAAAAAAAAAAGCAATAAAATGACTCCTAATGACATTCTACTACACTCAGAGATCTGTGACTTTATCTCCCTTTGTTTTATTATTAGCCCTTAGAAGCCTGTTTGTTTCCTGTTGAGAAACAGAAATGGGGTGGGTCCTGATGGGATGGGAAGTGGGGAGAAGCTAGGAGGGGTGCAGGGGAGACTGTAGTCAGAAAACATTATATGAGGGGTGGGGAGTCCTTTTCAAATGAAGGTAGGAAAAAGGGAATTGGGATTGTGTATAAGAGAGCCAGTACCAGAACAAGAAGACAGAGTGAAGGAAACGGCAGCAACCATGAAGCCCCCTAACTTCCTTTGGTCCTTTTGTCTCCCAACCTCAGTTCCCCGCAGGCTCTCCAGAGTGTCCTGTGTGTTGTCACTAATGTTAAAAGCATGAATGCAGACACTGTCAGACCACTTCTACATTTGAAGAACCTTGCTCAGTCTGCTTGTTTTAAGAACACAGACTAACGTCCAGCACACTTTAAAAATGATTTTCTGGTCCCCATTCTACACACCCTATGTTTCAAACATATCTGGCCATCACTGACCCATGACAAATGGCATCTTATATTATAGCTTGTGGTTTTCCTTGTGCTCTTTCTCAGTCCTATCCTGACTCTCTTGGGAACCTCAAAGCTCACTTTATTTATGAGGTAGTCTCACATTCCAATAGTACTTTGTCCGTATTACTTATATAACTTGCATAACTATTATAGCATTCATTCATTTTTACTCTCCAGTTCATTCTTCACTGTCCATATCCATACTGCCAGAATTAAAATGCTTAATGAAGAAAAAAATCTTATCACTTTCTGACTAAAATTATGATATTTTCAACACTCTCAAAACTGATCGACATTTTGTGTGTAATTTTGTGCAGTCTCATCCCCAATGAATCGTCCAATCACAGGACTGTAAAAAACAATAGAACAAAATGAATACTAAATTACATAGTACAAAGAGGTCATTTTTACTGATTAAAGATCTTCCTTTTCCAAAATATGACTGTGCTGAAATTTTTTATAGGTAAAAAGATAAAGTAATATATGAAAGATAATAATGGTTTGACTCTATATAAGATTGTTATAGTTTGCATATAAAATAACATTCTCTATTGAAAAAGCTAATTAAAAAAACCAAATTCATGTGCTAAGGCTTTGGGTCCCCAAATGTAATGTTTAATTTAAAAATGTAATGCTTTGGGGAAGTTCTTGGATCATGGATTGTCTGACAAAATTAATTGATGAACTCACAAATCAATGTCATTATTAGGTGTTGAATTTAGGAAGTGGGTCTAGTTAGAGGAATTAGGTCATGGGGATTTACCCTTGAAGGATTTACCTTATTTTCAGTCACTCTCTCCCTGCTTCCTGGTTTCCATGAACTTACCACACTTTTCTCCCATGATGCTCTTGCCCTCCCACAGGCTTGTAGACAATGGATCCTGCCAAGGAGCTGAAAGGTCTTAACCATGAACCCAAACAAGCTTCCCTGGCTTACATTATTTTTCTCAGGTATGATGTCACAATTTAAGAAACAAATACAGAACTTCAAGAAAGGGAATCAACAAAATAGAAGTGAGAGGAGAAGGTAATTCTTTCAAATATAAGCAATAGCAACAACAGGATGTTGTAGGTCTCCTTTTTTATTAAGAATTTTTTTGTTCATTTTACATATCAACCACAGATCCCCCTCTCATCCCTCCTCCTGCTTCCCCCTACCCTTCCCCTCCCAACCCACCCCCTCATTCCCTTCTCTGAAAAGGTAAGGCCTCCCATGGGGAGTCAGCAAAGCCTAGCATATTCAGTAGCAGCAGGGCCAAGCCCCTCCCTCTGCAAGGTGTCCCACCATAGGCAATGAGCTCCAAAAAGCCATCTCATGAACGGGGATGGATTCTGATCCCACTTCCAGGGGCTCCTTAAACAGACCAAGCTATACAATTGTCTCGCTTATGCAGAGGGCCTAGTCCAGCCCCATGCAGGCTCCACAGCTGTTGGTCTAAAGTTCATGAGTTCCCACTAGCTTGATTCATATGTCTCTGTAGATTTCCCCATTATGATCTTGATGTCCCTTGCTCATAGAATCCCTCTTTCCTCTCTTTGACCAGACTCCTGGATCTTGGCCTGGTCCTTGGCTGTGGATCTCTGCATCTGCTTCCATCAGTTACTGGATGAAGGCTCTATGATAACAGTTAGGGTAGTCACCAATCTGGTTGCCTGGGTAAACCAGCTCAGGCACCCTCTCTACTATTGCTAGTAGTCTAAGCTGGGGTCATCCTTGTGGATTCCCAGGAATTTCCCTAGCACCAGGTTTCTCCCTATCCCCATGATGTCTGTCTCTATCAAGATCTCTCTTTCATTGCTCTCCCACTCTATCCCTGTTCCAGCTCAACCATCCAGTGGGATGTTGTAGGGCTCTTTAAAGTCAATAGGAAATTATCTATCCAAAACAGTTTTAGAAAAGTTCTCCACCAAAAGGTGAAAGAAAACAAATACCCCCTACTTTATCTTATCAGGCCTCTAAGAGGCTGAACCTGCTCAATCACAGAACTCAAACAGCCTGGTGGGGATAGCAGACCCTAATTCTGCACACAGTCCCACCATGCACATACACTCACACCTTGAACTTCACTCCTCTTCTTTAGACTTGTTGTTTACTTGGCTTTTTGTTGTTGGTTGCTATTTTTGTTTGCTTGTCTGTCTCAGAACTTGGGTAGAACCCTGCCTTGTGCATCCTAGGCCAGCTGTGTCTCCAGCCCCATCTACTTAATAAATAAAAAGATTGAGTTGGATGTCACCTCTTGCCTATAGTTGTATGTTTCAAATATTGTCTATTTGTGAGATGATTCAAACGTAACTTACCCCTAATATACTGGTACAATTGAACTTTTAATATTGTCATACTCTCTTATACATAATTGTGATAGTTTATGAGAGTTCTTATTTCCAAAATTGACCTTGCCTAACACCGTCATTCCACACTCAACAAGCACCCAAATAGCATGGTGCTTCCAGAATGTCCAGGTAAAGTTCATCCCCAAGAATGGCACCTGTAAGCTTATAGACCAGGCTTTCACCATGTTTTGCAGAATTTGGTTCCTCTAGGCTGAGACCCGATTAAGCTGTTGTTGTTGTTATTGTTGTTGTTGTTTAAAGTGCTGCCTGAAGCTCCAGACAGTCTGTGGAAATAATAACTGTGCCTCGCTCACTGTTGTGGGGCCTGCTGCTAATAAGAGGCTAGGATGCTCAGAGGCACCCACACTCTCTGTGGCTCCTACTGACATCTGCAGTTGATTCTTCCTGGAGAACTGCTCCAGAGCTCACAGCTCTCCTTGGTAGAACACATCCCCACAGACACTAATAATCAATTAGTGTTGGCATTCCAGATGGAACTTGCCACGCTAAGCCAGATTGTCTGCCTCCTGTACCTTTCATCTAAAATAAACCAAAATAATCAGAAACCAAATCTTATATTGCTATAGAACATACAATAAGTGCACAAATATGTAGGAAATACCGTCTATCTTGAGGTAGTTTTCCTGTTTTCATTAAATGGATGTAATTAGAGGGAATAAAATTTTTTTTCAAGTAAAAAGTCTATTTTCTTTTCATATTTAAACCTGGATTAAGCATTTAAAAAAAGATAAGACTTCATTAGTTTCCTTCTTTAGTTAAATTATTATTAACTACATAATCAATCATGAGTCCATAAATCAGAATTCTGATGCCTAATATTTAGGAATGACTCAGGAGGAGGTGGACAAGTTTCTGATGCCATTAAGACTCCTCAACAAACATCTCTCATGACCTAGTCACAGCCATGTAGAGTATAGATAACTGACTGTAACATCTAAAAGCACTAAATTTTGGTTGCCATGGTTTTGTATTTCATGCTGTTTTTAATAACTACTTGGGTAAATATTATTGTCTAATAAAGAGTGATCAGAAGTTCAAGGTAGCTCTCAAGCTCAGGATAACTTATGAACATGTCTAACTTTGAGCTACTTGAAAAAATAAGTGAGCAATAAAATGACTTAAACTATAGGTTTCCTACCACTGTGCATTATTGCCTGATTTCTCTTAGGAAGGCAATTGAGCAAAACTGCATAGATCAAGTTTCTTATCATTGTAGTTGATAATCTAAAACAGTGGTTCTCAATCTTCCTAATGCTGTGACCCTTTAGTACAGTTCCTCATGCTGTGGTGACCCTCAACCACAAAATTATTTTCGTTGCTACTTCATAACTGTAATTTTGCTACTGTTATAAATCTTAATGTAAATATGTGTATTCTCTGGCGGTCTTAGGAGGTTCCCAAAAGAGTTGCGAACCACTGATCTAAAACAGGAAATAAAATAACATATTTTTACACCATCATCTGACCTCACACAAGAGTTCCTGGATTTGGGAATATCGAGTGAGTGTGTAACAAGGAAGATGCAAATCAGTCACTGTTTAGGGCGAGAACAAGAATTAGAAGGAGACTCCATTTTCCACTTCTGCCTACATGAGTCTGATCTGCCCCCTGCCCAAGAAAGTGGACAAGAGCTATCAGTAGATCTTCAGCTTTCTGCTTCCGCCTGCCTGACTCTAGATCTGCCCGCACCTCCCACCCAAGAGCCATCAGTGGGTCTTTGGAACTTGAAATGTGATTATCAAAACTGAAATGTCTTGTTAGTTTACATACTGTTTTTTTAAGGCTTATCACCAAAATACAAACAACACGTTCATTAAAACACACATTTTTGGATCACGCGTCAGGCACTTGTGAGCTCTTCTGAACTCTGTTCTAGGAAAATCTGTAAGTAAGTCTCTGAGTGAGGAGTTGTTGATGCATAGGATTTCAACATGAAAACTTTAAATGTGTAGGATAAACCAGGACAAGGGATCATTCTATGTAGCTAGAGTTTTCCTGCCTGGCCCACAGTCAAGGCAAATCTCTCTCACCTGCCAGTCCCACAGCCGCT
The DNA here is from genome assembly GCF_007827085.1 of Peromyscus californicus insignis. Taxonomy (NCBI): domain Eukaryota; kingdom Metazoa; phylum Chordata; class Mammalia; order Rodentia; family Cricetidae; genus Peromyscus; species Peromyscus californicus. The sequence goes on along the minus strand of NW_026294595.1, from coordinate 42,628,939 downwards.
CAGACCGGACCAAGTAAACACAGAGACTTATATTGGTTACAAGCTGTATGGCCGTGGCAGGCTTCTTGCTAACTGTTCTTACAGCTTAAATTAATCCATTTCCATTAATCTATACCTTGCCACGTGGCTCGTGGCTTCCCGGCATCTTCACATGCTGTTTGTCATCGTGGTGACTGGCAGTGTCTCTCTGACTCAGCCTTCCACTTCCCAGCTTTATTCTCCTCCTTGTCCCGCCTACACTTCCTGCCTAGCCACCGGCCAATCAGTGTTTTATTTATTGACTAATCAGCAACACATTTGCCATAAAGAACATCCCACAGCAATTCTACTTATATATTAAATAGGGTATGTTTTCTCATTTTATAAAGTAAAAGAGATTCCATGACTTTTCCAAATTCATATCATAAGAAAGGGGACAGAAATAGAATTTCCCCCATCTAGTCTGTGTTCTTCAACAGTTACTATATTCTGTTTCCACTAGAGAAGTTTCTGTTGTCTTATTCTTTTCTATGATTTATGCACACTAATGATACATAACATACTGTGTCATTTTAGAGTCTGGAAAAGACAATAGCTGAGACCTATGTGTATTTGCTTTTTGAATCCTTATCCTATGAAATAGGTACTACCATTTCCCTCTCTTTATATCTCAATAAACTAAAACACAGATAGATGAGGCATCTTTCTCATGGTAACAAATTCTCAGCAAACAGATTTAACAAAGAAAGACTGCTTCAGAACCTGTGTTGCTAAGGGAGCCCGTCTAAATAAGGTGCCATCAAATGCTGCAAATTCCATAGAAATAATGTTTAGCCCACTGCATTTTATTAGGGTTTGTCTGCATTTACATGGGTGGAGGGGTATTTCTTCGGGCAAGGACAACTTACAAGCAGCTACACCACTTCTAGAAATACGACTTTCAGTCTACAAGCAGCAACTGCCTACAACTTCGAAGAGAGGGGTCCCCACCTACCAACCACCTCCTTACCCGTGATGCAAGGTTGATCAGCCCCATCTTGTGCAGGTAGCCATTACTGCAAGTAATTCATGGGTAGTATAACCATAGTACAGCCCCAAAGACAACATCTCACAGCATTCCTTCTATCTTCTGGCTCTTACATTCTTTCTACCTACTCTTTCATGATGTTCCCTGAGCCTTGAAGGAGGTAGATAGAAGATGTCCCACTTAAGGCTGAACACTGAACAGTCACTTAGTCTAAGTATTTGGACCAGTTATGAATCTCTGCATTAATCATCACCAGCTGCAAAAAGGCCCTTCTCTGACCCAGGCTAAAGCAGTACTAACCCACGGGTATTAGCAGACATATTTAGAAGGCAATTTGATACCATGTACCTTTAACAAAGCAAAGCGACAGTATTAGGTTCCCCTGGAGGCTCTGTGACCTTCCTAGTCTCTCTGACCAGACATGGATTTCTCTGGTGGAACAGACCTTAAATCCATTGTCTAGCAACCTGGCAGATTGATACAGTGACTCACAGGGTTCTTAGCTGGGGAAAGCCAAGGATGATGTTTCTCCCCCAGCAGCCCGAATAGAACCTTCGGATGCTATGAGAGCTTTTGGCTCTGTTCCAGCTCGTTTTCTCTATGTCCTGCATCTAACATGTACAGTTTCTTTAGCAATAGAGTTTTGCCATCTTCTTCTGATGGGAAAATAGTAGCATGGCAATGGTCTGTATTTATTTAGGAGTCTCTCAAGCTTCCCTGGCCAATAACTAATTAGTAGGTATTTCGCACCTGACACTAGGATTTTTATGTGAGAAACCTGTGTCTTCTGGAAAGAATGTTACCCAAGCATGCAGGGCAATTTCCTTCAAATTAAAAAAAAAGCATAAAAAATAAAAGTATGTTTAAAATTAGTTCACAAAATAGTTTTCCATATGTAAAACCCATGTGTAAACATATTTTATAAGATGTCATTTTACAGACTTATTTTATGTACATTTGAGAGAGTGTGGGTGTGCATGTGTGTGTGTGTGTGTGTGTGTGTGTGTGTGAGAGAGAGAGAGAGAGAGAGAGAGAGAGAGAGAGAGAGAGAGAGAGAGAGAGAGAGAGAGTCTGCATGTGGAGACCAAAGGACAACTTTTGGGCATGAGTTCTCATCTTCCATCAGGCTTGGTATCGAGTGCCGTTACCTGCTGAGTCACCCTCTAGTCCGATGCTCTCAGTTTTGAATTTGATTTAGCATTTGGTTTGCTGTTGTACATTGTCATGTTAGTTTTCAAAATATATAAGCAATATTTGTCTTGAGGAAATTTTTCTTGTGTAAAAACTACTTTGTGCTCTCTTTACTTGTGACATAAAACTGTGGTTTCTGTAAAATCCTTTACTTTCAATCTTTCTCTTGAAAGTTTATGATTATTAAATATTGCTCGACTCATTATCATCCTGCACACATTCATTAGTGATCAGATTGTCAACATAGCTCTTAACCTGTTATTAATTGGCTGCTTCTGATGACCTCAGTGCTTCTGAAATGGAGTGATACTCTACTAGAATTGCTCAGGCATGCCTGAGAAGTTTCCTTGCAAGTCTTATCTCAACATAGAAAACTCTCTCACTGGCCAACAGTAGACCAGAATGTTTTCATCAAGCGCATCTGGGATTAGAGCTCTGGACAATGTTCTTGTCTGTTCCTTGGAGTATGCGGTTTTGAGATTGACTTTCTCTTTTGACATCTCCTATTTATGGTCTTTGTCTGCACCTGTTTTTTTTTTTTACTGTGCCCTTTGTTTTGTATTCTAAGAAAGCTACTCATTACTCACATTCACATTCTACTTTGGTAGTATTAAATATTCTTTTACAGTATCCCATGTAAATTGTGATCCAGATAATGAAATTTTTGTCCCTGAAATCCCCTTTTATTCTATGAATCTCCTTTTCTATTTTACCCTCTTATCAATTCGGCAGCTACATCTCCCTGCCCCCTCTCCTCTCTGAAATCCAGTCCTTGGGCATTATATCAGATGCCATCATTTATTTCATAAAGTAGTATTCTTAGGACTACCGTCCCTCAATATTTCATAGTTACCATGATGAATTCTTGTCCAGGCTGTGAACTCTTGTTGATATAGGCATTTAGTAAATGAATAAATTTATTTGACCTCTTGCCCTCAATCAATCTCTACAGTGAATAATCTACAGTGCTGTAGCTAGTAAATATGCCTTTAGCTCCACTCTAAATAACTAGTAGCTTTTAACCCACAAGTTTCCTCTGCACTCAAAAGAGACCTTCTCCTATCACCTTCTCTCTGGCTCTTCAGTACATTTTTTTTTTATGCTGGAGCTGGGAAAAATGGAAGCCACAGAAAATCCTGATACCCTCAACTCTGGGAATCTCTATGCTCTCCAAGTGAGTGCCATAGTTTCCACATTTCATCGTGCCACTACCAATAAATAGACCACCACCCTCCTTCGACCTGATATCCTCCCAAATGCTACAACTTCTGTTCTCTCTCTCTCTCTCTCTCTCTCTCTCTCTCTCTCTCTCTCTCTCTCTCTCTCTCTTTCTCTCTCTCTCTCTTCCCTCTCTCTCTCTCTTCCCTCTCTCTCTCCTCCCTCCTCTCTCGTCCTCCCTCCCCTCTCGTCCTCCCTCTCTCTATCCCCTCTCTCTATCCCCCCTCTCTCCTGTGTTTGTGTGTGTGTGTGTGTGTGTGTGTACATACGCCCACTTCACAGCAGGTGTTAAGGAAAAGATGTCAAAACAGCACCCCGGCTTGCCCCACGTGGCTGGATTGTGCGTGTCTGCAGGGTAAGGGCGACAAGGGGACATGACATAGAAAGAAAACCATTTCTCTATTCCTTTCAAGCACATAAAATAGCATAAGGTTAGGAATCTATTCCCTATGCTTAGAAGCTCTTCCCATGGTCCTTTGAGGTAAGGATAATTCCTCTCAGATTTTAGCACCAGGTTAAATGTCGGCCTTGTATTGTGACAATTCCCCTTTCTTTGTCTGTTCGTATGAACAGAGAAGCCAGCAGAGGCTGCAGTGAACACTGGTTGGAGACCTTTAAGGCAAGAATCCACTAGATCAATCAAGGCTACGTGGCTGACAAGGTTAAAGCGCTCCTGAAATTGAATGTAAAAGACTTTTCACTTCACTTCGTGATTTCTGAGGTCTTTGAAGTTCAACAGAATAACAACTCACACTGCTTTTGATCTCTGGTGCTGCTGCACAGTGACTCTGAACACGCTGGGTGAGACACTTTGCATATCAGCCTAAATAGCTCCAAATATTCACACAGCACTTTGAGGGCTGTGCAGGAACAGGAATGCTGTCATCCAGTTCAGATCTGTGCTCGGTTTTGGCACCTCTGCTGAGTCACCTCATATGTAATTGGGTTATCTGAAAACCTTAGCAACAGGATTTGGTTCCCCTGGGGTTTTTAATAGGACAGTCAAATCGAACTACCCTCTTTATTAAAGCACATTTCCCCCGTCACTATCAAGTTTGATCAAGTAAGATCAAAGCACCATGGACAAAGTCGTCCTTTGCAGGCTGCTGTAGTCTTTATTTGCATTAGTAGGAGAGGCATTGTCGTGACATTTCCATCGCCGCCATGACAAATCAAGCATTTGCATTAGCAATGTTACACGTTTGGATTCAAAACCAAATCTCCTCCTGGGCTGTCATAATTGGAGGTTCAGTACTATAAACTACTGTTATTTACTTGACAATCTTACCTGCATCTGCAGGACTGTATTTCTAATGGTTCTTTAACAGAAACTCCTCCTAAGAATCACATTCAGACATGTGACTTTGAATGGCAAGGTACACTATTTAAAGACCTGTAATTCCCAAATCCATTGACATGTGAGATGCCCACACAAGGACAAGGCATGACATTGTCTCCCACTTTCATTTTTGTGAACATTAAATTTCAATTAAATGCTTTGCCAGTGCCCCAGTCAATAACATGATGTATATCCATGGAAGAAAAAAAAAAAAGAACTTAACTATCTTTTCTCTTAATTACACTGATTGGTATAAAGGAAAAAAAGGGGGGTACCAGAAAGGCACTGATGCATTGTGGTCAGCAGAGCAGTGATCTTTCATATGAACAAGCAGAGTAAAAAGTCAAATTTCTTTTGTAATGTATTTATTTACTGAAGGTCTTTTGTAAGTGAAATTATTGTGAACATTATAAGTTCTGGATTTTTTCTAGCTACACTTTAGAAAACTGACGAGTTTTATGTGTATAGTACAACACTAAACAGCCCAAGAGACTGAATAAATGAATTTTAAGCAGCATAGATGTTGTGGTTGTCTTTGAGTTTAGTTCAAAAACTTATTTGTTTCCAGCACTTCTCTGACTGTATCTCTAGCTGATGAGTCTCGTGATGTTTTATTTAGAAAAACTGAAAGACACAAGTAATGTCAAAATGGAAAATAAAGTCACTGAAGAGAGATAGCTTATGTAAACTAGGAATTAATTAGGAAGAGTAAGACAATAAAAACAGCTCTCATTACATTAATGCCACCATTTCTCTTATTCACACATTTTACTTTAATTATGAATATATACTGTTGGATCTGTGTAAAAAATTTACATCTTCCATTTGTCTTTTTAAAAAATATGTTTTAACACTCAGGAAAGCAGGTCCTGCACCCCACCTGAGCAGCACAATAGAGCCAAACCTATTGGCAAAGACGTGGATGAACCAGCCCTGAAATTGTCTCCACTCCTTGTTTGTCATGTGAGTGAGGGAGAGATGCACCCCCTTATCGCAAGCTGACACACCCCCCCTTACCAGCTGCACCACTCAAGAAATTTGACCCTGCACCTCACCTGGGCAGCACAGTAGAGCTGACCTTGTTGGTGGAAGTGTGGGCAAGACAGCCCTGAAGTTGCGAGCATGGGAGAGCTGTCCCCATGACTCATCTGTCATGTGGGAGCCTAGGCAGGGGAGAGATGTGCCCCCATCAATGTCTGAGGCAGGTGGAAGAGCTGACCCTGAGGTCATAAAAGCAGGAGAACCATCCCTGTCTCTCATTAGTTTGCACCACTCAGGAAGAGTGGCCTGTACACTTCTCCTGGGCGACACAGTAGAGCTGGCCATGATGGTGTAGGTGTGGAAGAACCAACCCTGAGGATGTGAAAGCAGGAGAAAGGGCCCTGCCCCTTCCTCATTTCTGAAAGGAGTGAACTAGTCAGGGCGATACTGAACAGTTTGCCCTGGTGGTGAAGACAGGGGAGAGCTGGTGGGCTGACCAACCCTGCAACTACCCAGGCCCAGAACCAGGGTTATGTGTTGGCACACCCTAACATCCACCCCATCTGTGATCTGCTGGAGCAGGGGGGTTGGGGATGATGGGGTCGGTTCTGTGGACTCAGGACTGCAGGATCTCCATGACACAGGGCAGCAACAGGATGTCCAGGGAGAGTCCCAGTGAGAGCCTAGCTTTGATGGTGTAGCAAGACCAGGGGCCTTGAACCAGACCAATGATTCTTGTTGATGAACACCTGCATGCAAAAATGTATGGATAACGGGGTTTACTGCGCGATTAACTGTGCCACACTGCAGCTTCCATGATGAGATTTTCCCTTTCTCCCTTTTTTCTTCTTTTTTCTCTTAAATTTTATTTTGTTTTATTTGGGGAAAGAGGGAGATGGGTGGGATCAGGATGCATGATGTGAAAGACACAAAGAATAAATATGAAGAAAGTTAAAAAAAATTTTAACGTCTGTGGAGATGAAATGGAAGACGTTTGTTACTTTCAGATAAACTTCCTCATCCTGTATGACCAGCTGCTGCCCAGCTGGTGGGTACTTAAGGAATAAAAGCTCACTTTAAACTCACCTTGGAAAAACATCCTAGGGAGAAGAGAACTGCCAGGAAAATCACAATGTGCGTTCAACGCGTTTTTGAATTGTGTACTGCTATTTTGAATTATACATTGTGGTTTGGGCAGAATATATATTATTCATATCATGAAACAGCTGTTGCATTATCAAGAGTCAGGCATAATATTTTGTGCTTAAGTGGTTCATTTTATCAGCAAATCAGGGGTATTTCCCCTACTAGACAATAAAAGAGAAGATATTTTACAGTTTGTCGAAGTCTCATCAAAACATTACAAACATCATTTTCCCAGTATGACATGCATGTTTTCAATACCTGTTATCTAGAATGTGTCTGAATTTTATATTTCACCTTTATGTTGTGAACTAACTTGTGTACTGTTCATACATATTGTATAAAAATGTTGGCAAAAGTACAAGAGTAATGAATTTTGGATTAATCATGGCCTTTTAATTTTCTGAGTTCCCAATAATTGGACATGTGAAGTCGTGCTGACACCAGGAGAGCAATCAACTCACCCGACATGAGCCTTGCATAGTTTCAGTGAACAGTCCCACCCCCAGCTGCCTCCTTCAGGTGGGCTTTCATCCGTCAGTTCTCTTCCACATATTGAAGCACCAGACACCCGGAACTAGATCTATCCTTGACACTTCGGAGCTCAGGGGACGTGTGTGTGCACATTGCCATTTCTAAGCCAGCTTTCTCTGCTTTACCTGTTCTTTCCCAAACAGAGAACAAAAGAAGTTACTTCCTTCATATTCCCCTCATGCTAGCTTCCTTGCTAGCCCTGACACCCTCTTCTTGTGGGAACTGTGAGTGATAAACAGTCATTTTGATGCCAACTAGCATCCAATCTGGGGTCTTCATCACACTTGAGTAGTAATAAAATTATCATTTTAAAACATAATTCACCCAAGCACAATAAATTGTTGTTTGCAAAAATTCCCTTGTTGCTAAGAAGTATACAACATGAAATTAGTAAAAGAATTTTAAGGAATCAAGCATTTCCCTGCTTATTCCACTACCACCCAAAAACCTCTGCCTTCACTGTCTGTCAAAATGAGGACGACTCTGCAGAGAGAGACTCGTGTGCCCCTGATGATTCAGATCTGTAGGCTGGAGTCCACAATTAACTTCAACTAATGGGCTGTGGTCTGCGCACACAATAGACACCTCTGCCAGTTCATGCCCTACAGAAGGGATGCTCTGGCCAGGACCTCTGTGCTGTAAAGGACTTCCTGAACCCATTGTTCTTTCTGTACAAACACTACTTTCTCAGAGTACTTTTTAGTGTCTTGAAAACAGCAAGAGCATTATGTTAATAATTCTTCATGTGTTTAGACTAAGCTCACCCCTCCCAAGTGATCCCAGAAATACATGACATGCAAGTGGACCCCAGAAGTTCCAGAACATTTCATGTTTTCAGTTTAATTCTTGACCTACAATGGTGGTTACTTACCAAAACAAGAGCTCCACTAGATTTTCATATTTGACTTAAAGTTTCTCAAGATGCCCTTTCACATTCAACATAAATTGAAACTGATTGTCACAGCCCAAAGTGCCTTTTATGACACCCCTCCTGTGTGTCTTTTCCAGTGTCTACCAGCAAGGTCTCAGCATCTATCCCTTAACTGACTCTGACTTTCCGTCATCCCAGGATGCACCACAGTCAAGGATCTGTTTGTCTGGATCCTTTGGTTGATGCTGCACATTATTGAATATACTGTGCCAGCAAGTATCGCTACACACACTCTCTTGCAAACCCAGTCCCACGTGCTATTCTGTACATTTTCTCACATCTTCATATTCCTAGGGAAGTTGGCTCACCCTTCTCTATGACCCTAGAGAAGCAGACACAAGCTGTACTGAAGAATCAGTTGATTGATCTGTGGTTACCAGGGAAGGCAGATTGCTTCTGTGCAGCCAGGAGATCCTCAGGTGTCCTTCACTCTTTCTTTTCCTTCTTTTGGTTTTTGTCAAGGTTCTTGGCAAGCAACGGGTGCTCTCTCCTTCTATTATCACCTCCTTCCCTCCGTTCATTCAATGACTGTTCTTCCTGCACTCTTCCCCCTCTAACCCTCACGGCTCTCATTTCTTTTCATTCTCCTGCTCTCCTCCTGCCCTTGCCATTGGCTATTCCTGTAGGTAAGTGGCTCCAGACTGCCTTCCCATTCCTTTCCTAGAACAGCCACATGGAAGATGGGAGGCTTTTCCTCTACTTAAATTAGAAAGATATGATCCAGGAAGCTCCTGGAAGTCCTGGGTAAAACTGCAGCAATGATAGTTTATGGGGCTGAAGAGGTCAGTGGTGAAGCTTGTATGGGCATTCACAAGACCCTGGGTTCAAGTCACAATAACCCATAAAAATGACAGTTTCAGAAGATGGACCATCGTGGCTAAAGAAGAGGAGTATCTCGTGGCACTCTAGATGCTGGTTGGGTTAGGCCAGTGCTACGGACAAACCCATTCTTGCTTAAGGTAACTCAAGTTAGAGTTCCATCACTACCCAAATAGCTTAATAGAGAAAGAAAGCAATCTATGAAAACAAAAACAAAGAAAACTCAAAACATTGAATGGCTCAGGAAATGTTTTATTTAAAAATTTTTATTAGCAAATATCAATTATACACAGTGAGTTGCCTTGTGACGTTTACGTCCATGTATATAATGTGTATTGACCATAACTATATCATTACTCTTCTTGTCCCTCGTCTCACTCCTGATCTCCTCTTCCCAATGATCGTCTCTTCTATACTCATTATCCTATATGACCCATGATTTTCATTAGGGCTGACTGCAGGAATATGGGTGAGGGCTTGTTTACAAGACCAGGGGCAACTTACCAGTGGCTGCAACATGGAAGAAAATGTCTCTCTTTCTTCCATCAGCTAATGGCTACATACAAATCCTCCAAGAGCAGTGGGGCTCTGTGAGTGCCTTCCACACAGTGACAAGATGCTGTGGAGCACACTCTTGTGCAGGTAACCTTTTTGTTCTCTGAGTCCCAGAGGGAAACAGCCACAGCAGGCCCTGGAGTCATCAGTATGGTCAAGCATTCCACTCACTTTTTCTCAGCACTTGGGCCAGAGTTTCTGCAGTCACTGTAGTATAAAGTATAGTAGGCCAGTATAAAGAAGCTGCTCAGGCCAAAGCTGACTGCAACACTCATCTATGGCTAGAAACATAGTTATCTCGAAGACACTTTAACCAGCACAACACATCCCTTTAGCAAAACAATACAGGTAGCCTCCCCACTAGGGTTTACAAGACCTCCCCAGCCATGGGCCTTTGGCCAGGTTTACAGTACAAGATGCGAATTCCCTCCTGTAAAGTCAGCCTCCAAACCCATCCTGAAAGCATTCGGTTACCCTCGTAGCATGCCAACCATTGTTGCAACAGTGAGCACATCCTGCCTGACCGGTCAGTATCCATGCACTGAGTATTGCCATTGAAGACAATTTCTCTCACAGTCTGCCTAGCACCTCCTGGCACCGTGAGAGCTAGCCAGTCGGCAGGAAGCTGCAGTGCCATCTTGATTTCTCTCGGTCCTGAGACCAGAGGACCTTACCAACTTGTTCTGGTGGACAGCCAACAACAGTGCTGGCTGCCTGTAGGGTCTTAGGATCTCAATTCATAAGGTGATTGCCCACTCCTAGCATTGGGATTATTTTAATAAACTGCACCATCTGTGAGCAGATTTATCTAGTACATCGAGTACCTCTGCTAAAACTGGCTGTTTTATTAGCTTACCCAGTATCAGATTTTCTACTGGTTCTTTTCATTTGTTGTTAGTTTGGGTTGACTCTCCCCTTGCCCCCTCCTCTCCTCCACCCTGCCTTCCAGCTAAAATGTTTTTAGCCCCACTCTTCTCCCTTTTAACTTAGATCTTATGCCCTTAAGACTCTTTTCAGAAGGAACACCCTTTTAACACCACTAAACTTACGCAAGCACTCAGAACTTCGGAGATTTCTAATGAGACAATCCAATCGGTATTAGCTGTCAGAGATTTCTAATGAGACGATCCAATTGGTGTTAGCTGTCAATCATGTGTCAGGCTTGCAGAATCACATTCAATTAAAAAAAATGCTTTGTCATGAGCACAAGGTTTTGCAATGTAAAACACAAAATAATAATTGGTAGATAATTTAAGGCTTCTTAGAAAAATAATCTCAAGATACACTATTAATAATTCTAGTCTTTTAGAACTTGAAAGAAAAGAAAGAAAAAAGAAAGAAGCTGTGTTGACTTGGTCATTGCCTTCCAAAAAGTCTGTGAGAAGACAAGAAAATCAAGGGAAATTGCAAATTTGGCTCTGAACTGACCAACAACTTAAATGGTAGAATGCTGATGTAAAAAAAAAAAAAAACACTTAGAACCTAAGGATAATTGGCAGTTCTGAAATCAATAACTAGTCTGTATTGATTTTTGAATTTTAAAGTCTAACAAGTCCTGTCTAGATTTTTCAAATCTATACAAGGAGTGAAAGTTGCCTGCAACTTGTGTTTTAAATTTGCATTCTTTACATATTGCTCTTTCACGTTGACATCCCATTGCATTTTTTTTTCATTATGTAATGTGATCTAAGAGCCACAGACTAGGTGCTGGCTGGAAGCTGCAGATCCTATGTAATTTTTCAAATGGAAATTAATTCAGCAGTCTAGGGAAATACTATTGCAAACAATGCCCTCCTGAATCTCATTAAATCAATTTGGAAAGGCATATGGGCGGGGAGGTAAAAATAAATCAATAAGATTAAAAAGGAAGTATATTGCTTTACAGAGAATGGGGGGTTAGTTATAGTACATGGTTGCTAAGTGATGGGTTTTAAGCAGAAATTCTCTGTCTTCCTTGTAAGAGAAAGCAGCTTTGAGGACTGGAACTAAATGGTGTTTGCATATGGTTCAATTTTATACAAACTATATATCCCCCAGCAAGACCTCACTCCATCTTTAAAGAGAGAGATGAGCTTTTGCAGAGGAGCCGTTGCCTAGCAACAAGATGCTAAGAAGGCTAGCAGCAAGCTGAGTCTTCTCTAGAAACAGCTCCCCCTCTCCCCACCGTGCTGCATGCCGCAATGACCTCCAGCACGCACAGATGCCCTTGAGAGAATCACCTTAACAGCCAGAAAGCCTCAACTGAAGAGTTCTGCTAAGATCCCTGCAAGGTCTAGGTTCCATTTGTTTTGCAACAGATAACGCTGTGCTCGCGCCCTGTACACTTAGCACTATACAAAACCGTTTCAACGTGCTTTTCTGTGGTTTAAGCCTCTGGCTCGAATCAGTTTTGAGTCCCATTGCTGACCCCCCTACTAACCACAGACCCAAGATCTACCAGTCTTACCCAAGTCTCTGAGATGTGATATGTGTCCTAAGAGATCATCTTTGCTTTGACCTCAAATGTTTAACTCCCACCCCGCCCTAAAACAGTCAAAGAGTAGCAAATCCTTTAACCTCTTCACAGGTTAAAATAATAATAATAATAATAAATTATTTCCCTAATTCCTACTCTTTCACTTTGATAAAGATTCTAAGTACCAATTCTTTTTGTGTTATTTGGGTCTTTACTGAGTAGGGAGTATGAGGTGCTGCAGATAAAAATCAAGAGCATCACTTCCATAGAAGCCTAAAGAGAACTATGGCAGTAAATAAAAGAGTCGTGGAATGGCCAGAAAAACCTACAAGCATTGGGGAAGCCAGTGTGGAGGTGCTTCATCCAGTCTGAGATCAAGAATGGCTTCAGATATTCCTCAGGCAAAACAGTAGGTGTGGCTGCAAAGTGAGCAGGAGGCTGATGGGGAAAAGACTTGGGAAAGAGAGGGAGAACAAAAGGCCCCTCCAGAGACAGGAAAGCCTGCAGCCTGGAAAACACATAGCCTCCAGCCTTTGCAGACCCATAATACATTCTGTTCACAATGTTCAAATTAACTCGGTAATTTTGATTACATCCTAAGATATAGCCAAAGACTGTTCACAAATGTAATGCAGAATTGAATGTTATTTCACCAATCTTGTATTCAAATTATATTGAAGAAAAGCTTGATTCCTTCCTATGGATCAAATCTCAGCATGGTTACTTGGACTATGCAGGAAGTAATTGTTTTTAAGGCGCTAGGAAACGTGATAGAGTGATGCCTACGTTATCATTTGTCAAACTGTGACCTCCCATGGAAAATCAGGAAACATCATCAGCCCACAGCAGACAGCCCCTGTGGACTCTGTGTTGAAACGCATTTACCTATTCTTAGGTGTAGGTCTGGGCTTTCTTTTGAAGTACAATAGGCAAATGAACTGACCGGGCTTATTTTAAAAGGATACGATGTGATTTGATTTTCGAAGGGTGTTTTTGAAAACACAACGCCCAAAATTAATGCTTTACGCTCCTCTGATCTGCTTCTCGGGTCCTTCTCTGCCTCTCTGCTGCCCTCTTGTGCAAAGAGGGAGTATAAAACCGCAGAAAATCCTGTCTGCTAACCCATTGAAAATGGAGGGGTGATGATGAGCTCTAGCCTTTCCTACAGATTCTGAATCCAGCTGTGCTGTGACTCAATCACCATGCAGACGAGTTTCCATTAAATAACATTTTCACGTCTTGTTACAAATAGAGGAGAGCTTGTTCAACCTCCAAAGACAGCTCAGGATTATTTTTAGAAATGAAAAAGACAAGGAAGCAAAATTTAATTGGCTAATTAAGTTTCCAAGTTGGATAGTTTAGAGAGCAGCAATTGCTCAGGCAAGGACGGAACCTTACAGTGGGCACTTGTCTTTCCATGTTAGCTGTGTCGACCATTCTTCACCTGTGGCATTGTGGGTATCAGGAACCCCTTCCTTCTACACAGGAACAACGTATGAATTGAAGAAATAAGTTCCTTTCCTCTCCAAGTTGTATAACATACAAAACGTGAAAGAAAATTTTTGGTTCAGAGACAGTTCTCCCAGTGTGCCCTTCGAATATGCTAATCTTTACTTCCCTATTTTGTTTTTTCTTTTTCATTCTATCCTGTGACTTGGGGCTTTTAGGTGGTCTCCTCCTCGTTCTGAGATCATACTTCTGCCAATGATTTACTCATGGTTAGCCAGCTGTCTCCCACGTGAGGCACTGGCCTTTGAACAACCTAGCATAATCTCAGAGTAAGAAAGATTGCCCTCTGCCTGCAAACTTCCCTCCACCCCTACCTTTCCATCATGGAGGATGGTCCCATCATTGTCTCTGACTTAGTACCCAAATATTATTTTTCACCTCTTTCCTCCTGTACTTGCATCCATTAGCCAGCTAGTTCATTTTAGAAACTAGGGGGTTATGAGCTGTTGGAGCTTCCTGGGGAAAAGCTGGTGCTTGATGAACATTTAACAGAATGGGAGAAGTGACAAACGGGTGGGTAGAAAGGGTAGGCACGCTGATGGAGAGGAAAGGATTTATACCCGACAATCAAGAGGATGAACAAGAGCTAAGTGGATACATGTGCAGGGAATAGAATCTGTATATGGCACGGGAACAGGTGGCAATCAGGTCGAAAAGCAAAAGCATGTTAGACATGGGGAATGTCTGCTCCTAACCCTTGTGTAGGAAGAAGCTATGCATTTTCAGGAAGCCATTGCATGGGCAGGGAAGAGGGGGGCGCAGAACCACAAAGAGAAGAAGTGGAGCAGTCTCAATCCCTCCTTCCTGTTTCCATATTTATGAAGTTTCCATATTATGAAGTATGAAGTATGTTTCATCTGTTTAAAAGTTGCAATTTTTTGTTTTCGTGTGTGTGCGCGCGCGCGTGTGCGTGCGTGCGTGTGTGCATGTGTGTGTGTGTGTGTGTGTGTGTGTGTGTGTGTGTGTGTGCCATGTGCTTGTGGAAGCCAAGGGAGGGCATCGGATCGCCTGGTGTTGGGGTTATAGATAACTATTGAGTTGCCCAGTTTGGGTGCTGGGAACTGAACTCAGGTCCTCTGGAAAAGGAGCTCCCGTGCTTAGCCTGGGAGCCACTTCTTCGCCTTTTAGAAGAAATACAAATGTCCTAAACCACACAAAACGCTGCAGACCTTTGACCAAGTGGATTGATTATGCATTCAGGCCAACTGCCTGTTCGTCTAGGGTTTTGAGATTGGAACTGCATTTACAGCCAACCTGATTAGAAATTGTATCCGAAGAGCAATAACAATAGGAGGGTCCAACCAGTGGAGTGAGAGACACACACCCATATGTGTTTAGAACACACAGTAAAACTTTTTCATATCACAGTGTGGTCCAAAAGTTTCATTGTCCTTATGTAGCATTTTGAATTAATGACGTTAACGAAGTCACCGGATAGACCTGCTGGGGCAGCAGGCTGTGAGCCATGTTGTGTTATGTTGAAGAGCTATCCAACTCCTGTAAGTGGGGTCTAGGGTGTAGCTTCAGTCGAGCACTGCCCACCAGCAGTTATCCACAGGCCGTTCTTGCACAGCAGGATGGTTCTGAGCACTGTAAGATCTCAAGAGGTGTGTTTTGGCTATCATTGAGGAACACTGGGCTGGAGAACACGGTGGAAAACTTAATCTTTCCCATCTGGACAGAGAAAGGAGTGACTGTAATTTGTCCATTTGGGGGTCCCTTTAACAAAAGAACTTTAGCTTACCCTCACTTAAGATCAGAGGCCAGTTGGAGAAGAGCAACCAATCCCACATCATGTTATAGCTGAATCTCCTAATTACTGATGGCGTTCGTGCTGTTAGGGTGGCACCCCAGCTGTCAGGTGGGAAATAGACTGTGGGTGGAAGATGCTGTTCAGATATTAGATCAGGAGGAAGGAGCTACTGCAATAATAGCTCAAATAAGAGAATAAGGTCACAGCAGCAGACAGGAAGGAGAGCAGGGAGATTTAAGGCAGGAAGAAAATCAGCTTCATCCAGTGATTGATGAGGTGACAGGAATACAGCAGGAAAGCACCAAAGAACACCTATGATTGCTCAGGTGCTTAATGGGAAAAAATGGCCTCAGTTTGTTGAAATGCCTGAGAGGAAGCAGTTTTTGAAGAAAAGAACACGTTTAGTTTAAATGTATAGCGTTTGAAAGCCTATGAGACACTGGCATAGACGTGCCCAGAGCTAAAGCGAAGTGAACTAGCTGTAGGTTCAACTCCTGGAACCTCTGCCTATAGAGATGGCGAAGTGGGAGTTCAAGGAGACGCTAACTTAAAAGTCTAAGAAAAGAGTGGAATAAGAAGAAAGGGGGGATTGGGACTTACGAGTGAGGAGAATATGGTATGGAGACACCAAAGCTGTGCTGGAGGCTGTTTATAGCGCAAACCATTCAGGACAAACAGTCATATGACTCACAGACCTGAGGAGCACGGAACCTCAGCAAAAATGAACGATGAGGAACAAAAAGAAGCGCACCCCACACCAGAATCACTGCTTGCCTTCTTTAAGTAGCTAACCTTGTATCCTTGAAGAAATGTAAACAGAAATCCTAGATTCCTCTTTCAAAATGTCTATCAGTAAAGGCAAAAGGGGACTGGCCACTTACGCAGAGGAAATTTTGTTGCTTGAGATGGCCCAAAAGAGAGACGGAGGGATGAGTGAAGGCAGCACATATGTAAAGTTCTTGAGAAACTGAGAAATGATGCCATTGAGAGAACACAGGAGAGGTTGGTGTTGATGGGGAGCTTCTGTTGTGACAGGTGGGGAAGGCTCAGAAGCTGGGAGTTTCAGCTTTTGTGGCTCAGAGCATCCTGGTGAAATGTCTTGTGTTGACTATGCGTTAAGTCTTTCCTCTCACTACTTCCAGCTTTCTGAGATTAGACAATTGTCTTCCCTCCTGTCTGGTCTCTGCCTCTGGACCACTGTCCTACTCCGTGACATCTAGCACACTGATCCCGTCCAGAAAGACTTCAGAAACATGCATTACCACTCTATGTGAGCATCTGAAGTCACTACAAAGAGGAACACCGAAGAAGTGAGAGAAGGAAGACATGAGTCAGAAGCCGGGCGTGGTAGCCCACGCTGGAAGAACGAACGGTGAGGAGATTGGAACAGAATTTCCTCCGCTCAAGACCATCCTTGGCTACAGAGCAGGACACAAGTCTGTCTCACAAACAAGAGGAGAAGGAGGAGGAAATAAAAATAAGAGTTAGAAGGTGCGAACTCTAATCTCATGGTTGCTTATGCCTGTAATCCCGGTACCCAGGAGGTTGTGGCAGACGGACTGGCACCAGTCTGAGACAGGAAGCTAGGCTGGGCTACATATGAGCTTCGTGTCAGCCTGTACTACGGGTCAAGACCCTTTCTCAAAAATCCAAAAAAGGAAGAAAGGAAGGAAGGAAGGAAGGAAGGAAGGAAGGAAGGAAGGAAGGAAGGAAGGAAGGAAGGAAGGAAAGATATGAGCTAGAAACAGGCAGAAATGGAGGCCCTGGCAGTGCATTCAACCAAATGTCCTCACCCTCCTTCCCTGCCCAGCGAAACTTTATCACACACCCTGGGTTCTCCAAACTGTTGTCTCTATGTCATGGCATAGAATGTATAATCAAGATTCAGCTAGTGTCTTAGTTTCTTGTTGAGTTCCACTTATGACTCTTTGTGCATAGGGTAGCCCTGGAAGTCCCACCTGTCTCTTTCCAAACAGCAGCTCTTACTTGAACTTCCCACTGCTTTATCCAAAAGTTCAGATGACAGTCATCATGTTTTTACATGCTGTCACAACTGGGTACCTTTTATAAAATACACACATGAGAATATATAGACTATGTCCTAACAGTGATAGAGAAAAGGGGGGAAAGAAATCTTGAAGACATTCCTTGGCCAAAGGCATTGTGCTGAGACGGTCCCTTTTCTGTAAGATGTTCCACAGAATTCTCTTTAAACTCTTCAAACATCTTTAAGAATGATTGTGGATGATGGGCATTTTGTGGAAATGATTACCAGTGGATTATGATCTTGGAACACATAGTCTTTTCCTTACATTTACTCTAGAAGTAAGAGGAAAATATTCTAAAAGGACCTTTCATTGTCCACCCCCCCTTGGGCCACCCTGTCTTTTTTGAGGAAAGTCCGTGGTCCCCTTTATAATACTGAACACAAAGTGGTTTACTGAGGCCGGACCTCACTGTGTAGCCCAGGCTGTCCTCAAACTCAGGACCCTGCTCCCTCCAAGTATGTGACAACCGGGTCCAGCTTGGTATTTAATCTTTCCTACCCTTGAGTTGTCTTATCCACCTGATTCAGAAAGCAGAACCTGAACTTACAAAATGATCAGTATCGCAAATCATTACAGTACTGTGAAGGCAAATGGTCTAAAGTTTTCCTTTAGTATGACAGGCTGCCAAGCAAGCATTCCCTCATTTAGTCTGCACAGTAATAAATAAAAGGCAGCAAGTGTCATTCCAAAGATTGTCATTTCTAGTCTTTTCTCTCTGACACAGGACTGTACTGAAGACACTTCGGAAAAAGTATTTCAAAACAAGCAGTGTTCGAAGAGGTAAATATAACTTCAGAAAAGCTTTCATGTGCTTCTTAAAAGTAATCCTCGAAGCAGCTGGTATTAAAAGTTGCTACTTTCTGCCATCCAAGAGTGTTATTTCATAATCATTAATAATTAATCATAGGTCTCTGATTCACTCTTGAGCACTCTAAAAATAGGATGCCATGAATAGGCTTAGATCCTTAGCAACAGAATATTGAATATCCCCAGCCTAACCTGGGCACCTCTTCACAGTCTGAGAACAGATCCATCTCAAGACGGTGAAACTGGAGCCAGACATGGTTCTCCTGTTTGCAGTTATTCAAAGAGGTCTCACTAAAAGCCTCAGTGGTGGCAGAAGACAAAAAAAAAATCTGTGCAATCATATCAAGGCCCCTGAGACAGACACCCTCAGGTATGAGACCAACAGGTCAGCACCAGCCTGGTTAAGTGTTTGATGGGCCTTTCTGCTGTCCATCATTGGATAGGTATTTAAATGCATTCTGTGTGAGAAAGTGGCATTGATGCTGGTATTAACAGGGAGTTTTTAAACTCTTAATTTTCATTTAACATATCAACAGACAGCACAAAGCACTGTGGCGTGCACTGGGTAAACATGAGGTCATTTAACTTTATAACAACACTAATGGGAAACTAATCTACAAGTATCTACCCACGAGTTCCACACCTGGTAAGTGGAGAATGTTGTAACAGGAATTGCTAAATGGTTTTATTAATAAAAAAAAAAAACCTGAAGCCAGATATTGGGGTGAATGCTGAAACATCAGAGAAACAGAACAAGCCAGCCACCAGCTATTACCTCACCAACTCCATGAACACTCAGCCTCTAGATTGTCTTAACTGAACTGCCTAAAAGCCTCTAGTTCCTGGTCCTCATGCCTTATATACCTTTCTGCTTTCTGTCATCACTTCCTGGGATTAAAGGCATGTATCCTTCCCAAGCAAACACATGAGATCTCAAGTTCTGGGATTAAAGGTGTGTGCCACCACACCTGGCTCTGTAGCTCTGCCTCCCTAGTGATAGGATTAAGGGTGTGTGCTACCACTGTCTAGCCTCTATGTCTAATCTAGTGGCTGGCTCTGTCCTCTGATCCCCAGATAAGTTTTATTTATTAGAGCACAAATAAAATATCATCACAGAATGTGGGAATCAAACTTGGTAGTCTGGGTCCTAGATCTTAATCTAAACTGTAGGCAACCCACCAAATCAGTGAACCACAGATATAACTAACAAGTCTATGCATAGCTTTTATTTTGTTTTGTTTTCTGAGAACAATAGGATTTATTGTGAACTGACCAGATACACAAAGAAAATGTCATCATCATCATCATCATCATCATCATCATCACCACCATCATGATCTACAGCAACAGTAGTTGATAACTGTACAGACTTAGGTAGCTCGTCTCCCCTTTTAGGAGTTTTTAGGAGGTTGTCGATAGATGTAAGCATTGTGATTTACACTGTAGCAGCACAGCAGTGTTCCCAAATCACTGCTATATTCTTGGTTAGAGTAGAACCATCAGGCAAGAGGAAGCCACAGTGATTTTTGTGATTCAGTTCTGGCTGTTGCGGTAGAAGAACCTACCAGAACCATGACCATTTCTTCCCTTTCTACTCCCCACCAGTGGTCAGCACTGTGAATCTTTTCTTTGTTCTGTTATCAGCCCCTGTAGCTAGCACTGGTCAAGCTCTGTTCCAGGTTTACAACCTCCTCTGTGCCGTAAATGCCAGTGAAGATGGCGTTCCTGTTGGCTTTGCAGTGCCTGAAGAGCTAGAAACCTGCTGGGTCCTTTGCCTTGAAGGGAACACATTGCTCTCTCCATTGTCTTCTTGACTTGGGCCAAGGCAGCCTAAGCTGGGCTTGCTGGGCAGCAGAGGACCAGCTGTTAGCATTAATGAATCTCACTGTCTAATTGCACTGCCACACAGGATCGAGTCCTTTGCTAAAAACTTTCCTGAAGGCCTGGAAACAAGGCTAGATATTCCAACTGTTGTTTAGAGAGATTGGGAACGTCTTTGATGTGTTGTGGAGCAAACCATTCAATTCAACCCTATTTTTGATATACCAGAACCAAAGAAAGCTTTCCTCCTCTCTGATTTGATTTGGACAAATAATTCTATTATCCTGAAATGGCTGATGACTTTTTACTAGGCTGAGCATCCCTTATCTAAAGTACCTGGGATCAGAAATATATTTAGACTTTGGATTTGGTGTGGGAATGAAAGTTACAATATTTGAATGTACATAATGAGCTATTTCAGGAATGGGACTCAAGCTTAAAAGCAAGATTCTCTTATGTTTCATACACATGTGCTACCATAGTCTAGAGACAATTTCACACTGTAGTTTAAATAATTTTTATAGGAAATAAATTTTCATATTAAGGAATTTTCTACTTGTGATATTATGTAAGCATTCTAAAAGTTTTTTAAATTTTAACATTTTGGATTTCAGATTGTTAGGAGAGAGATCTTCAATCTGTGTTTTCAAATAAAACCCTGGCTCTTTCTTCCACTGCGCCCCCACCCGCCGTGTGTGTGTGTGTGTGTGTGTGTGTGTGTGTGTGTGTGTGTGTGTGTGTGTGTGTGTATCTGTGTGCCTCTGTCTCTCTCTATCTCTATCTTGTGTGTCTGTCTGTCTCTCTCTCTCTGTGTTTGTGTCTGTGTGTCTCTGTCTCTCTATCTCTATTTTGTGTGTGCGTGTCTGTTTCTGTCTCTATCTTGTATGTGTGTGTGTGTCTGTCTGTCTCTCTATATATATCTTTATCTTTCTTGTGTGTGTGTATGTGTGCATGACTGAATCCAGAGCCTTATCCATCCCAGGCAAGTGTACCACTGAGCTACACCTCCAGATCACATTATTTCATTTAATAGCCTAGTATATATATTTTAACTTTCCTTTTTATTTATTCTTTGTGTCTTTCACATCATGCATATCCATCCCATTCATTTCCCTGTCCCTTTGTATCCGCCCTCTGCCCTTGCAACCTTCCGCCCCCCCAAAAAAAATTAAATAAAATAAAATTTAAGAGAGAGAAAAGGAAAAAAAAGAAAAACCAATCTCGTCATGGAAGCTGTAGTGTGACACAGTGAGTCACACAGTAAACGCTTTTATCCATATATCTTTACTTGCAAAGAGTCATTGGTCTGGCTCAAGTCTTCTGGTTTCTGCTACACTATTGATGCTGAGCCCTCATTAGAACTCCTTTTAGTTATCTTACTACTGTCCTGTGTCATGGAGATCCTGCACCTTTGGATCTGCAGGACCATCCTCTTCACATAATGAAGCAGATCATACATGGGGTGGATGTTTGGGGACCAACACATAATCCTGGGTAGTTCCAGAGTTGGTCAACCTACCAGCTCTCCCTTGTCCTCACCGCCAGGATGAGCTCTCCTGCATTGCCCTGACTAGTTCACCCCTTGCAACAATGATCAAAGGGCGGGGCCAGTTCTCCTGCTTTCACATCCTCAGGGTCAGTTCTTCCACACCTACACCTTCAGGGCTCTACTGTGTTGCCCAGGCTTGGAGTAGGAGCCATTCTCCCGAGTGCTGCAGCTGATGAGGGGCAGGAACAACTCTCGTGCTCTTATGACCTCAGGGCCAGCTCTCCCACCTGCCTCAGGCATTGATGGGTAGGGGGGAGTCATCTCTTCCCCACCCATGACAAATGAATAATGGGGACAGCTCTCCCATGCTCACAGCTTCGGGGCTGGCTAACCTACATCTCTGCCAACAGGGATGGCTCTATTGTGCCCAGGCAAGATGCAGGGCCCACTATCCTGAGTGTTGCAGCTGGTGGGGGACAGCTCTACCATCTGCCTCAGACATTAATGGGGGGAGGGTGTCTCTCTCTTGCCCATACTACCATAAGGCAGATGAGGGGTGGGGCCAGGTCTCCCATGTTCACATTCTCAGGGTGGTTCACCTGCTCCACATCAATAGAGTCAGCTCTACTGTGCTGCCCAGGCTAGGTGCAAGGTCCACTTTGCCCAGTGCTGCATCTGGCAAGGGGGAGGGTCAGCTCACTCACCAACCACAGGTGGCAGGGGTAAGAGTGATGCATAGCTTTGACAAATATGAAGATGCACTATTGTGACAATGGGGCCAATGTGTGTTTCTAGGTATTCAAAATATTGATTTCACCAAGGGATGTTCCATGAATAAGTTTAACTAGTATGAAGTGTTTATCAGGGAAGAGAGATGAAGGCAGGTTTATATATCATATTTCCGTATGAAGTAACAGAGGCAACAAATGAAGGTCCTTTGTAGTTTGTAACAACTAGCCCTGGGCTTGCCAAAGAGTCGGAAGTGCTTCATTTCTTTTCCCAGTGGAAGAGTAGCCACTTCTTCCTTTTTTGTTTTTATAGAAGATGGATAGATAGATAGATAGATAGATAGATAGATAGATAGATAGATGAATAGATAGATGGATGGATAGATAGATAGATAGATAGATAGATAGATAGATGAATAGATAGATGGATGGATAGATAGATAGATAGATAGATAGATAGATAGATAGATAGATGAATAGATAGATGGATGGATAGATAGATAGATAGATAGATAGATAGATAGATAGATAGATAGATGAATAGATAGATGGATGGATAGATAGATAGATAGATAGATGAATAGATAGATGGATGGATAGATAGATAGATAGATAGATAGATAGATAGATAGATAGATAGAAGAATAGATAGATGGATGGATAGATAGATAGATAGATAGATAGATAGATAGATAGATAGATAGATAGATAGATGAATAGATAGATGGATGGATAGATAGATAGATAGATAGATAGATAGATAGATAGATAGATAGATGAATAGATAGATGGATGGATAGATAGATAGATAGATAGATAGATAGATAGATAGATGAATAGATAGATGGATGGATAGATAGATAGATAGATGATAGATAGATAGATAGATAGATAGATAGATAGATAGATAGATAGATAGATGATAGCTTCTTTCACCTCTCCCTTTTCTCTCTCCTAAACTAGACCACACAGATGTTTCTCTTGTGTCTAACACAATAGCCACGAATCACACTGACTATATAATTTAAATTAATTATTAAGTTAAGTTTAAATGTGGTTCCTCAGTCCATTCACCGTGTTTGGCTAATGACTTTCCCTAGAAAGTGCAGACATGGAACGTGCCCATCGCCACAGAAAGCGATGCTCTATAAAAAGATGGTGGCCACTGCAAGCCGCACTTCCGAGAAGAGGTGCTGACTCATCTTTTCTGAGTTACTCTGGTTTTGTGTTACCACATAGCTGCACAGTGAAGCACAAGTTAAGCATCTACTGTAAATATCGAAATGATTTGGCAAGTCTCCCTTTATCAGCTACACCCTTTACTCTGGCAGCTCTGCTCCAAGTCATTGGCATGAGCCTCTGGAGTTTTTCAAGTTTTTTCTTCTTCTTATGAGACATCCTTCCAAGTGGCTTCAAGAAGAAAGCTTAACATAGGTGATGTTTTTTTAATTAAAATATAATTATGTAACTTATTCTTTTCTTTATCTATAATAAAAACAACCTAACTTGATATGTTATTAGGCTAAAAAAATTCGTTACCACATTATTTTCTATATTAACATGGATTCATATAATTTTATCTTTCAGAATTTCACCCAAAGGAATAGAACAATTTATGTATTTAAGTTCATTAATATATTATCAATGGCAGGAAGGTTATACCACTGAGTCAACATCTAAATAAATTTAGACCAAAAAAGAAAACCCTATTGATCCTGTACAATAGAATGGATCCTCCATGACCTCTGCCCATGAGCATATCTATCACTGCTTTATAGGATGGGCCGTCTGTGTTCTACAACTCTACTAAAACAGAAGTGTGGTGTCTGTCACCCTCTGAGTTCACAGGCTGCTGGTGACCGCCTAAAATTAAATTTCTTCTCATATTCTTCAAAACCCATATAGGTCCAAAAAGGCAGTGAATAAAATTACCCATAACCTGTGCTGACAGAACAACAGGAGATAGAGAATTCAAGAAATTTCACCCTTAAAACAAAACAAAACAAGACAAAATAGGAACTCCCCATGATCCAGCAATGCCACCACCGGGTATCAAGTCAAAGAAAAGGAAATCAGTACGGGAAAGACATATCTACCCTTGAATGTTCATTTTAGCACTGTTCACAATCACCAAGATAATGGAGCAACCCAAGTATTTACCACTGGATGCATGAATAAAGAAAACATAAGTTCTAGCATGCTACAGAAAATAGGGTAATTATAGTTTTCAGTAATTCCTTGGATATTTCAGAATACCTAGAGGAAAAGATCTTAAATGTTCTTCAACAAAGAATTAATAAACATTCTGTGTGATGGATATGTTAATTATTCTAACTTAATCCTTGCAGGTGTATCTATATACCAAATACATGATAAATCAGTACAGTGGATCTACCAATTAAAAAGTTTAAAGTAAAATGAATAAATGTGGGAATGGAGGAGGGTATATCACTCCGAGAAAAGAAAAACTCCACCAGGAGTGGATCGGTTCTGAGAGCATTAATGAGATTTAGTGACTCAGAGCACCCACTCCTGGAGAAGCTGAGGGCCAGTGCTTGGAACGGGCAGTAGGCTGGAAAGGGGATGGGCAACAGCAGCTGGGGTCAGGCCCATACATCAGCAGAAAAGAAGACAGGTTAGAAATTTAGAAAGAAAAAGAAAGAAAATTAGAACCAGAAAATAAACCAGCCCCCCTTCCAAGAGCATTATTCGTTTTAACAGCTGGACTTCAATGAGACATTCCATAACCCTGAAAACCACCCAGATGCCACCTGTGCAAATGGACTCAAGGAGATGGAAGATTGCTTCAGACCTACAACAGCCCTCAAGTGTGGGGCAAATGGGCTTGTCCTCTGTTGTATAATATTTTGTTTGTGTTCTGACAATGCTTGCCTGGAGATCAGAGGGTGGAGCTAGCCACTAGTTAACCACAGAGGCCAGGTAGTAGTGGCACACACCTTTGATCCCAGCACTTGGGAGGAAGAAGCAGGAAGATCAGGAGTGCAAGGTCACTCTGGCTACAAGAGATTGAATCAGTCTAAAAGAGAATTAGAGGAGGCAGTGGTGGTGCACCCCTTCAATCCCAGCACTTGGGAGGTGGAGGCAGGAATATAAGGTGGGCGAAGACAGGATCTCGAGGCCCATTCAGTCTGAGGATTCGTAGACAGGAGTCCCTCCAATCCATCTACCCCTCCATTCAGTCTGAGATTTTGTGGAGGCAAGAAGTCTCTAGTGGCTGGCTGCTCTGCTTCTCTGATCTCCAGGCAAGCTTTATTTGTCAGAACACAAACAAAATATCATACAACAGTCCTCAGTGATGTATAGGGAATAACTTTTTCTGTCAGAGAGGAATGGAGACATTTCAGGCCAGGTGCTGAACAATAAAGACATATCTTTTCAATGAATTCATTATATGTAGTTATATACATATGTGTATATGTTTCATTACATAGATACATAATTGTAGATCTGAAACTAAAGGGGGGAAGATGAACAACTAATAAGAAGCTGATATAATTCTGACAAAATTAAAAATATACAACTAACAAACTGGAATGTAAAAGAAAAAGAAAAACAATGAAATACACTCACTGAATATCGCAGTGATAGAGGCCATGACTTTAAATTGACAGACTAAATGGTAGAGGCCTACATAAGAAGCATTGCTTTAAAGGTGATCACTAGAAAAATTACAAACATCCATACATGCACCAAAAAATATGCTGCCCCTCAGTTCAAAGATTAAGGAAACAGACAAGATGAGAAAGTGCAGCTGTGAGAATATATTCAATAAATATAAAATAATGTGGCACTGTGGAAGTCACCCACGTGATGCTCGGCAATATACAGACAAGCTTCATGCTTATAAAGTGATCCAACCTTAGTTGACATACGAAAGTATACTTAAAACAAAATTGGGAGTGATAAAAATGAAGGGATGGCCAATGCTCTCCCAGGATAAAGAGACGGGGCAGACATTTTCTGAAAGTGGACTAGCTATAAATCAAGTCAAGAGGCATTTAGTAAAACAATAAAAAAGGTGGTTGTGGTGGTATTGTGTTCCCCAAAATATTGTGCCCCCTAATAAACTTATCTGGGGTCAGAGACAGAACAGCCACTAGATACAAAGGCTAGAAAATGGTGGCACTCACACCTTTAATCCTAGCATTCCAGAGATAGAAATCCCTCTGGATCTCTGTGAGTTCAAGGCCACATTGGAAATGGCCAGGCATGGTGACACACGCCTTTAATCCCAGGGAGTGGTGGCAGAAAGCAGAAAGGTATATGGCATGAGGACCAGAAACTAGAAGCATTTGGCTGGTTAAGCTTTCAGGCTTTGGAGCACAGTTCAGCTGAGACCCATTCTGGATGAGGACCCAGAGGCCTCCAGTCTGAGGAAACAAGACCAGCTGAGGATCTGGCGAGGTGAGGTAGCTGTGGCTTGTTCTGGTTCTCTGATCTTCCAGTGTTCACCCTAATACCTGGCTCAGGTTTGATTTTATTAATAAGAACTTTTAAGATTCCTGCTACAGGTGGTGGATATAATGAATGATGAAAATGGTGTTTTTAAATAACATGAACAGAATTACCACAGAAACTCCAGGAAATGCCAGAAAAGAGGGTCAGAAAGACACTGATAATACAGTCCCTGGAACAGCAGCCCCAGGCTGAGAAAGGCAAGCAAAGAAAACTGAGAAAGGATGTTAAACACATACTCCATGGCAAATACGGAAGGGCCTGTGAGCATGCTGGAAATGTGTTATCAAAGCTTACACATCCTCGGGCTGGCGAGATGGCTCACCGGGTGCAGGCGCTTGCTGCCAAGTCTGACAGCTTGAGTTGGATTCCCAAGTCCAGCATGGTAGAAGGAGAGAACCAACGCCCGCACAAATGCACTGTGATGTGCACACACACACACACACACCACAAAGAGAGAAAGAGTACACTGATAAAATAAAATGTGATTAAAAAATATTTAATGAGCCGGGCGGTGGTGGCGCACGCCTTTAATCCCAGCACTCGGGAGGCAGAGCCAGGCGGATCTCTGTGAGTTCGAGGCCAGCCTGGGCTACCAAGTGAGTTCCAGGAAAAGGCGCAAAGCTACACAGAGAAACCCTGTCTCGAAAAACCAAAAAAAAAAAAAAAAAAATTTAATGAATAGAGTATAGTTATATAAACTGACTCCACATTATATTAAATAGATATTCTCAATAGTATCTGTAAAGTAGAAATATTGCAAGCAGTATTCTCTGACTGTATAAGTAGAAAGTAATAAGGAAGATTAGAAAGTGTCTTTTCCAGCTGAAAATGTAAAAACTCCCCACTAAAGACCCGGTGCAAAGGGAAATCCTACATGCAAGTTCAACACTTCTATGAAAATTTCTCTCCACATGTGAGCATGCTGTGTTCACAGGGAAAGTCCAAGCTGTGAGCACTTATATCAGTATAAACGGAAGGACAAAATAAATGAATTAAAATATCAACCCCAAATCATAGAGAAATAAACATTGTCAGTCACGAGTGAGCACAAGAAAGAAAACTGGCCAACACAGAAATGGAAATGAATGACAGGAACAGGCTTGTCTCTAGGAAGCATGGCTGCTGCCTTCATCATCAGGATTTGGTGGCTCAAGGTCCTCTGCACTGACCAGTGACCCTCAGCGCTGTTGCCATGGGTTAAGTATTCACAGACAATGGACTCAAAGCTGTGATCACAGTGACATCCTTCATCCTGACAGGCATCAAACTGCAGCTGCAGAAGGACCAGCCGTTCAAGCGATGCTGGGATCTCAGAGGGTGGTGACTGAGATCCTGCCCAAGTCTGGCCGAGTTGTCGGCCTCACTGAGTTGGAGGTGTGTGTACATCTTATCCAGAGCGTCGTGTCATCCTGCTGTTGAATTTCTCAGGGATCACACCCATGCACATTTCAGACCCTTGACCTCATGGGACTCTCAACCGGCAGAACGGTTTCAGATGCTTGTAGCCTCTGAGGACCTAATCAGGTGGCCTGACTAACGCCAGTGGAACCCGTTACCCATGTGTACAGGCTGCTGTGCTATGAGGGTGAGATCTGGAACTTGTCCAGAGTCTTCCTTGCTAACCATCCTGACCTAGAGAGATCTGACAGGTTAGGACATGAAGGGCATCCTCCTTGCAAAGACTTCTGCCTAACTTTGTTGAGTTCCACCATGGAGACAGTGTAGTGGTATGACCTTGGGCTATAGGATCACATGCCCCTTCTCCCTGCTCCTGCCTGCGGGATTCACTCCTGGTCAGATCAGAGGATGACTTCAGCTGTCTACTCTGTTCTGTATTTGTGAGTGTATTTCCTAAATTTACCTTAATAAATTTCCCTAGTACTTCTCAAACAGACTCCTGTGGATTTTTTGCTTTATCTGGCTCCTTGTTGGGGAATCAAACCCCAGTCTCCCACATGACAGGCACGGATACTCACCACTATACTAAGGGAAATGTAGTTCAGTTACAATCTTCTCATATCTTAAAAGATTGTACTAGAGTTACAATCTTCAAGATAGGACAGCTATTGGAGTAATCTCGACAATTTGTCATTTACCTATGTTCTGGACATTTCTGGACATTTAGCATGTCTTTCTTGTTTGATGTTATTCTTACTGGTTGTAGTTCCATTTTTGTTTATGTTATTACCCTTTGTTTTCCCTGGAAAATACTTGATAATTATTCTTATTGTATATAGTTTGCATTAAGTTTAGAACCTTCCTATTTAGACAAAAAGGGGAAATGTAGTGGTATTTGCCCCACCTGTGACCTTGAGCTATACAGCCCAAAGCAGGTGGTGCTTCCTGCTATTGTACATGACCTCTTAAAAGGAGAGGGAGAAGGGTCACATCCCCCTTCTTCCTGTTCCTGCCTGTGAGGCGGATTTGCTCCTGGTCAGATCAGAGGATGACTTCAGCTCTCTACTCCATTCTGTATTCGTGAGTGTATTTCCTCAATCTACTTTAATAAATTTCCCTAATACTTTTAAACAGACTCCCGTGGATTTATCACTTTCAGACAGGGTTGAGTAGTTACTGGTTGAGGCAGTGGAGTTGAGTCAAGTTTGACCCAAACTCCAACCCACCCACTGCCACAGAGGCTTCCCTACCTATCACAAACCTCAGCTCTTCAAAGTCTCAAGCTTCCAACAGGACTGTACCAGGCTTCCTTGGACCACCAGCCCCAAATCATGACATAGACACTTATTACTAATTATGAAAGCTCAGTCTTAGCTTAAGCCTGTTTCCAACTAGCTCTTACTGAAAGGACCAAGCAGATGCCATAACAGGCTGCTCAGTCTTCTCTCAGAGATCAGGCCTCAATTTCAGTTTCCTGAGACTTGAGCAAGCAGTTTCTGGGAGGGCCATGAACAAAAGACATAGTCCTTGCAGTAGCTCCCTTTCTACACGCACTCTGACTGCTCAAAGTTCAGCCAGATGTTTACTGTCTGGGACCCCTCACCAACTTAGGGTTATGTGCAGTACGTGCTTGGCCAGCCAGCCCCCATGGTGGCTCAAGGACAAAGCCTGGGACTTGTGCTGGACTGCTCCCAAAGTAATAAATTGTAACCAACAACCAGTAAATTCAAAGGATACATACCCTCACCCAATTAAAAGAGAACAGAGATAAAAATAAACCAATCTGAGTTGCACTCGTGCAAAACTCCCCCAACCCCCATGAAGAGCTTGTGGATTTTGCCTTTAAAAAGCTAGCCACACAAAGAAAAAGCAAGTTCCTCCTGGCCTCACGGTTACTACGAGTGAGTGCTTTGGATCGAGCTTCCCTGCCCTCGGCTTGTAAACAAACAGAAATAAACCATGCTATTGCATTCTGTACCTAAGGTCTGTGGTGGAATCTTTGGGGTCACAATCTGGGCATAACACTTACAACTTAAATTAACCCATTTTTATTAATCTACATGCTGACACATGGCTCGTGGCTTTTACCTCTCCTCCTGCATGTCCTGCTTCCTCTCCATCTCCTCTGGCATCTCTCCCATGTCTAGATTCAGCTTCTCTTCTTTTTTCTCTGCCTGGAAGTCCTTCTTAACCTCTTCCTGCCCAGCTATTGGCTATTCAGTTCTTTATTAAACCAATCAGAAGGCACCTTGGCAAAGACACATCTTCACAGCGTACAAAAAGATTGTTCCACAGTACAAGACACAGGCTGCTCTCAGACAAGTGGATCCAGGAAAGGCAGGTGGACTCACAAAAGAAGACTGTCTATAATGGAGGGTCGTGTGAATAAATGCCTATTTTGATTGACAGGGAAATGCATACCCATGAGCATTTATATCAATAAATATAAAAACTCAGGAACTATTTGCCAACCCAAAATCCTAGGGAAAGGAAACAAGGTAAGCAACAGGGAAGGAAGGTGGAAGGGAGAGGAGGAGAGAGAAACAGGGTGGGAGGGAGGAAAGGAATCATAGAGGAAATAGAAAAATAAATTAAAATGCTTTGTTTCGGGGGGAATCTCTAATTTACTTAGAGATAACTTGCCTAAACATGCACAATAAGAAATAACCACTAAAATATGTTTTAGAGACTATTTTAAGAGATAATTTTATACAACCCTGTAAAACAATGTAGAGATGAAATGATAGTAATTTCCTCGTAAATTTAATTGGTCAGATTTAATCCATTAAATGTAATTAGTTTAAGTCAACCAATTTCCATAGAAGGAAGTTACCTCATCTGTAAGTCAACTAGCCGGTTGACTTCGCATGACCTCCAATATCAGAAAACCCCAGTTCTGTGTGAATTATTTCAGAGTATAGAAGCTAAGGAAGACTTCTAGATTTTCTTACAAATTAGGCTTGGCACAGGCACCTAAATCTGATGAGGATGATATAAGAGAACCAATTAATTACTGCTCCCCGCAGAAATGGAAGAGGCCAAACACCCCGTTTCTGGAACATGGAGGAAATTCAGCCTGAAAAGCCCGAGGTCAGTTTCCAAACAGGAGGCAGGGCGCACTGTGCTAGGGACACTTGAGCTCGGTAATTCACAGCGTTGCACTGATGATGCCTGGTACCACAGTGTCCACAGGGATCAGAGAGACAAGGCTTCAATGTTGATTCCAGCAAGGAAGCTTCGCTGCCTTTCCTCCAGACCAAGGCCGCCCACCTTATTCATACAGACTTGAAGCAGCAGCACCTTCTCAGCCACCCCCTTGTAAGTGTCCCCATTCCTTCCATTTTCTCCCCTTTCTTCTCCAGTGCGTGTGGAATGCACTAAAGGAGCAGCTAGCAGCCGGCTGCCCTCACTCTGAGGAAACACCCTTCCACAGAGAAAAGAAATTTGACGGATTTTCACTTAAAAATACAGCATTATTAAAAGGGAGTCATAAAAAACAAGGTCAGGAAGTTATTTCAGAATGAATATGAGAAAATTATTTCAGATAAAGGACAGCAAATGACTTGATTTAGGCCTTAAACTAGGCCTATGAGCTTCCAGATGGTTTCCTGCCAAGGAAAATCCTTAGGAGAGTAGTGTTAAAGGAATCTCTTGGTGCGTGACTTTAGAAGCTGTTGTCCTGTGCTTCAGATGGTACCCACGGCACAAGAGCATCATTGTTGTTAGAAGCCCGTGAGAAGTCCCCACCTCAGGCCTGAGCACGCAATTCTCCAGAGCCTGGGTAAGCACATTCAAGAATGAGAAACAGTTCTCTAGATTCAAGACAGCATCTGAAAAGGAAACAGTGGAAGGGAGAAATCTGAGAGAAATTGGGTTTCAAAAGGGGATAAACGGGGATGGAGAGATGACAGTCGATAATGGAAACGCTTCTTGCTCTGCTTGGGGAGGATGCAAGTTCAGTTCCTTACACCCACATCTAGCAGCTCACAGCTGACTGTAGCTCCAGCTCGAGGCGACCTGACGCCCTCCTCTGGCCTTTTAGAATACCTACAAATTCTCTCTCTCTCTCTCTCTCTCTCTCTCTCTCTCTCTCTCTCTGTGACACACACATATACACACACACACACACACACACACACACACAGACACACACACACACACAAATATGCATAATATGCATAATTAAAAATAAAATCGTATAAAATGGGTAAATATCCAAGAGGACAATAGGTTTTAAGCCTGAATGACTTCAGGACGAGAAAAACAGGCCAAAAAGCAGCTCGTGGTGACTGACTGTAGCTAATGCCTCACAGCTGCATTGCTGCTTACTGCAGAATAGTTTAAATTGGAAAATCATAGTAATATTTCAATTAGACAAAAAAAAATGTCAATAGAAATCCTGCTATTATGCCTTGAACTCTTCAAGATTCTCTCTGGCTGATGCTTTTAAATAAAGCTGCCCATCTGAGTTCCCATTTTCTCTCTTACAGTGTGGTAGATTTAGAGTCTTTCCCCAAAGTTTCCTTTGTCTCTAACCTGGGCATTTCTCCAAGCCCAAAGATAGTAGGGAAATTATACACTCTTCCTACATGTTTTTCTTTTTCAGGCAACTGGATCTGGCTTTCATCTCAGCGAGTCTCAACCTTTTGCTATGTGTAGCATGTTTTTGTTGTTTTAAATACAAGCACCTCTGAGTCTTAATTAAAATAGAAAGCCTTCAGAAAAAAATCTGAGCTCATCGTTGTACAATTAAGAGCATGTTTATGTAATTTTCTTACTGAACATAATCAGAATCTTACTAATATATACTATATTGTCAGAATTATATAAATGTAAAAACACCTTAAACTCCAACCCCCTTGAAAGCTGGCAGTCGCTAGCACAGAGTACTTTTACCTTTGTCAATGATGTGGACATAAAAACAGAAATAATAAAATAGTTATAGATACCATATGTGGAATGAAAAGAGAGCTTCTGTGTGTAACACAAATATGCCAACATGACATGGTAAAAACTGAGAGAGTTCATTTAATGTCAGTAACTAGTCTGTTCCCTCTCAACAACAAAGTAAGTGAGTTACAGACATGCCAAACATTTAAAAATCTGACTAGAAACAGAATAGTAAAAGGTAATTGGGTTTGAGGTGTCTCTGAAAAATTTTAATGCCCCTTCAAAAACAGAAAACAATAGAACCTCATGGATCTTAAATTAAGATTTCAATAATTCCCCATTCTTTTTGTGCTAACTATTGAGCCCAGGGCCTTGTGCGTGATAGACAAGCATCACACCACCGAGCTACATCCCCAGCCCAATAATTCCATATTCTTTTCATCTGGTTTATTTCCCTATTAAAATTTCTAGTGTTTTTTTCCCTCTGAAATGAATCTATCACCTCTAAATTTACCACAAATCCCCACCCACGTTTTTCTTTATTCTGTGTTTGTGATCTACAAAAATATACCTCCGTATATCTTTTCTATCTAAAGTACTAACTAATTTCCAATATTTTCAGTTTTAAAACCTCAACAAGTGTCTGAAGCACAGAGGAACTCTTCCTGTCTCTGCAATTGTCCCACACAACTGGTTTCGTCATGTGTCTGGATAAAGCAGGAAACACTCCCTGCCCTTTACTCCCTGCTGAACTGAAATACTCGCTCTTCGTCTATTGCTCATGCGTCCTTGTTAAAGACGTAAATATGCTCATTCCTTTGGGACATGCTAACTCGGAGCTATTCTGTCACACATAGAATAGCTACTTTATGCCAACCTTTCCAGAATATATGGTCCTTTGTGGACTACAGTGATCTTACTAAACAAAAGTCTTTGCTTCTTATGACACAGAAAGTGTTGATTTAAACAGCTGAACTCAGCATTAAATTTAAATGTAAACATTAGAACTAAAATACCTTTATGGGATGATTAGAAATCTTGCACAAATTAGTTCAAAAATTTTCAGTTAAATACACATCACCAGAAGAGACCGCGTTCTCGGCTCATAACTATATAATGTAAAAGTCTCAGTGGATTTGGAAACTGTAATTGGCCAAAGCAAAGAAACTAAATGTGGATGGCGTTAGCATTTCCTAGACTGGAGAGTTGGAATTGTTCTAAGACAATTAATTTTCAACTGAACAGAAGGCTAAGTTCCATTCAAATTAAATAAGGAAACTAAGGCAGGGAACCTAAGTATGCATTTATGCTTACGTAGGTTGCAGTCTGGAGCATGGCTCAAGTATGAGCAGGTTATTTAATACAGTGAACAATGTAGATATTTCAACCAAACAAGGTGCCACACACCTGTAGTCCCAGCACTTAGGACTGTGAGTTCTAGATCAGTGTGGGCTGCCTAGTGAGATGTTATCATAATAGAGACAGGGAAGTAAACCCAAACAGTTAGGTTTTTGCATTCAGGGGCAAGACCTATGAGTGAAGCGGGCATTAAATCATCACATGCATTAAAAATTTCTAAGAAGATGTTGTGAAACTGGGTACTGGGAAAAGTAGCATTCACTCTATAGATTATGTGGACACTGCCTTAGACATATATAGGGAGACAAGCAGATCTGCTTCAGGGCACTAGTTTTCATTAATACCCTGATTTAGGCCCTGATGAACCAAGACATAAAGCAGGAAAACTGGACTAGCGACAGGGTGGCAGAGAAATAGGATGTCTGCGTACGAAATTATAATCCACGGAGGCCTTCAGGAAATTCACCAACTAACATTGCAACTGGCCTGTCTCTGCGGTATTGTTTCCGACTTCATTGGATTTAGAAGTTTTCATTGAGCATTTTTCCTGTCCCTTCTCTTGAATGCCATAGGAAACAGAGAAATGTAAAACATAGCCCCCATCCTCAATGTGCTCACGAGCACAGTGAGGAGATAAACATATACAGCAAACACGCAAAACCACGTCAAGAGAAAAGCTACACAAACAAACGGTAAAGGAAAAGAGCCGAACAGGCAGGGCAGATAGAAGCAGCTGGTAGAGCGGGGTCTGCAGGCAGATCGCAGCGACGAGGGGAGGCTTCATTGGTGTCCTCACCAAGAGCTTTGTGATCTGTTTACACTTTTGTATGTAATATTGTTAAGATGGGAATATGGTGGCTTGAATGAGGACGGTCCCCATAGATTCATATGTTTGAATTCATTCTCTCTCTCTCTCTCTCTCTCTCTCTCTCTCTCTCTCTCTCTCTCTCTCTCTCTCTCTCTCCTCTCTCTCTCTCTCTCTCTCTCTCTGCCTGCTGCCTGCAGATCAAGAAAGCTCTCAGCTACTGCTCCAGGGACACGCCTGTCCGCTCCCCATAAATGATGATCATGGACGATTTTAAGCAAGCCTCCAAATGCTTTCCTTTGTGACAGCCGCTTTGGTCATGATGTCTCTTCACAGCACCAGAGAAGGACCCAAGGCAGAGTGTCGTGTCGCGACTCCAGACGGTGAAACGACAGTCCAGAGAAGGAGTGTGCCTAGAATGTACTAAAGCAGAATTTCACCAGTGGCTCCAGGAGTCTAAAATTTCATCTCGATTTTCACTGTTCTGACAACTTCCCAGCCACAAAGACTAACAACTTGGTCATGCTAGCTGGTTTTCTGCCCAGAACATGGAAAGCTAATCACATAGAACACCTCCTTCCCCTCGCTGAAGATCAAAGATTGGTGGGTTTCACAATTCCACAAAGGCCTGTCCACAATAGGCCAGCATCTTGCAAGAAGTGCAATCTCAAAAGAAGGAAAATGCTGCCATCTAGTGGCTGATGTACAAAACTGCCGCAAACACCACTGTGAGATCTTTTTTTTTTTTTGGTTTTTCGAGACAGGGTTTCTCTGTGTAGCTTTGCACCTTTCCTGGAACTCGCTTTGGAGACCAGGCTGGCCTCGAACTCACAGAGATCCGCCTGGCTCTGCCTCCCGAGTGCTGGGATTAAAGGCGTGCGCCACCACCGCCCGGCAACTGTGAGATCTTAATACCCAAAGGCCACCAAAGCCAAGGCCATGAGTGGTAACGCAGTTTTCCAGGGTCTGCAAACAGAACACAGTTACACGAAGCAAGCAAATTCTAAGCCACACTAGATTAAGATGTTTTTTCTGTTTGTTTATTTGTATGTTTGGTTTTTTGTTTGTTTGTTGTTTGTTTTTCAAAACAAGTCTTCCCTGTGTAGCCCTGGATGTCCTCTGCTATCTCAGATCGGCTGGGCCAGCTGAGGTCTTGGAACTGCTCGCTCCCCTTTCCATTTTAGAGCACTTTCTCCAACTAACAGAACTGACTGAAACACATGGAGAGACACACGGTAAAGACAGCCAGGGGTGGCCACCGCAAGAACTAAAACCGGGGCATCAGGTGGCACCTCGGGGGGATCCCAGGCACTGGAGTTAGAGCCACATCCAGCTTTATCTACGTATCCTATGCTGAAGGCACCATAAACAGACACACCTTCAGAGGGGACAGATCCAGGCGGCTTTCTACAGTTCCCCATTTCGGCCAGAGGCTTTGGGAGGTAGGAGAAATTCCTGGGGCCCTGGAATATCTCAAAATGTGCATCCCCTAGGAACAATCTGTTCCTGGTGCTATCAGCCCAGAGGTGATCCAAGACCCTGGGTGTCCAGGCATCTTATTCTCTGAGAATCTCACTGGTAACTCCAAAATGTTGTAAGTTCACCAGAGAACACAGGGACACTCTGAGAGCTGAATCAAAAGACTGTGTTGCTGACTGGGGCGGGGGGGGGGGGGGGGGGGGGGGGGGGGGGGCTGGAGAGGGAACTCGCCCAAATCTTGCAGCCCCAAGCCTTACAGATCTTGGCCTTTCTGCACCAAAACCATAGCCTGGTTGGCACATTTCAGTTAGCAAGAAGCAGAGGATTTTCCCAGCTACATCCTGGAACCATTGGCTTAGCCTTTGTTCCTGTCTTGGCCGAGTTGCTGCCTACATTCTGGGTTCCGAGGCCTGGAGGGGCTTCTGTCATGTTATCACTTGTGCTAAGGTCTGGGGGCTTGCAGATAGTCTGGGGGCCTGCAACACTGTCTCCAAGCAGATGTGCTCTCTTCTTGCTCTGAACCCCAGGAAGACTTGATTCTACACCTGTGCTTGATTCGACATACATACACGTCTCTTTTCCTTTGACAAATAATCTATGTAATCCTTTCCAGCTCTGTGGGATGGGCATGGCCCATAGACCATGCTCAGTCCATGTGTGAATGAGCAAATAAATGAGTGGGGATGAAAGAAGAGAATGAGCAGGTGGATGTAGAAAGAGATGTTCCTTTCTCTCTTATTTAAACAAAAATGCTCTCCACCTTGAGCACATATGCCTCCAAGGCTTGTTGCATTGGCCCCAACGTCACTGATTAACACTTAAACAGGAAACGTCAGGAAGCCTTCACTGGCACTTACACACAAAAGCACAGAGTATAAAGACAGAAGGCTGAGGCAGGTAGCTGAAATCCTTGTCCATGGAATGACATCCAAAACTGATGTCAGGTTCCTCCTGAAATCTTAGTATGTACTCTGTAAAGAATGGCCTTAGATGGCAACACAGAGCTAAATTGATCCCTGGCTTTTCTGTTTCTGTGCCTGGCCCTGTTCATGGGTCAGGTACTCCAAAAATTCTCCCTGTAATCTAATGAAGCTGGCATTTGTGATTTAATGAGATTGCTATTAGTGTTTATTTTACTTTGTGTGTAAGGATATCTTGTCTGTCTGTCTGTCTGTGCACCACATCTAGGTGCCTGATGCTCAGGGAAGCCAGAGAGGGCATCAGTTGCCCTGGAACTGGAAATCCAGACAGTTGGGAGCCACCACGTGGGTGCTGGGAGTCAATCCTGAATCCTCTGGACTAACAGCCATTGCTCTTCACCTCTAAGACATCTCTCCATCCCCGTAATGATAGTGCTGGGTGCTTCATCCTTGGGACGACTCTGGTCTGCCCTAGCCCACCCAGATGAGAATGTCCTTCAGCAGCAGGTGTTTTTTACGGGGCCCTAAGCTTTTCCAGACAAGCTTCCACTTGTTTCCCTCACTGCTGGTTGACTGGAGCTTCCTGCTCCTCAGCCCCATTTCCAAGCTCTGCAACGACAATGTTATTTTCTGAACAGCCTTTTTATGGGTAGCTTGATTTCATCATAGTGTGACAGACTGCAGGAGAATTCTCATGTATCTACCTCTCACTGTCAGCACCGTGGCATAAATAAAAAGAGACTCCTGCTGTCTGCTTGGGCACAGTGACAGCGGGAGGACAAGACTGTCAGCTAGAATTCCATTTCTCTAAAGAGCACTAGGGATTGGAAGAAGTAGGACACAGGAGGACAAATACAGAATGGCATGCCTGCACACACACATGCACACACGCACATGCACACTCATGCATGCACAAACATACACACACCCAGTCACATGTGAGCACACACACAGACACATACACATGCACACACACACATACACACTCATGCATGCACAAATATACACACACACACACACACACACACACACACACACACACACACACACACTGTTCTAATTTCCAAACTTCTCTAGAGGTAGAAGAAATGTTTGGGCTCATTCCCCTTTCTTTGCATCTACTAATGTCCTTGTCCTGCATCAGAATACTCATCCCTGCATCTTACAGAGTTCCAGTAGCTTTTTTGCTGCATATTATATTTTTCCATTTTGACTTTCTTTGGCCTCTTTCAACCTCTGACATTTCTGACCTCCTCCACTCCCCATTTCTAAAACAATAACCTTTCTTCCCAAAGCTAAACTCTGGTCATTAAGAAACCAAACAACATACACTTTGGGCAGGATGTATGGGTTCCATTAAACAACAACTCGTATCAGGAAAACTCTTTTGCCAAGAAGATGATCTTATAATGTAGAACTATCTACTGTTGCTGTGAACTTTATGGAGCACACGGCCTGCAAGATAAGCGCTTGTAGCAGACAATACCCCTGGCTGTGCCCCCCCTCACCCACTGCCATCGGCCTCTGCCGGTAACACCTCCTTCTGCTGCAAGACTCACAAGTCCGCAGACTCGGCATCTCCACTACTTTTCCCTTGGTCTCTTGATTTTGCTGTCTACCCCCAATGGTCATTTGTATCCTATTGAAGACACAATGGATGCCAAAAGTCCAACTCATCTCTGATCATCAGTTTTATACCGGTGACGACTCAACTGATGTCTGAAGTTTCCCCTCTCGCCTCAGTCTGGATTCTTTTTTGTTGTTGTTGCCCGTAGAATGTCTAAACTTGTCATTTACAGACTAGGCACCTACCTCTCCCTCCGGGTACCTCATTTTGGAAGAATCTATGAAGCACATTTTAGTGATCTCATGGGGCTAGTCCCTTTGAACTAGAAAGATAAGCATTTCCGTTCTTGGGAATAATTTTATCCTACCCCTTCTCAGTTATTAATTTCTTCCATTCCTTTTAAAGTTATTTTATTTTTATGTATATAAGCGTTTTTGCCTGTCTGTCTGTCTGTACACCATTTGCGTGCCTGGAGCCCAGGGAAGCCAGAAGAGGGCATTAGATCCTCTGGAACTGGAGTTGTATACAGTTGTGAGCTGCTATGTGGGTGCTGGGAATCAAACCTGGGTCCTCTACAAAGGCAGTCAGTGTTCTTACCGGCTGAGCCATCTCTCTAGTCCCTCACTCCTCCTTCATATTGAATCTGTTTGGCGTAGTAAACACATTGAGTGCATATCTCACTTACGCATTCATCTGTCGCAGGCACTGGGGTTGCTCCCACCTTTTTGCTGCCATAAGTGACGCTACTGTGATACTGGTTAAAGCGTCTTTTCTGCTGAGATCTGCTCAACTGTCACAGGAGAGCATAGCATACACCTGAAGGCTTAGTGCAACATCAGGGCTCAGGAGTACATAAGCAGGTGTCGCTCAGCATGGTAAGTGCACACGCCTACCGTAGCAAGACTCCTACAATTAGATTATATCAAAAGATAAACTCCGCTGGGTGGTGGTGGCGCACGCCTTTAATCCCAGCACTCGGGAGGCAGAGCCAGGCGGATCTCTGTGAGTTCGAGGCCAGCCTGGGCTACCAAGTGAGTTCCAGGAGAAGGCGCAAAGCTACACAGAGAAACCCTGTCTCGAAAAACCAAAAAAAAAAAAAAAAAAAAGATAAACTCCACTACTGCTAATTACAAGAAACTTATATAAGGAAACTGGCAGACATTCCAAATAAAAAGATTAAGAAGTTTCAGTTACAGAGTTAAGGAGTTAGAGTCAGCCAAGAATCACGCATGCTGGAAGAACACAGGAAGCGGGGTCCAGTGGTTTTCATATAACTACAAAAATATAAAGTTCAATTTAAAAATGTCAATCACAAATAATCCACATAGTATGACAAGAGGTAAAATATTCCAAAAGCACAATTTTATTCAGTATGCCTTGTTCATCTTCCTCACAAATTCATGTTTGACTAGAAGTTAGAACTCAAGTGAACCGGAAATGTCCTTACTCACAGAGCCATCTTACAGCCCTATTACATTAAAGTCTTAAGTAAAAAGTTACCTAGCTTTAGTAATTCTGTACAATGCACTATTATCACAACCATGCCCCGTTCCTCTCTCCTTTCCCTCTCTCTCCTGCTGGCTTCCTTCCTCTTCACACCTAGTCCCTCTTTATATGAGTCACTTTTCTATTGCGGTGATAAAACACCATGACCAAGGCAACTTACAGAAGGGAGAGTTTACTTGGGATTACAGTTCCAGAGGGATTAGAGTCCATTGTAGTATGGGAAGTGTGGCTGCAAGTAGCAGGCATGGTGGTCAGAACAGGAAATTTAAAGTTCATAACCTCAACTACAAAATATGAATGGTCTGTGTGTGTGTGTGTATCTCTGTGTGTGTGTGTGTCTGTGTCTGTGTGTGTCTATGTGTAATTATCAAATATTTTTAAATTAACTATAAAAATCTTTTTATTCTGTAGAATGCAAACTCCAGGGAACATGTCCTAGATAATTCTGCCCTAAATCAAACCTTATAAATATTATGTAAACTAAAAGAGATCAGACATCACCAATATCTTTTGGAAGGTCATTTTTATGTCTTAAGCATCTAATAAACTTTTCTAAAGAGTTTCCAAAGAAGAAAAGGAGGAGGAGAAAGAGGAGGCGGAAAATAAGTGCATTAGTGTAACAGGCACCCAGGCCTTAGCACAACTGGTACCATGATGGAAGTACCCCTCAGGCCATGGAACCCCGCACACAGGCAGCCCCACTGGCCAAGATGAGAACAAGGACCTATTCCATCAAAGACTATAGTTCTAGGAAAGCTCCAAAATGTACTAAACTTGCTCTTTGGTTTCTGAATTTCTGATTCTGGCTAACTGTTCTTGCTAACTGAGGTGTGTCAACCAAGGATGTGGACTTTGTATTTACAAGCCCTCTTTCGGGCTGTACTAGGATCCTGAACAGCCAGTGTAGTCACCAACGGGCTAACAAAGACTTTCTATTGGCTTAAACCCCTGTCCAAGTAGTCTTCTCAGGTGGGCACCTCATAATATTAGTGCATAGTTCTCATCCCAGGACTCAGGAAGCTGAGGCAGGAGAATTATGAGTTCTAGACCAGCCTGGGTACCAAATAAGACTGTCTTAAAAATAAAATAAACAATTTAATAAAAGAAAGACATAGTTCACTCTATAGTCTTCTGGCCAAGTTTCCTACGGAACTCTAATCATGAAAACAGAAAGATTATAACTGAAAACAGTTCATAAAAAGGAACAGCCAAAAAGGCACCAAAGAGGCATGGCCAGTTTCTGAGCCTGGCTTTCCTAAAAGTGAACCCTGTGGCACCGAGCCACATCTTCCAAGCATTCCCTGGAGAAACAGGACTGGAAATGAGCAGGTCTGGCTAAGAGCAAAAGTCAGCCAGGCTATGGCTTGTATGGGACAGGACACAGAGAGCTGCCTCAGTCCCCAGGGCCAATGGTGACCTCAAGTCATCCCATTAGCCGTTGCTGGGGAACAGTAGTTCCAGCCAATGCCACACTTCCTGCAGTCTGTGAATCCAGCCAGCACAGCAGGCTCTGGCAGATGACATCATTCCCTGGTGGAGTAGAACAGACCTGTGCTCCCCAAGGAGGGGTCGTCTCCGCAAACTGAATACAAGGCTTCATGTTTGATTGGATTAAGGATGTGAGAGGGGAAGCCGTAGAGAAAGGGTATTGCCAGGACAATGGAAATATTTAGATGAGCCATACACCGAGTATAATTTCGTCACAGTTAAATGTTGAATGTTACAGTTTTCCTGACACAGAGAGTGTTTGCAGGCTTTATAACATACATGTCAGCTTGTAAACAGAGAATGAGAGAGAAATACAGAGAAATGTAACAAGTGACGACACTAAGTAGAGAGGTAATTATGTGTTCCTCACAGTATTCTTACTCTCTCTCTCCACTTTTGAAAGGTTGTTTGTGTTTGAGGTGGGGTCTCATGTAGCCTCAGCTGGCACCAGTCATCACTGTGTAGTCAAGGATGACCTTGAACTCCTGATTCTCAAGGGCTAGCATGATAGGCATGGACCACCATGTCTACCTGAGTTTGAAGTTTTACCAAATCAAAAGGCGGAGTAGGAAAGAATTAGTACTTAAGGTAACTTTTTTCACGGAAAAAAAAATTCCCAGTATCATCACATGGTTAAAGTGACTTTTACAGGAAAAAAAAAATCTAATAAGGTTTTGAAAGTAAATGAGGTAAGATGGTGAAGCGGGGTGGGGTGGGTTTATTATCACTGTCAAGAAAGATCACTGTATCGGAAGGTACTTATGACTTGCTGCCTTCCTGACAGGACCCCCCATGCCCCACCCCCACTCCTTCTTGTTAGAGGATGGATCCTGACCCCTTTTAAGCAATTCCTTTTTTAACTTTGTGATTCTCAGCCCTCCCAGCTCCAATTTTAGTGACATTTTGAAAGAAAAGTGTCTTAAGATACCAAAATGTCACCGCTCAAGCAGAAAGCTGAGAAAGCACATCCTCAAACAAAAAGCAGGGAGACTGACCTGGAAGTAGTTAGGAAGTTTATGAAGCCTTAAAGTCCT
Organism: Peromyscus californicus insignis; assembly: GCF_007827085.1. Classification (NCBI taxonomy): domain Eukaryota; kingdom Metazoa; phylum Chordata; class Mammalia; order Rodentia; family Cricetidae; genus Peromyscus; species Peromyscus californicus. Next base: position 42,585,687 of record NW_026294595.1, on the reverse strand, counting down.
CTCCCGGTGAGGTACTTCCTCCAGGAGGCTCCACCCCACCTTCTAAAGGTTCTACAAACTCCCTAAATGGCACCACCAACTTAGAACTGGGTATTCAAATATGTGAGCCTGTGGGAGACATTTCTCATGTGAACCACCACCATTACAATTCAGACATGCCGGTATGATTTAGTTTCCTTATTTTTCTGCACTCCATACCCAACATAACATTTACATGTGACATATAAATGCAAGAGGAATATGGCTCAAGCTAAACAAGAGCACAGTATGGTCTAAAGAAGCAAAGACAAAGCCGGGCAGTGGTGGTTCACACCTTTAATCCCAGCACTTGGGAGGCAGAGCCAGGTGGATCTCTGTGAGTTCGAGGCCAGCCTGGGCTACAGAGCGAGATCCAGGACAGGCTCCAAAGCTACACAGAGAAACCCTGTCTCAAAAACCAGAAGAAAAAAAAAAAAGGAAAAACAGCAAATAAGGTTTTTTATTTTTTGTTTTTTTTAAGACAGGTATCACTACATATCACTGGCTGTCCTTGGAACTAACTATAGAGACTACGATGGCCTGAACTCAAAGAGATCTGCCTGCCTCTGCCTCCCTGGAACTGGTGTGCATCACTATGTCTGGGGGAACGAGAAAAAAAAAATTTTTTTTGGCCTGCCTCTGCCTCCCGAGCGCTGGAATTAAAGGCGTGCGCCACCACCGCCCGGCTGGAATGAGAAATTTTAACCTACCAAAAATCATACTTGAAGTAAGTTGACCAACTTGTTTTTTCCTGTGCTCAGAGTTGTTTGTACTTTATAGAACACTTGTTAAATATTTGCAGCATTTTAAATAAATTATTATCTTTTAATTCTGGCTGTCCTTTTGGTTGCTTTGATACTGTGGATATCACGGATGTTGTCTCATGTGGAATGGTGAACCATAATTTTACAAAAGATTGGTCTTTAATGTCTAAATTATTATAGCCATTGATTGTGACTAATAATTTCATTTGTCCTATTATTTTGGTATTACAGAAATCAGGTAATAATCAAGTATCATTTGAAAACACTACCTTTCCCATGTATGAGTACTATTGGCAGGGATGGAAGTCTGGCATGGAGGAGAGCAGGGTTCCAGCACAGCTAACTTCTACATTATTCCACAATCAGAAGAGGAAATGGGACTCTTAACAGGTGCAGTTTTGCAATATTGCTCACTAACTTTTCATTGGTAAAATATAAATACTGAGTAATCTTTTAAGTCTCACCTAACCATATTATAGGACACCTTAAACACTCATTTAATCAAAACACCATGAATGCTGTTGTTGGAGATCCATGACTCTCGATTTGGAGAAAAAGTTTTAGCCTAAATCATCAGGTATCATTAACAAGATCCAGTGGAGTTAAAATTACTTTATAAAGTCATCAGAAGCCTGAGCATGCCGAAGGGCTTCCCACAGCCTTTGCTGCCTAGTAGCACTTTTAATGTAAGTAATAGAACCAAGGTTGTACCAAGTCAACATTCTTCCCCTTGGTCTTTGTAAGAAAAAGTTTTTGTGCTTTGGCTCTAAGAGTTCATATTTAAAATGGATATGCTCCAAATGGAGCTCCTTTTGAAAAACTTAAAGTAAGTTTTTGCCAATTTAAACAGTGGACTTTTTCTTGATCCAAATAATATTGAATAATGAGGATCATTTTTATGGAAGCCATAAAAAATTTCGACCCTTGTAAACATAAAATCCTGTTTCAAGTGGGGTAGGCGGACCGTGAGCAAACAGTCGTAACAGCATAAAATCAACATTAGAACACAATCATACTCATTTGTAGTTTTACCAAAACCGAAATTAGTATTATTTCCATCACTTATGAATATGCCAAAGGAAACTTCAAATAACCTCAGGCAGTGTTTGCAGTATCTAAATTGTAAAGAATTAAGAAATTCAACAAAGTGAGAATTGGTAGAAATGTTGTTGAGTGGGTTCCGAGGGTTATTTGGGGCACTCACTCGTCAAAATAGCTGAAGATGAGTTTCACCCAGCATTTCAGAAGTCAACAGGGAACTTTGTGTGAAGTCCTATGTGGTTTTCAGAAGTAGGCACAAAGCTGAAATGAGCAACATGAACATAGGAACTTATCTCCCTGCAGTTGTAGGCGAGGGAAACCTGAAAGACCTCGCACAGTCCTTTCTCCCCAGGCTGGAAGGAGTCTTTGATATGCATCTTTTGCCCAAGTGATGAAGTCACCTGGTTTGAACTCCTATTTTTCTAGTTATTCATCTCCTTTCATTGTTGAAAAACTCCGCATCTAATTCTTATTTTTAGTTATCTATGAGTTTTAAAAAATCCATTATAATCATATAAGGGTGTCTCCCTTTATTGTAGATGGCTTCTAAAGTCTGTTTTTTAGTGGGTATTCATTACTGATTTTATGAGTAGATTATGTTTTCCAAAAGGTATAGATCTTAAATGATAGAAACTAATGGGTAAGACTTGCATTAACAAATCCTAACATTCTAGCCAATTTGACAATTAGTGTCATTTGTTAATTTAATAAACCATCTAGAGAACTGAAGGTCACAGTCACAACAAAAATTTAGTACAATAGGCCAAATTATACCGAAAGATTTAAAGATTTGCTACTAAAATAAGTTTCACCATTACTATGTAATTTAGTGGAAATGTCACAAGTATGAATAATTCTTTTTAAATTTTTTATTTATAATTATTGTGTGTGTGAATGATGTGTGTGTGGGGATGGGTACATGAATGTTTTAATGCATGTTTAATGCACAAATATTTCTACATTTTAAAAAAGTTATTTTTAACATGTATGAGTGTTTTTGTTTGCATGTATGTATCTGCACCAAATGTGTGATTGGTACCTTCAAAAACCAGAAGAGGCCTTGGATCTCCCAGAACTTAAGGTGTGATGATTGTGAGCCACAATGTGGTTACTGGGCTGGAACCCAGGTCCTCTGTAAGAGTGGAAATGCTCTTAATTGCTGAGCCATCTCACCAACCCCTCTCTTTCTAATTTGATGTGGATTTGGGGGATTGTGTTAATAGACTTGTGTTATAAACCCCTGACCTGATGAGCCATCTCATCAGCCCAGAATAATTCTTCTGAATAAAAATTTTCCTATTGCTATTTTGGTGGTTTGAAAGAAAATGGCCCCCTGCATTTTGGAATGGTAATATATAACCTGTCCCAGTATATATTGGAAGTATGTGATCTGCTTTTTGATTTTGATTTTTATAGGAGGATTGCAGTTAAGTGATTGCCATGCATCTCAGAAGAAACTTTGGACTTTGAAACAAGTTGGGGTTGTTATAGACTGGGTACTTTGGAAGTTAGACTGAATGCATTTTCTTTTTCATTATGATATGACCTTTGGGGGCCAAGGAGTGGAATGTGGTGGATTAAAAGAAAGTGGCCCCCCAAAGGGAGTGGCACTATTAGGTGTGGCCTTGTTGGAAGAAGTATGTCACTGTGGGGGGTAAACTTTGAGGTCTATTTTCTCAAGCTTCACTCAGTGTGACAGTCAGTTGACTTCCTGTTTCCTCTAAGTCAAGATGTAGGGCTCTCAGCTCCAGTGCTACATCTGCCTGCACACCCCACCATGATGACAATGGACTGAACTTCTGAAACTGTAAGCAAGCCCCCCCAATTAATGTTTCTTTATAAGAGTTTCCATGGTCATAGTATCTCTTCACAGCAATAAAAAAAAAAAACCCTAACTAAGGCAGCTATGATGGTAGATATTTGGCAAATAAAAGTTTCACTTAATAAGAAACATAGAAACTTAGCATTGGGATAAAATATGATTGCCAGTGAGTAGTGGTCTTTCTTCCATCTTTTTCTTCTATTGTGGATACTGCCTTCTGCCCATTATACTTGGGGTTGTGGTCTTGAGACTGAGCACCAGACAGATGGTAAAACTGAAAGTAGAATTTCCAACAATGTGAAGGAGAGTTAGAAACTTGATTAGAAACTGCCAAGCAATTTGTGCCCATCAATACCATGTTTGGAAGATTCAGGAGCAGAGGATAAAGGACATGATGATCATGTTCTTCTACCGCATGTTAATGCAGCAGTACTAAAGAAGGTCATTCAGTAGTATACCCACCTCAGAGATGACCCTCCTCCTCCCAGGGAAGATAAGAACAAAGAGAAGAGGACAGTTATGGCTGAAAGGCTCCTGATCTACGAGAAGTCTAAAAGATGAATGTTTAAATGTATGTGGGATCTTGGGGATAATTTGTTTTTCACCTATAATACATAAATGTTTAATCATGAAAGGGAAATGGGAAACATGTTATTTTTTTTCTTGTATTCATTGTAATCATTCACTTAAAAGTAGAATGTAACCATATTATAATTTTTATATTGCTTGAAAGATTTTGCTGGGGTATATAAGCTGTAAGAAAAAATAAAGACACAGAAGGGAAACATCAGGGTAGAAGAACAGAAAAGAAAAAGAATAGAGCAGAACAAGCAACAGAAAGAAGAATAAATTGAAGAACTAAGCTTTGGCCCTGAAAAAAAAGAGAGAGAGAAGAGGACAGATGATATCCCTGTTTGGGACCAAGAAGGCTGAAAGCTAACTAAGGAACACTTTCTGAATGTATTCTGGCTGCAAACTACTCAGACTGATATCAAAGGTTTGCTTGGTGTCATATGCAAGACTGTTACCAGTATGGGTAGGAGAAGGGAACCCCTGAAGAGATCTGCAAATCCTTTAACATCAAAGATGGCTTTCCTAGAAGAGGAAGCCCAGGTGTGCACAGAAGCAGTGGAGTGGAGAGAAGTGCAATGGGAGCCATTCTTTCTCATTCATCCACTGGATTCCACTCCTCCCTGGTCTGCACAGGCTTGTGGCCACACCATGTTGCAAAATGCATTTAGTACAGCTTGACAAGACCCCAGTCTTTTACTCTCTAGGCTGTTTTAAAGTCTAAAGTCCAAATTCTCTCTGAGACTCAAAGCAATCTCTTAGTTTCAACCCCCTGTAAAATTCAAAAAAAAAAAAAAGACAAGAAACAGATTACATCCTTCCAACACACAATGGCACAGAATATACATGAACCATTCCAAAAGGGAGGAAAGGGGGTATAGTGAGGAAATACCAGACCAAAGCAAAAACAAAACCCAGCAGGGACAATGCCAGATTCTGAAGTTCCATGTCTCTTGTTAAAAGGCTTAGACAGCTCTGCCCATCTATCTTTGCTGCCTGCGACATACTTATTTCTTTGGGGCAGTTCTCCTCTGTGTCTGAAGTTCTCCTTGGCAGCTAACCTATGATTCTGGAATGTTCTAGTTAGACTTTTTTAGTTGGACCTGATGACATGTTTTGTTTTGTCTCTCTTTCTCTCTCTCTCTTTTTTTAATCTTCTCAGCTTTGAATATGTTGCCTAGAGACTGAGCTCACTAATTAAGTGGTAGGTTTGGGGGAAAATTTAACTAGACAATTTGTTGTTAGACTTTCAACTAAAATATGTATATTTGTACACACAGACACACAGACACACCAGGCATTAAGTGGTCCATTCATGTAAAAACGATAAAACATAAAATCTTTAAGTCAGTTTTTTTTTCTGTGTTACCAAAAGCAATTGAATGTTTAAAGAAAACCTTATTGCTGCAAACAAAGAATCAGTCCCCAGTTCTCCACGGAGTATTGATTTCTGACTTTAGGAATCACTTTCATTAACTTATTATTTTGTGATTGGTTTAATAAATTGTTTCAGTGTTTTGTCTGCATGTACATCTCTGTACCATATGCACGAAGTGCCCAGGGATGCTGCAGGAGGGCATTGAACTCCCACAACTGGAGTTACAGCCGCCATGTTCTTAACCCATGAGCCATCTTTCCAGTCCTGAGCCTTAAGAATATTTACTAACTCTTGACTATAGTATCTTAAGAATCTTTACTAATTCTTGACTATAGTACCTTAAGAATCTTTACTAACTCTTGACTATAGTACCTTAAGAATCTTTACTAACTCTTGACTATAGTACCTTAAGAATCTTTACTAACTCCTGACTATAGTATCTTGGTTTCACCAATGCCATCTTTCTTTAAATCTTAACTTTGTCGAAATTTTCCACCGTACTTTAACTGTCTGGATTGTCCTTATTTATCCTTTTCCATTTTTAGCAATACCTTTAGGACAAAAATCTTATTTTATCATTAAAAAAAAAACTTTCTCACTTGAAATCACATTTTCTACAACCTGCTTTACAAAAAAAAAAAAAATTACGTCTCCCTTTCTTACTTGATGGCTCCTTTATTTTTCCTTTGTAAAATTTAGAAAATGCTTCCCTCTTTATAAAATATCTCTGTCTGAAATGAAAACCCAGAAACCTCTCTGAGACCCTGAGCATGAAGGGTAGATTAAATATCTCACAGCTACATGAAGAAAGTGCCCCAGGAGGTTCTGTTTTCCTAACAAAATTCAAGTTACCCTTTTGCTAACATTCAGGTCCTTCCATGGCAGGCTTTTAGTGCCTTTGCTAATGACAGTCTCTTGTTTTGGTCACAGTGGAACTAAAAGCCAGAGGAAAGCCTGGCATGTCCGGCCACCTTTACTTTGTTTTTATCTCTTTTACTTTTTGGGCCTCTGTTTACCTGTGTGGTAAGGATGTGAATCATTTCAATAGTTTGTTCCTAAATTTATTTTTTTTATTTTATTTTATTTTTTTTTTTTTTTGGTTTTTCAAGACAGGGTTTCTCTGTGTAGCTTTGCGCCTTTCCTGGAACTCACTCTCTAGACCAGGCTGGCCTCGAACTCACAGAGATCCGCCTGCCTCTGCCTCCCGAGTGCTGGGATTAAAGGCGTGCGCCACCACCGCCCGGCCGTGCGCCACCACCGCCCAGCTTGTTCCTAAATTTAAAGGAAAGGAGCAAGATTCTAAGCACCAGATGTAAATCGTGGACAAGTGGAGTCTAGAGATAGGCAATTACATATGTCAGTGCTTTGGGGAGAATTTGGGAAACCACTACAGTGGCGTGATGGAGGCCTTGCTCCGAATGAGCTCTTGGGCTGTGCTCTAGAGGGATGCCCTTGATTTTCAGGGAACATCGTAAGTTGAAAATAGATAAATCAAGGGGTGAGGGCCTCCGGTGTGTTCCCAGCTTTGCTCTCGGCTTCATTGCTTTCATGTTACATTTGACTAAAAATGAGGGGTACACAGGTGACAATGGAGTGGGATGGGCAAGTGACCGGCCTACCTGCAGGGTACGGACACCTGGTGAGCCGGCCGTGTCCAGCAGTTTGTACTGGTAGCCAGCCAGCCCTGCCAGAGCACGCACTGTCTTGGCACCACTGGGGCTGGCTGCACCTTGGTGGCTCCAGTGGCCAGTGGGGAGAAGGTGGCCAACAGCACCTGAAGCGGGGTAAGTCTGACAGAGGCGGATGTAGCCGAAGGGAAAGAAATCTTAGCTGCATTAGATGCTACCTGGTTTATTTTAACAACCCGACCCAAATAACCCAGAGGCTATATTTCTGGTGTGTCTGGTAACTGTATCCATGCAGATAATCCCTGTCAGGGAAGAGGCCTACTGGGTCTACGATTTTCCATACAGTGGCTTGGCCACATCTTTCCATACTTGTTTATACTAATGACTCCCTCCGTTAGGGGTGAAGGTGGGGTACTGTTCAAATTAGTTAGAGTCCTGGTGAGATCGATTAAAGTATTAAACTAGAGCCCTGCAATTTAGACAGGATTAATATATCACACAGACTACCAACACATCTGAGTGACGACAGGCTCCTTATGACATAGATATATTTGAGACCCACCTTCTAGGTGCTTGGACCCACAATAAAGATGACATGGATGTGGCCCATTTACTTTGGAATAGCCTTGAAAAAAGCAAAAGGCTTGCCATCAGATTGGTCTCCTACTAACAACAGAGACAATCCTTGCCGTATTCAAGGCTTTAACTGCTTAGACTTGTTAATGATTCCTTGTGTTTCGGTTGGGCACAGAGGCTGCTGGGATCTTTCCTCTTAGCATCCTTACAGCCTGGTGTTCAGCATTGCAGTGAGCTGCCTCTGGTCTAAGCCTGAGGATCCATCCTGAATATCAAATAAGAAAGGTGGCAATATAGGGAGTAAGTGAAGTCCTGAGTTTAGTATGTGTTCAACATGGGCATGATCATCCCAAGGACTCTAACGCTTCAGACCCATGGGAAATAGGCAAAGCCTTCCTCTACAGGGTGAGGCTCTGAGAGGCAGCAAAACTCTCCTCTCCTGAGCGCAAATAATGACAGTGTGTGTGGTAGTTTGAATGTAATTGGCTTCTATAATCTCATAGGCAGTGGCACTATTACGAGGTGTGGCTTTCTTGGAATGGGGTATGGCCTTGTTGGAGGAAGTGTGTCACTGTGGGGCAGGCTTTGAGCTCAGGATACTGCTCAGTGTCTCAGTTCATTTCTTGTTGCCTAGAAGGTGTAGGACTCTCAGCTACTCCTCCAGCACCACATCTGCCTGCATGCCACCATGTTCCCTGCCATAATAATAATGGGCTGAACCTCTGAAACTGTAAATTAGCCCCCTCAATTAAATGTTTTCTTCATAAAAGTTGCATGTCTCTTCACAACAATAGAAACCCTAAGACAGTGTGTGAAGAAAATGTCATTCTTTGCTCTCAAAAGAGTGTTCCCCCACTAACAGACAGACACATATGCCAAAATATCTTCAGTTAGATTTTCCCGTTTGATTCCCAAATATTTGTTGGATTGACATAATTACCAAGCTTAAAAACAGCCAGAGTTCCAAACTGTGATTTAATTCCAAATATGCCATCCTTTCTCGTATCTCTGTTTCCCATTTTCTCCTACAACTTGCAAGATTCTTCACGCTATGCAAGCAGAAGCGGTCACAGACAAATGCAGAAGTAGATACTGGAGGGGTGTTGGGATAAAGGACTGAATGTCAGAACCAAACACTTTGAAAATAAAAATGAATCAAAAGCTCTGAACCCAAAGGCTCAGAATACAAACAAAATAGGATAAATAACCAGAATCAGACCCAAATAGCCAGTTCAGAATGAAACAATGGACTGTGGAAAAAAAACCAACCTTCAGAAAGAACTCACCAACATCTACCCAGAAGACAGGCATCAGAAAATGGAGGACAAGGTGCCGGTGCTGGGACCTGGCACCCATCTGGATGACTTTGGTCAAAGTGGATTGTCACAAGGGCCCCAAAATGAGCACCAAGAGCTGCCATCATCACAGCCCAACATTCATCTCTAAGAGAAGAAGAGTTTCTTCTGGAGTCAAATATTAGTGTCCATGGATCAGGTAACCTTAAATACCATGTTTCAATGTGGTAACAGTTTCATGATGTTTTTTACAGTTACAAAATAAGAAAATCATAAATTAAGGCACTTTTCAAATATATTGGTAGAAACATTAGGGTTACAACACAGTGGGAAAATCTAAGATGTAGGCCTCAGATGCTATCTGATGACAATGTCAATCTGAATATTGGTGGAAACTAGTGGCTTAGTAATACATTACAATAGGACTTGCCTATCGAAACAACTCAAATTCCACCTTACCCCTGTCAGAATGATAAGATGGAAAACACAAATGACAGCTCATGCTGTTGAGGATGTGGAGCAAGGGGAACTCTCCTCCACTGCTGGTGGGAGTGCAAACTTGTACAGGCACTTTGGAAGCTAGTGTGGTGGTTTCTCAAAAACCTGGGAATCGACCTACCTCAAGACCCAGCTATACTGCTCTTGGGCATATATCCAAAGGACACTCCATCCTACCACAAAGACACTTGCTCAACTATGTTCTTAGCAGCTTCATTTGTAATACCTAGAACCTGGAAACAACCTATATGTCCCTCAACTGAGGAATGGATAAAGAAATGTAGTACATTTATACAATGGAGCTACTCAGCTGTTAAAAACAAGGACATTAGGAAATCAAAAGGCAAATGATGGAACTAGAACAAATCATCCTGAGTGAGGTAACACAGATTGAGAAAGACAAATATGATAGGTACTCACTCATAAGTGGATATTAGCTGTAAAATAAAGGATAACCATGCTACAATCCATAGACCTAGAAAGACTAGGTAACAAAGAGGGTTCATGGGGTAATGCCTAGATCTCCCTGGGAAGGGGAAACAGAAGAGATTTTGTGAGTGGACTAAAGGAGGGTGTGGATGGGAACATAAGTGATCAGGTTGTTGAGGGTAGAGGGGGAAGAATACTGAAAGAGACTAATGGAAAGCAGGAGGCATTTCAGGGTCAGGTAAAAACCTCATGCAAGGGAATCTCCCAGGAATCTACAAGGATAACCCCAGCTACAAGTCCTAGCAATAAAGGATACTTAGCCTGAACTGGCCATCTCCTGTGCCTAGCTCAGTTGTTATCAGAGAGGCTTTATCTAGCAACTAATGCAAACAGATGTAGATCCACAACCAAACATTAGGCAGAGTTCAGGGGATCCTGCAGAAGACAGGGAAAAATGATTGCAGGAGCCAGAGAGGTCAAGGACAACACAAGAAAGTTCACAAAATCAACTAACCTGGGCTCATAGGGGCTCACAGGGGCTCACAGAGTCTGAACCAACAACCAGGGAGCCTGCATGGGACTGATCTAGGCACTCTGCATATGTTACAGTTGTGTAGCTTGGTTCTTTTATGGGACTCCTAATAGTGGGAACAGGGGCTGTCTCTGACTCTTTTTAAGGCTTGTGGGACCCTACTTCCCATACTAGGTCACCTTGCCCAGCCCTAATACAGGGGGAGGTGCTTAGTCTTATTGCAACTTGATATGCCATGTTTTGTTGATATCCATGGGAGACCTGCCCTTTCCTAAACAGAAATGGAGGAGTGTATTGGGGGGTGAGAACAGAGAGGGGAAGGGAGGGACTAAAAGAAGAGGAGGGTGGGGGAACTTCAGCCAGGATATAAAATAAAGAAAGAAATTTATTCTAAAAAAAGTATTTATCTGATAGTAGCAAGGCTGTTAGACCAAACACACAGACAATGAACAGCTATTAAGGAGATAACAATAGCCCAAGATGCCACTCTTTGGCATCTTTAATATAGATGAGGCTTTTTATGTGGAAGCGTCAGCTCAGAATACAAGCAGTTTATATACAAGCAAAAATGTTAAAGTATCACTGATAATAAGCATATGTTAGTATAAGGTCATTGACTTAAGTCAAATACATTTTCCCAAATAGATTTTAGTAGCCTAATCTGAACTGTTCAAAAATGGGACAAATATTTGAAAACTGTTTAAGTCTTTTGAAAAATATAGGATAACTAAAAATCTACTCTGCTTGTTGAATTTGAGAAGTTTCATAAAAATTTAATCATAAATTCATATTAATTGTCCAAATGTTAGTATCACTCTTGCATGGCATTGGGAACAGTGCAAACTTCAGAACAGTTTAGCTCTGAGTTCCCTGACTCAAGTAGGCTTATGCTACTATATAACTATTCAAACTAAAGGGCTTCATCTTCAGCATGCAACTATAACCTTTGTAGGGCCATAAGGAGAAATGAGGCCATTCAATAACTCTTAGTGTGAACTGTGTCAACCACATACAGCTCATGACACACACTGTCAGATATAGGGCCAACCAGGTATCAAGTATCCAGTGAATTAATCCTTACTTCCTGATTCCTTCAACCAAACTACTCATAAATGAGAAAAACAGGAACATTTTAAGGCATTTCTTTCAAGTAATATGTAGCAGGTCTTTCTTTGGACTGCCAGCTCCCAAATAACTATATGGAGACTTTTATTAATTATGAAAGTGCGGCCTTAGCTTAGACTTGTTCCCAACTAGCTCTTAAAACTTAAATTAACTCATTTATGTTATGTCTATGTTCTGCCACGTGACTTGTTATCTCTCCTCAGTACTCAGTACATCCTCCGCATCTGGCTGGTGAATCTCCTGCCTCAGATTCTTTCCCAGACCTATTTCTACCTAGAAGTCCTGTCTATCCTATCCGGCCTAGCTATTGGCCATTCAGCTTTTTATTAAATTAATCAAAAGGTGCCTTAGGCAGGTGAGGTTAAATAGAGACACAACTTTACACAATGTACAAAAAGATTATCCCAACAGTAATATAAAGTCTCTTTGGCCATGCCCACCCATCTTTTTCAATGACAGTTCATTCCTTGGCTGTTTTTGTGACTAGGGATGCCACATTTAGACTTTACTTTTATCTCTAAATTTCAAAACAGTTGTCAAGAACTGTGATTAAACTACCAAAATAAAGGATCTTGGAGGAATAATGAACATTGACTATAAACTAAAGTGATTTTCACATAGTCTACCCAGTGATTGAAGAGGCCAGAGCTCATCACACGCTGTAATTTAATGAAAAACAGGTTATACAAAGAAGACTCCAGACTTTCAAATGCACTGCTGATGTAATGAACTTTGTTACTGTGTTAGAAATGAATAATGACCTAAATGTGCCTCAGGGCTAAAAAGGACATTTGTTTTCCTTTTTATCCCATTTATACAACAGGAAAAGGTGTTTATGTTTTGTTTTAGTTTGGTTTATTAAAAAGTTAATGAAAATGGCCAGATGGAAGGATGTTTACAGAGGTTTCCTGTTTTCAACATCTGTGCCACAATATAATGCCTGGTTCCTGTATTTCTTTGTCTAAATAGAATTTTGCTGTAAGCAAACTTTATCTGAATGTTGAGAAAACAAGAACCTTCAAAAAATTGTGTTTCACTAGCTCCTTGATTCAAAAAAAATTTTAAATGACACTGATGCCCCAGTCTTAACTATCAAGTATCCCAGTCCATCAATTAGTTACATGTGCACAGCTTATTGAGTCACAGCTAAGTGCAATCACAGGACTCAGAGCCAATTTGAATTGCACTTTTTAAGAAGGCAACTCATCTCTGAATTGGTCAACCTCTCATTGATTATCAAGTAATAATAATGTAGGCAACAAAAGATGCTACCTGATATGTAAGACTTCTGAAATGCATAAGATTCACTTGTCAATCAGATATTTGAAAATTGTAATATGTTTTCATGAAGGGACATAAGTTTTAGAGAATGGTTAGATTTTTTTCACAGAGCTAAGTTTGTTCTGCTGAATAGGAAAAGATAATCGTGGCAAAATGCAATCAAACAAAACACAAATTCAATAAAATGACATCAAGAAATCAATGTTTTAAATTTGCCTAGAGTTAAGTATAAGGAGAATTCAATTAAGAATGAGGATATGTGGTTTCTTATCGTGTTCTACTTCCTGTGTTCCTTTAGGCAAATTGTCTGAAGTGCATTTGGTAGACAGAAGCGAACATACACAGTTCTCTTATTTTTAAGAATTGTCTTTAATTCTACCCATTGATAACTTGCTCAGTACTTTATAAGTGCCAGGGAATAATATATTTATTTATTTTAAAAATATTTTTATTCATTTTACATACCAACCTCAGATCACCCTCTCATCCCTCCTCCCACTCCTCCCCACACACATTCCCCCCGCCCCAACTTACCCCATCCCCTCCTCCAAATGAGTAAGTTCTCCCATGGGAGAGACAGCAAAGCCTGGTACATTCAGCTGAGGCAGGACCAAACCCTTCCCCCCTGCATCAAAGGTGAGCAAGGTGTCTGACCATTGGTAATGGGATCCAGAAAGCCAGCTCATGCACCAGGGATAGATCCTGATCACACTGCCAGGAGCCCCTCAAACAGACCAAGCTACACAACTCTCTCCCATATGCAGAGGGCCTAGTCCAGTCCCATGCAGGTTCCACAGCTGTCGGTCTACATTTCGAGAGTTTCTATGAGCTTGGTTCAGTTGTCTCTGTAGACTTCCCCATCTTGGTTTTTACCCCCCTTACTCATATAATCCCTCTTCCCTCTTTTCGACTGGACTCCTAGAGCTCACCTTGGTGCTTGGTTGTGGATCTCAGGGAATAATTTAAACTCAACTCAATAAATGAACTGCATCTTCTGTGTTTAATTTGTATCAGTCCAATAAACATTTGTTGAGGGTCTTCTGTGTGTTAGGTACTGTGTCTAAAAGACACTTTCCAAGTGTGGATTTAGGCTGTTCTTATCATAACCCATTAGCAAAATACAAAATAAAATCAGAATTCCATATCACTGTATATCAGAGTTTCTGATATTTTACATCTGTCAACAACCAATCCTGGGAAAGACATACAGTAGGCTTGTGTAGTGCTAGTGAGTTGGGGAAGCGATGTAGTGCTTTATAGAGTTAAACAGGCATCTATCCTATTTCTCAAGAGCACCATTAGGTGTTCACCAGGAGAAAAACAAATGTCTACTTAAGAATTTGAACATAAATGTTCACAGCAGCTTTTTACATTGTGGCTGAAAACTCGAAACAACTCACACATATGAGTGAATTAATAAGTGATTAGGACATATTAATTATGGTATATTGTTCAATAACAAAAGCAAATAATAAAATTATAATCCACGTGAGTGAATCATAAAATAATTAAATTAATGAAGCAAAACATAAATGATCATTTACCATATGATTTCATGTTTGTGAAGATGTGTAACAGGAGAAACTAATCCCCCATGGCAGATGGCCAGTTAGTGGTAGCTTGTGCTCAGAGGTGGAGAAAGACTGCCTATAAAGCAATAGAAAAGTCTGTACCCTCATGGGCAGGAGGGTGACTACCATTTCTAAATGCAATAGAAGATACAGTTGAGATGAGTCTTCCAGGCTCTTCTAAGAGACTGACCAGTCTTGGTAAAATGAATCTGAGTTGGAATTTGAGTTGAGTGACAATGAATGATGGCTGATGGTTTTTCAGAACCCATAGAAATCAACTTACGAAGGAAAGAGAAAACTTTCGACTTTGAAGACATCTGTCTACAATGGCATCAGTCATGTATGAACCTGAAAGAGAACCCAAAAGAAGACTCTCACAGGCCAGGGTTTCCAAAATCCGAGTTTGATGGAACTTGGTGGGAGGTCAAGGAAGAGCCAAGGCTACTGATCCCCCATTGTCTTCCTGGTCCACAAGCTTCAGCCTGTCTCCCTGGGGGGTGTAATTACTAATGGGAAGTCCTACAAGCCTATTATCCGGGTGTTGGGGACTGTTGAAATTGTCATTCAAAATGTTCTCCCATGAGTACATCTTAAAGGAGGAGGTGAGATCACAGAAATGTTGAGTCTCAATTACAGTATGTTTGTATGCTAATGGATCTTCCCTACTAATAAGGAGCCGTGACCATCCAACTCACCTTTCTCATCTCTACTTCTGATCAGCTTGACTAGAAGAAAATTCAAAAGTTTCCACCACCTTAGTCAATTAGGATTGGGGACAGAGTCATTTCACAAAGAGAGCCATGCCTGTACTCCGTTCTATGAAGAATGTGTGTGGTAGAGACAATTGTGAACATTTTAAATAGTGTCATAAGCATACTTTGTTAGAAACAGAGATAGACAAATTGGTGTCTTTTAACATTAGAATTCATTTAGTAACAACCAACTCATAAGCTATGCAGGTTTTGCTGGCTGGAACTTTCCCATTAATCCTGACTTCTTTTGATACCTGGCTAAGTCTAACACAAACTCTTTCATTCGACTCTTAACCACTAATAATAACCTTCACATCACACAGAAAAACATCTATATGCACAGGCATATGCATGTACATAAGTCATGAAACAGGTCAAAGGGCTAAGAGGCCACAGTAGAGCTCCAGAAGTTCCAAACAGACAGACCTAACTACTAATGATGTAAGGGATTGTGGGAATTAAATAGTTCATACCGTTAGAGGTCTGCTCGAGACACAGTGGCAGAGTCCAGCTGCAGATTCAGAATTGAGTCTAGCCTCAGAGTGTGCCAAGCTACAGAAGTGGAGCATGGAGACCATAGAGACAGAGGGTAGCACTGGGTCCAGCTGGAAAAATGGGCAGATGGATGAATAGCTGGCCCAAACAGACAAATGTATAGATGGACAGATCACAGGTCCAGATGGATGAACAGCATTCTGGGTAGGCCACGCCAATAATGGGGGCCAAGCTAAACTGAAGTTTCTAGGGCAATTGGTACTTCTCTGCCTATGGGTCCCTTAATGCATACACTAGGTGGTCAGATGGAAGGTTTTTGAGGACTACAGGCACCCCAGTGTGAGGTGTCTGCCCCTTTACGGCATCCAAGTGAGAGTACTACATGCTTTCCTTGGTCAGGATTGTTCAATAAATTCTTAGGCCCAGTTTTCTTTATATGATTTTAATATACTCATGTGTTCATATGGTCTGGTCCCAATTTACTTTGATAAATTTATAGGATGGCACAAATTCTACTTTTAGAATTAAGTTGCCAGTCTGTGCATCCTGGGTTGTACTGGACAGATGGTGATATTTATGTGCACAACAAGGTACAGAGTCCTCCTGCTTCTGTGTTTGCACTCTAAATGGGGTCAAGTGCTGCTTATAAAAGAGATCTTGGGGCAAGGACAGCCTGGAAAAATAACTCTTTTACAGAGTATTGAGTAGTTTAGAACAGGACCAAATTTGGGAAAAGTCTTGAGAAGGACAATTAAAAAGTGGTGTGTGTATGCGTGTGTGTGTGTGTGTGTGTGTGTGTGTGTGTGTGTGTGTGTGTGTGTGCGCGCGCGCGCGAGAGAGAGAGAGAGAGAGAGAGAGAGAGAGAGAGAGAGAGAGAGAGACCTGACGCAGGAGTTAATAATGTTAAGAAGCGGCCAAGTATGGTGTCACTCAGTGGAAAGAGGAAGGGGGGATCTCTGTGAGTTCTAGGCCAGGCAGGGCTACAAAGCGAGACCCTGTCTCAAAAAAAGTGTCAGCCTTTTCTTCCACTGTTTACAGTGAAAATTCTCCTGAGAGGAAAGGGATTGGACACTGCCCCACCCAAAATGGGCATCAAGCCTCTAAGAAGAAAGAGAAATGAAGAACAGGCCAAGAAAACTAGTGCAGGGGAGGGTACAAAAGAAGAATAAAACAGGAAATGGAGTTCTTAGGTTCTTGTCTAAGATAAACAGTATTTGGGCTGGCTGAGAATGTAACAAACAAAAGAACAGAAAGAAATACCGGGATCCCCACTGTCCAGGAATGCTGTGTAGTCAATGGCCCAGGCATGTGGTCCAATGTCATTGCAAAAGTAATCCCAGGGCCTGGACCTCCCACTGTTTGGATGACCAGAGCACCAATAGTCAAAAACGTGTTAGAAACCTCCCGGTTAATCAAGATCAGATTCCCGACTGTGTGCAGTTTTCTTACCATGAACTCGGTGAGGGAGGTGAGTGGCTTTGCTTAAGTTACGTCAGGTGACATGTTAGACACTGAAGAGTCTGTCTGTCTCAGTGTACAAGAAAAAGTGAACACAGATCAAGTGAGGTAAGAGAATCTGTCATGAATAGACGGTGGGAAAATGATTTTAGAGCTTGTTGTGAAATAGGAAATCATTGCAAAAGAAATGTCTAAGAGGGAAGCACTTCTTCTGAGTAGGGCACGTCAAAAAGGGCAGATGAGGGGCTGGAGAGATGGCTTAGTGGTTAAGAGCACTTGTTGCTTTTGCAAAAGACTCAGGTTCCCAGAACCCACTTGGTGGCTCACAATTATCTATAATTCCAGTTCCGGAGGATCTGCCACCTTCTTCTGACCTCCTTCTGTACAAACATTCATTCAGGCAAAATGCCCTTACAGATAAAATAACTAAAAAGGGCAAATGGGAAAGGCATGTAATTGTTTGTCCCTCTGACTGTATCAATGAGGAGTTAAAACGCCTGATACCCTCTGGCTATCAAATTTCAAAGGGGAAAAGAAAGCTAATTTGTTTTCACTGCCTACCAAAATATAAAAATGCTATGTGAGGGAGAAGGAAAAGTAGGCATTGAATTTATCAAATTGCTCTTGCATTACCCCCAAAGCTACCCAAAGATAAAATGCATAGGCTCTTTAGTACAGCACCTCTTATGCCCCAAAACTGACAGAATTTCATAATTAAATGTTAAAATGCTTGTCTTCTTATGCTTTATTTTGTTTTCCTCTTAGTATTCAAGATGTCCAATCTTTAACTTCAATAACTTCTCTGGAAATTTATATTTTATTTCATTAGGTTTTTACATATTTCATGATAATCAAACTTAGTGTTTTCTTCCTTTGTACTGCGGTCATTTGAAGCCAGGCCAGCATCAAGCATAGAGAGAGTTTTTCCACCCTGTACTTCCCACCACATCTGGACAGGCCGCTGAGAAGGAAGGTCGTGGGAATGTGGCTGAAATCTGGCCTGTTCCTTCTCAAGCCCGTAGGGAATTGCAAATCCTTTTAATGGAGTCAAATTCTGCTTATAAAACAGGATAGGAATTAAAGGAGGTAGCAGCGTTTATTAGAAATCTAAGTGGAGTCTTTTCTGCCCATACAGTTTTCTGGCCACGCTGCTTCTTCTTCGGGTCCGGTTGAGCTCCTGGCTGGCTGTGTGTCAAGTGATCCCTGTGATTCTGTCTTAGAAACACCTTGGAGTCTCTGACCAGCAGGAAATAGCTTGCAGCAGCTGTGATACAGGAATTCAGATAAGGGAAAAAAAAAAAAAAAAACAAGATAAAATGGAAAATCAATACAAAAAAAAGAAAAAAATATCAAGGAAAAAAAGCAATGCTTTCTTTTTTTTCTAGCTTTCATTTCTTTTCCTTCATTTTTCTTAATGTGTGTGTGCACACATGCACAACCTTGCCACAATATGTGTGCCAATGTCAGAGGACAACTTGCTGGAAACTGTTTTCGCCTTCCACCATGTGGGGATCGAACTCAGGTCATTGGGCCTGGCAGCAAGCACCTTTACCTCTGAGTCATCTTGTTGGCCCCTTTTTTCTTCCTTTTCTTATATGGCTTTCAGTGTGGATGAATTAGCACAAATAACAACAAGGCCACTTAGTATAGAATATTAATTTTAACTCATCAAATCAGTGCTTCCCATTCTCAAAGGTTCTATTTTTGCAAATTGGGAACCCACACTACATTTTTGTCTAGTTACATGCCCACTGGGCCCCCTAGGAATATATGGCTGACAGCAGTATTGCAAAGTGACAATAATAATAATTAAAACTGATCAGGACTTACATTTATATGGTTCTAGCTGTCTCTTACTGTTAATTGCTTTGCCTGCTGCAACAATCTATGATTTTGCCTTGTTCTCAGGATGGTCAGCTGTACTTCCTTATCTCACTCTTAGCCACTACATGCCAATTCAAACTCTAGCCTAGAATTGGGGAATTATGAGGTGCGGATGAAATGCAAAGCTGTCCAGAATATCTGTTTACTACTTGTGATGTATCACTGACTATTGGGGAATATTATTTTAAGGTGTATTACTTTTGTTTATGTTGCATTTGTTTAACTCTGTGAAGCTGTGTTACTGTGCCTGTCTACAACACCTGATGGTCTAATAAAGATCTGAACGGCCAATAGTGAGGCAGGAGAGAGAATAGGTAGGGCTAGCAGGCAAAGAGAATATATAGAAGGAGAAATCTGGGAGGAGAGATCTAGGAACAAGGAGAAGGAAGAGGACTTCAGGGACAACTGCCCAGCTACACTGCAAGCCACGGAGTAAGAGATTTACAGAAGTAAGAGAATGGGAAAAGCCCAGAGGCAAAAAGTAGACGGATACTTTAAGTTAAGGAAAACTGGCTAGAAACTAAGGCAACCTAAGACAGGCATTAATATTTAAGAATAAGCCCCCATGTATGATTGATTAGGGAGCTGGATGGCAGGCCCCCCAAAGAGTAAAAAACCCCAACAACAACTGACAACTCCCACCTCTCACTCAAGCAGTTCTCCTTCCACTCTGCCCCTGATTGGAGGGCAGCTTCAGTAGCCTCCTCAGCCCAGTGGTCCAGCCATCCCTTGAAGATGCTGAGCTCGAGCAATGATCACCCCTTGACTACTTTGAAATAATTAAGTACTCTCCTTTTCTTCTAGCTCTCCAATATACCAAAAAGAATGACAGGAAGGAGGAAGAGGATGACTGCTGTTACTGAAATCCCAAAGGAGCAGGAGGACAAGAAGATGGTAACTGCCTTCCTTGAGAAGGAGCCTGAGGCTCTTGGTATTTTCAAGATAGCCAGTTCATAAAGGACTTTATCTGCTTTGAACTCCATTGCATCCAGCAATCCATGGATAAGGGCTGAAAGTGCCTCCTGTGGCTACCTAGTTCACCAGGCCTTGAACCAACAGCTACCCACCGACTTAAGATGGCCCAAAGGTAGGGACCAAGGGGGATAAGAGCAAAGGCAAGACTTGGTTGACTACTGGGGACTGCACAAGTGTGAATCCCCATACTGGCTGTTTCACGCTGTGTCTTTTGGAGTTCCCAGAAGCGTTATCAAAGAGAAGGTAGGCAGTGACGTTTAGTCTAAAGGAAGACATGCACCATCATTGTTTATACACAGTTAATTCAGAGAAGAAGGAAGCCAGCAGAAGCTCCCAGGACCAACTGCAATGATGGATGATAAGATTGCCATCAATGGACAGGCTAAAGCTCAGGTATAAAATCTGTGGCCTGCCGGAAAAACCACATTGCCAAACTAGAAAATAATCCATTACTAAACTAGGTCTCATGTACACTGAATTCTTTTCTGTAATGATTTGTTTTTTTAATGTATTCATTTTTGTGAGCATGTGTATGTGTGCACGTAGGTCTGTAGGTCTCATACCTTTTCTCATGTGACAGCCATGAGAGGATGCCAGGTGTCCTCCTCTGTCACTGTCCACTGATTCCTTTAAGGCAGCATCTCTCCACGCAAGCCCCAAGGACCCTCCTGGTTCTAGGACCCTCCAAGGAGAGACTGTACCCACAGGCTGGCCTCCTGACTTATTGCATGGATGCTGGGTCCTCATGATTGCACAGTAAGTACTCTTAACCACTGAGCCATCTCTCTAGCCCCAACTGCTGAGTTTTCTGTACACAAAAAAAACTTAAATTGTTCTTCAAAAGTAATAATAATTGGGCTGGGGCCATAGCTCAGTTGGTAGAGTGCTTGCCTAGCATGCACAAAGCCCTGACTCGGTCCCTACCACAAGGCAGCCTGGCCCTTGTCTGTAATCCCAGCACTCAGGAGCAGAGGCAAGAGGATCAGAAGTTCAAGGTCATTATCGTGCTCTGCAACTACTAGGGATAATGAGATGTAATAATCTCTCATTGTTCTTATTATTCTCTAAAAATGCCTCATTTCATCTGCAACTTCCCCAAACTGTGGTTTCCAGAACTGTCAACAGTTATCCATGTGCAGCATGACCAAATAGAAATGTCTGGGTCACAGACTTCCTTATTTTTATAAATGTGTAGTTTATTCCCAACATTTTTGCCTAAAACTACATTGGACTGCTTTTTCAGCCCCATTACAACATGGAGTTAATTTCTTTTTAATTATTAACTAGGAGCTAGAGAGATGGGCCAGAATCTTTCATTAAGAACTCTATCTGCTCTTCCAGAAGACCTCAGTTTGATTTCCAACACCCACATGGCAGCTCACAGCCACCTGTAACTCCAGTTCAAGGGGACTGGAGATTGGATTCCCTCTTCTGTCCTCAGTGGGTACCAGGCATGCACATGGTGTGCAGACATACACACAAGAAAAATAGTCATACTCATAAAAAAATTAAACTTTTTAACTTAAAGCACCAATTTTTAAATGAGATAAACCATATGTTCCCACCTTATACCTATATATAGGAATTGGATTTTAGATGCAATGTCAGGATGTTATATTTGCCTGTTAAATTTTATTTTTGCTGAGCTAAATCTGACACTTTCAGTCTTCAGTGTCCCTGACTACCTACCCCAACCTCTTTGGGTCATTTGTTCCTCTAAATTGCTCTAGCAAAATACATCTATTTCACTTATTTGCTATATTACTACCAGTGCTTAGTTGTGTTAGCCATCTATTAATGAAGGTTGAGTCCAAAGAATATACTAACATACTTTACTTTCAGAGCCTATAGCACGACACATTAGACAACCTTACTGGATGTGGTGACATGCCTATAATTCCAGTACTCAGAGCCTAGGCAGAAAGTTCATGAGTTTGAGGCCACCCTTAGCTACATAATGAGACCCTGTCTTGAAAACAAAATCGCAACCAGTGTGATGGTTAAACTTGATTGGCAACTTAATAGAATCTTGTTGTGGAATAGAATATTTGTTTGACTGTGTAAAGATGTGTTGCATTTGTTTATGCTGCATTTCTTTAACTATGTAAAGTTATGTTGCTGTTTCAACTTGCCTGCCTAAGGCACCTGATTGGTCTAATAAAAAGCTGAATGGCCAGTAGCTAGGCAGAGGAAGGATAGGTGGGGCTGGTTGGCAGAGAGAAAAAGGAAGCTAGCCAGCCAGCCAGGGACCAGACAGACAGACATGAAGGAAACAGGAAAGCAGGATGGACAGTACGTAGATGAGGTAAATGAGCCTCCGGGCAGCACATAGATGAACAGAAATGGGCTGATTTAAGTTGTTTTTTTTTTTAAGCTAGTTAGAAACAAGCTTAAGCTAAGGCCAAGCATTCATAATTAATAATAAGTCTCTGTGTCTTTATTTGGGAGCTGGTTAGAGGCCCAAAGAAAGTCTGCCACAGGATCTGAAATTAACTAAGAGTCTTGTACCTGGGTAGGTCTACAAGGAAATGTTTAGTTAACTGAAAGGAGAAGACCCTTCCCCATTGTGGGCAACAAATTCCATGGCTGCCCAGATATAAAGAATTCTGAGTGAAAAGCAGAATTTCTTGTTTGCCTGCTTGCCTTCCTCCTTCATGGTGAGTGCATCTGCCCTGTTGCTGCTGTCCCTCACTGATATCAGAATCCAGGTTCTTCAGCCTTCCAACATGGACTGAAAACAAGCAGCTCTTCAGAAATCCCTTGGGCCTTCAGAACCATATCAGGATTATTGAGGTACCCAGCATGGTGGACTGAGCAACTTCCACAACATGCAGACAGCCATTGTTGGACTGCCAAGCCCATATCATCTAAGGCAGTCTAATTCACATCCTGGTAATACATATTCATTCCCTTGGTTATGTTCCTCTACTGAACTCCAACTGATCCAACTAGTAACTAACAATTATTTTTAAAACATCAATTTTAAGCATATTCAGGGGATCCAACAGTGTTTTCTTGTCAATACTTGTAATTTTCTAGGCCTGTAAATATAGTAAGTTGATCAAGAGAAAATATTACATTTTCCCATCTCCTCACAAAGAGAACAAGTGGATAAGCTCATGAACTTGTGAGTAGATGACTTATAACTTAAGTTCTAAGTCTTTGGGCATCATTAGTTCTTTTAAAGTACATTTTACTAAGCAGAATTGTAAGATAGATGGCCCATACAGAAGGTTGAAAAGAGCCATTGGCTTCAGCCCTCAATGCTTGAAGAAGTTTTATGTACAGCTACATGGACTAAAATTAAATTAAATATGTATTCATAGGCAACTTTAAACTCATGTCCCACTATAACCCATTCTCATTTCAAGCACTGTGAGTGAAGAAGACATTTTACCACATGCTGTAGGGAACTAGTGAAGTTCTAAGTGACTGTATATTGTTTGACGGGGGCATGGCCTCATCAAAGAGCAATGTCTCACCCCCGTGGGAGTGACAAAGTCTTCCCTGGGTGAAACTCGGAGGGATGGCAATGCTTTGCTCAGTCCAACCCTGAATGTTGACAGTGTAGGCAGATAATGTCCCCCATAGTTTTCTGCCTCTAGTGCTTACATCCTGAAGACTGCTCCCCTACAGAGACTGCTTCTAGAAAGATAAACTAAACCTGCCTTTGTGTTCAGCTTTATACAATAAAACCACCTCCCCTCAGCTCTATATAATAAACACACTGAGCTTCTGCCATACTGTGGCTTCTCTGTAAGTGATCCACCCAACCCCTGCTTTTCTGTGTCTATGTGTTCAAATATCTGTCTGTCCGTTCTTCACTCCCTGGACACCCCAGTTAGGTCCTTCTCTGGAGTCATGATGGTGCAGCAACATCCTCTCATTGCTGTCTCAAGAACAATGATACTCTAT
Source organism: Peromyscus californicus insignis (assembly GCF_007827085.1). Taxonomy (NCBI): domain Eukaryota; kingdom Metazoa; phylum Chordata; class Mammalia; order Rodentia; family Cricetidae; genus Peromyscus; species Peromyscus californicus. The sequence goes on along the minus strand of NW_026294595.1, from coordinate 42,561,680 downwards.
TATGCTTGGGGTTTAAAGGACAACATTAACCTATTAAATGGAAACATTTTAAATTGTATCGTGATTTTATGTTACCCTCCTTTTTTAGTGTTTTGAGACAGTCTCACTCTGTAGATGTGGTGGTTTGAATAAGCATGGTCCCCACGGGATCCTATATTTGAGTGTTTAGTCACCAGGGAGTGGAACTGTTTGAAAGGATTAGAGAAAGTAGGGGGCTGTGGCCATGTTGGGGAGGTGTGGCCTTGTTGGAAGAAGTGTGTCACTAGGGGTGGGGGTGGGCTTTGAGGTTTCAAAAGTCCATGCCAGGCCCAGTCTCTCTCTCTCTCTCTCTCTCTCTCTCTCTCTCTCTCTCTCTCTCTCTCTCTCTCTCTCTCTCTCTCTCTCCCCCGCTCTCTCTGCCTGAAGATCAGGATGGAAAGCTCTCTGCTATGTCTCCAGTGTCATATGTGCCGCCGTGTGATAATGGACTAACCTCTGAACCATAAACAAACACTCAATTAAATGGTCTTTTTTAAAAAATTTTTGTTTTAATGAGAGTTACCTTAGTCATGGTGTCTCTTCACAGCAATAGAACAGTGATTAAGACAGTAGCCTTGGCTAACCTCAAATTCACAGCAATCCTTCTACCTCAGTCTCCTCCCAAGTGCTGGGATTAAAGAGGTGAGATACTGTGCCTAGCTCTGTATTACCTGTTTCTAAAATTCATTTTTTTTGCTAGGCATGGTGGCACATACATACCTTTAATCCCAATACTTGTGAGGGAGAGGCAAGCAGACCTTTGTGAATCAAGGTGATCCTGGTCTACACAGGGTGTTCCAGGCCAGCCAGGGCTATATGGTGAGATCCTGCCCATCCCTTCCCTCCCTCCCAACAAAGAGAAAACATAAACAAAAATAACAGTTACCTTTTAATACTTTGGTTATGTCAATAAACAGAAATAAGATGGGCATTTCTCAGCCTCTCAGAGACCCTAGAGGCATATGAGTGTCACGATTCCACAACTTAAGTGTTCTCCTGATGCTACTTAGTGCGGTCTACACTAAACTTACTGCCACTTAATGCCTAAGCTTTTTCCTAGATGACTCCTCTGAGAACATTCCATTTGATACATTTTTAAACTCATTTCTTAATTTTATCTTTTCTAAAAGAGAATACACAAATCCAACTAAGAGTCAGCAAGAAAAATTTCTACAGATAAAATTGCATTATTTTGAGATGGGTCACAGTGACACATGCCCTTTCTAAAAATAATTTTATTTTTCCAAGATTAAAACATAATTGTGTCATTTCTTTTCTTTTTTCCCCATGTATCCTCTTGCTCTCTTTCAAACTCATGGCTTCTTTTTCTTTAATTGTTGTTACATATAAATGTAGATATCCTAAATATATAAATACAACCTGCTCAGTCTGTAAAATGCTTCCTGTATGTATGTTTTTAGGGATGACCATTTGATGTTGAATAACCAGTTGGTGTGCTCTTCCTTAGAGAAGACTATTTCTCCCACTCTCAGGATTGCATGTTTGCTTGTAGTTCTTTTTATAGGGTTGAGGCCTCCTGGTCTTCCCCCAGTTCACTTTGGCATGTCTACTGCTGTCTTTGTTCAGCTCATGTTTAAGCAGCCATCTTGATGAGATTTTATGGGTGATCCTTCTCTTATGTCTAGGAGACATATTCTCACAGCCACCTTCCTGTTGCTCTGGCCCTTCAGCCTTTCTGCCCCGTCTTCTACAGTGATCCCTGAGCCTTACATGCAGGCACTGTGTTGTAGGTGATCAGTTGGGACCGGGCTCCACAACTCTGAATTTTGATCAGTTGTAGTTTTTCTGTAATAGTCTCCATCTGTTGAAAAGAGAAATTTCCTTGATTGGGGTGAAAACAACGCTTATCTGTGGGGATAAGGATAAATATTTAGACTATAGTCAGGGATTGTGCTGGTTTAGTAAAGTAGTAGTTGAAGATTATCTTCCAAGATCCAAGTCCTTACTAGCCCTGTGTCGGCTAGGTTTCTAGTACTAGGCATGGTTTCCCTCTTGATGAATGTACCCTAAGTCCATTAGAGATCTGTTGGTTACCACAAATATATGCATGCCACTACTTCATCCTTAGGGTTATCCTTAGGCTCTTCTTTGTGGTTCACAGGTATCATGGCTAGGTAGGACTCTTGGTTGCATACCTCCTTTGGAAGCTTAAATGGCACCTTCTGGTACCATGGAAGCTAGTCCTCCGTGAGGAGGCTTTCAGGTCAAACCCATCTTGGGTCTTCTGGGGCCTGTGTCTGAAGTGCATGGTATCTTCAGCATTGGGGACTTAGCTTCCACCTCTGGGAGTCAACATGGCAACAGCAATTGTCTATAATGTTTTGGGAGTCTCTTGGACATTCCTGACCAACAATTCAAAAGAGGCCTTCTCATTCCAGATGTTGGGATTTTTGTTATATAGTCTATGGCCCTTGGGGTAAGGATAGAACTGTCAGCCAAGATAGGAAAATTTCATATCTCTCTCTCTCTGTCTCTGTCTCTGTCTCTCTGTCTCTCTGTCTGTCTGTCTGTCTGTCTCTCTCTCTCTCTCTCTCTCTCTCTCTCTCTCTCTCTCTCTGTGTGTGTATGTATACATTCACTTACACGTATTATGAGTATTTTGGATAGTTAATAGTATGCCTTTGTCTTAGTTGGGGTTTCTATTGCTGTGAAGAGACCATGACCACAGCAACTCTTATAAAGGAAAAACTTTTAATTGGGGTGGCTTACATTTTCAGAGGTTTAGTCCATCATCATCTTGGTGCAACATGGTGGCATGCAGGCAGACATGGTGCTGGAGAAGTAGCTGAGAGTCCTTCATCTTGACTTGCAGGCAAGAGGAAGTGGTTTGAGACACTGGGCATGGCTTGAGCATGCCTCCACAGTGACACAATTCCTCCAACAAGACCATACCTCCTAATAGTGCCATTCCCTTGGAAGGCCATTTTGTTTCAAAGCACCGCAGCTTCATTGTGACCTTTCCAGATCTGCTACTGTTCACCTCCCCTCCTTCCTCCTTCTGCATTCAGATCCCTGCCCCGTCCCTAACTGCAGCCCACCTGTCCCCCCCAATTCCTCCTTAAACTCACTGGTACTCTGACATCCCCTCTCTTTGCTCTCCCCAACCCCTTGCCCTGCATTGGTCCCCTTTACTTTCCTGGTTGCTTCAGTGTTTCCATATCATATATATTCATATCTGAAGATTTGGAGCCAGGAACCTCAGGTAAGAGAGCATGTGGCATTTGTCTTTCTGGGTCTGGGTTACCTCACTTAATATGATGTTTTCTAGTTATATCCATTGATCTTAAATTTTCATGACTTCATTTTTCTTCGCAGCTGAAAAGTATTCCATTGTGTAACGTACATTTGGTACATTTTTAATGGACAACAACAATGATATGAATCACCACCGCATGGATTGATGAAAACAATTATAATCTATATTATAAATGTGATCCTTCCCTCAACAGAGTTATTATTCCCACAGACATGACCACATGTATCGTTAGTGTGAAGTAAAAAATTGAATTAGTATAGTTCAGGAGTAAACAAAATTACTCAAATTCAGAAAGAAGATTGTTTTAATTTGATTTTTATTCCTGTGATAAAACACTAGCCAAAGCAACTTGAGGAGTAAAGATTTATTTCATTTTATACTTCCTGATAACAGTTCATTGCTGAGGGAAATACAGGCAGGAACTCAAGTCAGGAACTTGTAGGCAAGAACTATAGCAAAAGCCATGATGGAATGCGGCTTACTGGCTTGCTTCTCATGCCTTGCTCAAACTACCTTCCTTATACAAGCCAGGGCCATCTGTCCAAAGGTGGCAACACCCAGAGTAGTTTGTGCCCTCCCACACCAATCATTAATCAAAAAAAAAAAAAAAAAAAAAAGCTCTGCAAACATTCCTCCAGGCCAGTCTGATGGAAGCAATTACTCAGTTGAAGTTCTCTCCTCCCAGATTCCAGTTCCTGTCAAGTTGACTAAAGCTAACCAACACAGAGATATAAGTAAGATGTGGAGATATAGGGAAAGCTTGCCCCATATGTCTACCGTGGGGAAGATGTGGGTTATAGTCATGAGGTTCCCTTTGGCCTCTCTACTCAAATCCTAGCTTTAGTCCCACCCCCACTTGCTCTTCTTTAAGATAAATGAGTTTCTGGCGAGCAGCATGTGTGAGAAGACAATGCTCTACTCAGAGAAGACGCAGCTGCCTTGTCCCTGCCATTCTATTGAGTCCCATGCCAGTCTCTGCTTCATTTTTATACTTTCGCTGACATCAGCACAACTACTATCTTGTGAATCCCGGCATCTTAACCAGCCCACCCTAAAGGGAAATAATATCCTTTCCTCTAATCTAATACTACTAGCATAAGACTGAAACGTGGCAAGTCAAACTTTACTAAATCGGAAGTAGAAGTCAGTGTAAAAGATAAGTGTGTGAGCACTTAATTCTTTCAGTTTGACATCCATAGAGCCATTTGACTAAGAGATGTTCAAGGGCACACAGCAACTAACTTCATTTCTTCAACCCTGTCACTTTGTGTATGTCTTGAAGAAATTATTCAAGCAGAATAAAAGTTAATACTTTTGCCGGGCGGTGGTGGCGCACGCCTTTAATCCCAGCACTCGGGAGGCAGAGCCAGGCGGATCTCTGTGAGTTCAAGGCCAGCCTGGGCTACCAAGTGAGTTCCAGGAAAAGGCGCAAAGCTACACAGAGAAACCCTGTCTCGAAAAACCAAAAAAAAAAAAAAAAAAAGTTAATACTTTTAAAAACAAATGTCATGAGCATCAAAGAACAGGTTGTCACCTCGACTTCTAGAGCCTGAGAAATGTTTCATGACCTTCCCAAGACAAAATTACAAATAACAGCAGGAAGGGTTTAGTTAGTTCAGATTCCCGGTAGCAATACTCTGCATGGAGTTTTCAAACTGTGATCTCCATCTCTGTGAGAGAGTCACAACATCACAGCAGCTGACACTGAGGACCCACTTGTCAAATCAGACTGAAGTTTCTCCAAGTCAGTCCTCACACCCATAATCTGAGGAATGTACTGAGAAATCTCAGTACATCTCAAAGCAAGATATGGCCAGTCCACTGATCACAAACATACCCAAGTATTTCAGAAAAAAACCCACATATGACCTGCAGTGGGTGATTCATGAGAAACTGCAAAGAATATTCTCATGGCTTTGTAGGCCAGGAGTTCTTACCAGTTTGTTGAGGAGGCAAAACTACACACCCCAGAATCCCATAGTTTTTGGTTTATTACTGTTGCAAGTAGTGGTGAGCCATTTGTTTTTTACTAATGTGGACTTCAATAAAACAAAATGAACTCTCCTGTGACTTCCTAAAGGAATTCTACTAAAGAACCTTGTGGTGGTTTGAAAATGGCCCCCATAGACTCCTAGGGAGTGCACTATTAGGAAGTGTAACCTTGTTGGAGTACATGCGGCTTTGTTGGAGGGTCTGTGCCACTAGAAAGTGAGCTTTGAGGTCTCAGAACTCAAGCCAGTCTAGTGGCTTGCATGTCTCTTCCTGCTGCTTAGGGATCCAGATATAGATCCTCTCCAGCACCATGTCTGCCTATGTGTCCACCATGCTTCCCACCATGACAATAACGGACCAAATCTCTGAACTAACTGTAAGTCAGCCTCAATCAAATATTTTCCTTTATAAGAATTGCTGTTGGTCATGGTGTCTCTTCACAGCAATAGAACCCCTAACTAAGACAAACCTTTTCTGGTACTACCATGTAGAAATATCTAAATTGGATGAATCCTATCTGACTATTAGAATTACAATATAAATATCCTGTGACAGTATATTATTAACATAATAAATGCAAATGATGTCTTAACACTGGTTAAGACAATGTTAAAATTTACTTCTTCCGAACCTCACATATCTATTAAATATACTTATTATTTGCTGTGGGATGGTCTGTATGTCAAATGCCCTGATTGGTCAATAAATAAAACACTGATTGGCCAGTGGCTAGGCAGGAAGTATAGGCGGGACTAACAGAGAGGAGAATTGAGAGAACAGGAAGGTGGGAGGAGACTCTGCCAGCCGCTGCCATGACAAGCAGCATGTGAAGACGCCAGTAAGCCACGAGCCACATGGCAAGATATAGATTTATAGAAATGGATTAATTTAAGCTGTAAGAACAGTTAGCAAGAAGCCTGCCACGGCCATACAGTTTGTAAGCAATATAAGTCTCTGTGTTTACTTGGTTGGGTCTGAGCAGCTGTGGGACTGGCGGTAGAGAGAGATTTGTCCTGACTGTGGGCAAGGCAGAAAAACTCTAGCTACATAATCTTTTAACTTGGGTATTTAATTCCCAGCTTCAGATTAGCACTCCCACGTTGGACATCAGTCATGTCTCTGACTTCATTTAAAATAAGCAAAGGACAGGGAAAGGTGTGAACATCCTTTCCTTTCCGGATTCCCCTTCCACCTGGATCTCCACATGCCCATAGCCAAATGAAGGTGAAGCTAGAAATTCCATCCTCTAAACAATCTAGAACACCTCAGAGGCTCTCTCATGGTGGAAGAAGAGGAAGCCAATTATGCTGATTGGTTTTAGTCAACTTGATACAAACACAGACATATCTGGGAAGAAGGACTCCTAACTGAGACTATACCTTCATACGACTGGCCTGTAGCATGCTGATCTGGGTGGCTGGTGCTGCCACCTGGAGCCATGGAGACATTCGGGCATGGGCGCTGCCTAGAGCCATGTCTGGGTGCACGGCCCTGCAGAGGCCAGGGTCTAGGGTGATGTCTGTGGCTCCAGATGACACCGAGGGCTCTTCAGATGCCCAGGGTCTGGCCAGCCACCTGAGACCATGTTGATACCCTGGGGCCCTGCCATGTTGCTGCTGAGGCATGATGATCTGAGGGGCTTATGCTGCCACGGAGCCGTTATGATGTCGGGCGGAGCTGCTACTTAGGGCCTTGTCTAGGTCCGTGGTCCTGCTGCAGCTGGGGTATGAGGTGATGTCCATGGCCCCATGGCCCGTGTTAGCACGGAGGTCAATGGAGCCGTGCTGTGCTGATCCAGCCCTGCCCTTCACTGGCCCTGGGATGGCTGGTCCTGCTCCTTGCTAGATATCGCAGCAGGTGAGCTGACTCTACCCCTCAGGGGAGAGCTCGCTCATGTACTTGGGAAAGACGGTCCCACCCCTTACCATAGGCATGCACCTCACCTGGGAAGCACACCAGAGCTGACCCTGTGGGTGGGGACTTAGTTGAGCCGACCCTTGAGGGCATGAGAGCAGGAGAGCTGACCCCACCCTATCCCCATTTGCCATGTGATGGCATGGGTGAGGGAAAGATGCTCTTCCCTCCTCGCCCATTACCACTTGTAGCAGGTGAGAGAGCTGGCCCTGGGGTCACATGAGTGGGAAAGCTAACCCTGACCCTCCCTGGCTCGAGTGCAGGGGAAAGCAGCCTCTGCACCCCCTACCACCCCCGCCATGGCAGCACACTAGAGCTGACCGTGTTGTCAGGTCTCAGGCAAGCCAGCCCTGAGGGTGTGAGAGCAGGAGAGCTGACCCTGCCCCCCGCCAACTCCCGCCCCCCCCGCTCCCGCTCCCATATGCCCTCTAGAGCAATCAGGACAAGGGGCCCTGCACCTTGCCTAGGCAAAACAGTAGAGCTGGCCCTGGCAATATGAGTGAGGGGGACCTGGATCTGAGGGCCTAGAGCAGAACTGGCCATGCTCCTTGCTGTAGGCTGCACTGGGTGAGCTAGCCTGGGCAGTGCTGGAGAGGTCATCTGAGCAGTGACCATGAGGAGAAGCTAGCCAGCTGACCCAACCAGCTTCACCCAAGCCCAGAACCAGGCCTATGAGTTGGCCCACTCCAGCATCCACTGAATCTATGAACTGTTGGAGCATGTGAGGGGGACGAACCTACAGATCCAAAACAGCAGGATCTCCATGACACAGGACAACAACAGGATATCCAAGAGGAGGCCCAATGAGAGCCCATTATTGGTGGTGTAGCAGAAACCCGAGGCATCGAGCCAGAGCAAATGACTCGTGGCAATGAACACTTGGAAGTGAAGATGAACGGACTAAAGCGCAGACTGTGTGAATTAACGGGCCACGCTACAGCTTCCACGATATGATTCTTTTTTTCTGTTTGTTTGGTTTTAGTTTGGGTTTGGTTTCTCTCTCTCTCTCTCTCTCTCTCTCTCTCTCTCTCTCTCTCTCTCTCTCTCTCTCTCTCTCTCTCTCTCTCTTTGTTTTTGATTTTTCTTTTAAAATTGGTTTTGATGGCCGGGCGGTGGTGGCGCACGCCTTTAATCCCAGCACTCGGGAGGCAGAGCCAGGTGGATCTCCGTGAGTTCGAGGCCAGCCTGGGCTACCAAGTGAGTCCCAGGAGAGGCGCAAAGCTACACAGAGAAACCCTGTCTCGAAAAACAAAAAAACAAAAACAAAAACAAAAAATTGGTTTTGTTTTGGAGAGAGGTTGCAAGGGCATAGGGCTGATGCAAGGGGACAGGGAGATAAGTGGGATCAGAGTGTATGATGTAAAATCCACAGAGAATCAATAAAGGTTTTTTTAGAAAAGAAAAGAACAAAGATTGGCCTGTAGGAAAGTCTGTAGGGTATTTTCTTTATTAATGATGGAAATGTAAGGGCCCCAGCTACTGTGGGCAGTACTATACCGAACAGAAATGTCCTAGATGGTACAAAAAAAGCAGGCTAAGGAAGTCATGAGAGAAGCCAGTAAGCAGCATTCCTCCTTTGCTTCTGCTTCAGTTCTTGTGTCCAGTTCTCGGCTTGAGTTCCTGCCCTGACTTCCTTTAGTGAGAGACTGTTACCTGGAAGTAAGACAAAATAAAGCCCTTTTCCCCAGGTTACCTTAATCATAGAGTTTTATATCACAGCAATAGAAACCCTAACAAAATTAGGGAGTGATGGCACACGCCTTTAATCTCAGCACTTGGGAGGCAGAGGCAGGTGGATCTCTGAGTTTGAGGCTAGCTTGGTCTACAGAGCGAGTTCTGGGACAGCCAGAGCAACACAGAGAAATTTTGTCTTGAAAAGTGAAAGAAAGAAAGAAAGAAAGAAAGAGAGAGAGAAAAGAGAGAGAGAGGGAGGGAGAGAAAAGAGAGAGGGAGGGAGGGAGGGAGAGAGAGAGAAAGAGAGAAAGAAAGAAGGGAGGGAGGAAAGAAAGAGAAAGAAAAAGAAAGAAAGAAAGGAAGAAGGAAGGAAGGGAGGGAGGGAGGGAGGGAGGAAGGAAGGAAGGAAGGAAGGAAGGAAGGAAGGAAGGAAGGAAAAGAAAGAAACCCTAACAAGACACTTAGAACTAGTTTCTACTGCAGTAATGAAACCTCCCTTGTCTTGGACAATTTTGACCCAACAAAGTATTTCCCTGTTTAGATACAACAGCTGCAAACATTTATGAAGACTTTATCATAGACCAATTTACTAAACTCCTTAGTTTTGTCCCAACTCAAACCTTAATACTGTCAGAAAGGGGTCAGCTTAACCATTAGGAAGAGCTTCCTAAGTCCAGACTTCTGCCTGGATGGACCTTCGTCCATTAATTGTAAGACAGCTAGGGGCTATCAGAAGTTAGCTAGCCTGGGTTCTGAAGAAACAAATGGGAAAAACAATATCCTACATGAGCAAAGTATATACTTTATATAATTGTGTGAGTCTATAAAAAGCTCAAATTAAGGCTCTCTGTATTCCTGAAAGTCTGGTTTTCTGGCCTCAGTCTGGTGCTACAACAGACAGACTCAATCATGTCAGTGAGCATTTTTCCTTTTGCATGTGAATATCACTTATCCTAGAAAGCACTATGTAATCTGTCTAAACTGAAGGGTTTGAGGTCATTAGCTGTGTTTACCTTTGCAGGGGAGGACTGTCAGTGATTCTCTGTTGGCTTTTCTTTCTTCAGATTTTCTCACTAAGAATCTAGCACTTTTGAAGTTATACTAAAGAACAGTAATTGAAATTATAGAAAGGTCCATTCAAGAAATATCATTAAAATATGTATAGAAAAGTTGTTCAATTGTTTATACATACATAAACCTGTATATATACATGCATACATTCTATCTTAGCTATCTATTTATGTGCAACAAACAACTACAAAATTAGTGGCCTACCTAGAAGATCAATAACACTTGCTATCTCACATTTTCCGTGTCTCAGGAATTTGAGAGCAATTTGCTTGGACACCCTAGGTCAGGGTCTTTCATAAGGTTACAGCTAGACTACTATAAGGGGCTGCAGCTAAAGACTGAGGTTGAAGGACCTGTATGTCTCACTCACGTGACATTGTAGGGGTCTACAGTTCCTTACCATATGATCCTCTCCATATGCAATTAAAATTTTTCCTGATGTGACCAAAGAAATAGCAAACCAATGGCCACAGACATCTATACCTTGGTATCTGAAATGGAGCACATCACTTTTATCAAAAGCTGGATGTTGAAGATCTTGAAGATCAGAAGGAGATCGTTGAGCCTTGCCCAGTCACAAAAGAAGATAAACTAAATGGCTTCTGAAGGGAGTATCAGAGAGAGGCTTCGTAGACTTTTTAAAACTCACAGACACTAAGAGAAAATTTTTCTGCAACAGAAAAATAAATACACAGGCAGGCAGACATACTTTTCTTCATCTTAAAGTTATTTCTGGAGTAGAAATAAAACAATTTACAAAATATCTCTAATTTTTTGTTTGTTTTCTGTTCTTTTTTATTTTTTGCTTTAGTTATTAGTCGGGCGTGGGGAGAGGCAAACAAGCATGGACATCTCAGTGTTCATGGGAAGGTCAGAGAACATCTTTCTGGAGTCATTTCTCTCCTCAACCACAGATTCTAGCAGTGGAACTCAGGCCACCAGGCTTGTGTGGCAAGCACTCTTAGTGACTGAGTCATTCTGCAGTCCCTCTGCTCGTTTTTACAGGAATTTTTAAGTTAGCACACAAAGTAATGAGCATAATGATGCCCTGTTCTCTCTTGCATGTTTTTTACATCCCGACCAGTTTCCCCTCCCTCCTCTCTTCTCTCTCCTGCTTCCTCTCTCCCCTCCACTTCTCCTTTGTATCTGTTTAGAAAAGAGCAGACCTCCCATGAGTATCAACAAAGCAGGGCATGTCAACTTGCCATAGGACCAAGCGCCTCTCCCTTGCATTAAGGCTAGGCAAGGCAAACCAGTATGAGGAATAAGTTCCCAAGAGCCAAGCATTAGGGGCAGCCCCTGCTCCCCTTTTCACTTATATGTAGAGGGCCTAGTTTGGTCCCATGCAGGCTCCCTGGTTGTTGGTTCAAACTCTGTGAGTTCCTATGATCCAAGGTTAGTTGTTTCTGTGAGTTTTCTTGTGATGTTCTTGACCCCTCTGGCTCTTACAATCAACCTTTCCTCCCTCTATTCATCGGGATTCCCTGGGATCGGCCTAATGTTTGGTTGTGGGTCTCTGCATCTGTTTCTTTTTTTTTTTCTTTTTCTTTTTTTTTTTTTTTTTTTTTTTTTTTTGGTTTTTCGAGACAGGGTTTCTCTGTGTAGCTTTGCGCCTCTCCTGGAACTCACTTGGTAGCCTAGGCTGGCCTCGAACTCACAGAGATCCGCCTGGCTCTGCCTCCCGAGTGCTGGGATTAAAGGCGTGCACCACCGCCCGGCCTCTGCATCTGTTTCTATTGGTTACTGGATGAAGGCTCTCTGCTGACATTTGGAGTAGTCACCAGTCTACGAGTGCAGCAGAATATCGTTAGGCATTATTACATTGACATTTTTTCCTCTCTCCAGTAGTGTTTGGTTCTATTCTAGGCCTCTGGGCTGGGTTATATCATTCAGGATGGTTATCCTTTACTTTCCAGCTGATATCCACTATGAGTGAATACATACCATGTACATATCATGTACTTTCTAGGTCTGGGTTCCCTCACTCAGAATGACACTTTCTAGTTCCATCCATTTGCCTTCAAACTTCCTGATGTCATTGTTACTTTGTTTTCCTTCATCCTGCCCTTCCCTCCTCCCCATCCTTCCCCCCTTGCTATCCTTTCCCTCTTCCTAATAATCCCCCCTTATTTTATACTTTTTTTTTCGGTTTTTTGAGACAGGGTTTCTCTGTATAGCTTTGCGCCTTTCCTGGAACTCACTTGGTAGCCCAGGCTGGCCTTGAACTCACAGAGATCCGCCTGGCTCTGCCTCCCAAATGCTGGGATTAAAGGCATGTGCCACCACCGCTGACTTTATTTTATACTTTTTAAAACTAATTTTTTCTTTTGATTAAGAAGTTAAGTTTTTACCAACATTTCAAGTTTACAGTCTCAAATATTCATTGCATTTCTTATAAAGAATTTGATATTCACTGGTAGTATTATATTCTTTCAAATTAAATTATATCTGCTTTTATTATTGTATAGAAATTAGCATATGCTAATCTTAAATCTTGTCATCTCTCTATGTTCTCTCATTATAACAAATATTTTCTCTACTTCTTTTGGAGTTTTCTTTATAAATATCTCATCACTTGAAAACAAGGGCAGGGTTGTTTTGTTTTGTTTCTATCTTTCTAATCCTCATACCTTCGTTTTCTCCTTCATTTACTATCGTTTTGGGCTTGGAACTTCAATACCACTGTGTAGAAGTTATGAGTTGCACATTTTTGTTTCATTATTAAAGAAATGAGAATGTTTCCAAAACTTCCTCATAATGAAAAATGTGTTGTTGGTTGTAAACTTAAGGAAATTTTCAATTTACAAAAGGTTTAATCATGAATTCAAAATTATAGTCAGGCTTATCAAATGTTTTTCTGCATCTAGTGAAATAACATAATAATCTCTTCTGTGAATGCTGTAAATTATATGTGGGTATTTTAAAAACCAAACTCTTCAATCTTGAGTTTCAATGACCTATGTTAGATGCTGCAAACATATTACTATAACATTTTATCCAATTTGTTATCTCTTTAAGACTTTTACATCTATAAGTTTAATAAAATAGGGTTGTATTTCCTCTCAATTCATTTGTGTCTGGATTTAGGTTATTAATTTTAAGTATATCAAAATTACAAATGTTAATGAAGAAAGATAATTTTTAAAGGAGCTAGGAGTTGTGTACAAAATACATGGCTGACATGGGTTTGGTGTCCCAGATGTATAACTAATCCTCACAAATCATCAAGAAGACCAGCTAGATATGGTGGCACAGTTAGAGCACCAGCACTCAGGAGGCTGAGGCAGGAGGATTGCTGAAAGTTCAAAGCCAGGCTGTTCTACATAGTAAGTTCTAGGCCCACCAAGGCTGCACAATGAGACACTGTCTCAAAATGAGAAAAAAAAAAGAGGGATTGAGGGAGGGAGGGAGGGAAGGAGGGAGGGAGGGAGGGAGGGAGGGAGGGAAGGAAGGAAGGAAGGAAGGTCAAATAACCAAAACCAAGTGTTCAAAGGTTGTAAAATTACGTTTATGAAAAGAACAAAACCAATAGGTACTGAGTATGTGCAAAGGTCCTTTACTTATAAGATATGGAAATTTAAGCATTCATCATGTCCCATTTTAAAACTCACAGGAACAGCAAAACGTTAAGCAAAATATGAAATAAATAAACCTTTCTTGATGTTTTAGTGTTGGCAATGCAGAAAACCAAGGATTTCACCCCTGCTGGGGGAGTGTAATAGGAATTATCAATATGCAGAGCAATTTGGAAGCACTTACTGAAGCTACAATGTCCTTGTCTAGTACCCAGTGACCAGTTCTCTGTGATACATGCTCCAGAAGATGGTAAAATGAGAAGTAAGCACAGTTCCTTTCCATCGGGAAATGCCCATGTAAACTGTTAGATGAAGGCATCTGCAGGTGTCTAATTGGTACATCACATTACATTTACTTACCTGTTTAGTGTGTGCCTGTAGGTATGTGGGTGAATGTACCACGGCACAGATGTGGAGGTCAGAGGCGACCTTAGAAGTCTGTTCTCACCTTCTTCCATGTGAGTTCCAGAAGTCAATGCAGGTCCTCAGGCTCAGGCTCAGGGCTACTTTACTCACTGAGCCATCTTGCTAGCCCATGAGTGTACTCTTCTCAAACAGAATACCCAGTCAACAATTGAAATGTCAGTCGGAAAATATCATATGTCCTGTGGTACCATTCCTATAAAACTTGAAAAAAGATTAAAGTATATGTGTGTGTGTGTGTGTGTGTGTGTGTGTGTGTGTGTGTGTGTGTGTGTGTAACTTATGGTTACAAACAAATACTTATGAATTATAGATGGAAAAAGTACTGGTAACTTCGTGAGCCGTTATGCGGAGGAAGGACTAGGAAGCCAATGGGGTTTCTACTGCAGCATTAAGTGTTCTTTTCTACAAACTAAAGAGCAAGGACGAATGTTAAAACTTCTTCAACCGATGGTCCAGAGTAGTGGAGGATTATTTATATAACTCCAGCTTTTCCAATTTTTTCTCTTTTCTTTTGCATGTTATGTACATGTGTGTGGGTGCCTATGTGTGCATGTGTGGAGGTCCAGGACTGAGGTGGAGCTCTCCTCCATGAATCTCCACTTCGTTCACTGGAGCAGTGTTTCTCAGTTTAACCTGAGGTTTGCCCATCAGTGAGTTTAGCTGTCCAGCTTGCTCTGGGAATCCTGTCTCCCCCACACTCACTTGGCAGTCAAGGGGTCCTGAGGATCCAAACTCTGGCCTTTATGCTTTCATTCACAGGGCTTTATCCACGGAGCTACCTCCCCACTCTCATTTTCCCTATTAAAAAAATTTCCCCCATAATTTTAAGTGTTCACGAAAAAGAGAACCTCTCTGTTTCATCAGCATCTATGTATTATTGTTCTTATTGACCCAAAGTTCACTCTCCATCTGCTCTGTATCTGTGTGGCTGAAAACTCCGGGCCTGTTTTATCCTACTTAACACGAAAGGATAAACAGAAGTTCATTTAAGGGTCTTCCTAGCTCGAATATTCTAGGTTCCTTCCATTCTTCATCCCCTGTTCACCCCTTTCCCTTTCAAAGGTTTATTACCTGAATCCAGTGTCAGTCTATCATGCCTTTCTCTTTATGTCTCTTCTTCCAAAAAAGTTACCAGGACGCGTTTAATTGAGGCATGCAAAGCAAACAAGCTTCCTAAAATCCCAGGAACAGTGTTTCATGTTGTGTTGTGCTCTATTTATTTCTTTCTGGGGCCTCCAATTTCCACTTAATAGCAAAGTCCTAAAATTTCATCCGTCCTGTTCTGCCCAAAAGAGGTAGGTGTAAGGGTCGCAATGCCCTGCAGAGAAGTGACTCGGTGGAGCTGGGTGCTTCTGGGTTCTTAGCTGGCTGCGGACTCCAGGATAGGAACCAACAGCTGAGTAAGGAACAGAAGCAAGCTAGGGCGCTGTGGGAGGGACAGGTTGTACTTTTGCAGTTTCAGGGAAAGATATCACTGCGCTCTGAGTGAGGGGAGATTGGGCTGCGGGTTGGAAATATCCTACAGCATCCGGACCAGCAGCAGCCAGGGGGAGAACCCGCCCCCGGTGAAGGCGGAGACCTGTGAGCTGCATCCTGGCGTCCAGGGTACCCAGACCCGCAGAACCGGCTCCCTCCATCTCTCTGGCGACCTTACCTGCAGGCAAAGCGGCAGGGGAGCCTGGCCAGGTGGGAGCCGGCTTTCCAGCCCCAGAACCTTCCCTTGTGCAGATATGAGCTACCAGCAGCCGCAGCTGAGGGACCCACGGCAGGTAAAACTGGCACCAGGGCAGGAGCTGAACAGTTCCCAGGCTGGGGTCTTGGTTTGGCAAAAAGGAGGAAGGGGCTTTGTCTGACTTCATCCGACCTACACCTTCTTAGTAAATACTTTTCTATAACCTCTTTAATTTCATGAAATCATGTGACTGACTCCCAACAGACCCCATACTCTGGAATTAGGTCAAGGGAGTTGGGCAGGCAAAAGTGCAGACTTTCGGGTAAACTTTGTGAAGTTCTTTTGAGTGACTAGCCTTTCCTGTTTTCCCTTCTTATTGTCATATTATTAACGCCATAGGAATTACTTAATGTCATTTCTATGTTTGAATCATGCATTGCTTATTTATCGGGTATTTTCCCTGTTTCAAGCTGGTAAACATTTAATCATTTTTTTTATCTGTTAAAATAGAGAGAAACAGACCTGAGTGACAGAGAAAGCCTGGTCTCCGGGCATGGACACCAAGGGAAATCGTGTCAGTGTACAGCTGTGTTCAACGTAGTCAATTCTGTTATAGGATCTGGGATAATAGGTAAGCCATCTGTGGCTGCTTGGTTCTGTTTGTGAAGTTAAAAAAAAAAAAGCAAGCTTTTAAAACTGTTAATATTCTGCTAGCAGTTGCTGGTTGTTTTTAAAGGAAAAAAAATCTTAAATGGATGACTGTGTTTCACTCGACAGCAGACAGCATCCTGGGGGAGGTGGGATGCACAGTGGACAGGGAAAATGAGCTTTTCATAGATTGCCTGGTCAAGTGATCATTTCATCTAATGCATTTCTTCCTTTTTTTCTGAAGTAGAATCCATGACTTAAATCACATTAGTATCTGTATGGAACTTCCAGATTCATGTATCCGTAACATGTACAAAAGTTTAAGAAGAGACTTTAACAGTCCTATGAAAAATTAAACTAGGTGGTATTTCCATCCCTACCTATATGATGTTAAACTTAAAATGTGAACTCATGAAATATTGGTTTTGCACATCGAGTCATTAATATAGTTAATTTACAACAGTGCTTACAATTGCTAAGAAAAGAATAGTCCGTGTTTTTCCAATAAATTAGAAGCAAGGGAAAGTTTCTTTAAAAAGTGAAAACTTTAAAAGGGTATGGCAGTGCAGTAATATAAGCAGGATTCTCCAGCGTTTGTTTATTTTATTTTATTTTTGTCTTTGGAAAATATTCCATTTCTGAAAAGGCAGAGAAACCAAAATCCTGTCAACTACAATGCTCACCAAATATGTAACTTTTGCCACAACATTTTCATATTTTTATCTGCTTAAAACTGTAAGTTTATCCAATGGGTTGCTTTTCTTTTCTTAATTTTTATCTATCTATCTATCTATTTATTTATTATTTTATGTGCATGTGTAAGTGTTTCGCCCACATGTGTGTGCACCACCTGCACACCTGGTGTCCAGAGAAGTCAGAAGAGGGTGTCAGATCTCCTGGAACTGGAGTTAAGGATGGTAGTGAGCCACCATGTGGGTGCTGGGAAATGGGTATTTGGCAAGATCAACAAGCGCTCTTAACTGCTGAGCCATCTCTCTAGCCCCCGAGTTCATTTTCTTATTTTTTTTTCTGCATGAGTTTATGTGCTTTCTGGCTTTACATTAATCCATATACACATATTTTAAAATGAACAATAAATTGGAGATTCCCGAGGTGGAGCAGAAGCGATCAGGGACAAAGACTTGTTTAAAAGCCTGTGTCCATGCATCATGGAGTCCGGACAGTTGAACTTGCCAGAATTCTAGGATTTATTCCCGGTATGAATACTTTTCAGGTTAATGCAGGTCAGTGGTGTTAAAATGTTCCACTTCACTGCACTCGGCAGCTTTGTTCCAAGGAGAAATCTTTTCTGAAAAAAAGAAATATTCTGGATAGAAATGCTTAAATTATTTCATTTAGAATATTTTGTAGTCTATAATCTAAAATTATCCATATCCACAAAGCAGTAAAAAAATAATTTTATGAACCCCATTTAGCTTGAAAAGAATTAATTCTGCAAGAATTAATCCTGCTCTCCCTGTATTCTCTCACTTTCTACATGGTTCCCCCATTTGGGCTCCAGAATTGGTCTTCCCCAAGAGCCCACAACCATGGTGCTGCCTTCCACAGCAGCCTGTGAGGAAGGGCTGGGTGTCTTTGCTCTCCATGGAGTCCGGGGCACTAACCGTCACACTGAAATAAGCATTGTTTGTGTAAACCGGAATCACCTTGTCATTTGCTGCTTTTGAATTCTTCTTCAGCCATCCCATGGGCTTTCTCTCTTGACGTGTCATTAATTTAATGGCATGCCATTCTGGAATAAGTGCTAATCTGCTAATAGTTGATTTAGGACTATTTTGTCCCATGCTACAACTTTTTGTCACTTACCTACATAATTTCTTTTACTTCCTTCCTATGTAGGAATTGTGAGAGATGTTTGCATTTCTATTTCTCATTTTAATGTAAGGGTTGGGGCATTTTGTTTTTCCAGGGTTGCCTTATTCAATGAAGCAAGCTGGATTTCCCTTGGGAGTGCTGCTTTTATTCTGGGTCTCATATATTACAGGTAAAAAGCTGTACATCCCTGTCATTTAAATTGTTCAATGACTTCTTTACCTACACAAATATGCCCTGCAATTGGATCTCCTAGTTAATTAAGAAGTCCATCAAAGGATCCTAAGGAATTTAAGCATCACATCTGAGGAGATTTGCTTTTTCTTCCTAATCCTTTAAACAGATTAGTAAAAGTAGCATGTTCTATCACCAAGCCTAAACCTGGTCATGTGCCTTTTTCACTTCATACAGAAAGCAGTGGATGAGAAAGTCATTTCCAAGGCTGGCAATGACTAAGAGGACGATGCTCCACAGTGCACACGGCAGGGTCGAGCTGGCAGCTGTGCGCAGATAAGCAGCCAAGTCAGCTGTTTGTGTAGGTGGTACTGAGGTCTTGGTGTTCATGTAGCAAGACTGGTCCCTTCTCTCCTTGCCAGTTTTGCCAGTGCCTTCCTGAGCAACAGAAAACTGCTTCTAAATTACCAACCATGTGTGTCCCACTCCTCCTCATGGCAATTTAGGTTCAGCACTCGGGATCACTTCTCCTTTCTGTGATCTTCAACTCAGCCCCGCCATTCTACCAGGCCACTTCATGAAACAGTGCCTTGCCTCTGATTTAGGATCACTGTGAAGGAGGCAGTAATCATTCACAAATGCAGGGGCCTCTGCTTTGGTGACAGCTAGGAGTGGTAACCTAGATAGATGCCTTGAACCAGCTAGTGCAAATGCCCCGAGCTGTCCCTCTTCTGAACCTGTGGCCTGGGCCTCAAGAAAGCCTCCTCCTGTGAGTTTATACGCTTTCCCCAACTCTTATTTTCACAAGGGATTCAGGCAATCACTGCTGAATGTCTGAAAGCCCTCTTTGTCTCCACAGGGAGGGGGTAGGGCAATGTGAGATACAGGTGGGGCTCCAAAGATACACCACCAGTCCTGGGGTGTTGCTAGTCTACCTCCTGAACATTTGTTTCCTCTGCCTTACCCTTTCATTCTAGGAAGCGTGTGTGTGTGTGTGTGTGTGTGTGTGTGTGTGTGTGTGTGTGTGTGTGTGTGTGTGTGGTGTGTGACCCATTGAGTTGAACTATAGCTGCTTGTATGAGTAGAGACAAGGGTTAATAGAACATGGACAACTTATCAGTGGCTATACCATGGGAGAAAATGACACCCCCCCCTTGCCCAGCCACTGTTAACTGTCCATAGCTCCACAAGAAAGGGCGGGGTCTCATGAGCCTCTCCACCACGGGCATGATGGACTGTTGATGAAGCCCTATCTTGTGCAGGCTGTAAAGAGCTCATGAGTACGTGTTGTATCCTGTCCAGAAGACACTGTTTCATAGCCCTTCTCCCCTTCCTCTGGCTCCTGCATTCTTGGGCTCCATTTCACCAATGTTCCCTGAGCTGTAGAGGCAGCAATAAAGATGTCCCACTTAGGGTCAAGCATTCATCATTCACTTAGTCTCTGCATTAACAGTCTCCCACTGCAAAAAGAAGCTTCTCTGACCCCGACTGAGAGAAGCATAATCTATGCATATGATTACAAGCATCTTTAAAAGCCTTCCCATTTTTTTTATTTGCCTGCTTCCTGGTCAGTGCTGGCAAATATTTAATTTCCAGCCATGTATATTACCATTGCTTTAGGGCATTGTGAACACATAATTATAAATCAGCAGGCAGAGAAAATCAAACATCTCACCTGTGAATCAGGATTGGAAGAAAATGAATAGTTATTAAACTCACATCATATTACATGTAAATAAATCACACTGGAAATAGCATGTTCAATTGCTGGTGTACCCATGGTGTACAATCTTGCCCAAGTCATGCATTGCAAGCTCACTAGCAGTAGGAATGATTAACCCATTCCTTTACTAACATCACCCAAATCCTTGAATAATTTTAATAAATAAAGGATTCTCCTCACAAAGGTCAAACAATTTATATCTTAAGATTCACTTTCTTTTTTATGTTTTAAGAGCAAAATCTACAAATACAGTATACTAATTTTTTCTTAATTAACACTACAATTATTTTTTTAATGGAATCAGTATTTGCTTCAAATTTTGCAAGTGCTACAGAATCTATCGTATAACAGAGGAATTAAAATCTTAAGCTTTGGAGTTAGGCTGGAATTTAAATCCTGTGTCCTGAAACCCATGGTCGTTATTATCGATTTGACCCTATGGAAATTACTTAGTAACACCACAATTAAACAGTGGCTTGTCTCTAGATCTCTTTGAGACATAACCTCATATCCAGGCTGGCATCAAACATGCTGTGAGGCAGAGGACGAGCTTCACCTTCCTCCTGCCTCCACCTCCAGACTGCTAAAATTATAGGCATGGGCCATCAGACCTAGTCTTTGTGTTGCTGGGGGTTACACACAAGATTTGAGATCTCCAGGTACAAGGCAGCTAGGTGTAGGAATCGGGAGTTTTGACAGTGGGAACTAAAAACACACATTTACGTTTTACTAACGTCTGTGAAAACTAGAGCAAGGATCTCATACAAAATTGGAGCCCAGGCTGTGAGCACAATAAAACAAGTTGGCAGCAGCCAGTGTAAGTACCCCAGACCTTAGGAAAACAACCAGAAGCCGTGCTGTTAACAACCTTGGAAGATGGGTGAATCAAAGTGGAAACTAAAACAAACCAACAAAATAGGTTTTTAAGAGTTACGAGTCTGGAGAGACGGCTCAGTGGTTAAGAGCACTGGCTGCTCTTCCAGAGGTCCTGAGTTCAATTCCCAGGTTCCACATGGTGGTTCACAACCATCTCTAATGAGATATGGCGCCCTCTTCTGGCCTGCAGGCATACATGCAGACAGAGCACTGTATACATAATCAGCAAATCTGAGAGAGAGAGAGAGAGAGAGAGAGAGAGAGAGAGAGAGAGAGAGAGAGAGAGAGAGAGAGCAGGGGGCTGAAGAGATGGTTCAGTGGTTGAGAGCGCTGGCTGCTCTTCCAGAGGACCCGGGTTCAGGGTTCAATTCCCAGAACCCACATGACAGCTCACAACTGTCTGTAACTCCAGTTCCAGTGGCTCTAAAACCCTCACACAGATATACATGCAAGAAAAACACTAATGCACATGAAATAAAAAACAAATAATTTCTAAAAAGTTTACAAAAGAGTTAGGAGACAATGACTAGACTGGATTCATTGGAGAACAGGGATCAATATTTTTCCCTTTTTATTTGAATGCATTTCCAATTCACTTAGAAATATGAAGAAATCAAGGTTACAAACCTTGAAACATGTGTACCTAAGATAGCCGCCAAGTCTTTTAATAATTCGACTTTAGGATAAATGATAAGTAAGAAAAAAATGATTTATTTTTTGATTTTTTGAGACAGGATTTCTCTGTGTAACAATTCTGACTGTCCTGGAACTTACTCTGTAGACCAGGATGGCCTTGAACTCAGAGAGATCTGCCTGCATCTGCCTTCCAACTGCTGGGATTAAAGACATGTGCTACCACTATTTGAGGGGAACATGATTTTTAATTACATAACTTCTATATATTTATATCTTCAAATTTAATTCTAAATTTGAAATGAAATAATTTCAATGTAAATATTTTTTTTAAAAAATCCATGAAGTGCACTCTTAAGCCATAATAGCTTTAAAATGAAGTCACTGATTTTATTTTGTTCCAAACCAAATGCTCTGAGTCTTATCTATTTATGAATTCTAAAATACTCAAATCCTTTCTCACCACAGTGTTCACAGGTCGAGTACCTGTGTTATATCTCCTGGGGTGGAGTCACAGCCTCATAACAGTGGCCACATCTTTGGGTTAGAAAGTTACGCGTAGCCCTGGTCTTGGGCTGTCATCCCTGCCTGCCCTGTGCAGGCCATCACCTGGACATTCAAGGATATCTGCATTGTGATTGGAAAACATGTAACTAGAAGAGTATGGTTTCAAGAAAAGTGATGTTTTATTGAAAGTTGTGAGCCTTGTTGTGGTAATACTGTACCGTTGAAGTTCTTTTCCTGGAATTCCCCTTTTCCCAGGCTGGGGATGAGGCACCATTGGTACTGTGATTGTATGCATGAAGCCTTGGTTTCAATCCCCAGCACTGTCTGAAACCTGGCATCACTACTCTGGAGGCAGTGGGACCTGGGAGATAATAAATAATCAACGAGGAAACTCCAGTCTCATGCAATAGCAAACTTTATTCAGAGCATCAGACAATTTATATGCTGGGGTTAAGAAAGGGCACATGAGAAAAGTTCTCCTGAGTTCAAGATGCATGTAATCACAAGGACAAGCTGCATGTGGCAAAACCAGGTTTTTCTATAGAGGCATTACAACAGCTAGTTGTAATGAATAACCTGAAGTAAACTCACTCCTAGCCACTATACTTGGGAGGGCCACAAAAACACATTCCAAGAGCAAGTCCATGATTTTGAAGAAACTGAAGTCGCAAGACCCTTGTTTTGTTTTCTTACCCCTTCCAGGACTCCATTCTTGGATGGTGTTCCCACACCCCAGCCGGATGGCACTTGCCTATAATCTCAGCACTCAGGAGATTGAGGCAGGGAGATTAGGAGTTCAGGGTCATCCTCGAATACACAGCAAGTTTGAAGCCTGCCTTGGCCACATGAAACCTTGATTTAAAAATAATTCTCTTTTTCTCAAAGACAATTCAGTCAAAACATGCAAAACCTTTGTATCAAGTGTTTTCTGACATGATTTGTGTTTTGTTTTGCTACAGACTTTTCCCTCATTTTATTGATTAAAGGAGGAGCTCTCTCTGGAACAGACTCCTACCAGTCTTTGGTTAACAAGACCTTCGGCTTTCCAGGATATCTGCTGCTCTCTGCCCTACAGTTTATGTACCCTTTTATAGGTAAGATAGCTGTGAAGACATGTGCTGCAATGGTTGGTACCCACATAGTCCTTTCTGAGTAATTAGCAGCTTTCATGGGCATTTAAGAGTTATCAAAGATTATTAGCAGTTGAAGTGTTTCCCAAATTAAGTGTTTGCATCTTTAACAATTTTCTTTCTTATTTTCTAGTACATTTTACTGATTCTGTAAGCATTTTTTTCCTAAAATAAAATGGGGATTTGGTTAATGTTCTGGTTTTCCTTACGAGGTGTGCTTGCTCTCTCTCTCTGTCTCTCTCTCTGTCTCTCTCTCTGTCTCTCTCTCTCTGTCTCTCTCTCTCTGTCTCTCTCTCTCTCTCTCTCTCTCTCTCCTTTCTCAGATAAATGTGTATATGCATATATAGCATATATAAACACACAAATATCACACACTCACAAACACACATACACATGCATTCACAAACATATATACACCCATGTACAGACACACACACATATATACACACACAATACACGTACACACACACATAGACATATATATACAATGATTTGGAATTTAAAGTGAGTGAAAAAACTAATAAGTCTCTCTTAAGGTTTAATCCAGTTGATTTTTGTTTTGTTTTGTTTTTTGGAAACCTAATGATTTGAGGGAGCCATGTACCAATATTTGTACCACCGTGATGAAAATGTCACCCACTTCTTAACTAGATAAAATGTTCAAATA
Source organism: Peromyscus californicus insignis (assembly GCF_007827085.1). NCBI lineage: Eukaryota > Metazoa > Chordata > Mammalia > Rodentia > Cricetidae > Peromyscus > Peromyscus californicus. The sequence continues at coordinate 42,537,870 of NW_026294595.1, read as the reverse complement.
AATTAGTGACCAAAGACTACACTTACAAAAGATCTTATTAATTCTTTGAGAATTTCAAACAATGTTGACTTCATATTTTTTATTAAAATTAAAAAAGCTACCATTGAAGTAAGTCCACCTGTTTCCACAGAAATTTATAAAGATATACTACCTTCGAAAGTCTTGCATTTTCAAGTGGAGGCTTTGTGTGTGTGTGTGTGTGTGTGTGTGTGTGTGTGTGTGTGTGTGTACCTTCAAATCTTACTATTATTATCGGTTCTTAGGTTTAAGCAGCACATGTCTTTCCAAAAAGATGCTTGGAAAGTAGGCCTCAACAACAAAATAAATCACATTTCAAATGAGTGTCAAAACTCAGTGTTCCCGAGCATTCTAGGATGAACCAATTTGTAAAGTGAAAATCTTCCTGAAGCTCAAGCTGACACTCTGGCATAAATCTATCGTGTTCTCCTTACTCTGTACATACTAGAAATTATATGCAATGCGTGTTAAAAATTATGTCAAGAAAGTAGTAATGGCCAGTGTTCAGAATATGTAAGATAAAAAATATGTGCAGACTTACTAATGACCATTCTTGTCACTGTTTTTTCAGCCATGATAAGTTACAACATAATAACTGGAGATACTTTGAGCAAAGTTTTTCAAAGAATCCCAGGAGGTGGGTAAAAATGAGAAATGTGATGAGTTTAAATAAACTTATTTTTCATAGTTAGAATGTAATTCATAATTTACAAATGAAATGTTTGCATGTGGAGTTGGACTAGCTCACAGACCTTGTAGTTCCCAGGATCCATGTTCATCCTAGAACACAGATTTAAACTAGTTTTTAACTCATTTTTTAAAGTAGTTATTTTTTTCCAGGCATGGTGGTACATGCCTTTAATGATCCCAACACTCCAGAAGCAGAGGCAGACAGATCTCTGAGTTCTAGACTAGCATGGTCTATAGAGTGAATTTCAGGACAGCCAGGAATACACAGAGAAACCCTGTCTTGAAAAACCAAAAAGGGGGGGGGAGTTGCCATTTTCATAAACTTCCATTTGATTTCTCTCATTGGAGTTTTGCTTTTTTTTTTCAGAATACCATGCCAGTGCCATCGGCAGGCTGTGTGTAGCAGAGATCTGTCACTCCCTGTGACTCTGTCAGGAGTCTGTCTGTTTATATTTCTATTGTTAGGAGAATTCCATACTATGGAAATCCGAAAAGCTAGTGCGTCAGGGGACATTTGTGTTGTTTCCCTTGTAGGGCAATGGGACAAAAGCTGCTGTGAATATCCTTAGGTAACATTTCAGTATGTGACACATACCCACTTCCTGTTCAGCATGCCACCGTGTCATGGCTATGAGAGCGATTCAGAAAGGATGAGCATGTATGCTTGTAGTCTAGGAGCAGAGAAACTGATTACAAGATTACTGGGGCTGGAGAGATGGCTCAGTGGTTAAGAGCATGGGCTGCCCTTGCAGAGGGCCAGGGTTCAATTCCTAGCACCAACATCCTCTTCTGGCCTCCATGGGCACCATCCATTCAAAAGATGAACAGACAGACATACAGCAAAACAGCCATGAACATCAAATAAATAAATAATTTTTAAAGAAGCTATTCATAGGATTGTAAAATTCTACGACATCATAAGAAGCATAGGTTCATTCTTGGGTTATTTTGTATTTATATTTTTGTGGTCTATTTCTGTTTTAACATGATTCTTTTGTTTATTAACTCAAAATCATCTTTATGTATGATTTAGGTTTTTTTTACCCCATTGTTCGTGATGAAATGTTTAGGTAGTTACTGTCACCAATGTGTTGTTTATATCTATGAACACTGAATAATATTTACTATATTTTTTAGTTGATCCTGGAAGTTTGTTTATTGGCCGGCACTTCATTATTGTGGTTTCAACAGTTACACTTACTCTGCCTTTGTCGCTGTACCGCGATATAGCAAAGCTTGGAAAGGTAACTTTTACATCTTAAAGATTTATTTATTTTTATTTTTATGAGTGTTCTGCTTGCTTGCATGTATGTGTGTGCACCATGCACCTGTAGGAGCCAGAAGAGGGCACGGAGCCTCTGGAACTGGAGCTACAGAGAGTTGTGAAATGACCCTCATGGAGGTGCTGGGAATCCCACTCGGGTCCTCTGTAGGAGCAGCCAGTGCTCTCAGCCCCTGAGCCATCTCTCCAGCCCCATTTTTACATTTTAAATAGCCATTAATTTTATGGACCTACAGTCTGTCTATTCAGCTGTCATCAAAATTATGCTTAGCAAACTGTGAATATCTCATTTGGGGAAACTGATGGTTAAATGTGAATAAAATATGTTCTTCCTTTTTCTTTTCTAAAGGAGTTAATCTGATATCCGACAAATGGATTTTCAATTTAGAAAATACAGAAAGCTATATTTAAATAAGTCTACTTTATTAGAAAAGTATCCCATCTTTTTTTTGTAGATAATTTTAACAACTGAATTAAACTAAGCATGACAAAGAAATAAGTGTTTGAAGAGATAAATGTTTAATCTTATTTAAGCACTGTATAATATATATATATGTAACAAACTTTGTGTGGTACCTTAATCTATAAAACTGTTATGTTTGTGTACCAGTTAAAATGAAAAGTAAATCGAATTACAAGTAGGGATGAATCACTTAAATGATGTTAAATGGTTTTATTTGTAAGTTACAATGTCTATTATACATGTTTCCACTCTGTGAATTTTTGTTTTGTTTTGTTTTTCAAACTGGATTTCTCTGTGTAGCCCTGGCTGTCCTGGAACTAACTATAGACCAGGCTGGCCTTGAACTCAGAAATCTGCCTGCCTCTGCCTCCCAAGTGATATCCACTCAGTGGATTTAAATATCAATTTGTTGATTGATCAGTTGTTAAGAATTTTGCCGATGGTACTGAGTTCTTTCTAATAAAATTAACTGAATAATTGTTTGACCCACCACATAACCTTATTTACATAGACTATCCTTTATCTGCCTGTATTTTATTCTCTTACTGCCAAGAAACGTTTCTATTTTACCCAAATATAATTGTACTATGTCTACATAGTTAAACATTCTGATCATGTGTTTGTGAAAAGGGTCAGTCATGTGATGCTTTTATGGTCTGCTTCGATAACTGCAACCATCAACCATGTTTTACTCCTGCCGTTGATGTTGGACGTAGTACATCCCGTGATGAGGTCCCTTCGTCCCGGCAGAGCTGCACACAAAGCCAGCATTTGAGAGTGTTCTCACCAAAGGCCTTCCATCCCTAGCAACCGTTCAGAGACCAGCAAGGATGTGGCAAAAGGGAGACCAGACTTGGCAGTGCACACCTCTAATTCAGGAGCTGGAGGGAGAGGCAGGCAGAGCTCTATGAGTTTGAAGCCAAGCTCATCTGTACATAACTCCAGGCCAGCCCAGCTTCGTAGTAAGATTTTTGAGGGAGAGAGAGACAGAGACAGAGAGAAAGGAGAGAGTAAGAAAAAGCAAATTTTTATGTGTCAGTTATCTGAATGATGGAGCATTTTTTTTCATTTCACTTCTGAGAGTAGAAAGCAAAACATTCATGAAAAAAATGATAATCTTTAACATATTAAATCCCTACGTGTCTCTTGAAGGTGCCATACTGACATCCCAATTAACAAAGCCCAGGGCAGGCTCTCTCTGGAGCAGGCTGCTTGCATTTGAATTCCACCTGCCACCTTCTAGCTGTGTGGACTTCAACTGGCTAATCGTTCTCTCTGTTCCTCACAAGACCAGGGAACTTGTCGTAGACATTTATTTCAAATTAAACATTAAAAACTTAGAACCCAATGTTAATGATAATCACATGAAATAAAGGCAATTTGAGACATTTTTTTTACTTATCCTAGAAACCATCGCAAATGTGCTTATAAATAAAGAATTGATTCACAAACCTAATGTAATGAGTGTCCAGAGCACACGCACACGCACACGCACACGCACACGCACACGCACACGCACAGCAGCTTGTGTTTTCAGCCAGATGGAATAGGCACAGTGCTGAGAGGAAGACAAAGAACAGACCCAGGAACACAGAGCAAAGGGCAAACCACACAGAAAAAATAGACCAGTGGAGCTGGAGAGCGGAGAGGGAAAGGCCGACATTAAAACAGAATCGAGATGGGTGTATGCATGTTGTGTTGAAAGGAAAAGGGAGAGATGAGACTAGAAAAGGCAACGATAGATAGAAAGCAACTTAATTCAACACTCAAATGAAAGCAGCTTAATTCAACACTCAAATGAAAGCAGTTTAATCCAACACTCAAATGGGGCCTGAAAAGAAAAGGTATTTTCACTCTAACTTCCATAAACTAAAAGGACTCACTTTGTATCCTGTGCAGGGAGTCACAGAAAGGGCTTACAGCTTGGTTGGAAAATCACAGTGGACACTGGACCCTCGGTTTCGGTCCCAGAGATGATTATAATCTGTTACGTAGTTACATACCCACCCAAGTGTAGAGGAATCTGTAAGGTTATAAACCACGTAGGGAACTGGATAAAAACAATCTATGAATAAATTTACCCAATTAATAAAAATGATGTACTATTTTAAATAAATTATCTGCATCTTATACTGATGATGTCTTCATGTTTCTTTTTGCAGATCTCTCTCATTTCTACAATTTTAACAATTCTAATTCTTGGAATTGTAATGACAAGGGCAGTTTCCTTGGGGCCAAACATGTAAGTGTTGTACTTTGGACTTTACATCAATATTTGCTGAAACATAGCATATTCGGGGACATAAGAAAAATACACAAATAAAAATATAGCCAGACATGGTGGCTCATGCCTGTAATCCCAGGTCTCAAGAAGAGGGGGCAGCCAGATCAAGAGTTCAAAGTCGTTTTTCAGCTGTGAAGCAATATCAAGGCGAGGCTGAGATACAGAGAGACTCAGTCTCAAAATAGAAAATAAGAAAGGAAAGAAGGAAGAAAGGAAGAAAGAGAAACACTAACAATGAGAAACACCACATAGTGAGTATTCGAAAAAATCAGAGAAAGCTTTACAGTCAGGAAATGCATCAAGGGACCTAAAATGTACTAAACAATAAAGAAATTAATTTAAGCTATGTCTTAACGAATGCAAGGAATACTGAATCTTCTCATGGTCTCTAAGAAGGGAGAGGGCGGGGAGCCCTGGTGGATAGATCTGATTGGTAGCACAGTGCTCAAGGCAGTGTTTCCCTCTTAATTGTCTCTCTTTGAAGCCACTTCCTTTAATGCATATACTTATGAAAATCTTCTTAGCTTGCCAGAAAAAAAAAAAATGTGACTCAGGTATGTAGGGAGTCAGAACCAGGGTGCCAACATGCTTTGGTTTTAGTAGAGTCCCTCATCCCCTTGCTACCGGTCCCCACATGGCAGCCGGCTCTGCCTCTCTCATCTGACCCTTACTACCTCCAAGAGGCCTTCTTGTCCAACACGATCACCCTGAAATACCAGGACTTTACCATAAGAATTGGGGCAGATGGCTGGGGAAGTGGAGCCCCTTGGAAGACAGCCTGACTAGAATGCAAGGGGGCCCCCCAAAACTCCCAAGATCAACCACCAAAAAAAGGAGAGAGGGGGAGGGAGGGAAGGGGAGAGAGAGAGAGAGAGAGAGGGAGGCAGGGAGGGAGGGAGGGAGGGAGGGAGGGGGAGAGAGAGAGAGAGAGAGAGTCCAGCTCTAACACACCCTTAGCAGCTTTGAAATGTATTTGGTTTGGTTCAGCTTCAGTGTGGCCATTTATCCCTCCTTGCAGCGAGCACTCATTGAGCAGCTATTGCTTCTGGGGATTGTGCTGTGTCCTGGAAGAAAAGGGCAATATATTGTCTAGATCAGTGTCTGCTGCAAGTTGTTCATTCGTTGGATGATTTAAAAACAGAAGAACAATAAATTCAATCCAATGTGGTAACTGTCAAGTGAAAACAGGAAAGGGGCAAAGGCATTGCCCAAACCAGGGCTTCATGACCTGCTTGGATCCAGGAGAGCTTTTCAGAGAGGGGGCGATGGGAGATCTTGGTATCTTGAAAGATGGACTGGAACTTTTTTAGATAGACAAGAGGAGAAAAGGCATTTTAGGTTCAGGAAATGCACACATGGAAACACAGAGGTGTATGGCCTGTTCTGTTGCTTCTTATTCAGTACTTATTGCACTGATACTAAATCCCATCCTGGTTTTCAAAAACTGAGTTACAAGAACAGAAAGATAAGCCATGCATTAAATAATACAATAAGTAGTAATTTCGGCAAAATGATGATTATATGAGGCTTAACTACAATGACTGAAAAATTTATAATGAAAAGTGATTCTAAGTAGCCATTTATAATAAAAGGTTTATACACTAGATGTATATAACACAATGAGGCGATATCAAAGAGGGGGAAAAGGTAGAAAGAAAATTAGGAGACTTGAGAAGTCAATGAATAAGAACTCAGTTATCCTCCGGAAGGGGCAAACACTGATCCCCATCTCCAAGGCACATTATACTAACCTGACTAGGTAGAATGCCTGGGGTGCCAGGGCCCCACCCACAGAGGTTCTGACTCATCTGTCCAGGAGCCAGGCAATCGGACTCCTTATGGAACAATTAAAGCGTCCATGAGCAAGGAGACAAACAGCCTCTGACCCAGAGACTGGCCACAAGCATACCCCAGCTGCACCTCATTCCCCAAATGAAATCAGAGACTTTTCTTTCTGGTTGATGTCGTCTGGTAGATGAGTCATTCTTCATTTGTGTTTTTCAGGGGTTTGTTGTTTTTGTTGTTTTTTTAATATAGAAAGTGTGATGTGACAGATGATTATTAATACAAAAAGAAATGAAATGTCTTTGCTCTCAAGGGTCTTCCAGTTTAGTGGGGAAAATAACACTTTGTGGATAACTATGGGGGTGGGGTGGGGAGAAAGGGATGAGCACTTCCTGTCAGGCTGAATGAGCTGTGGTCGTAGCCACAGAGCTTAATTTGTTTGTTTTGGTCCCAAACAAAATGTAGCCTTAATTTCCTCAACTGGTGATATAATATTTTATCTGAGACTGAGTCTTTACAATAACAGGGGGATATTTACTTAACTCTACCAATATTTAGATGTCTAAGAAGTATGTTCTCTCATACGGTACCGCCCTTTATTTCTGTTTGAATAGTTCTGCAAACAACTTTTGCTTGCCCTGTTTACAATCAGGCTAATGAAATCTGTGTACAGGTTGGCACAGAAGCTAGTCAAGCAGGCTTCTTTCTGAGAATAAGACAGGCCTGGATGCTTATCATCCATAAAACATGAGGAATCCAATACACCATGTGTGCTTTTCTTCATTTTCAGTTCAGGTGAGCGATCAGAAAAGCTGTAGATTTCTCTCCCCGTAGCTCTTCTAAAATGGTATTTGAAAAAAGATCTTTAAACCCACTATCAGAAGACAGGCAGGTCTGTAACGGCCGCTGGTATTGACCTTGTTACCATGGAAACACCTTTTTAGTGGTTGTGTTTAAAAATAAAACACAATTCAATTTCCTTTTCCATAACTCATAGGGCCATAAATTCTGCTTTCTGATATGATTTCAAATAGCCACAGCCTCACGACTCTGAGTTCTTCTTGGAAATTATGGTTAGTTTTATTGTATTTTCTAGGTCTTTGCTTTACAAAAACTGGGTTAACAAGGCAATTTAATTGTTTTCCAGAAAGTACACAAGTATAAAAATGCAGTAACACACTTTTTTTTCTAACTTAAATAAGAGGCATTATTTTAAAAAATCTTTACTTGGGATGTTATAGATATTCATATCTTATAATCAGTGTGGAAATGATAACATGGAATCAAATTTGAAACTATTTTCCTTCATATGACATCTCTGTTTTAGCATTTTAATCAATAACTTAGCATTCTAAACATAACTGTAGTATGAACATCTATGCTTTTTACAGACATTTAGATACACACACTATGCCCTAGAATCCAGCAAGCATTAATTTCGTTACTCTGTCCATTCTAAGCCCCAAATTCTACAATTTAATAAACTAGAAGGGATTCAAGAGAGAATCAGAAAAAAATGGGTAAAAATATGTAAAAGTACATATTTGAGGAAGAGAATGATTAGATTTGATGGGTGTCAGTCACTGAACTTTTTAAGTGACATGTGGATTGTTGCTGTTCTTGTTGTAAATGACAGTTACCAAACTGTAACCTGACTGAAGTAAAAGACCATTTATTAACCCAGCTGTAAGGTTCAAGGTCCATTGCTGGGTATGGTTGTGGGTATGGTTGTATCCAGGAGCTCAGTTAACGGAGTCAGACACAGCTTTTCTTTTCATCTGTCTCTTTGTCCTGCTTCTTGTTTGAGCTCTAGTTTCCGAAATGCCTTCTCACTGTCACAAGGTAACAGCAGGCAGTCTCAACTTCTATCTATTCAGGTCTAAGTCTGCAGAAAGAGAAAGACTTTTCTCTTTCAGGGGATTCCAGTCCACTGCAAGGATTATTTCCAGTTGGCTTTGATGAGGACCTGTAAGGATTCCTACCCAGGATCTGTGTGGAGTTGCTTGAGATCAGGTCACAGGTGCCCACAGGGTGCCCCTTGGAGCTAAGAATAGGGTTACCGCCAGTAATGCATCCAGACTGAATAGGAAATTGAGTGGCCCCAAAAGACATCAGATGATTAGAAATGTGGAAGAGCCACTGTGCCCTGAAAATGACAGTATCCACTTAGATTACAGGGGTTTCAACTAAATGGTACGGGTAGAACTCACAAAAAAATTCAAGATATAAGTGAATGACAAAAATTCTCATGGGAAAAATACTCCTATTGGAGCCTGGAGACATTGTTTAATGAAAATTTTAAAAATTAAAAAAAATCCCACCATGTTTCTAACAAATTATTTTATGTCATGTATATACTTAAAAAGCATAGCGTGGCGCACGCCTTTAATCCCAGCACTTGGGAGGCAGAGCCAGGCGGATCTCTGTGAGTTCGAGGCCAGCCTGGGCTACCAAGTGAGTTCCAGGAAAGGTGCAAAGCTACACAGAGAAACCCTGTCTCGAAAAACCAAAAAAAAAAAAAAAAAAAGCATATGGCATAACAATGTTCAGTAAATTATTTCAGTAGAAAACACTGAATCTGGAAAATCCCCCCTTCCCCTCTTGTGTCCTCCCAACCCCCTTATTTGAGAAAGGGTATAAATGAGGTGAAGTGGTATGGGAAAAATGGCCTGAGAGAAAAAAGAGAACTAAAATGCCTTATTTTGCTTTAAACATAGGAATTATTGAGCAAGTTGTAGTTCAAGTCAAAAAAATGAATCTAAAAGTGCTCCATGAATTCTTTTTTGGAGGTGGGGGATAAGGCAGGGGTCTCACTATGTAGCTCTGTCTGTCCTAGAACTCAGTATGTAGACCAGGCTGGCCTCAAACTCACAGAAACCTTCTGCTTCTGTCTCCCAAATGCTGGGATTAAAGGCGTGTGTCACCACATCCAGCTTCCAGGAACTCTTGAAGGCATTTGGGGCATTTGCATGGTCCGTGGAGAGAAGCTGGGATATTCACGCTTGAAAGTGTGGCCTAAGGATACAGAGAGGAAGATGTGGGTCCATTCTGAAGATTATAACAGGCAACGTGGGTTTCATTCCAGGACCTTATGCTGTCATCCCAGAATGGTGATGAGGAATGGGTTCGGAAGTTGAGTATTTGGGCTTTGGAAATGTGGAGCTATAGAGAAATAGAAGGGTTCTCCATGTAGAAATAAAATGATCACGTTCCTTGTTGAACTGACTTTATTCATCTCCTAGGCATCTCCTTGCAGGGGGACTTTACGTCTTTCATCTTGCTACAAGCATGCTGAGCACAGAGGTCACATTTTCACTTTCACAGTCTATGCTCATCTCTCAGCAGAGCATTGACCACAAACCTGGGGCTCAGTAAGGAATTGCCAGATAATCACCCGACAGCTAAGTGAATCTGTGTGCCTTCCTTACTACCTTAGTCAGTTCATCCTGGGGATTGGCTGGACAAGAGAATAAGAATCGTCTTGAGGCAATGAAATTTTCGTGGAAGAAGTATTTACTATTCAGGAAAACTTTCCTAGGGTTACTTTCAAAGCCAGTGATCACCCAGACCATGACAGCTATTGATCCCCCACTTTCCTATCACCCCCTCCTTGGGCGCCACATCAATATTGTGTTTAGACATAACTAGAGTTTTGGTGATTCTAGGCCGAAAGTCTGTCCAAAGTATATAAGGAAGTCAGTATAGATGGTTTGGCAAAGAGCAAGGTAAAGGGAAGACTCTGCTGCACTGTAGAAATTTTGGCTTGTTCCGTAGCTGATGGACACTGACAGTTCTGAAGTAGAAGAGTGGCCAGATAAAGCTTCCATTTTAATTTGGGCCTTTCTTACAGCCCAGGTGAGGGCAATGCTTGGGAGCACAAAAGCTTGGGAAAAGGCTGTCTATCCAAGAGTCTAGCACAGGACAACTGGTACAGTATTTACACATATATACAGTATATACTTCAAGTAGCAGACATGAAGGAAGGGGGAGGAACCTTTAAGCTGATAGTTAGACTTAGTGTCATCTTGTAGGTTCTAAGGGAGCAGGAGTTACTTAGGGTAGTGGTTGACATAAAGGTTTTCAGTCTAGACAATTAGATTCATAGGTGGCATAGAACTCACTACCAAAGGGAGAAATAGAAGAGTCTAGTGTCAATCAATGTATTAAATACCTATTGAGTTGGTTGTTCTAGGTTGTGAGGCTATGTAAGTAGGTATAACCCAGTCAGTCCCCCTTTGTGGGTCTATGAAAGATCATTGAGGGTAGAGTTGGACATATAAACACCAGAAAACCAAATAACACTCATAATTCTAACAAATACTCATAATATTAAAAAATTAGGGGGGCTGGAGAGATGATTCAGTCAGTGATGTGCCTGTAGCACAAGCACGGGGCCTGAGTTTGAATCCGCAGCAGCCCTATGAAAAGCCAAATCATTGGTGTATGCCAGTGATCCACTGCTAGGAAGATGGAGACAGGAAGGTTTCTGGGTTTGCTGGCCACCCAGTCTAAACCAGTCAGTGAGCTCCAGGTTCATTGAAAGGACCCATCTCAAATGATAAAGTGGAGAAGTGACTGAGGAAAACTCTAGTGTTGACCCCTGACCTTTACACACACACATTCTTACATACCCCCATAATTATGTTCCCCTACAAATGCATACACAAAAACATATACACTAATAACAACAATGATAATAATAATAAATATTTTTAGAAGTAAAATCCTACTCTACTCCCTCCCACTTGCCTGTTTGTGCCAAACCAACCAACCCACACTTTGTGAAGAGTTGGCAAGGGAACCAAAGAATAGATGATAATAATAATCAAAGGAAGTTGGTATCTCCAGAGATAAAAACATGTTCGTGATTACAAGATTTTTCTCAGGGATCATTTTTGTAAGACCAAAACTGAATTTTGGCAAAAAGAATCAGCATTAAGTTTCCTGAAAATTTAAATCAACTTTTGAAAATTGTGTTTAACGTAAATGAATCCATTTTGACACTGAGAATAATCATGAGGAAGGGTTTTCCCAGGCAGCTCTGTCAAACACAGATCTGTATCACAGAGCCAGACCCAAATGAGCTGGGAAGGTGGACGGTGACTGAGGAGCCAGCTGATGCTGAGCTGGGGGGCGTGGTCAGATCTGCTGGTCCTTCTGGGAGCTTGACAGAAAACAGGAAACACTGAGCTCTGCCTAGGGCTGTCCAGAGCATTTAACTTTCAGCTGTGTCTGGTTGAAGCAGTTAATTTATAAAGCGTTCAACAAAAAAAAACAGGCTCTGCCCACACTGGATTACTTGGAAGCCTCCTCAGCTCAACTGAAGAGTTTGAGAGTGTGCTCCCAGAAAGCACAAGTGTTGCAAGCCTCCTGACCCAGAGGTGCACTGTCTCAAGACCCAGGAGCAATACCCTGAAGCTTGGTTGTTGTTTTGTTGTTATTTGAGGCAGGGACTCAATATACAGCCCAGGTTGGCCTGAAATGGGCTATGTAGACCACACTAGCCCCAAACTTACAGACATCCACTTGCTTCTGCCTCCTGAGTGCTGAGATTTCAGGTGAGACACCCTGTCCAGCCTGAAGCTTGCTTTCATCACTCTATGAAGACAGGTTTATTTGGTAGGACATCCTTGCTGATCCCTCAGCTCTTATGAAGACAACAAATTTAAGTTTCCCATCAAGATAAGACAACTGAATCCAAGTATCCAAACCATCACCCACATCCAGCAGCTCACTCACAACCAGCCGTAACTCCAGATCCTGAGGATCTGATGTCTCCTTCTGGCCTCTACAGGCGTGCCCACACATGGCATATACTCCCACAGACATACATTTAAAGCAAAATGATTAAAAATAAACCTTTTCTTAAAAAGCAAAATGATTAAAAAGAAACCTTTTCTTAAAAAGCATATGTGATTAGCACACAGGAAACCCTGACTTTTATCCCCCACCCCCACCAAAAAGACCACACAAGAATTACATAAATTAACATCTGTTCACATTTTTTATGTGAAGGAAGCAATCTTTCTTTTTGAACTGTTGCCTGTGCCAAGGCTGCAAACTGCTCTTTGCCAGGCCCTAAATTATCTTTTCCTTCTTCACATATTGTAGTTCTCAGACACTAAAGCTTTTAAAATTAAGTACTTTTTCCTCTTTTACCCTTCCTCCCAACCCCCTTCTTCTTTTTCCCACGCTTGATTCCTGCCCTTAGGCTTTTGTTTTAACCAGTTTACTCTGTTTGACATTAGACACGATCCCTTTTGTTAAGCTTCTCCCAAACACTCAGATAAGATAACGAATCAACCTGACAGGGAGTCCTGTCCTGCTGTACCTTCTAGACAGGCTGCCTCTCAGTTTGCTCCTGCACCACCACCCACCACCCTAGGACTCCCCTTCACCTCTTCCCTATTCTTTCTGAGCCTTGCATACTCCACACTCTTTCTCATGAGCGCCTTCTATATGGCTCTCCACAGTTACGACATAAACATCCACTTTTCCTTTTTCTCCACTGATGTCTCTTCTGCCACCATCCTCTCCCTCATGAACCATTTAAATTCCTTTAATAACATTTTAGTGGGATCTCAGGATAGAAAGGAAGTCCATGTGGCCTATCTACTCTGGTTTAATTAGAAAGCCAAGTTTAAGTGTGTGTGTGTGTGTGTGTGTGTGTGTGTGTGTGTGTGTGTGTGTGTGTGTGTGTGTACACGTGAATGTTGATACCAGGGAGGCCAGAAGAGGACATCAGATTCCTTAGTGCTGGAGTTACAAACTGTTGTATCCAATATGGCTACTGGAAACAGAACGGGAATCCTCTGGAAGAGCAGGAAGTGCTTTCAACTCCAAGCAATCTCTCTAGCCACCAGGTTTAAACTTTTTTATTATTGACTTGCATGAAATTCTAAGTGCAAATTCAATAATCTATTTAAAAGACATTTTATGCGCGTGTGTTTGCCCTGATTTAAAAATTACCTGGCACATATATGTATTACAAAAACACCACATGGTACCCCATACATACGTAGAATTTTATGCACATGAAAAACATAACACATTTTCTACCTGCTGGATTTCTTTACCTATCGATTTCTAGTCTCTGTTACTCTATATGTGATCCAAAGATTAAAGGAGAAAAAGTAAGAACCATTGTTAGTGCTTAGATGAAAACTTTGGGAAGAGATCTATGAGAGTCAACCCTTAAAGATATTCCTTCACAGAAACCTCAAAATTGGGTAGTAAGTACACGTGCCTGTTTATACATCCAATAATAGTCTAATTTGGTAAAATCATGGAAAACTAATTTCCCATCACTTGCAAAGCATTTGAAATGAACACATTCATACTCACACATATCTTCACCTTATGAAAAACGTATCTAGGGCCTCTAACGCTTCTGAAGTAAAACTGTAAGTTCCCCGATCAGGTCGCTGGACTGTGGCTCTCAACAAAAGGCAGCCCCAGTTGTTCATGAAATTTACTCAAAAGTCTGTCAATGACAACATACAAATGTGATGGGAACCAGTCAGTCTCCTTGGTCTTTAGAGGTTATTATCATGTGTGTCAGAGTAGATGTTACTGAAGTCACCTTAGTTTGCTAGGTTTCTTGAATGTTTATTTTCATGATATTTAAGCTTATTATGAAATCTAGAAGTTTTCAGCCATTCTAACATTATTTGTTTCTCTCCTCTCTCTCTCTCTCTCTCTCTCTCTCTCTCTCTCTCTCTCTCTCTCTCTCTCTCTCTCTCTCTCTCTCTCTCTCTCTCTGACAATGGCCGACTAGGTGGTGTCCCAGAAGTCCCTTTTCTCTGTTCATTTTTCTTAATCTATTAATCCTTCGATCTTTTCTGTTTCCATCCCTCAAACTTCAAAATGCCCATAGTATTTCCTCTGTCTTCACAAGTATATATTTGAATTCCCCTGCACTGTTTTCATTTGATGAGCCTGTGAATATAGGTCAGCTGGTAGAGTACTTGCCTGGCAAGTAGGAAACTCTGGGTTTGATCTCCAGCACCACATTAACTGGGCATATTGGTGCACGCCTGTTATCTCCACATTCAGGAGCTGGAGGAACGGAGATCAAGGTTCAAGGTCATCCTCAGCTACCTAGTGAACCCTTGGCCAGGCTGGGATACAGGCCACAAAAAAGAAAGGTTAAACTAAGGAAACCTAATGTAACAGGTTACAGTGGCCACACTTGTCCATCGCTTCTATTTTGATACATTTAGCACTTAACAACTGAAGCAACTAGCACAGTGGGACATACCTTTCAGTCCAGCTACTAGAGAAGCTTAATCAGATAGATGGCAAATTCAAGGACTGCCTCGGCTACAGACGGAGTTGAAGGCCTGGTTGGTCAGTTTAGACTTAGTAAGATCCTATCTCAAAAACGTGAAAATATCCAGGGATATAGCTCAGTGGTAGGATGCTTGCCTAGCATGGCAGAAGGCCATTTACCTGATATCTGACAGACACAAAATTGAGGTTAATATTTATTAGCTTGCTCTTGATTCCTTTCCTACCAATTGGTTCACTCATTGCTCATAATGTTTTATTTTTCTTATAGAGTTGCAGAGTATTTACTATAAACTAGATAATAATCATTTCACTGATTATATGTGTGGTCAATCTCTTTTTCCAGTTAAACATTTATATTCTTAATTTTGCATATGGATTATATCATTTTTTTTTTTTTTTTTTTTTTTTTTTTTTTTTTTTTTTTGGTTTTTCGAGACAGGGTTTCTCTGTGCAGCTTTGCGCCTTTCCTGGGACTCACTTGGTAGCCCAGGCTGGCCTCGAACTCACAGAGATCTGCCTGGCTCTGCCTCCCGAGTGCTGGGATTAAAGGCGTGCGCCACCACCGCCCGGCTGGATTATATCATTTACAAATGTTTTATACTACCTTTGATTTTGTCATCTACCACTCTGCCTTAAGATTCCAATATTATCTGTTTTCAAAATTTGTTCTTCCCTATGCTTTATCCTTTGAGTACTAATTTCGGAGGAACTGGCATATACATAATATTGAGTCTTCCTGTGCAGAAATGAAGACGTGGTATGTCTCTACATCTCTTTGTTCTTTAACAGAAATATAACATAATGTTAAAATGTCCTTCAAAACAGGGCTTCTGTTGCCAATGTCTCTCTTTAAAATGTGTCAGTTGTCAACATCTACTCTACTGGTGTGTGTGTGTGTGTGTGTGTGTGTGTGTGTGTGTGTGTGTGTGAACTGAATTTATATTCAGCCCTCTGTTAGATACCCTATAAACTCCAAAGACTGGTCGCAAGAGCCCTTGAATTTTCTATGTTTACAACCATGGTGTGCACAAATAAGCTACGCTTTTTTTGTGTGATTAGGCATCTTCTCATTGACTTCTTGAACTAAGAAAGAACCAGCAATTGGATATGAAAGAGTCTTATCTGGCTTCTTCCTTAGTTGTAACATTGCTACCTTTTCAGTTCCACATTTATTACACATACGTTTTGTTGTAGATGTTCTTCCTTGGGATAAGGGAATTCTTAACAGCTTGTTTGGTATGTCTATGAAAATAAATACTGAATCATATGCTTTTGTGTATGTACTAAAATCCGTATGCTTTCCCACACTAATCTAGTAATGTGGTAAACGCATTAACAGATGTTTCTATGAGACTACCCGGGCAATGATTAGGAAGGCCATTTCTGGTGACATTTTAATCATACACATTGCTTGGACACATTGTTAATATTTTTGGAGTTGATAGCTATAGTCTGAAGGTAGAAGAACCATAACTTCATTTGTTTTCATTCAAATTGGGTATCAAAATTTATCTCATCTCATAAATTATACCAGGGAGAAATGTCCATTCCTTCTCTTCTCTCTTTCTCCTCTCCTTCCCTGGCCCCTCTCTCTTTCTCTTCCCCTCTCTGGAACTAATTGTTTCTGAACTCACTCCTTTGTTGCAAATGATTGGAAAGCCACACCCTAATACCTCTTCCCTTTTCCTGGATTTGGAACACACTACTCACTCAGAGCATATCAGAAAGTTAGACAATCTTCCATTAGCACTGCCCAATGTGAATCATTTTTTATAAGAATATTAAATACGTGTGCACACTGCACACTAAGGCTGGAATTTGCCAGGCTGACTGGAGAGAGAGCAGTGGAGGCAGCAGGTGGCAGTAGTTCCCACTCAAAGAGCAGAGATTCCCAGCAGGTCCGGGAACAGTGGGAGGCCTCCTCTCAGACTGGCTTTTCTGTCTGTCTTGTTTCCCCTGAGAGCTGCTCCTTCCATTTATAGAAAGATGATAGGCTGAACACATTCCACAAACTTTGACAAAGCAAATAGAATTCGTTTGTGTCCTCTTCACACAGACCATGAGTAACAAACATGAAAGTTGAGTTTTCATCTTGAGAATTCGCCTTTTTATTCAGCCCTCCAGGACCCTCATGCTCTCTGGTGGGCTTCTGGTCTATCTCCCTGCACTCTTTTGGGTCTCATTCAAACCTGTCTATAGAAGTATGTGATACTTGTGGACTTTTATCTACCTTTGAATACGTAAAAAAGGATAGTAATCAAATATCAATAAATAGTACTGATAAAACTAATGACTATATATTGAGCACATGCTGTCTTACAAGCCCTCTTTCAGAAAATTTGCATGCTTAATCTCATTTAATCTGCAAAATAACTCAGGAAATTAGGTACTATGGTTACTTTCATTTCACAGATGCAGATATGGAAACATGGATCAATTAACTTAGCTAAAAGAATACCTTAGCCGACAAAGAGCAGAGGCCAGAAGAACAGACTCAAGCTTGTAATAGTCATTATTACTGGAGGTAGAGGCAAGAGTATTTATTAGGCAGGTCAATCCATGGTGACACTGGATATTTTAATTCCACTAGGATACATACTGCTTGAGAATTTAAGTGAGTGACTAACTGGATATGATGAAGCCACACTTTTAACCCCAGAACGATAAAGGCTGAAGCAGGAGGATCGCAAGTTTGAGACCAGCTTGGCTAGACAGTGAGACTCTGTCTCAGAACAAGTAAATGAGCGAAAAATAATTTTTAAAATGTGTGTATGTTCAAAACCCCTTTTGAGAAGTACACGAACAGGTGGAAACTTGAGGCCAATGTCTGAAAAGATTTTGGATGAAACACACCAAGAAACTAAGCAAACTAGACCACAATGCAGAGACTATCTTAATGTTAGATGAAAATAATTCTTTTGGTTTGGGTTTTGGTTTGGCACAGGGTCTCACTGCGTGGCCCTGGCTGGCCTGGAACTCACTTGGTAAACCAGGCTGGCCTTGAGTTCATAGAGATCCACCTGCCTCTGCCTCCTGAGTGCACCACTATGACTGACCTAAATGATGATAATTCTTGAATGTACCTGCAAAACAACAAATGAGATAAGAGTCTGTTTCTCCAGAAATAGTCAGGACACCCTCAGTCAGCCTCAACTCACATCTACCTTCCTTAATAAATTCCAGCTCCCATTTAATTTCTTGCAGGTCGATCAAACCAGAAAAACTGAAGAGGTAAAGAGCAGTTATAGGATATTAGTAATTTAATATCTCCCTCAGGATCTTGTGTGATGACTCCATAATAACTTTGTTGTTAAAATGATTGAGCAAATCAATTACCCAAATCACACAGTCAGTGAATATTTTACATGTGTAAACACAGAATCTTTCCAAGCATTCAACAGGCATTTTAGAGCATTGGGGTTGAGGAAACGCTGATGTCCCTCGGAAATGAATGTTGATGAGATGAGTGGAAGCCCTTTATTAACTTATTTTATATGTATAGATAGTTCACCTGCATGGTGTGTGTGTCTGTATGTCTGTGTGTATGTGTGTATCACAGGTATCTTGTGCTGAAGGGGTTCATAAGAGGGCATTAGATCCCCAAGGATTGGAGTTACAGGTGGCTGTGAGCCACCATGTGGTTGCTAGGTACCATACCTGGGTCCTCTGCAAGAGCAACAAATGCTTTTAAACTCTGAGCCATCTCTCCAGGCCCCCATTGAAAGATACTCAATTCTTATGTGTGATACTATTTCTTATTCTCCAATAAATATATTATTTCACTTGTTTAATAATGTGTCTAATTAACTGATTTTCTTCTAGACCAAAGACAGAAGATGCTTGGGTGTTTGCAAAGCCAAATGCCATCCAGGCTATTGGGGTGATGTCTTTTGGTGAGTTCCTGGCTTTCAAACCCCTTTCTCAGTATGACTCCACCTGCTCTGTGAAGAGGTACTGTTCCCTATATGTCTATAGCAGGTCTTCTGAGTTTAGACTCCCCCTTAGCAGCATGCACTCTAGTTTGTGTTAATATAAAATTAGACTCAACCCTTTCTTGTCCATTACTAACCTTCCTCGTCTGTTACTAAAATTTGCTTCTAATTGGAGAAAAGTGTTTCCAAGCTAGACATCCATTACGGTTAGTGTGTTTCCTAACTTGGAAGTCTAGCAAATGTCATAGACTTCTTCAAAGTCTTTGCAGAAAGGATTAAGTTTTGGCTAGATATCTATAGCTCCCCTACGTCCCAGATGCCAAGGAAACTCATGTGCAGATTTTCCTTAAGATAGGAAGGGCCGTTAGGAAAAGGAGAAAATGGGAGAGAAGTTGGACAGGCCTGGTTCCTGTCGACAGTGACGTGAAGAAACTAGGTAGGCCTTCTGTGTAGTTTCTTATTTGTAGGCTTATTAGAAATCTTACTTTCTGGCTTACTTGGTGTTGCAGAATTAATATATTTTCATTTTAGAGACTTGAAATTCTAAGGCAGTGTGCCTCTCTCAACTTTGCAGAGTAGAAATCGCGGTCCTGCTGCTTCCCCGGTAATTGTTTTTCTTTTGTATTCCAGCTTTCATTTGCCACCATAACTGCTTCCTAGTCTACGGTTCCCTCCAAGAGCCCACGGTAGCTAAGTGGTGCCGAGTCATCCACACGTCCATCTTGGTTTCTGTATTTATTTGTGTGCTCTTTGCCACATGTGGGTACTTGACTTTTACCGGCTTCACTCAAGGTAAAACGAGAGACTAAACCACATCCTATCTTGGTGCACATGTGGACTGGTACCAGGATACCAGTGCTCTACTCATTTCTGGAACAGTTTTCTCGGGGGTCTGTCCGACACCTTTCCCTTCCACCCACCCTCTGCTCTACTGTCCTGCCTCTCTATGCTCCGCTTCATAATTTCTCTCTTCTTCACGTCTGAGATGTAGCTCTGTGACCCCAATGCTCTCTGCTTCCAGACACATTTGTTTGTTTGCAAACATGAACTCTGGCTCCCCTCTCCACTGCCACTCTGTGCCTTTCCTTACCTGGGCACTAATAGCCTCCCAGTGTTGACGCTGATAACCTTTCTGGTTCTGGTCCTTTTGAACCATTGTGAGTCACTTAGCTATACCGAACTGCCTCCCACTTGAGGAAAGAATGGCTGTACTATCATGGCTTTTCTTTTTTTCTGTATTGTATATATATATATGTATGTATGTATTTGCTTCCTAGGAACTTTCTAATCCCCACCCTACCCAGAGATTGGGGTCCTGCTTTTCTGTTGACAAATAGTCTAGGTGATTTCCTCATTTTCCTTCCAGCCCAGGCCTTCTTTTTCATCTCCAGCCTGCAGGATATTTCTGCTTAATTGTCTCATTCTGGATTAAATCACAAACATCATCTTTCCCATAAAGCCAGCCCTCTCCCTCGCTGGCTTCAAAGTGACTTCTCTTTTCTTGTTCCTCTCAGGCCTGGTACTAAGTGGTGGTCTTCCCTTTACTGCTGTTGACCCTTTCATCCAATCATTCAGGGTATAATACTCAGGCTAGCCTGGCAGCAGGCCAAACGCTGATTCATATATTCCACAGCTTTTGCCGGTCTAGTATCTCACTTGACCTTCCCACAACCCTTTGAAGGTAAGTGGAATAACTAGTTCTACTTCCTGCTTACACAGAGAGCAAAGTAACTTGCCCCAGCCGGCTGGTAACAACCAGAATGCACGTGGTCCTCTGAAGCCCAAGCTCAGGTATCCCCCCCTTCCCTGTCTGCCTCCCCAGTTTTGATCAACACAGAGCCTCCAATCATCTCTTAGAATCCAGCTCCTCTTGGATTAGTTTTCTGTGACATGTGACACTGTGGTACTCTTATGATGCCTTGATCTGCACAGAGATCATAGGTCACTGTTCTTATGTGCATATATTTCCCAGAAAAAAAGAAAGATAGATTTTAAGAAACTAGTGATATAATAACAATGCAGTAACATATATATTATATATGTATATATACACATAGTGCACATATATATTTGTGATAGATGTTATATATGTGGGATATATTCCCACATATTCCAGGATAGTACAATTAAAAGCAACCTTGAAAGTCCATGTAAGAACTGTTTCAAGCACTGCCATGTACCAATCACAATTACTGCATAGTATGCCAATAACAGCCTAAAGGCTCCTGCATGCATAGAACCTTGGTTTATAGAAGTCTCTTTTTGCTAGTGATATCTTCCTAGTGATTTTAGCAGTGGTAATTGCCCTGCTGTAATTGAATATTTATGACAGCTGCGCATGACCACTAAAAATCCGTAATCCCAACACAACGCATGGGAGGCTAAGGCAGGAGGATGGCTAGCCTGTGCTATATAGCAACACTCCAAAAGAGACCTGTGATGGGGGCTCTTTAAGCTGAGTGTGGCCTCATGTGCTTGTTCTGGGGTGTGGGGCAGACACAGTAAGATCGCACGGGCTTCCTGGATGACAGCCTGTCTTCGGTGAGAGAGTCTGTCTCGAAAATAATGAGGCAGAACATGATGAAACAGGGTACCTGATGTCCTCCACTGGCCTCCACAAGCCCATGCACAGGTGCAAATACCCACACACCTATGTGCATACCCTACATACATCACACACACACACATTCACATACATTCTGTCTCTTACACACATCTTTATATAGCAAAGCTGACAGGTATTGGATGTCATTGTTCTTGCCCTTGTGTTTCCCCTTAGCTGTAATTCCCTGACACACAGAATCCAGCTGGAGTGAGTCGGTGCTGCTTCTTTAGCTCATTTCTCTTTAAGTTGATCTGGTCTTGTTTGGGCAAAGTCCGTGTGCCTCTGTTCATCAGGTAAAGTCAAGCCAGTAAGGCAGTGGGAAGTCTCGCGTCCCATGGCTCTTCCCTGTGACTTCAAAGCAGACACAGGGCCTGGTTACCAGGGAGGGCAGCAATGGGAACCTCCATTCTCGGGTTTCTCAGTGTTGAACCCTCGTCAGTGTTGAGGTTGTTCTCTGCCACTACTGCTTTGTGTTGTCATCTTCTTCTGCCCGGAAGGGACACCAGGAAAGTCACACGCATCTGGTGTTGTTGGTAGAGGGAAGGGACACGGCCACTTAAAGTATGTCTTGGAAAGAGGAAGTGCAAGTAGGTTGCCGCCTCACTCTTTAATACAAACAAGCTCAGAGGATTACTTTCTTCTTCTGAAATAGCGTCGTAAAATATGTGGCTTTCATCTAATTTTCTAATTGGTTTAATTGGAAAAAGGCAACTGCGGTGTCCAAACTTAACCATGTTATGTTCAGGAAGTACAGAGGCCTGAAGGCTGCCTTCTGTGAGCGGGTCAGAGCCCTGCCTTTTTTCACAGACTCCTGAAAATATACGAGTCTCACTGAGAACCAGCCTAAGGTATATATGGTCTGTTGCTTGATTTAGAAGTAATTAAATTCAGTGTCCTTTCCTGGAATCGGTCCTATTTTCAGTTTCGAACCAGTGAAATCTGCGTTTACACTTGGGTGCATCAAATGCCGTGAAAGACCGTGTATCTTTGGAATTCCTTGGTGTGGTTCTGAGCCTGTGATCAAAACCTATACCTCAAGTGCAGGAAACTCGGCTCCCCACATGCCCTGGTCCTACTTTTCCTTGTGGGATTGTCCTCCATCTAAATATAGCATTTCAAAGAGAAATTTGTTTATTTTAATAGACATTTGTTTAAAATAATACAATCCCCAGAAACAAAGACCAGAAGCCATTTATAAAGGCAGTGCATAAGAATTTAGGGAGTTGATTCTGTTATATATATATAAAAAAACCAACCCACAATGGACAAAGTAGTTTTTAAAAAACTGGCACAACTTTAAGGCAAACTTAACAGAAACAAATAAGAACTCTACTAGCGATGAGCACTTTCAAGTGGAACATGTACTAGTTTCAATAGCAGTGAATAAATGCAGGACTACTGGAGGCAGCATGTTATACTCAGACATGGTAATCTATTCTTTTAATTATAGAAAATGAAGAATATAGGCTACCACTTTTATACAAAATATCTCATTTGTTAGGTACCCCCAATACTTTGCAAATAAATACATGTTTCTTGTTCTCCAGGAGACTTATTTGAAAATTACTGCAGAAGTGATGACCTGGTGACCTTTGGGAGGTTTTGTTATGGTATCACTGTCATTTTAACATACCCAATTGAATGCTTTGTGACTAGAGAGGTAAGCAGAGGCTTTTTTCTTTTTTTCTTTTTTTTTTTAAGATTTATTTATTATGTATACAGTGTTCTGTCTGCATGTATGCCTGCATGCCGCAAGAGGGCACCTGATCTCATTATAGATGGTTGTGAGCCACCGTGTGGTTGCTGGGAATTGAACTTAGGACCTCTGGAAGAGCAGCCAATGTGCTCCTAACCTCTGAGCCATCTCTCCAGCCCGCAAAGGCTCTTTTCAACCCTTTGCCTGGGTAGCTTGCTCTACTACATTTATTTAGGAAGACACAGACAGTTCAATATGTAAATTCCCTAAAGGCATGATGACATGTCACAGATTCATACAATCTTCTCTTGAAGTATCAGAATCTACAGATGAATATTGTTAGGTCCCAAAGAAACCAGGGACAAATAACTAACTGAGGTGCCAATTAACAGCAAAGCAGACACTGGCTGCCAGGCTACCTCAGCGCTTCTCACCCCCATCCCCTACCCTAAACCTCTCCAGCCCCTGACCTTCCCTCCCCTTTACCCAGCTTCGGATTCCTGTATAATCCACCCATTTCGGGCCCCATGCTCTCTTGACCTCTTGGTCTTTGGGTCTTCTCATGGCTAGCTTGCCCTCTCTTGGCTAGCTTGCTCTCTCCTCGTCCTCTCTCACGCTCCCCCTCCCCCTTCTTTCTCTTCCTGCTATGGACTCTTCCAGATGCCTCTCTGGCTACTTTCTCCCTCATATCTACCATTAAAAACGTTCTTCCCAACCATACCTAGGGGTGGTCATGTCCTCATCATCTAAATATATATTCAAATATTTACAAAAAAATGTTTCAGACGTTGTGACTATATGTAGTCATGCTCCAGGGTTGAGTGTAGATGATCATAAACACAAACACATCACTTGGTTCCCAAGTGAATAGCAGCCTTTAGAACAGCCAAACCAAAGTGGTCACCTTTATTTTTAAAGAAATGACAAAAAAATTAAGGATGAAAATGTAAAGAAATCATTCCCAAAATTATATTTTTGTTACAGTTTTTCATAAGTCATTGTTTATTTACCATAGGCCAGAGTAATTGGTTTTATTTTAAAAAATAATATATTATATTCCATGAGGAATCAAACCTCAACTTAAACTTATAGGTCTACAGATATGTTTTGATGCATATATTTATATAAATGTCTTATATAAATATTGTATGTTTACAAATAAAGGCGGTTATGTAGACAAAAGAGAATCTATTCTTATGTAATTCTGGGTAACATGGCTTATCAGGCATCTCTTATGCTGTTGGCTAGATATCCACTGTGCTGAGTAGCAGCACCCACAGCACTGTGGAAAGGGCTTAGTCAGGATCTATCCCCACGGGCTGTTTACGCAGTGCACTGTGTGACTGCGTGTAATGTATGTAGTGAACCACCAACAGAGCCTTAAATCCCCTGTCTAATCCGCAGGCTTCTCAAGGCAGCTGCTTTCTCACTGTAGGCCATTTCTGGCAATGAGAACCTGTGCTGGGGCTCAAAGAGGGGAGGGTGTTCCGTGCTGTGCATACTTTCTAATCGCACTCCTGTTCACAAGCGGCATGACCCAAGGCTAGTGCCCTTCCTTCACAGAAGAGAGGGGTAGAGTAAACTTCCTGCAGATTTTAAGCTGCAGGATTTTTCAAAGCTCTACTATTGATCGGGAAAGGCTTTTCTTTCAGCATCTGCCTAGTACTTCAGGTTCAGATTGAATCTGCAGATCAACATGAGTGGATGGTGCAGGCTTGGATGCCTCCTGGTCAACTGTGTGTGGATGATTTGAGTCCCTCCACCTGCAGCTTCTGTCTTCCCGATGTGGAAATGAGTTTCCATTTGAGCTGCCATAACAGGAAAGCAGAATGAAACCAAGATCTTTGCCCTGGGAGCATGTCCCTTGCAGAGGGATGCTGTATGAGCCTCACTGGATACTGTTGTTGTCTGCACACATATACACACAGAGCCAATATGAACGCAATCATGTCTCTCCATAGGTAAAATAGCCAGGCACATATAAAGAGGATCGAAAAGACTGTATGCTGCTGGTCCTGCCCACATGGTCATTTCATCCTCATAATGCCATCTCAGAGATGTATGACACAGTTGTGTTTAAAGGAGATAAATCTGGGAAAATAGCAAATTTACATCATCCAAGTTATTAATATCACCATTAGGTCTCTACCAGCAGCGTTGGAGCAGCTGATCTGCGGGGATATATTTTTCAACAGTTGTCCTCATCATAGCACCTGGCACATGATGCTCTCTGTCCATTGACAGTTCCTGTTTCATTGGTATTTTGCACATGGCCATCACTCTGTTCAGAGTCTTCCTTCTGTCCTCCATAGATAATGTTCTTATTCTTTCTCCTTTGCTCTTCTTTATACTGTGGCCTCAGCTTATAATTCTGCTCTAAATTTGTCCCCACCTCAAGCTTGGATAGGCACTCACATTTCAGAAATGGCAAAAAGAAGAGGACTTTAAGGGAGACTGCCATATCCTGTGTGCCATGGTCCTAGAATCTGGACTGGGGTGACATGGGAATGAAGGAACACAGACACACATACAGAAAAGCTCAGATTGGGTAGGGTGTGCCTGCTCTGGTGGCACCGACTATGACAGTCCAGAAACTATCGTGTTTATTATATACAGGAGAATAAGGAGGGGATAGCTAGTCCTGGTGGGAGATCTCAGGCTGTAAACATCTAGGAGGAAGAACCCGCGACAGAGTGCACTTTCTGTCAACATTTGCACATGGACTTGGGGAAGTTTTACCAATCACATTGGTCTGAGGCACTGGGGTCATTGACATGGCTGTGCTTATGTCAACATTACAGATTCACTCAGGTCTTCATCTGCTCCTTACACATTCATCCAGGGCTTCCTCTACTCCCCACAGGAGACCATTCTAGACAACTGAAGAGCCCTCTAAATTCTATTTGGTCTTTTTCATCCTGCCCCAAACGGTTCTCTGTTTGTTTCTTTCTATGAGTTATAGGTCTTCTATTGGGATGTCAATTCTTGAGAATAGGAATCATTCCTTTGACATCCTCTTATTGTAAATTTATCAGAGTAGGATGCATCCAATAGATGACTATAGATTAGCTTCCTGATCTGTGTATTCATGGAAAATAATGATAAACTATCCTTAATTTGCCTTTCTTCTTTGTGGGTTGCATTTGTATAAAATTGATTTCCTTTTAATAAAGGATAGCACTCATCCAGTATCATTAAGAGGGTAAATCCTAACACCTTCCTTAGAGGCCATTAAATAACCAATCAGTATTTGTAGTTAGTTTTAGTGGCAATCTTCCCAGCTTAAGAAGGATAAGGCAACTTTCAGAGCTTTCTTATCCTTAAAAAAATGTGTGCATTACAACACTGGGATGCAATGCTCTGGGTCTACAGCATAGGACACTGGCTGACAACATTCACAGCAAAGAATTTTCATTATTGCTATAATGTGTAGTTTCTTTGAAAAGACAGAAACATTCCTAATGACCCAAGGTTTGATAAGTTGCCTTATTGTTGGTGATAGTCATAGTGCTAGTGTGAAAGCCTCTTACTAATTCCAGGAAACCTCAAGAACACCTCTCAACCTACCCTGTTTATTCGCCAGGTAATTGCCAATGTGTTTTTTGGTGGGAATCCTTCATCAGTGTTCCACATCATCTTAACAGTGGTTATCATTACTGCAGCCATGCTGGTGTCATTGCTGATTGATTGCCTTGGAATAGTTTTAGAACTCAATGTAAGTACATTGAAAGATTTGCTCCATCCTTTCTGAAAATCTCATTTAAAATGTTTCCATCTAATACCAAATGTGCTTCCCTCTTTTTTTAAAGTATCACATTCTGAGGTATAATGGGAATTTGTTTTCAACATAATAATAAATATTGATAATGATGATACTCTGCTGTTTATGGAAGCATATGCTTTTTGACAGTGCTTCTCAAAGGGGGTGATTTTACTCCCCACCCAGGAGGGTGGCATTTGTAATGTCCAGAGACATCTTTGTCTAACAGGGTGGCAATGCTATGGGTATATAGTGAGAAGAAGCCAGGAACACCAAAAACATCTCATGATGTTCAGAACAATTCCTCACAACAAAAAATGTGTCTGACTAAAAGTGTCAAAAATTCCTTGGTTGCAAGTCTTATCCCTGTACTATCCAGGTATTTCTCAAGTTGACTACACCCTTCACTGTATGTGGAATTGAAATGTCTGGTGGACTTGTTGATGTAAATTGAGGCAGAGTTTTTCTGTCCCTACTGCCCAGTCCCAAATAAACACAAAAGTTTATATGAATTACAAAATGCTTGGTCAATAGCTCAGGCTTATTACTAATTAGCTCTTACTTTTAAATTAATTCCTTTCTATTAATCTATGTATTGCCACATGGCCCACGGCTTTACCAGTCCCTGGCATCTTGCTTCTTGGAGCAGCTGACTTGTGTCTCTCCCAACTCTGCCCTTCTTCATCTAAGACCTCAGTTTGATTGTCCTGCCTAACTTTATCTTACCTTGGTATAGGCCAAGCAGCTTTACTATTAACCAATGAGAGTAATGCATATTCACAGTGAACAAAAGGATCATCCCACAGCATCTGCCCCTTTCTGTCTATTCAAAAAGGAAGGTTTTAACTTTAACATAGTAAAATTACATACAACAAAACAGTTATCAAGCAAGAATTATATTTACAATATCTAGTCTATTTGTATTTGACAAAATCAGAGAAAACACTCAATTATCCATCTTATCTTGGTGAGTCTAAAATTTCATATCTAATTTGCCTTTTATCATAGCTAAGGAAAACTATAATTATAACTATATAGTTTTCAACTCCTTCATAGACCTGAGAAGGAAATATTACCTGAGTAAGCAGGAAATACAGGCAAGAGACTTCCAAAAAATGTTAGAAATGACAGAAACAGCTGGCTACCTGGACAGTCACCCAAGGTTTCTCTGTAATGCTGGGGCATCCATTTCTGGCCTACAGGCCTAGCATATCTGACAGACTTTCCTGTGAAGCAGGGAATTCTAAAGGACTGTCCTACCTTGTATTGGCAAAGTTGGCAGTCACCTTTCTTGCATTCTGCTGGCCCAGTTTGGACAGTAACTGTCAGCAATTGAGGCAAGGGCAGTTTCTTTGCCCACATGGCTAGCTTTTGCTGTAAAGAAAACAAACTCCATATGGAGTTTCTATGATGTCCATCATCTTTCCTGGAGTTTATTAGTGCCAGCAGGTATGTCTCATTGTCATGAAAAGTCTAAGTTCTTAAAACATTTTAAATGCCATGTTCTGTAGGTCTTTAAAGTATTTGAAGATTACATATCTATCTGAAATATATCTTGTATACCTAGAAAACCTAACTAACATGACTATAAGTTTGACTATTATATATGACTATTAATTTGTATTTCTTAATTATATGTTACATTTTTAATTAAGCTGCATAAACATAATACCTTAAATAAGTGTAGAAATATACATATAGTATAACAAAATTAACTTTAAATTTGTATCAATAAACTAGCATCCATACCAATGTAAAATATTTTGAGTTTAACAGTTGTTTTTTGGATTAAAGTAGATTCAATAATCTACCCTTTCCCCCCATCATTTCTATTTTATACCCCCTTTCTTCTTTTAGAAAGAAATTGACTATGACCAATAACAATTTTACCAACCCCCTTTAAATGAAGACAAATATTTATAACCAATATTTTGGGAATGTGGGCATAGTTTTCTAGATTACTTCCTGTTGATTGGGGGGCACTGGTAATCTTTGAGGGACCCTGAGAAAGATCAGGATAATTGTTAAGTCTTGACTGGAGTACTTTGTGAGGCTGGATCATCTCAGTCAGTAGCCTTGAAGCTGTTTTGGATACTGGATCAACTGGGCTGTTTTTATTGGTGTCTGGTCCCCTTATTCTGTCCTATAGTTGTTTTTAAATTTATTTCTTTATGCCTATAGAAAGGATTTCAGGGGGTCTTCCATGCTCAAACCTGATTTTCCTTAACCTGGAATGAATCCATAGTTTCTCATTTCTTGTGGAAATAAAAACAGAAACTGTCTCCCAAATTAATATATCATTTGACTCAAATTTTGAAGTCAAGATATTTTTAAAATATATAAGTTGGTTTAATATAGTAGCTCCTTAATCCAAGATCTCTTAGTAGTTATTATTTGCTCATTAACAGTCAAAAAAATATAATGACAACACAATACAAGATAGAATCCAGACTCTGTGTATTTTCCATCTTTACATGACTTTATATAGTTTTTATTACTCTATTTCTTTTTTAAGGATTTTATTTTATTATTTTTAAATTGTTTTTAAAATCTGTTACTGTCTCTACCCTTTTTCTTCTCTCTCCCAAGCCTATGTATATTCTTTTTTTTTTTTTATTTATTTTAATTTATTTTGCAATACAATTCAGTTCTACATATCGGTCACGGATTCCCTTGTTCTCCCCCCTCCCGTCCCCCTCACCTTCCCCCCAACGCCCCCCCCCATTCCCATCTCCTCCAGGGCAAAGCCTTCCCCACAGACTGAGGTCAACCTGGTAGACTCAGTCCAGGTAGGTCTAGTCCCCTCCTCCCAGGCCGAGCCAAACAATCCTGCATAGGCCCCAGGTTTCAAACAGCCAACTCATGCAATGAGCACAAGATCTGGTCCCACTGCCTGGATGCCTCCCAAACAGATCAAGCCAATCAACTGTCTCACCCATTCGGAGGGCCTGATCCAGTGGGGACCCCTCAGCCATTGGTTCATAGTTCATGTGTTTCCATTCATTTGGCTATTTGTCCCTGTGCTTTATCCAACCTTGGTCTCAACAATTCTCGCTCATATAAACCCTCCTCATTCTCGTTAATATTCTTAAACACACTGTAACCCATTTAGAGGGTTTTTGTTGTTGTTGTTTGTTTGTTCTGTCTGAATCTGTTTTTACTGTGCATCTGTGACCTTCTTCTCTGTCTGCATGAGCAAAACCTTAAACCCACCATGCAGTTCACAGCTGGGAGATGCCTCTCTATCCAGAAGCCTATGTGAGACTGCGGGAATCTGCCATGCTGTAGCTCAAGTCTGTACACTGTGGCCAGGGGATGTGTCTCTGTACCTCAGTCTGCATGAGAGACAGGAACTATGAAGTTGTTCTTGGCTTCATTTCTGTGTTCTAGAACCCCTTCCGCCAGTTTTTTTTAAAGCTTTCTTAGGCTTTCTGTGGATGTACGTGCCCCATGTTGGGCTGCCATATGTAAACAGGCATTTCCTGTCCTGACTGCCCATTACCAAATAACCACCTCAGAGGCTTAAAATTACTTATAAATGCTCAGTCAATAGCTCAGACTTGTTACTAGCTAACTCTTACACTTAATTTAACCCATGTTTCTATTTATGTTTTGCCATGTGGCTCATGGCTTGTTACCTCATCTTTACATGCCCTGCTTGCTCGGCAGCTGGCTGGCATCTTTACACCCCACTGCTTGCTTGGCAGCTTGCTGGCATCTCTCCTGACTCCCCTGACTCTACCCTTCCTCCTCCCATCATTCTTTCTGTGTCAGGCTGTTTGGCCAATCTCTTCTTGCTTTGCTATCAGCCAATCAGTTTTTTTTATTAACAATGAGCATAATCCACAGCATGTTGAAATTATAGAAAGAATAAAAATCTATCCCAATTACATAATCACTTTGGGTGACCCAAACTTCTTTTCCTTTAAATATGTTTTTTCTCTCCCCAGACTTTTGTCATCTCTAACCACATAGATGTAGGTCTCTATTGTGTCATGTCTGAACTGATCTTTTTCTTTCAAAGTAATTGGAAATGCTGTTTGTTCTGTAACCTAGCCCTTGCCTTATTGAAACTTATTTCCAATGTACTTCTCCAAAGTCTCCCTTAGCTGCCAGATTTATTTTCAGTCTGTGACTGTGCCATATCATTTTTTCTCTTCTCCTTTACCCTATCTGTTTTTCCATTCATTCCTTTTCCTACGTTGATTATTGTTCTATGTCTGCCTAAATCCTATGAAGACTATTGTCAACTATAACTTCTAACTCATTTATTCAATGACCATATAGTCACTGAGCAATTACTCTGTATTACACAGTAGAAATAGAGTGATGGAAGGAAATTTGAAAGAATCTAACCTTTCTCACTAACATGACTATTCAGCTGCTGTATGGATGATGAAGAACACACACACACAAATTAACACACTTTTGGTGACAGATTCCATTGCGTACATAGAGGGAGAGAAAAGAACATCAAGATCAAGTGGAATTAAGAATGATTCTACTTTATTTTGTGAAGCTAGGTAATGGTGCCATTTGATGAGATAGCAATGGAATGAAAACCACTAATGCAGAATTACTATTCTTCCCTCTCCCACAAGCATTACAGAATTTCTAATCAGAATGAAACCAGTTAGTATCTGCTGGTCATGCATCACAGGGAGGTCAGAGTTATGCAGGAGAAACTCCAGTTCATCGTGCAGTCCTGACTATGAGAACTGCAGGATAAAAGAGGGTTTATCATTCACACTCACCTCACTATTCTTTCCAATGCCAGTGTGACTTGAAGTTCCAGACAAAAGCAGGAGGATAGCCTGCTGATAGCCTGCTGAGGAGCAAATAATTTGGACTTTTCTTATATCAAATGGAAAAGGGATAATGTCCATCTTCCCCAAATGCCAGACACTAGGGACACTGGGGAATTTTCCATTGCATAAACAACAGGAAAAAGGCTCCCTTTGGTATGTTGATGCAGCCATGTAGTTCCAGCAAGTTAGCTTATCAGGAGACTAAGCAAGGGGATCACTTGAACCCAGTCTGAGCAGTATAGCAAGACCTCATCTCTAAAATAAATGGAGAGGGGAGATAAACGAGAAATCAAATCATATAATAGTCTTGATTTCTGTAAACAGTCCCTGTTTAACTTAATGAAAATAACTTTTATATAAGATCTTAGAACATGTGATATTTGAACTGTCCATGAATTATCTTTTCTTACCAAATGGTAAGCTCTTTGAAGACACACATATTTAATGATTTTCTCAATGGTCTACCACAGTGGGCAGTGTGCTGAGACTACTGGGCTCAAATTATTACATGAATGATTATGCCTTGTTACTACAGTTTAGGACCTGTTTATATAAATATTCATGAACACAAGAGTATTCAGTAGAATAGAAGCAGGAAATAAATTAAGGAATCTCTCTCTCTCTCTCTCTCTCTCTCTCTCTCTCTCTCTCTCTCTCTCTCACACACACACACACACACACACACACACACACACACACACACATACACACACACGCATCACAGTGTTGTCAGTAGTAATAACATTTCAACTATACTGTACCGATGTCTGAAATCATGAGCCCCTAGGGCAGTTCCTTTTCTGTTGCTGTGATAA
Source organism: Peromyscus californicus insignis (assembly GCF_007827085.1). NCBI lineage: Eukaryota > Metazoa > Chordata > Mammalia > Rodentia > Cricetidae > Peromyscus > Peromyscus californicus. The sequence continues at coordinate 42,505,440 of NW_026294595.1, read as the reverse complement.
AATATCCTGACAAAGCAACTTAAGAAAGAAAAGGCTTATTCTGGCTCACAGCTCATCATGCCTGAGAAGTCACAGCAGTAGAAGGGTGAAGCCACCCTGACATTCAGGAAGCAGACTGGTCCTATTTCATCCATACCCACAGGAAATACCCTCACACACAACCAAGGAACAACATGCCGGCAGACTGGTAAAGCCACAGAACATGTGGCAAAATATAATTTAATAGAAATGGGTTAATTTAAGTTGCAAGAGGTAGCTACTAAGAAGCCTGCCATGTGCCATGCAATTGGTAATGAATATAAGTCTCTGAGTAGTTATTTTATAAGTGGCTGTGGGACTGTGGGCCTGGCAGGTCCAGAGAAACCTTCAGACTACATGTCTGTGTGGGTGCTTAGAACTGAACCTGGGGCAGTTCTTCAAGAGCAACAAGTGCTCTTCCCACCGAACCATCTCTCTGTCCCCAATTGCTAGTCAGCCTAGCTGAAACAGCAATTTCAGACTCAATGAGAGTCCCTGTCTTAAGGAAATAAGGCAGAGATCCATGTAACAGGACACCCAAAATTGTCTTCTAGCCTCCACATGCATGAACACACTGACATACATATGAATACACCACATTCATTGCACATACAAAACCTGGGGATATATCTCAGTGATGGATTTCTTGTCCAATTTATGCAAGAGTCTGCATCCTATCTATAGCACAGAAAAATGATTTTGTGTGTGTGCATGTGTATGTGTGTGTGTGTGTGTGTGTGTGTGTGTGTGTGTGTGTGTGTGTGTATTTGTGTGTGGGGGAGAACGAGTGATAAAGTTTATCTTTAAATAAGTTTTAAGAATAATCCATACTACATATGAAATGATTTTTTAAATAAACTAAAGTAAATACCAGGCTGTAAGCAAATAGGAACTAAAGATTTTTCCTTCATTTTTTGTTCGTAGCTTTCACATTAGTTAATAGAATTTCTGTGTGGAGATGTAAATGACAACCCAGGGCCTTGTCATGGTTGCTAATCGTGTTAGAAATACTTCTCTATTGTGGCTTTTCAGATATCACAATCACCCACAAAGATGAGACGTGTGTTAGAATCAGAACTTGCAAAATCAGAGAAATGCTGTTATTGCTAAAACTAAATAAATACAGGCTAAATTGTTTGGGTTACCTGGTAAGATTCAGAGCCCATTTAGAATTTCACCTTTGTTTCTTTGTTTTCATAGCAGAGGATAGCAATGAAATATTCTCTGTCAGAGGCATTCTCCATTTTAAAGCGTCCATTTTAAAAGCAAAGAAAGTAAGTCCTTGACCTGTTCTGTTGCAAGACTCCAGCATCTTGGCTGGATGTTGCTGTTAGGGAAGAGAGGTATCTGCAGTAATTGGGCCCTATGGGTTTCTACTTGTGGAACAAAGAGGAAAAAATAATGGAACAGCTGGTGCTGTGGCCACAGGAACCAACCCCCAAAGCACTGTGTGCTGCTTGCTTGGCAGAAAGAACGCAGGTCAACGAGAACCCAGACAGGAGACATGATCATCGCACGAGCAAACCAGAGCCCAAGTTGGCATACTTCCTAGGATAGAGCCTTTTGCTTTTTCCTAAGATATAGGAATAACTTTCACGAGTATCAAATGATTATGAAGAAGAAATTTAAAAGATAGATTTTTGCCCTTTTTTTTCATTCCTGCTTTGAAATATTAGCAGTGGTGAGGGGCAGGGGTAAGAGGAGGGTGGAGGAAGGGGTCAGGGAGATCAAGACCTGCTGCTCAGCACAGCCAAGGGAGCCAGGAACTACTGAAATGTGGCCACATGGGTGGGGGGTGGAGGGGTTAGGGAATAGTGACTCTGCCCTGCAGGAAGTTGTGCTTTATCAGGAGTCGCCCCAAGGAAGGGGGTCATTAGGTATACTCTGGAGGCTGAAGGGCAGAAGGTTTGCTAGGGAGGCAAGGACCAATAGCAAGGAGAAAGGAGCTTCCCAGAAAGCTCCACCTTTAAACCACCAGCTCTCACTCCCTGTGTAACCCAGGCCTGAGTTGTCTCTCTGAGGAACATGGATCCTGTCCATCTTCCTGTGGCCCCTTCTGGCTGCTAAAGAGGAGCCGCTGGCAGGCTGGTCCCTTGCAGGGCCTTTGACGATCTCAGAAGCTGTGTCTCTATGCCCAGGGGAGCCAAATCTTCACTTCCTTCAGGGGTATGAGCAGGGACAGAGGCAGGGGCTATCAGAAGTGGGTCACACTTGTCACCCTCATCACATCCAAGGGCCTGGGGGGTTTCTCCTCACTACAGTCACCCAGATAAGATTGATGCACGTGACTAAGGAAACCCTGTCTGCCAACCCTGGCACCTGGGGTCCATGCCAGTGGTACCACTCGTGGCTGATTCTTCTACTGGACAGCAGCAGCAAGGGCCCCAGTGAGATCCTGCCCTCATCCCTAGCAATGGATCCCATCCCCCAGTCTACTACACCTCACTCCTGGAGGCCCTGGAAGCCTGGAACCTCCAACAGTGTGCAGCAGCAGTTCAGACATGAGTTCTACTTGGCAACCCCCAGCCTTAAGGAGCCAGAATACCATGGTGATGGGCAGATGCAGCTGATCACCAATCTCTGAGGCATCTCATGGACCAAGGGTATGACCATGCCAGGGAGGGATCCCAGAAGGAGTTCTGGTGGGAGTGGTTCCTGATGGACCTGGAGGCTGATGGAAAACTCTCTCTTCACCATGGCTCCACTGTCCCATCAGGATTAATTTTTTTTTCTATTTAGTTTGTAGCTTCTTGCATCATTTAACAGGTTCTATTTAGGCAACAAAACACAGTTTTATGATCTGTATTGTTTGTAAATGTCCTACAGACCTTTTGTTCTTTCCATGATGCAAAATATCCTGGCATCAGGAATGGATGGAATTGACCTGCCTTTTTGAATAAGATGAAATTTGTACCATGTCCTTAATTAGCAGTTATGGTTTTAGGACCTGCCAAGCAATTTCCAAAGCAGGTGGTGTGTCATCAGACAGTTCCACATTAAATAGATTAACATTCTGGACTCCTTTACATAGAGTAGATTGAAAGGGAAGTGGACTCTCATTTTCCTGTTGGTCTTGAGTTCCCGTCATGACTTCTAGCAAAACCAAGTTTTCACACCATCTAGAAAGTAGCTAGATATGGACAAGAGAGTCAACTGGGTTTCTTCCAGTGCAAATACCAGCTGTTACATTTGCTCTGTAATTGTCACTTTCCCAGCTTTATGTTATTAATTTCCATGGTGTGACAAGATGCCATGCCAAAGGCAACTTATAAAAGAAAGTATTTAATTAGTTCTCATGGTTCCAGAGAGTTAGCATCTAAGACTATCATGGCAGAGAGCATGTTGGCAGGCAGGCAGGCATGGTGCTGGAGCAGTAGCTGAGAGCTCACATCTTGAGACACAAGCACCAGGTGGGGATTTAAGTGGGAATGGTGTGGGCTTTTGAAACCTCAAAGCCTGCCCCTGTGACACAGTTCCTCCCACAAGGCAACACCTCCTAATCCTTCTCAAACAGTTCCACCAACTGGGGACCATGCAGTCAAGTGTATGAACCTGAGGGGGCCATACTCATTCAAGTCACCACAGCAACTCATAAGAATCATAACACTACCATAATACCCACTGCCTTGCCTGCCCAGCAAGTTGGATTTGGAAGAGTCCCAAAAAAACCTGGCTGATGACAACATCTGAGTAGCAGCAGGTGGCAGTTTCCTTCCTGACAGCAGCTTTACACTCTCTGTTCTAGATGAGTTAGCCTCACACATGGCTCCTACAAAAAGCAGAGTCTATACACACAAACCAGTGTGTAGAGGTTTGAATAACTTTCACTACCCAATGTCTTACTTCAAAGAAGTTAGAGGCTTATACTTTTTACAAATGCAGATTCATTTCCGTAATATTTTTCATAACTTAATTCAAAGTATTATGTTGTCCATTTAATTTCAGCCATTTGATAATTTATTTTTTATTTGCTATGTACCTTTCATAGATACTTATGTCTATTCAAGTTAATTTATTTTTTTTATTTGCTATGTACCTTTCATAGATACTTATGTCTATTCAAGTTAATTTATTATTTTTATTTGCTATGTACCTTTCATAGATACTTATGTCTATTCAAGGGCTATATGGCAAAACAACACTATGTATATTTATTTTTATTTTTCTATCTTTGTGTGTGTGTGTGTGTATGTGTGTGGGTGTGTCATGCATGTGTATATATACATGTTTGCATGTATATGGGCTCATATGTGTTGAGTCACGTGAGGCCCGAGGTGATGTAGGGAATCATCTCCAACCACTCTTCTTCCTTGTTTGTTGAGGCTGGGTCTCTCATCCAAACACCAGTACTACAAGTCTCTAACCACCTTGCTCTGAGGTCCTGTCTCCATCCTGTCTTCGGAGGCTAGAACTAATCACAAGTTGGTCACCACATCTACCTGGTGTTTCCACGGGTTCTGGGGACCAGAACTCTGGTCCTCACACCTGCATGGTGAGAACTTTAATGACTGAGCCCTCTCCTTAGCCCTATATATTTTAAATTAGAATGCAATATCAGTACCTCCTAGTATTTTGTCATTCTTGTACCTCTTACTATAGAAATATTTTTTAGGCATTCTTCCTCAAAATTTTAGATACTACCTTGGATAGTCTGAGTCTACAAAGTTATTTATCTGTAACTTAGAAAAAATACTAAAAGAGAAAGTATACAATTGAAAGCTTCTAGTATGGAGATGACATTTAGTATCAGACATGTAATTTTATTGGCTAGAATTGAGAAACTCATTCTTTAATAAAGATGTTAAAGGTATAATCTGTAATTTTACATCACCCAATTTCAAATTCAGTTTGCACTGGTTGTTCCTAGAGGGTACATTTAAAAGTACTGTGTGACAAGCCGGGCGGTGGTGGCACACACCTTTAATCCCAGCACTCGGGAGGCAGAGGCAGGCGGATCTCTGTGAGTTCAAGGCCAGCCTGGTCTACAGAGTGAGTTCCGGGAAAGGCCCAAAGCTACACAGAGAAACCCTGTCTCGAAAAAAAAAAAAAATACTGTGCGACTAATGAGACCCTGTCTCAGAAGTAAGAAAATAATAAATAAATAAGTAAACAAACAAACAAATAAGGCATGGTGGCACATGTCTTTAATCCAAGCACTCATTCAGAAAGAAGAGGCAGGAAGATCTCTGTGAGTTAGAGGCTAGACCGGCCTACATAATGAGTATAGGCTAGCCAGGGCTCATAGTAGGAACTTGTCTTTAAAAATAAATAAATAAATAAAAGGCAAATAACCTGAACAGTTCATTCTCCAAGAAAACATAAAAATAGATGGCAGATATAATCAAGTACAATAAAGTCCTCAGAAAACTACAAAGTAAAACCACCATGGACAAATCATTTCACACCTATGAAGATGCTACCATCAAAAGGCAAGAGAACACAAGTATTAGCCAAGGTAACCCTTAGTAGGAATGCAGATTGTCATCTATTATGAAAAAATTATAGAGTTTTTTAAAGCAGTTCAAAAAAATGACTACCACAGAGCCAGCAGTTCCTATCCAAGGTTTGTACCCAAAGGAGACGGACTGACCATCTCATACCCATATCTGCACACCGTGTTCACTGCAGCATTATCTGCATTAGCCGAGACAAGGAAACAACCTCTGTGTTTATCCACAATGAATGAGTAAAGAAAACAGAGCTTGTATATACAATGGAATGTAACTCAGCTTTAAAAAGAAGGAAACCCTGCCTTTTGACACTGTGCAAATGAGCATTATGCTAAGTGAAACAAGCTAGACACAGAATGAAAAAACAACTGCATGATCTTGCTAAGTATGTGGAATTTATTTTTTAAATACAAATAGATTCAGAGACCGGAAATGTGGTCATTGGGGGGAAGGTAGGGAGAAAAAGCAGAGGTGTGGGATGAGGATGCAGAATAGGAGACTAAGGGTCTTAACAAGGCAAGAGGTGGAAGGTGTAACAAGAAAGACTAATTAGCAACAGTGTCCTGTATTGGAGAATTGGGTTAAATAATAGAGATTCGGAAGTTCTTTTCACATACTCAAAAGTAAATGAGTTTTGTTCTAAATGTGTCCCATCATAATAACATGGTATCCACATGTGTTCCACAGCTCCATGTTGTAAACTTCGAATATACACAATGAGCTTTACTTAAAAAGAAAACTTTTATGATGTATGACAAATGTTTGTCATAAAATTTTAATGTTTTAGTTAGCATTTAGCACTTGACATGATGAGGAAAATGTGACAGTGAATTTTAACATTTACAACAGTTGTAAAGTTTCTAGTGAGAATTAGTTCTACTGAAGGGGAAAATCTCTTCCCTTTTGAAGTCAGCCCATGTCCCTGTTTTTACAATAAACAACTCCACTATCCATAATTTTCAATCTGATATTTGCCCCTAGGTTGGATTTACTGGCAATGAGTTGGGGGAGTGTAGCAAGTCACAGTCATTTGGTTCTGCTGTCAATTTTCTGGGGTAATTAATGCATTTAGCTTTACTTGAAAGAAGACTTAGAAACGGGATTTCATGCTAAGCCTGGGGGTTAAACTTTTCTTTCTGACACACACAGGCACTACTTTCAAACAGATGTGGGCGAAGAGGAAAGAGAAATGCCCATCCCATTTCCCAGGGTCCCTCTCTGTACACAAACAGCAGATAAGCCACTCAGATTTGAAAGGCCTTGTAGGGATACAGGAATTTCTAGATAGCATTAGGGAAGACGATGTGACTGGAAAAGTGGGTTTCAAGTTTTCCAGAAGTTCATCTTGTCGCCTGCTTTACTGTCTATTAATCTGCCCCTGCGCTCGCTATACGTTACTCTATTTTACTCTTTTTTCATTTGTAACTACTCCGTTGAAAAGGGAAAAACCTACATCTAAGTCTTTCTTTACCATGTTGTTTTCTTTGTTTGTCTTCACTGAACCTACATGTATGTATAGGTTTTAATATGTATAATGGAAAATACTTAAAACATTGGACTACTTTAAATATTTTACTTATTATTAGTGTGTATATGCATGTGTGATAGGGAGGTGGGAGAGCAGACATGCCATGGCCTATGTGTGGAAGACAGGACAACTTTGTACTGTCAGTTCTCACCTTCTGTCTTTGTGTCTGTTCCTGAGATGGAAATTAGGCCAACAGGCTTGCATTATAGGGTGGCAAGTGCCTTTATCTACTGAGCCATCCCCTCCCCCACAATAAATGTTTCTGTAATGCTTTTTAAAAACTATGTGAGGGGCTGGTAGGGGTGGCACACAATTTTAATACCAGCACTCGGGAGGCAGAGGCAGGTGGACCTCTGTGAGTTCGAGGCCAGCCTGGGCTACAGAGCAAGTTCCAGGACAGGCACCAAAACTACACAGAGTAACCTGGTCTTGGAAAACCAAAAAAATAAAAAATGAAAATAAAAAAAATCACAACTATATGAGGATGCATGGGATGGTCATGTCTGTAAATCCTAGCACTTGGGAGGGCGAGGCAGGAGAATTACTACCAATTAGATGCCAGCCTTGAATACATAGTGAAACCCTGTCTCAGAAAAACAAAACAATATAAAAAACAAAACCAAAGAATTCAGTCCTCTAACATTAATTTGTGTCTTGTCTTCAACACACAGGGTGCGCTCTGTGCGGCTCCTTTGATTTTTATCATCCCCTCAGCGTGTTATCTGAAATTATCCGAAGAACCAAGGACACACGCAGATAAGATAATGGCCTGTGTCATGCTTCCAGTTGGTGCGGTGGTGATGGTCGTGGGATTCGTCATGGCCATTACAAATCCTCAAGACTGTACCCATGGGCAGGAAATGTTCTATTGCTTGACATCTCCTGACAACATCTCCCTCACAAACATCTCCCATTCTCATCTTCAACTGACAACACAGCCTTCCCTTTCGAACCGCAGCATCTTTCAGTGAGTTGGCTGCTTTAAAAAATATGCGTGTTTTCAGAGACGCCGACGCCACCTCCTAATATCCACGTACGTCAGTCTCTTGGTCACTTGTGATCACTGACTTGTATCAAGACTTGCGTGTCCTTACTCTTTACAGTAATATGAAAAATAAAGAGATTTGAATATATATTTTACCTTAAACTGTGACAGACGTCTTTTCTTGTGACTGCACTAATCTAGTTGAGAAGGGCCAGTGAAACCATTAGTATCTGCTTTTAGTCCCCCAATCATTATTTTCTCGTATGTGAGCCACTGTATTGTGCTTTCAAATAAGTAAGTGATTGTACATTAGAACTGGGGATGGCTTCCTTCAGGACAAACCAAGTGTTTTGAGTGTGGAGCACTGAAGAGAGAAGGAAACACAACTCTTAAGTAGGACAGCTATCCCAGCAGCAAAGAGAAAGCTCTCTGCTGGAACCTGGGGAGCATCCCTTGTTTACAGGGAAGTGGGTCCCTGGATGAATAAGCAACAAGCCCCCTCTGTTAAGAAACACAAATAATAAAGTGGATGGGCAGAACAAGCCTGTGTAGGATATCAAAATTATCTCCAGGCTTTCCCATGCTGTAAGAATTTGATAAATATGCTATTTTAAAACTGAAACACACACTCTAATTGTTCTGAGGCAGTAGCCTAACACGTCAGTTACATTTCAGATTTCAACCTGCTGAGGCTGCAGCATGGCAGGAATATATAAGACCACCAGAAGCTGAACCAAGAGACAAGAAGCTTACCCTAAATCTGGGATTTAGGACAAAGCAGACATCCTTGCTGTTCCGGGACCTCAAGGAACAGTTGGGAGTTCTTATTGACCTGGTTTGGTTTTCTGTTGCTTTGTTTAGGAGATGTTTGTTTGGTTTGTTTGGTTTTTGAGACAGGACCTCACTATGCTCTCCTGGCTGGCTTGGAACTGGCTCTGTAGAGCAGGCTAGCTTCGAACTCATGGAGACCTACCTGCCTCTTCCTCCTGAGAGTGCTAGGATTAAAGGCATGTGCAATGACAGGAAGCAGGTGCTGCCACGGAGGTTGTCATGCAGGGTATTTACTGGGAATCCTAAGCAGTGGTGAAGGGGCAGTGAAGCAGACCTGATGATGAAAAGCAGAACTCTGATACAAGCTGATGGCCCTGTTCTGAGTACCCAAGTAAACAGCCCTGCAGCTGCCTCCACGAGTCATTGCATATGGGTTTCTAGGGAAGAATGGGCCCCTGGATTAGACAGCTATTTACCACGGAGCAAACTGAAAGGAACAGAGAGCTGGAGGCTAGGCATCTATAGCATTCATCCTTAGGGATACCTGGGAGGAACTGCTGTGTCTGCGACAGGCAACCTCTATTTTTAGTAAGGATTTCATGTCTTCATATCTTTAAAAATATGTAATAGGTAGAAGAAAATCAGGATCATCTCAATGGCTTCCTTACATCAAGTGCCACCAAGAGGGTAATTTTGACCCTTGCATCTATATTTCAATCAGTTTTGGCCATCCTGCTGGTAAATTATGAGATGATATCACAAGCAGATTTAATATACAGGCCACATATCCCCCAAGACATATATATATATATAACAGTTCTACAGTAGTTTCAATCAAGTGCTGAGCCTTGAGTCATTGAACAGCAGAGTAAGAAAGGCCTGAAGCACTGGTTCTCAACCTTCCTAATGCTACAACCCTTTATACAGCCCCTCATGTTGTGGTGACCCCAACCATAAACCTTGTTGCTGTTTCACAACTGTAATTGTTCTACTGTTATGAATCATAATGTAAAAACCTGATGATGCAGGGTATCTGATATGTAAACCCCGAGAAACAGTCATTTGCCTCTGCCCCACCCCACCCCCATCCCCGTTGAGAACTGCTGGCCTATAGGGAGTTGGATAGATGGTTTAGCATTGGGAGCACTTGCTGTGGGATGGTCTGTATGTCAAATGTGTTGCTGATTGGTCAATAAATAAATCACTGATTGGCAGTGGCCAGGCAGGAAGTATAGGCGGGACTAACAGAGAGGAGAATTGAGAGAACAGGAAGCTGGGTGAGGGAGACACTGCCAGCCGCCATCAGGACAAGGAAGATGTAAAGTCCCGGTAAGCCACAAGCCACGTGGCAAGGTATAGATTAATAGAAATGGATTAATTTAAGCTGTAAGAACAGTTAGCAAGAAGCCTGCCACGGCCATACAGTTTGTAACCAATATAAGTCTCTGTGTTTACTTGATCGGGTTTGAGCGGCTTGGGACTGGCGGGTGAGAGAGATTTGTCTTGACTGTGGGCAAGGCAGGAAAACTCAAGCTACAAGCACTTGCTGCTCTTCCACAGGACTGGAGTTCAATTCCCAACACCCACATCATGCTTCTCATACCTATCTGCAGCTATAGTTCCAGGAGATCCAACACCTGGCCACCTTGGGTATTTATGCTCATATGTACTTATCTGTAGCTGGAGTTATCTCCAGTCCCGGCCAGACCCTCAGCCACTCAGACCCAAATAAACACACAGATGCTTATATTATTTAAACTGTTTGGCCTAACGGCTCAGGCTTCTTGCTATCTAGTTCTTATATTTTAAATTAACCCATTTCTATTAATCTATAAGTTGTCATATGGCTTGTGGCTTACCAGTACTTTACATTTTACTTCTCATGGCGGCGGCAGCTGGATAATGGAATATTTTCCCTGAGTTTTGTCAAATGCAAATGGACTAGACATTGTTGAGGTATTTATTGCTTGTATATATTGTATATAGTTATTATACTTATTGTATATAGTTTTTCTTATATTAGTTATAGCTTTTTTTCTTTTTATTAGAATAAAAGGGGGAAATGTGGTGATATTTTAATTGTGCTGAAATGTGATTTTATTTGTGTGTTAATAAATAAAGTTTCCCTGGAGATCAGAGGTCACATAGTGAGGTCACATATCGAGCCATAAGCAGAGTCAGGCAGTGGTAGCCAACACCCTTAATCCAATCACATGGCAGGTAGAGTCTCTGTGTGGTCAAGGACACAGTCAAGTGTGGTGACATGCACCTTTAATCCCAGTACCAACCATAGAGACCTGGAGGTCTGTATAGACAGGCAGTGACGAGGAAGTCATGTGGCTGGGCTTAGAGCCAATGAGAAGGCAAAACAGGAAAGCAATAAAAGCGCAGGTTAGACAGGAAGAAACTCTCTCGTGTGGGAAACTATGGCATGGTAGTAAGCTAAAGAGTAGTCAGTGGCTCTTCGCTAACTCTCTGATCTCTTCAGCTATTACCCCTGTATTTGGCTATATTTTTTTTTTCTTTTTTTTTTTTTTTTTTTTTTTTTTTTTGGTTTTTCGAGACAGGGTTTCTCTGTGTAGCTTTGCACCTTTCCTGGAACTCGCTTTGGAGACCAGGCTGGCCTCGAACTCACAGAGATCCGCCTGGCTCTGCCTCCCAAGTGCTGGGATTAAAGGCGTGCGCCACCACCGCCCGGCGGCTATATTTCTTATTTACTAAGACTGTTTAGAATTTCGTCTACACTTGCCCACACTTACACATATTAAAAAAAAAAATACAAATGAGTCCTCAATAAAGAAAGACCCAAAGAAACCCCAGGGATGTACTTTAACAGGCCCAGGGACTGGTAGTGAGTTTTCTTCAGTAAAGCATCATCTACAGGAATACAAGCTCTGTTGACTGTATGGTTTTCCAATATTTAATTTATACATTTTTACAGTCCCATTAAGAGCCATACATCTAAACCAATATGCCGTTTTTACAATAAGTACACACTTTTAGAATGGTGCCTCTTAAAATAGTTACGAGGATACTCTCATCCCACGCTAATAAAACATATAAGATGTTTGCAGCAGTTTATCCATAGATTACTAAAGACTGGGAACCACTGACCTGCCCACTCACTTATTAGAAAATGTCATCAGAGATGGGTGAGACTACCAAGAATGAATGAACTACATCAAGGATAATGCAATTTAATGCCTAACAATCTTGTACTTTGGGTATTACTTCAGACATGTTAACCTTAAATCTGCAGCTAGACGAAAGTCCCCTGGTAGGAACCAAATACATCTTTAATATCCAATAAATAGGTGTTTATTTGTTATTAAACAAATGAAGAACAGAAGCACCTTTGACCCAGTTATTGAGAGCATGTATTGCCAACATCTTTCACATTATGATAGGATAAAGCTTAGGGATTCACAGCTATTCTGGAGGAATGCAGAGCAGCAGGATGGCAAAATAAAGCCTAACTTCCCATCCCCAAGAGTCCTGCCTTCATTTAGTAAGAGATCTCTACCAAAGCTCATTCCTTCCATGATGCTGATAAAGCAGCTCACAGGCTGTCATCGAATTCATTAAGATGCCACGCCTTTAAACTTCTAAAGTGCTTCCTAAAGTTTAAAGAGGTGTTGATGAGAATGGTGTTTGGACACACTAAAGCACACATCTAGCAGCACATTTCTGTGAAGTATATATACTTCAGACCTCATCTGTATCCTTTAGGAATTGTGTTCCTAGCCAGCTCACTCAGAATCTTTCATTTTAGTCCTGCCTGGAATCATATTCAGAACTCAGAGCAGGTAATGTTCTTCGATTCTGGACCATTTCCAGTGACAAGCAGCATTCATCACCTCTTTTTTACCTACAAGGATTCTAAGTCTAGGTTATCTGAGACAATCTCAACTATTCCTCTGCTAAAGTCACACATTCACTTATAGGCAAGTATGGAGCTGCAGGTTGATGTGCTAATGTCCACCAAAGAAAGCAGCCCGTGGGCCAGGTGTGCTGGTGTGCTGGTGCTTCTCTCTAGTCCCAGGAGCCAGAGGCCAGTGCCTCTCAGGACTTGTAGTTAACTACAACCATTAGACACCCTCCTTCAGGAATGTGTGTGTGTGTGTGTGTGTGTGTGTGTGTGTGTGTGTGTGTGTATCTCACCAGGCTAAGTTTTATATATATATATATATATATATATATATATATATATATATATAGAGAGAGAGAGAGAGAGAGAGAGAGAGAGAGATTTATTATCTATCTATCTATATAGATAGATAGATAAATTTTATATAGATATAGATATAGATATCACCAGGCTAAATGACATGGATATATAATCCTAGCTACTCAGGAGTTGAGATGAGGAGGATTACCAGTTCAAAGCCATCCTGGGCTACAGGGTAAAATCAAGCCAATCTAGGCAACTTAGTAAGACCCTGTCTCAAAAGAAAAAATAAAAAGAGGGCTAGGAACGCAGTTCCACTGTAACCGAGCATGTGTGAGGCCCAAGGTACAACACCCAAGACAGAAGAAAAAAAAAAGAATTTATATATTCTAGAGAGTACATGCAGAATTTACCAGAAAAACAGAGCAAACATACAGAATGGACGAGAGACACCATCAGCAGGAGAACATGCTGACTAGACAAATGCCCACGAGAGCATTGGCTTTCCAACTTCAGCATCTGCCAGAATCACCGGGAAGCCTCAGTTCAATAGATAATCAAGCTTCTCCCCAGGGTTTACTTCTCTCTTGTGGGGCTTGAAAATTCACATGTCTGAAAAGTGGCCAGGTGATGCCCAGTAATGTTGGTAAAGGACCGCATTTTTATAAGCTTAGGGTTTGGGCAAAGAAAGTGCTAGATGAAGACATTTGCTCACAGGCACAGAATGCCAGATAGACATCTGTGGAGGAGTTAGGACAAAATACCAGCATGATGTAGGGAGGGGCAGGGGAATTAGGAACAAAGGGGAAAGAGAGGCTGTAGCCTAAAGTCAACACAGCTGTAGTGGCGCAGCTGGAAGCCTGCGTCCCAGCCTGCCAGCTGCAGGGAGTCTGGGCTTCATAGCCCTCACCGGGAGATGGGAGAAAACACACCAGTTCCTCAAAAATATAGAATGTTAGGTTCTAAGGCCTTAAATTCTCAGTGGAATGTCCTGCTTCAAATATTATACAAACCATGTGAGTAAAACTGGTTTGTTCTTGATGAGATCATGCAGATAAAGAATTCATGCCACTTTCAGTTATAACTATTTTTCCAGGGATGTTTGTTCCTCTACCATATAGATTATCATTATGCATTTTCATTGTATTATTATTCATTTATAGCAGTGTGTAAGTGTCCCATTAAAGCAAAACTATACTGGCCAGCTAGCACCGGGTTTGGTCTGTCCTTCATTCTGAATTCTAACTTGATTCCAATCTTCACCAAATTACAACCAGACATATGAAAGACACCTAATCTGAACATTTTGTCTTCAGACTCTTTGTTCTCCAAAACAGTGTGTGTCTCCCCTTAAAAACCGCCTCATTAAACCTGCATTTTGGCAACATCATTTGGTTGTTCAAAATCTTTCCTTGAGACTATCCTAGGATAAAGTACAAACTCCACAGGAACTATTCAAATTTTGCACTACATGGCCACAATACTCCTGTCTGGCCCACTGGCCATGACTGCAAGAGAAGGATCCCTTTATTCCAACACCAGTGAGTATTTCTTTGCACTGAAACTATTCTGACTACCTTTCAGACTTGACCCTCAATTCTGACACTTCTCCCATTTGAAATGCCCAACCCCACCACCACCAAAATCCCATCAACCTGTCAATCTCCTCCAAACGCCCTCTTCTGCAGCCCTAACTGGTCCTCCTTTGTAATTCTGTAATGTTTGTCATTGTGATAACAGGAAGGAACCTGGTCTAGCCAACCAGGCCAAAAAGTCCTTGGAAACAGACTGTGTCTTTGTTGTTGTTGTTGCTGCTGTTGTTAACTTTTTATTCATTTTACATACCAACCACAGTTCTCCCCCCTATCCCTCCTCCCACTCTCCCCCAACCTTCCCTCCCATCCCTCTCTCCCCATCCACTCCTTCAAAAGGGTAAGGCCTCCCATGGGGAGTCAATAAAACCTGGTACATTCAGTTGAGGCAGGACCAAGCCCCTCCTCCTGCATTAAAGCTGTGCAAGGCATCCCACCATAGGTCATGGGCTTCAAAAAGCCAGCTCGAGAGATAGATCCTGATCCCACTGCCAGGGATTCCTCAAATAGACCAAGCTACATAACTCTCTCCCATAAGCAGAGGGCCTAGTTCAGACCCATGCAGGCTCCACAGCTGTCAGTCTAGAGTTCGTGAGTTCCCCTCAACCGAAGAATGGATGAAGAAAATGTGGTACATTTACACAATGGAGTATTACTCTGCTGTAAAAAACAATGACATCATGAAATTTGTAGGCAAATGGATGGAACTAGAAAATACCATCCTGAGTGAAGTAACCCAGACTCAGAAAGACAAACATGGTATGTACTCACTTATAAGTGGATGCTAGATGTAATGTAAAGGATTACCAGACTACAACCCACAGTTCCAGAGAAGCTAGCTAACCCTAAGAGGATCACCCTGGGAAGGGGAAATAGATGTGACTGTGTTTTAAAAGCAGGTTCTCTATAACCTGTAGCACTACGCCTTATAATAATTACTAGGTAATTATTTGGCATGAATCTTATAGTATGAAAGAGAAACTGGTTAAAAGTATCAATAGCATCAAAATATTTTTATTAGATTTTCCCAACTATAATGATTGTCATTCAATAAATTTTATGTAAAATAGACATTTATCCAAAGAGCTGGTTGAGATAATTAAAGTGGGCTTCTTGTTTTGCCTTACAATGTATAGAACTGTCAAAACATTCCGTGTAATAGTCTTGACTGTCACAAGCACACACATCCTAACCTGTGCTGATCTCTTCAGCTATTTCTACTGATGTGACACTAAGAAGTAAGGCTTTGCAACAAATGACGTGATGTAAGAAAACTTCCTCAAGTGATAGCTCAGTGGAGAGTCTAAAATTTGAAAGACTTTGAAATTTCTTATTTCTAAGGCTACGTATTTATCATTTCTTAAATTTGGTTTTGCCCAAGGATAAGAAGACTAGTTCCAGAAGAAGAAATTCAGCTCAGGCTCCTTAGATCAACTCCCATCATTGCTGACCTGGTTAGGTTCTGGGGAAGAAAAGAGCAGAGCACCCTTTGAGAAAAAAATACAAACTATTTTATCCCAGAAAAGCAGACTTTGGAAAATTTCTGACTCATCTCATATCATTTAAAAAAGAATTTCCTAAACTCTATGTTTTAACTATGGTTCTCTCTATGAACAGCAATGTGAACTAAAGATTGAGTTCATGTCCTTGGGTTTGATGTTCTCTGCTGTCTCAAAACATTGCAAAATGAGTTCAGTCTCCACCCCTTTCGTTTGTGTTTTGTTTTGTCTTTGGTTTGTTTTGAGACAGGGTCTCACTTAGCCCAGGCTGGCTTCAAATCAGCTGTGCAGCTGAAGATGACCTTTAACTTTTCTGATCTTCCTGCCTCCACCATTTGAGTGATGATGGGCATGTGCCACTGTCCTGGGGACACTACCCCAGAATCATAAATGAACATTTATTTATTTTTCCACAAAATCAGAATTTATTGAACAACTGTTATTCAATAAATTTGTAAGGCTTAGCAGTTTCAATGACAGTGAATTCTTAGCTGTGCAAGGCGAGTGCCAGCTCTTTTATTCCAATCTTAATTACTAATAACCCTCATATCACACAGCACACGGTAAATACATTTATATGTCTATATGCATATATATATGGTTTACAAGATGAATCCAGGTTAAAGAGCCTTTAGTGGAATTCAAGAGGATTCAGAAGTGAGAAAGAGTCTGTAATGGTGAGATTCTAGACAGACAAACCAGTGCCGTGAGGGACCTGCCACAAGAGCTGCTGGAGTCAGCTTTGAGAAAGAAGCTGCAGAGTTCAGCTGCCAGAGGGAAAGCAGGAAGCAGAGCAGCAGGAAGCTGGAGGTCAGGTCTGGGTCTAGATGGGCAAACAGTGAACAGGTGGGCAGGCAGGCAGGTGGGTGGGCTACATTAACAACAGGGGCCACAGCTAAGCTGAAGCTCCAGGAACAGTTGGGGAGTCCTTGGTACTCGACACATACCACGTAGCAGATGATAGGTTGGTGTGAGGCCACATCATCACACAGTGAGGTGCCCACTACTTTATGAAGCCCAGGTGAGATAGCACAGACCCTTTCCTCGGTCAAGATGTCAAGCATGTCTGATAAGTTCTGGGGCCTGGTTTCCTTGATATGATTTCAATATACCCATGTGCCTCCAAAGTCTCAGTTTACCCCATTATACTTATAGGATAGCTACCTTTCTATTTCCAGGAATAAGTCACATATCAGGCTATGCTGAATGAGTGGTGAGTCATCCTTCTCCCTCAAAATGGAGCCAAAATTGCTTATAAATGGAATCTTCTAGAGTAAAGCAGAGCCTAAAAAAAACCACCGTTTTATACAACATGGAGTAAATTAGAACAGGGTATAGCATGATTTCAACTGTCATTATGCCAAGTTTTTTAGTTAGGGTTTTTTTTCAAGCTTAAAAATAGACAAGAGAAAAAAAAGTAGGTTTAAACATTGAGGAAAATTGGGCTTATGAAACCTCAGGGTTTATTGAAGGGCTGTTTGATTGCAGACACACAGCAGGAGATGTTCCCTCAGAGACAACATGACCTTTCAAAGTACACTTTAAAAAGAAAAGAAGCAATTAAAAATGTTAGATCCATGTAAAAAGTTTCCTAGGAAAAAATAATTTGCTGTGTGAACCTTAAGTGTCATCTGAGAATGCCTAGTTCCCAGATGATTTATTTAAGCTGCATCTTAAACCCCATCCTACAGTTCAGAGGGGCCTGCACTGTATTTTCTTCAGTTTCTGGCTTTCTTTCTCATGCTTTCTTTGCTGCCGTAGACCATAGCTGCTCTCTCTCTTGCATAATAGTCTCCACAATACTCTAGACTGGTGGTTCTCAACCTTCCTAATGCTGCAACCCTTTAATACAAGTTCCTCAAGTTGTGGTGATCCCTAACCACAAAATTATTGTTGTTGCTACTTCCTAACTGTAATTTTGCTGCTGTTATGAATCGTGATGTAAATATCTAATATGCATGATCTCTGATATGTGATACCTGTGAAAGGGTCATTTGACCCACAGTTTGAGAACCACTGCTTTAGACAAGAACACACAACTCTCCCATTGTTTCCATAAAAAATGCACTCACTTCAAGAAGTGTGTCCATTTCTATTTGCTGTCGCCTCTTTTAAAGCTTGAATCCTTTTGAAGGTCTTTCCACTGAAATCAGACTTTGTGGTCCAAGCTTCACCTCTACTCTTTCCAGTTTTCAGTTTCTGAAATGAACAAGGAAATATTTTCTCTTATCTTCCTTGAGGAGTTCCCAGTACTTGCAGCCTCCAGAAGCTCCCTGCCTCTCAATACACCCATTCTTTACTTCACACCTTATCATTTTCACTTTCCAACACAAATGGTATTTATTCTCCTTTTAGGAATGATTCAGATATAAGCTGTCAATAGAACTGTTTTTCATTCCTTGATATACATATACTTGGTCATTTCTGAATTGGTCATACATATTCTGAATTACATTCCAAATAAATGAGAAACCCAGGAGCCTTCCAGTTTACATAGAACCAAAGCCTGGGCTCATAGCTTTAAGTGCAAGCTGCTCCTTCCAGACAGTAATGGGGCTGAGTAGCTACCGTGACGTTGATCCAATGCACTGACCCACACAGTCTAAACCGTGCTCTCTCAGGCCCCAACAGCTTTTCTTCAGCTACGGTACTGTTTCACCTAACACTGTCCATTCTTTAAACACCAGCTGGATGTCTGCATGATTTGTCCCCTGGATAAAAATAGCCTCACAGAATTAGATTAGTACATGCCCAGCTGTAATGGATCATCATCATTATATCGGTGACTGCACTCTCTAAATTCATCTACTTTTCAAAATTAGCATCTGTAGAAAGCTAGTATGATATCAGACATATTGTTGATTTCCTTGTGTAAAGCAGACACTTCTGGGCTGTGGCTGTGGATGTAGCTCCGCGATACTTGTCTAGTAACCGCAAGGCCTGGGGGTTCAATCCCCAACACAGCAGGATAAAAATGGAAATTCTTAAGAAAGCATGAAATACGTACCTTCATTAACATTGGAGAATAATTTAGAAGATCAAAAGTAACGCTTAGGAAATCCGATTCTAAGACAATAACACTGCTGCTGCCCTGTCCCCATGACTCCAAACTCCAAGAGAATATTACATTGGTGCCCACCTCCTCCTCTCTGAGTGCTCCCTAGCCTTTGCTGCAGAGATAACATTTCTTCTTCTGCAATCCCTGGATCTGATGGGAAATGGAACAACCCAGTGTGAATAAACTTTGTGGGGCTTTATGGCTGACCACGGTTAACATGAGATGCACCTTAAGTTAGTGAACCTTCTGTCCTGGGTAACTTAAACAGAGGTTTGACGGGTGTGATATACAAGTAATGAGTGTAACACTCTGAAAGAAGGTCTTCCCGGTGCTGAACATCTGGCTTCTGCCTAGTGTGTCTGTTGAGATTAAACACAGCTGTTACTCCTGGTTGCACGACCTTTGAAAAGTACATGGTTAAACAAGAAGTCCATGGCGATTAAACCACTAAGAGCATGAACCATGGCCACCCACTTCTTCCTTCCTTTCTTCCTTTTATATGTATATGTATGTATGTATGTATGTATGTATGTACGTATGTATGTGTGCATGTTTGTTTTTATGCACAAACAGATGTGTATGTGTGTGTGCATGTATGTGCAGGCCAGGGGTTAATACTGAGTATTTTTCCTTTGGACAACTATCTACTTTTTAAGAACATATGTTTGTTTGTTTAATTTTTATTTTATTTTGTTTTCGAGACAAAGTCTCTCAATGGAACCTGGAGTTTTCAGGATTAGATGAGGCTGGCCAGCCAGTGAACCCTAACTATCCTCCTATCTCTACGTTCTCAGTATAAGGATTGTAAGCACACACCACTCTCTCTGGCCTGCCTCCCTCCATGTCTGTCTGCTTGTCTGTCTGTCTGCCTGTCTGTCTATCTCTCCCTCTCGCCCCCTCTTTTCCTTCCTTCCTTTCTTCCAACAGCATCTTATTAAGTAGCCCAGGCTGACTTTAAAATTCTGACCCTCCCGCCTCAGCCCCCAAAGTACTATTTTCATTCTTATGCAACCAGAACTCAGCCCAATTCACTTCTTTCTAGAACTCAGACCACCTCATACAAAATAAGAATTAAGAATATATGGATTGGAGCCGGGCAGTGGTGGCGCACGCCTTTAATCCCAGCACTCGGGAGGCAGAGCCAGGTGGATCTCTGTGAGTTCGAGGCCAGCCTGGGCTACCAAGTGAATTCCAGGGAAAAGGCGCAAAGCTACACAGACAAACCCTGTCTCGAAAAATCAAAAAAAAAAAAAAATATATGGATTGGACCATGACAGATGATTTTATAGGGGGATAGGGTAAGCAAGGAAAGAGAATAAACCATGGGGTAGATTTGAACAGACTAGGAACAACCAGATTGCTGTGGTTCGGTTCTTAAAGTTGTAATCCACAGGGAACTCTTGGACAACTTCCTCTACCAGTGGTCCATGTACAGGAATTGTTGAGGCTCCGGTGTGCAAAATCAGCTCTCACTCTTTTCCTTCTAGTAATCTTTCTTTCCTGCTTTTCTCCTCAATGGTGCGGTCATTTGCAAGAAACATTAAATTGCTTAATAGTTATAATAAATAGGCAAATAAATCACATAGTTGATCTTCTTCATTAAAAGGGAATTCCCTAAAGCAGAAAGGAGCCTAAGCTCAGCTAAGAATGTAAATACACAGAGCCAACAATTGGGTTCACAGGTTTGCAGCATCACCTATTGGATTAAGATTTGGGTGTTGGGGCTCAGCTAGGTGGTTAAGAGCACTAATCACTCTTCCAAAGGACCTGGGTTCAATTCCCAGCACTCATATGTTCACTAACAACCATCTGTAATGCCAGTTGTAGAGGATCTGTTGCTCTCTTCTAGCCTCTTTGGACGCTGCATGTATGTGGTACACAAACATACATGTAAGCAAAACCACCTACACATATAAAGATCCGGGAGCTGTCTGTCCTTCGGGAACTCGCAAAGTATGGTCTGGACCAACAGCTCTAGCATCACCCGGATGCTCTTCAGAAATGCTATGCACTTTAGACATTTAAAGTTTTACTTGCCAATTTACCTACATAAAGCTGAGGAGACCAGGACTTGAACCACAAAGGAGTCAGACTGAGATGGGCCCCTGAGGTTTCCTTGGTCCTCTGTGTACAAAGTGTGCTGGTTTGAATGAGCAATATCCCTCATGGATTCCTGGATTCTCAATTCTCACACTTGGTTCCCAGCTGGAGGTGCTGTTTGGGGACATTATAGAATGTTTAGGTGGTGGAGCCTTGCTGGTGGAGGTATGTCATAAAAAGCAGGGTTTGAGAGTTCAGAGTCTCACCCACTTCCTGCTCTTGCCCTTTCTTTCCTGTGTATGGATGGAAACATGATTGACATGCAGTGTTTTGTTCTTGTCTCCACACTATGCCTTCCAGGCTAGGGGGACTCTGTCCTTCTGGAACCATAATGTAAAAAAAAAAGCCTTTGTTCTTGAAATTGCTTTGGCCATGGTATTTTATCACAGCAACAGAAAAATAACTAAGACACAAGGGTATGTCTCAACCTTGCCACTATTTGTTTGGTTTTGAACTTTCAAAAAATGTTTAGGTGTGTGTGTGTGTTAGGTGTGTGTGTGTGTGTGTGTGTGTGTGTGTGTGTGTGTGTGTGTGTGTGTGTTCAGGCATGAATATGCCATGGCATGCAGAGGACAACTTGTGGAGTTGGTTCTCTCCTTTGACCTTTATATGGGTTCCAGGGATCAAACTGATAAGTTTTTTGCACCCTGATAGGCCTCTCCGCTGACGCAGCAAACCAAATCAGACTGAACTGGAAAAGCCCAGGTTTAATGGGTAAAGTGTTCCCAGGTGATTCCCTTTACCCCTAAAATTGAATTGGAAATATCTGCACAAATTTAAAACTATTTCATCATCAAAATCTTTAAAACATGTTCTCTAGTTATGTTTATTGCCATGAACTAGGAACTATAATAAATGCATAACTCACTGAACACATCACCAACATTTTAGTTTACAAATATCTTTCTCTAGAATGCTTCGGAGAAATTATAGGCACTGGTGCAGAAAAGTATGATATGAGAATCTGTCATCATTTACTGAAGGAAAACAAAGATGCACAACTCCTGATAACACGTCAGTCAGCCAGAAGTGCTTGCTTTTGTTGGCCAATGATGGGATGACATGGAGTGTCAGTCAGAATATTAAGTGTTTTAAAACATAACCTAGACAGTTTTAAAGCAAAACTCATTATCTTTTGAGGATTGGAGCAGTGGTTCTGAACCTTCCCAACACTGAGACCCTTTAATAGAGTTCCTCATGTTGTGATGACCCACAACCCTAGTTATTTTCATTGCTACTTCATAACTGTCATTTTGCTACTGTTACGAATCATAATGTGCATATCTGATATGCAGGATATCTGATATGTGACCCTTGTGAAAAGATTGGTTGACCCCCATGTGGGTCATGACCCACAGGTGAGAACTACTGGATTAGAAGCCCATGTGTTATTGGAAAACTGATTTTTTTGTTGTTGTTTTTGTTTATTTGTTTGTTTGTTTTTTGAGACAGGGTATCTCTATGTAGTTTTAGTGCCTGTCGTGGATCTCACTCTGTAGACCAGGCTGGCCTCAAACTCAGAGAGATCCGCCTGGCTCTGCCTCCCGAGTGCTGGGATTAAAGGCATGTGCCCACCACTGCCTGGCTGGAAAACTGATTTTAAGAGACAGAATCAAGCACAGCCTTTCCTCTACAAACTGTTTGAAGTAGGTATACAAACAATTGATGGAAAAAATTCCTTTCTATTCAAATACCAGTGATATTTGAAATATAAGTAAAAAGAAAATGAGAGAATTAAAATACCAATATTTTGTGGTTCTTTAATTAATAGACCTAAACATAGATCATCAATAGCTGCTAATATCAAAGAAGAAGAGCCTGATATCATCACCAACAGAAGATGGCAAATCCACTTATATAGTAGTCTTGAAAAAAAAGAATCAAATTTTAATTTAATTTAGTCTTTAGATCTAACTTCCAGTGTAAGTGTGTGTGAGAGACAGTGATTGAGAAAGTGGAAGTGGAGGTGAACCTGAAGATTAAAGAGTCAAAAGTCAAGCTGAATAATCAATCACAGCATACTATTAATCTTATCTAGCTCCTAATTAAAACAATCAGTTGGAAAAGGGGGAAGAGAGCATATGAAGATCTCAAAACTCATGAAATATTCAGTGCTATTAAAGGTAAGTTTCAGTTTCTGTGTATGAAAGTGATACTGTGTTTCTGTTTAGTGAAGGAGCTCATCTTTCCATATACACAATGGCCTATTTACGGGTGCAATGACACCTGAGATTGATTTTTAAGTAATCCGGGGCAACGAAGTAGAAGAGGGCATAAATGTAACAAAAGTGTCCATAAGCTGATGAGTTTTGAAATGCAGTGACAATGACATGGGGGTTTACTACATTGTCTTCTTTTGTAGATGTCTGACATTTTCAACAATACTTAACAAAAAAATCAAAACACTTTGGGAACATTGCTCAGGAAGGTATAGCGTAATCATAGCCACACTTCAGGACTATAGGGAAGAAGTTGCATTGAAGGCACAGAGAAAAGAGTGACTCTTTTGCAGACATGAAAAATGTGCTAGCTCTTTGCTCAGCCATGCCATAGCAGCTTTATTTGCAATAGCCAGAACCTGGAAACAACCTAGATGCCCCTCAACTGAAGAATGGATAATGAAACAATGGAATATTACTCAGCTGTTAAAAATGACGTCAGGATATTTGAAGACAAATGGATGGAACTAGAAAAAATAATCATCCTGAATGATATAACCCAGCCCCACAAGACAAACTGTAAAGTAAATCATGACCATGCTACAATCCACAGACTCAGAGAGGCTAGGTAACAAGGAGGGACCAAGAGGGGATACCTGGATCTTTCTGAGAAGGGGAAACAGAAGAGATCTTTGGGGTGGATTGGGGGTGTGTTGGATGGGAACTTGAGGGATTGGATCAGCTTAAGGGATAGATGGAGAGGGAGAGTAATAAAAGATGACTGGAAAGGGAGGGCATTTGGGGGTCAGGTAAAAACCTGATATAAGGGAAACTCCCACAAATCTACAAGGATGACCCCAGCTAAGATTCCTAACAATAGTGCGTAAGTAGCCTGAACTGGCCTTCTCCTGTGATCAGACTGATGACTGTCCCAATTGTCATCAGAGAGCCTTCATCCAGTAACTGATGGAAACAGATGCAGAGACCCACAGCCTGAGCTGGGGAATCCTGCTGAAGAGAGGGAAGGATTGTAGGAGCCAGAGGGGTCAAGGACCTCACAAGAAAACCCACAGAAACAACTAACCTGGCTCATAGGAACTCACAGAGTCTGAACCAACAACCAGGGAGCCTGCACGGGACCTATCTAGTCCCTCTACATATATGTTGCAGTTGTGTAGCTTGGTCTATTTGTGGGACTCCTAACAATGGGATCAGGGGCTGTGCCTAATGCTTTGGCTGGCTCTTGGGAACCTATTCCTCATACTGGATTGTCTTGCCTAACCTTAATACAAGGTGATGTACTTAGTCTTACTGGTACTTGATATGTTATGCTTTGTTGCTACTCATTGGAGGCCTGCCCTTTAATGAACAGAAACAAAGGAGGAGTGGATTGGAGAGGGGGTAGAGAGGGAGGGGGGAGGAAATGGGAGGGGAGGAGGGAGGTGAAAATGTGTTAGCTCATAATCTTGGTCACTCTAAAAGCAATGTTCTCATTCATGGAATAGCTCTGCTCTATTTAATAAAGAATAGTATATTATGATTGGATGGTGATGGCTTTTGGAACATATGTGATATTTTCTCGGCTACAAAAATGAAATCAATGCAATTTTTATTAAGTTTTGGTTACCACAAAAGGAATGGGTTTCACGGTAATATAATCATACCTAATACATAATTATGCATTGTTTTTACTTGCTCACCCCATCTTCTTTTGCCCCTCTCCTCAACTTCTTGCTGATTCTCATCCTCCTCACAAATAGTTGTCTCCTCTACTTTCATGACACATATTACCCTCTCGATGTTCCTCTTTCCTCTCCCTGTAGACCTCTTCTCCCCATGGTCCCCTTTCTGGTTTCATGTGCTACCCATAGATACATACATGTACTCAACATATATCTAGATATCATATGAGAGAAGCATGCTATTTGTCTTTCTGTGCCTGGCTTATTTTCTTTAAAACTCGATTATACAAACAAACAAACAAACAAAAAAGCTTTTTTTCCATTGTCTGTATCAAAATAAAACCACCTCCTTCCTTGTAGGTGTAACCATCTTATTAAATAAGAAACATAGAGCCAATGTAAAGATGAAAGCCCAAGAGGTCAGAGTAATAGCTAAGAGATAAAAACCTTAACTTTCACTGCCGCTTCTGTCCTTCTCAGCAAGAGAGCTACTTCCTGTCTGTTTGTCCTTTTTATAGACTTTCTATTCTGCCTTCTCATTGGTTGTAAACCCAACCACATGACCTTCTCGTCACTGCCTGTCTGTACAGACCTCCAGGTCTTCTATGGTTGGTGTTGAGATTAAAGGTGTGTGTCTCCATGCTGGCTGTATCCTTGAACACACAGAGATCCACCTAGCTCTGCCTCCTAAGAGCTGGGATTAAAGGCTGCACCACCACTGCCCAGTTTCTGCTATGGCTTGCTATTAGCTCTGACCCCCAGGCAACATTATTTATTAACATACAAATAAAATCACATTTCAGTACAATTAAAATATCACCATACTTCCTAGCCACTACCTGTCAGAAACTCACTGAAGTGAACAATGGAGGCAAGCTTTGTGCCTTCTATGAGAAGCACATGGCCACAGAAGTAGCTGCTGATGCTCTGGGTGAAGAGTGGAAGGGTTATGTAGTCTGAATAAATGGTAGGAAGGACAAATTCAGTGTTCCCAACAAGTAGAGTGTCTTGACCCATGGCAGAGTGCAGGGGTCTCTGCAACCACCACGAAGTCCATAGGAGGCAAAAAGGAAGTTTGCCTCAACACGACTAAGTAGCCGGTGCTAGTTCAAACTTTGAGAGTCTGATTCTGAGTAGTTTATTTCAGGCATATTTAAACACAGCACAATTTGGTGAAAACTTTCCTGATGACAATTAACTCAGTCAATCCTGTTAGAACAATAAAGCTTAAGACGTGACGACATTGACACTCTTTGTAAAGTACAAATGACACTTTCCATAAAGATGGGTTCTATAGATTGACAAGCTCATGATAAGGGTCTGGAGGAGGATCAGATGTAGTGTGGTTTCTATCAGACAGATAACACAAAGGTCACTAGGCTATTAACCACGTCAGCCCCTAGCCTTCTAGGTGGAAAAAACAGGTTATGCATCCCTCCCTTTGAAGGATAACACTGGGTGTTTAACATTCCTGATTCCTTTGGTGCTTATCTGTAAGCTCAAGAACCCACAGCAGAGTGTGTGCTGTTGTGTAAGGACCATTCTTGTCATAGATCAAGAACTGGAGAAAGGAAGACCAAGTCTGTTCGAGGATGCAGAGTAACTGCTCTCAATCTGGTTCCAGGAGAGAAAGGTATTCCTGAACTGACAGATACTACTGTGGTTGGGGCCCAAAAGAGCAAGCAAAATCCTAAAGCTTTTCCATCTCTCTAAGAAGATGATGTTTGCCAACATGATGTGAGAGAGCCGTTAAATAAAGAAGGTAAGAAGCCCAGAACCAAAGCACCCAGGATTTAGCGTCTTGTTACTCCACATGTCCTGCAACACAAATACTGCTGTAGTACTCTGAAGAAACAACTAGGAAAAACAAGGAGAAGGCTGCAGAATTTGACAAACTTTTAGCAAAGAGAAAGAAGGAAACCAAAGAGAAGCACTGGGAGAAGACTGCCAAGAGACATCGGCTGTCCTCACTGAGAGTTTCTACTTCCAAGTCTGATTCCAGTCAAATAAGAGTCCTTAAGAGTAACAAATAAATGATCAAACCTTGAAAAAAGAAAACTCAGTGAAACAACCCGATTAAAAATGGCCCCCAAAATAGACACCTCAGAAGTAGAGAAGCATATAGATCACAAATAAGGGATGAAAAGATGCTCCTGGTTTTCTATCATCAGGAAAATGCAAATTAAAATGAGATACCATCCCACACCCACCACGAAGGCCAAACTTTACGACAGTGCCAAACCTCGATAAAGATGGGGAGCCATAAGACTCTCATTCATTGCTGGTGGAAACTCAGATGATTCAACCCTTGGGAGACAGTTTGGCAGGCTTCTTACAGAACAAAGCATACACTTCCCACAGCATCCAACAATTGTGTGTGCCCTAGTAACTACCTAAAGAAGGTGAAAAGCTCTGCTCACACAAGACCTGCACACAGACCTATATAGCAGCTTTATTCATAACTGTCAAAACTGGGGTGCCAAGACAATTCTTTGCACTAGGTAAATGGACCAATAAGCTGTGATGAACATGATTTATTAGAAAATGGAATGCTTTATTTAGGGAGTATTACTCAATGATAAAACGAAATGAGCTATCAAGCAATAAAAATACACGGAAGTAACAAGATCACACTATCAAGTAAAAGAACAAAAAAAAGTAAAAAGCAACCTGAAAAAGCCACCACATACTATATGACTCCAGTGGCATGGTATTGTCAGAATACAGAAATACAGAAAACTGTAGAGATGGTCAGCACTTAGTGGTAACGAAGAATTAAGAAGGAGAGGGAATGACCAGGTGGAGTAGGGTACTCCTCTGTCTTTATGATACTTCATGACACTACAATAGTAGATACATATCACTATACCTTGGTCCAGTAACCGAGTGCAATCTGGCAGATGGATGAGAATGTATACAGTTTCATCAGCTGAAACAGCATCACTCTAATGTAGAAAGTTGACTATGGAGAATCCTTTACATATATAAGGTGAGGGGTATATGGGAAAATCTCCACGCCTTCCTCTTAATGTTGTCGTGCCCCTAAAATTGCTATAAGAATATAAAACCCAAAAAGCAAAATAGACATGAAAATACCATCATTGAGTGTTCTTTCTTAGCTCTGCTCTTTGTAACACTAAAAGTGAAGCTTTGTAGGATATAGCCCAAGAAAGATTAGCATCTATCCTTGGGAAAACATAATTATGACCTGCTATGACTTTTTATATAAGTATCGTTCACAAATACACAAGCACAGCTAAGTCTTACAGTGTCCAGATGGGACACCCAAAATGCACAGCCTGAATAGAACTTTCTCTTTTGGACGCCTCCTCTAATTCTTATTTTGGAAAGGTTTCTTCATAACCACAATGGTCAGGTAATCCCCACTAAAACCACACAAGAGCACCTCTTGTCTCTGATTCTTTTCACTTTTCTTCCCAGGCACACCCAGAAATGCTGCTCACAACAACATAGCATCCTTACGACACAGTGACACACACCACTCATTGAGGACCACAGAACTATAGGCTTAAAGAGTCAAAAAGGCTCCGGATTCCTATTAAAGTGTGAGAACATTTCAGAAGACAAAGTTTACGGGGTTGAGGTAATTTGCACGACAACAGTCTCACATTCCTCAGTAATGCTGGCACAGGTTTAAAGCCTTCCACAGTCTGTTCTTGGACAGCTTCACTTTCCTTTCCCTGGGAGGCAGCTGGCCCCTCCTTTGGACTTCACCCAAGGTCATTGTCCTTAGTGCTAAGCTTACCATCATTCCAGGCCTCTGTGGAGGTTTACTTCCACAGATTTCCTTGGTCCCTGGAGAGCCAGACTCCTTTCCAGCCCGAGGCCTACACAAATGCACTGGACTCCTTTCCAGCCTGCATCCTACATAAATGCATTGGACTCTTCACATGGAGACTATTCTAGCAACTCCTATCTGAGCTGAAAGCTCCCTGACCAGCCTTACTCCAGAGCAGGGGCACTACACAGTTTACAGAAGCCAAGTATCCTCATCTTTTCACAGATGAGCATAGCCTGTGTCTGTCTCAGTCATGTCACGTTTTGTTGTTGTTGGGTTTTTATTTCCTACACAGTTTACAAGAGGTAAGTATCCTCATCTTTCCACAGATGAGCATGGCCTGGGTCTGTCTTAGTCATGTTATGTTTTGTTATTGTTGTTGTTGGGTTTTTATTTCCTTTCCTTTCTCCTCTCTGTGCCTCAGTTTTACAGAACTTGTACGTGTCGATTGGGGTTCTCTAGAGGAAGAGAACCGACGGGATGAATATGGATGATATAGATCTAGATAGATACGTGTGTGAATTCACTGAAGTCAGCTTACATAGAAATAGTAACAACAGCTGAGATTTTCCCCAGAGAGACTGAGAACCAGGTAGTCGCTCCATCTACAAGGCCAGGTGCCTCAGCAGTCCCAGTCTAGTGGCAAAAACCTGGAAGTTTTCCAAGAGCTTCTGTTAAGTTTCAGACCCAGGACAAACGGCTGAGGTTCCTATGTAACAAAATCAGACCTGGCCTCCAGGTTCTCCCAGTGTTCCTCAGTCCCTACCTGTTATTGGGTATAGCTGATATACAACTGCTCCCTACCCTGAACTTATCCAGCCCAGTGGCTGGGCTGCCCTCCCGGCGCCAGAGGCTCTTCCCTATATAATCCAAATATTTTGGTGACCCGCCCCACTTTTTGTACCTTTGTCCTCCTGGCTGCTGCACCTGGTTCTCCTCTCTTCCCTTTCCCTTCCCCTCTCCCTCTCCCCATGTGACCCAGCTTAGTCTAGTCATGTCCACTCTGGGCAACTCCAGATGTGTCTGCCTCTACTTAGATCTCCCTTTTATCTACAGTAAACTTCCTCCTCTACCTTACCTA
Organism: Peromyscus californicus insignis; assembly: GCF_007827085.1. Taxonomy (NCBI): domain Eukaryota; kingdom Metazoa; phylum Chordata; class Mammalia; order Rodentia; family Cricetidae; genus Peromyscus; species Peromyscus californicus. Next base: position 42,475,550 of record NW_026294595.1, on the reverse strand, counting down.
GGAGCACTCATGTCCTTTCCGTTCCTTTTTTTTTTTTTTTTTTTTTTTTTTGCTTTGTTTTCATTTAGCTTCTTGTCCTTAGTTTATGATGGAGTTCGGCAGTGGAGGAATCAGCGGCAACAGCAACAGTTGGGTAAGTCAACTCAGCAGCACGCTTGAAGGCCAAGGGAGCAAAAGGTGAGCTGTCTTCCTTCGGACACGCCCAATTTTATCTGGAGTTTTACCAGAAGGTGCCATCCACAGTTAGGGCGGGTCTCCCCTTATCCGTTAAGGCAATCAGTCAGGGCAGTTCTTCAGTTGAAGCTCCCTCTTCAGGTGATTCTACTTTATAGGCAACATTAAGCTAACCACAATATGGATCATCTCTTGTAATGTCTCTGATTCACCTACTGGATTCTGTCCCCTCCACCCCTCCACACCAAGTGGCAATCCATTTCTTTGAAGATGCTCAAGTCTAGAGACACCCTTGGCATGGTAAACCCTGCCTCAAAGTGGAACCCCTACTACAGACTACTTGACCCAGCCAAACATGGGGATCTATATATTTAAACTTAAATACAGATTTCTGATAGCCAAGTTTATGCCTCTGTTGAGGAACTGAGCAGTCAGAGCCCTTTCTGGCCATCATCTCCTGACATTATCTCTTGGCTCTGACCTTTGCTCCCAATGTGGACTAGACCCTTTGGTCTACATAGAGCAGTCCAGTGCCACTTCAGATGAAGGGCTTTGGTTTACACGTCAAACTCTTGACAAATTTCTAAGCTTATTCTGTAGCATTCTGACGAAATAACATATACAACATTTCATAATTTTAATTTTATATATATTCTTAAATTTTTATTACACTGGCTTATTTATTGGGGGGCACATTTGTGCAATGGGGTTCAAGTGGAAGTCGGAGGGCAACTTAGAGGAGTCTTACCTCTTCCACCCTGGGGGTCCTGGGGATGGGACTCGGAGCACCTCTGCCTGTAAAGCCCTCTCGTTAGCCTGCACACTGTATTCTCAGTTTTTCATGTTATAAACCACTCTTTCAAATATATCAAATTCAGCCATAGACACATATTTCATTCTGAGTAACCTCACCTTGACTTTATTTTTCCAGGTTGTTTTTCACTTATGAATACAAGATATTATAAACAATTTTAAATTGTGTACCTGGAAGGAAATGCATCAAAATATTACATTTATGGAGCTATGTTTTCCTTTTTACTATTTATTTGTATTTTTAGAGATCATTACCATGAAAGTATACTAATTTCATAATAATAAGGGTTTTTGGTGTTTTAACACAGCAATAGAAAGCAAACTAGAAATAGATACTAAAAGTTTCATCAATTTTATTAAAAATGACAGTAACATTACCACTATAATAAGTATTCCAAAGGCTTTCAAAGGGGAGCATCACATGGTCTCTAGTTTACTTCACAATAAGTCATGAAATATGTAACTTTTATTTGAGAATTAATGTGTGCAGGGAAAAGAAACTGTATTTGAAAAATACTAGTAATGATAATAAATTTTGAATGCATTATAGACTGTGGGAGTCTATTGGGGGGTCTAGCTCAGACCAAAGGGTTCTTTTGGGGAGGAGAGAGGAATGAGGAAGTATTAGAAAGACAGGAGACAATAAGAAAGACAGAGACTCGGATAGCTTTGGGAGGGCCCTGGGTAAATACCCAGTCACCTTGAGGTTTATTCCAAAGGGCTTTTGTACAATGCCAAGGGGAGAGGCAAAAGACCTCCCCCTTTCAAGATCAAAGCACAACGTACAGCCAAGTGTAGACCCTTCAAAGCACCTGGTAACCACACCTGTGGCCAAATCATCCCATTATGCAGTCTTGCTGGGTAAAGCAAGCCCAGAGTCTCTGACCCTGAGTAATTTGGGCCCCCACAATAGACAATAAAATCAAAGTGCTAGGATTATAGGTATGTACCATGATATCTGCCTACAGACTAATTCTTTCTCTCTTCTCCCTATTTCTTCCTTTCTTTTTTTTCTTTCTGGTGTACATATTTGTACTACATGCATATACAAGTCTGTGTTCTTGTATGTGTGGGTATAATTGTGTACATACCTGTGCATACATGTGCAGAGGCCAGAAGAGGACACTGGGTGTACTGCTTTATTACTCTCTGCCTTACCTCTTTGAGACAGGGAACATCACTAAACCTGGAGCTTGCTGTTGACTAGACTGATGGCCAACAAGCTCCAGTGATCCACTTATCCCCACTTCCACCCACCCATTTGGGTTATAGCTGCATGGGCAGTCACACCAGCTCTTTAGGCAAATGCTGAGGATTGAATTCCATTGAAAAGACACTGAGGCATCTCCCCAGCTGTGATGGCTAAGCTTGGTTATCAATTTGACTACATCTGGAATCAACTAAAACCCAAGCAGCTGAGTGCTTTGGAATAATCTTTTTGTACACTGTGAATGTGTATTACTTTCATTGGTTTAATAAAGAGCCAACTGGCCAAAAGCTAGTCAAGAAGAGGTTAGGCAGGAGAGTCAGACTGAAAGAACACTGGGAAGAAGAAAGGTGGAGTCGCCAGGGAGATGCAGAAGATGAACATGCCATGTTGAAAAAAGGTACTGCCACGTGGCAGAGCATAGATAAGAAATGTGGGTTAATTTAAGATGTAAGAGATAGTAACAAGCCTAAGCTATTGTCCAAGTATTTATTTGGGAGCTGGTGGGACAGAGCTGACTGGTGGGAAAGAGAAAGTCCATCTACAGCTGAGGGTGCCTGTGAAGGAATCTTCTTGGTTGGATCACTTGAGGTGGGAAGACCCACTGTGGTAGTTTGAATGTAATTGGCCCCCATGAGCTCAAAGGAAGTGGCACTATTAGGAGGTGTAGTCTTGAAGTAGGTGTGCCCTTGTTGGTAGAGGTGTATCAGCATGGGAGCAGGCTTTGAGATCACCTATGCTCAAGCTACACCTAGTTCAGTACACCTCCTGTTGCCTGTGGATCAAGATGGAGAACTCTCAGCTTGTTCTCCAGCACCATGCCTGCCTGCATGCCACCATGTCCTGCCATGATGATAATGGACTAAACCTCTGAAACTATAAGCCACCACAATTAAATGTTTTCCTTTACAAAAGTTTCTGTGGTCATGGTGTCTTTTCACAGCAATAGAAACCCTAAGATACCCACCAAATCTGGGTCACACCTTCTAGTGGCAGCCCACATAAAATAATATGGAAGAAAAAAGTTTTTGCTTTTTGCCTGCTTGCCCTCTCTCTCACTGGCAAGTTTATCTCATTGTTGAAGCATTCTTTCACTGGTGTTACAACCTACTTCTTCAAGATTCTAACAGACAAGATTCTAACAGCAGCTCTCTAGGAACTCCCTGAGATTCCAGCACTAGATTTGAACATGAACTGAACTCTGTCAGATCCTTGACTTCCCATCAGGTCATCACCATTGCTGAACTCTAATCAACATTAGTTGTTCCTTTGGTTCTATTAGTTCTGTTCCTTTAGAGGACCCTGACTAGGACACCAGCCCAGATTCTGTTTCTTTGTACTAAAACATCAGGAGTCACGATTCCTCTCCTTAGCAGATGGGTGGATTCTGAAGCATAATTGACATTTGCTTAGTAATGACATTTGATGGTTATAAGTTGTGAAGTTAAATAAGTTTCCTTTAGCTTTGTACTCAAAACCGACTTAAGTGAGGCCTCTCACATTAAGTATTACTAGGGTATAAGCAGGTTTGGAGTTCTTATAGTACAGGTAGAGATGTATAATTCAAATCCTTATGTAAAATCTCCTGAGAAAAACAAATCATATACTTCAATCAGCAGACTCAAGATTACAGAGGCATGCAGAGATTTAGCATTTCTTTACCCAGGTCTAGACATCATGCATCTTTGATTTGTCTGAGATTTGCATTTATTATCCTAAGCTGGCTCTCATCCTGGGTATTTGGTCACTATGTATGTCAGTTCTCATAAGAGCTTTGGTGGAAGGAGCTTATGGCAATTTGAATGAAAATGACCCCTATAGGCCCACAGGGTGTGACACTATTAGGAAGTGTGGCCTTGTTGGAGTAGGTGTGGTACGTTGCAGGAAGTGTGTCACTGAGGGTGGGCTTTGAGGTTTCAAATGCTCAAGGTAGCCCAGTGTCACTCTTTCCTGCTGCCCAGTGATCTAGATAAAGCTAGATATAGAACTCTCAGCTACTTCTCCAGTACCACATCTGTCTGCATGCCTCCACGCTTCTTGCCATGACAATAATGGACTAAACCTCAAACTGTAAGCCAGTTCCAATTAGATGTTTTTCTTGAAAAGAGTTGCTGTGGTCATGGTATCTCTTTAGAGCAAAAGAACTTGGACTAAGACAGAGGTGTTACAGGATCTTGAGGTCATTTGATTTCAGTTTCTGTCTCCTCATACTTCCAACTGCAAGTTGTCTTGACTTACTGGAAAGAACATGGGATGTAAGAAGTCAATTTAAGAAACAGGACTCGGAGAAAAGAACTGCATTTTCATATTAACACTGGACAAAAAGGAGCTCAAGTGTTCTGGGATGTTCACTCATTGGTGGAAAAGTGGTCTATCATTTCCCTTAACTTGTTTCAAAGACATGAAATACATGACATCTCTCCAGCAATGACTCCAAAGCACCAAACCATCTCAGGTAACAAAATAACATGAAATTCACCTTCCTTCCCATATACCCTTTCCTCCCAGCATTTCCTCTGACTAGATGTTCTCTGTCATCTAGGAGAAAAACTATATTAAGAACGGGCATGGTTTTTAGTAACAGAAAGTAGAGAGCCAATACATTTTCACAGAAACCAAAACCAAACTATTGATCATGTGACAGGAGAGGCTTCCCTAGGAGAGTCTGAGTGGGTCTGGACAAAAAGACAGCTGTCAGTCTGTAATGGACCTATCTGGATCCAGGCTGATTATGTGATTGCTTACAGATATTTCCAGGGCTATGAATACGTGGTTATTCATGGAGAAAAGTCTTTGTAGCACCCAAAAAATTTGACCTCTGCAATTTTAACTCCAGAAAAAACAAGTTAGGCAAATATATTTTTCCGGGCAATAACTGAAGAAAAAAAAAAGTATTTATGAGGGACTAGACGGCGATGCTTTGGATTGCAAAGCACAGTAAAATAAATGAGGTTTTCCTTGATCTCTGATTTTTAACTGATTCAGAGGGAAAAATATACATAGCCAACTTGATATGTATATAATTAGGTATCTGAAGAGAGAATGAACATCTTAATAACATGTGAAATTAATGATGTCTTGCATGAACTCAAAGCAAGAAGCAGCAGAGTGCTGACCTTTGCAGTTAAAAAAAAGGACAGGTTGAAGTCTTTAGTAAATATTTGGCTACATAAAGCCTAAAGCAAAGAAGAAGGCTTCAGAGGTCTTCTATAGGCTCACAGGACTTGAAATCAATAGTCTTAGAAGAACCATTTATTTAGATTAAAACATGAGAACTTTTGATATTGTGGCCATCATCATGTGTAGGTCTTCTTGGCCGACCTTGTGGAACAGTTACGAATCACATTTCAGGGCTGGAGATATGATTCAATGGCTAAGAAAACTTAACTGCTCTTTCAGAGGACTGGGGTTTCATGCCCAGCACTATTAGGCAGCTCACAACTGCCTGCTACCTTCATCTCTAAGGAATGGACGCCCTCTTCTGACCTCCATGGCCTCCTGTACATATACACCTATAGACACATACACAGAAATAAATCCTTTAAAAGATGATCAATGTGTTTTTTCTTGAGTTCTCATCACTTAGATGTGGCACACCCAGTCCTAAGGACATAAGGCTTTTCCTACAGCATTTTATTATGGTGCTTACTTATCAGCTTGTAAATATGCTCATGTTTTTATAGCAATTAATCCATTCCTTCTCATTTCTCAAAAATATGAGTGCACCTACCTCCCAAATAGTGTCAAACTTCTCACACTGTCCTGTAATTATGATCACACATATGAAATGTCGAAGATAATTTTGCTAGTTGAGTGGAACTTCTAGGCTGTAGTCCTGGTGTGATTTGCCCCCAAGGATGATATGTATGATATGATTTGCCCCCAGGGAGCAGAAATCTCTCTCAACACGCTAAGGCCTGCTGAAGCAGTTCCCCTTCTTCTGCTCATTATTCAAATATGAGCAGGTAAGTTAAGTTCTATTCCTACAGGGCCTTGGCCAGCATCTTTTGCTCTGCTTCCTGCCTACTGCTTAGAGATCCATGCAGCTGCTGTGCCTAGCTCTAGTCTAAGAACTACCCTGTATTGCCCTGGCTACCCACCAAATTTACCCAGGAAAGGCCAAAACAAATAGCACCATTGACAGACACTACAAAAGAGTTGTTGTTTTGCCAGCAGCTCCAGCAATTCACCAAGCCCCAAGGTCTCCACAGGCGAGGTGAGTCGGCACATAAATCCTGCTCAGGCTTTGAGCTCTGCTACCTGAGGATCAGGACTCTTCTCCTGGGCCAAATGCACAGGATAGAGTTCCCTTGGTGGTGGTGGTACTGCTGGTACTGTTGTTTGAAACAGCATCTCATGTCACCCAAGCAGGCTCTGACTCAGACGCTCCTGCTTGCACCTCTGAAGTTCCAGGACTACAGAGCTGCTCCACCATGCCCGGCAAGAACAAATTTTCTCATTCATTTCTAGAGCTTGCCGGTGGCCTCTGAGAAGCCATCATGGAAAGATGGTGCCTTTATTATTTAAAGAGAAAAAAATTTAATAGAAAAAATAATTTTTAAAAATTATTATTTACCTACGGGTAGGTAAATAAATGACTGTCCAGCCATATTAGAAAACTATCAGCATTCCCATCACACTAGGCTGTGTTTGTTTGCTAAACCCACAAGTATGGTACTCCTGATAATACGGCCCTTTATTAGGTAAGAGTGGGGAAGCATCAGGAGGCTTTGCTATGATGGAGAGGGTGAGAACGAGAATAAGGGAGTTAGAAGGTACCGCTGTAGAGGAAAGATGAGGACTGACTGAGGAGGGGGCTTACATCTATAAGAACACACTTCATTTTAATGTGGCTATCTGTAGACCTTCGTGAATAACCACATGGTGGAGCCCCGTTATTAAGGGTACTTCTGGTACCCAAATTCCAATCAGAGCATCTGTGTGTAAGTCCGTGTGCCTGTCAGCTAACTGTCTTGTGCTCCGGCGTTCTCTTCCAGAACAAAGGCTCGTGAGTGGCAGCACAGGAGGCTGTTTTGAGAATAAAACAGTAATACGAAGCTCTAAGAGTTCTGCACATCAGCAGCACAGATACAGGGCAGCTCCGACAAGAGACACCTGTTTGCTCTGTGTCGTGAATCATTGATACTGACATGAAATCACTGAGGTGCAATGTCATACAAAGTCAGCACCCCGTTTTACCCCATGGTAAGTGAGGGTGAGGATGAGCCGGTCCGACTTGCTGAATTCCAGCTCTATCAATGTCTCCATTCAGCCACATTCAGTCTAGCGCATGCTGATTTCTGCCCACAGCTCCCAAAGACAGTAGTCCTTAAAGGAAACAAACAGAATTCTGTTACTGTAACAGATCTCTTACATGGAGAAGTTGAGGGTTTTTTTTTTAATTAATTCATTTTTTTACTTAATTTTTCCCCATACAATATATTTTGATCATATTCTTTTCCCTCCCCTGTAGCTTGAGTTTTCCTGCCTGGCCCACAGTCAGGACAAATCTCTCTCACCTGCCAGTCCCACAGCCTCTCAGACCCGACTAAGTAAACACAGAGACTTATATTGGTTTCAAACTGTATGGCCGTGGCAGGCTTCTTGCTAACTGTTCTTACAGCTTAAATTAATCCATTTCTATTAATCTATACCTTGCCACATGGCTCGTGGCTTACCGGCATCTTCACATGCTGTTTCTCATCGTGGCAGCTGGCAGTGTCTCTCTGACTCAGCCTTCCACTTCCCAGCTTTATTCTCCTCCTTGTCCCGCCTACACTTCCTGCCTAGCCAATGGCCAATCAGTGTTTTATTTATTGACTAATTAGCAACACATTTGCCATACAGAACATCCCACAGCACTCCCCTGTAGTTGGAGATTTTCCTGTGTCTACCCAGCTCCTGCAGCCGCTCAGATCCAAATAAACACACAGAGACTTATATTACTTATAAACTGTATGGCCGTGGCAGGCTTCTTGCTATTTAGTTCTTACATCTTAAATTAACCAATTTCCATAAATCTATACCTTGCCACGTGGCTTGTGGCTTACTGGTATCTCCACATTTTGCTTCTCATGGTGGTGGTGGCTGGCAGCATCTCCTGACTCAGCCTTCTACCTCCCAGAATTCTCCTCTCTGCTTATCCCTCCTACAATATACTTCCTGTCTGGCAAGTAGCCAATCAGCATTTTATTTATCAATCAATTAGAGCAACACATTCACAACACTCCCCCAATTCCTCCCAGATTGTCCCACCTCCCTACTCACCCAACTTCATACTCTTTCCTTCTCTTTATCTCTCTCTCTCTCTCTCTCTCTCAAAACAAAAACAAAAACAAAACAGGAAAATCAAAACAAACTAAAAGAAAAAAACAATAGGATTAAAAAATGCTAAAACACATACAAACAAAAGAAACCCAAAATACAAAAAAAAAAAAAACATGGAGCCCATTTTGTGTTGGCAACTATTCCTGGACACGGGCCCTGCCCTGGAGGTTGATATACCCAGTGTGACACCATTAGAGAAAAACGAGTTTTCCTTTTCCCAGCAGGAACCAACTGCAAAGAGCTTCCTGGTTAGGGGTGAGACTTTGTGTCCCCTCCCCCTTCTCAATGCTAGGATGTTGTCTAGTTTGAACAGTGCAGGACTTGTGTGAACTGTCACAATCTCTCTTGGTTCATATGTGCATCAGTCCTGTTGTGTCTGCATGATGTTTCCTTGGAGCCAACCACCACCTCTGGCTCTTACAGCCTTTCTGCCTCCTCTTAGACTGGGAGACACTGGGATATTGGTACCTGTCTCCTCGGTGTCTCCTAGGCAACACTGGCCTTTGCCCTGCACAGTCACTGTCCCCACCACCAGGAGTTCCATCAGAGTCCAGCTTTGGGTTCCAGCAACCACACACTCAGGGGATGGCTTTCTATTCCAAGCAGAACTGTGTAGTGGGTAGCCATTCCAGCTTTGATCTGGAAGTTTCAACCCCCATTGAGGCTTCGGTAACTGTCACGCCTACAAGGCGGGGCCAAGGGAGGACCCTGAAGACCCAAGATCCGATGCATCGGCTCTCTTGCTTCCTGGACCCTGGACGCTGGAGATAGACCGAACAGAGTTCTCCAGAGAACACCACCAGACTGCGCCACACCTTTCCCAGACCCTGCAACCTACCTATTCCTTCACTTGTAAGTTACCCCACAAAATAAACCTCCCTTTTAACTACGTGGAGTGGCCTTAATAATTTCACCAATAGAACTGGAGTTTCCTGATGTGTGATCCCTGGTCATCTGTCTCTTAGCGTCTCTGTTAACTGCCATCTGCGTGACTACGCCCCTATATCTAATTATTCCCAGCCTCAGAAAGCTTGAGAGTGATAACCAGTTCCCAGTCTTCCACTGGATGGTATTCATAGTTACATTTGTTTGTTGACACCTGGGAAACAGAAAGCACAGTGGTGGATGTCTGGATCCACTGTTCTCAGCACCACAGAACACTCAGAGACACACACACCCAAAAAAAAAACATGATCACGAACTTTGAAAATGATTTTAAATAATGCTCAGCCCTGGGCTGGCAGAATGGTTCAGTGCATAAAAGTGTTTGCTGTGCAAGCTGACAACCATGGTTAAAGGGGAAAACAGACCCTGAAAAGTTGTCCTCTGACCTCTATGAGTGTGCCAACACCCACACATAGATGTTGTACGTGTACACACAAGGATAATAAAATATTTTTTAGATATACGAACCTTTGTTAATAAAGATAATAACATTATTTTATAAGAACAAAGAAGTGTCAAATAGAAAACGTTTTCTACTAATTACGGTTAAAATGTCTCTCCTAGAGCTAGAGAGATGGCTCAGCAGTTAAAAGTATTTGTTGCTTTTTCAGAGGACCCAGGTTCAGTTCCTACCACCCACAGTGGCTCATAATCATTGATAAATTCAGTTCCAGGGGATCTGATACCCTCTTTCGACCTCTATGGGTAAACAAGGCACACAACAGTATACATACATGCATGCAGGCAAGATGCTCATACACATAAAAATAAATTAATATGAATATTTTTAAATCTCTCTCCTATGTGGTTTCTGTCCACTTCACAGCCAGGGGTGGGGGTGGGGGCATCCTGGAAGGATGGAGCATTTATATTAAATTATGAACACTTCAGTTTGAGTCATACCAATTCATGCAGACACAACCTTAACATTCTTTCATTCTGTGATAGGAGAGAGGTGGGAGCAGAAAGCCAGCCTTAATCCACTGACAAGGACAGTTACTGAAGAGAAAAAGCAGGCTGTTGAATCTGGGGCCTTCTGTGAGCATGGAACAAGAAAGGAACACGAGGGAGAAGGAGATCCTGGCCGAGGTCAAATGACATGTTCATGGGAAACACACTGCAGCATCCAACTTCCTTATTCCATCTTCCGTGCTGAAAAACTGATCTCCAAAGAGATGCCTGCTGGGCACCGAGGAAACACTGTCTATGGCAATGCTTGGATGTCTTTTCACTGATGAATTAACTCCTACAAAACCAGCTGTACTCCTCGTGGTAAATGATGCATTGCATGCACAATCCTCAGACCTTTAAACATCCAACCATCATCCAAATTGCACTAATCAACTTGAAAATGTCTAAGACATTCTCGTAAAGACTGTAAACAGTTTCTCACTTAGCCAATCCTAAACGTTCACGTTCACGTCAGCCAGCAATTTTTACCAACTTGCCTTTAAAAGCCTGTGCTACAATACATTCCAGGCTGGACACAGTGTTACAAATATATAGTTCCAGTCACTATTGAAGCTGAGGCAGGAGGATTGCTTGAGGCCAAGAGTTTGAGGTTAGTCTGGGCAACTTAGCAAAACTGCAAATGCATAAAGAAGTTTAAATGAATTCTCCCTTTGTTTTCACTACTTGCTTTACACTGCTGTTAACAGCTGCTCTGTCACCTTATGATTCCAGGGAAGGATCAAATGGAGGTCTCATCCTGAGAGAATCACCTTTGCTGTCCAGGACAATAGATAGCCTTGTCTTCTGTACTGCAGGCCAAACCAGACTGAAGTCAACCCACTGAGGGACAGCTGGCAGCTCTCCTCAGTGAGTGGAACCCAAGGGCAGACAGCCCTGTGGCTCCCAATGGATCAGCCCCAGTCCCAAAGCACATGTGGAGACGTTCACTTCTTAAAATATTGTATTAATAATGTATATTTATACAGTTCTGCTCTAAGTTGTGGAAGAATAGAATGTGGTGATAAAGTCTCTCTCAGTTTGGCACACAATAATAAAGCATAAAATGTTATAAAATTCTAATCCAGTCAATAAACAAGAAGCTAACAAAATACATTTAAGGTCTAAAGTATCTGCAATATCCAAAAGAACCTGATATAGTTATATCCATGTGTGTGAAACATTGGTTTTTAGTACTTTTCAACTCATAAACATATTCTCTGTAATGACATACTTTTTAGCTTTCCTCCTACCCATGGTACCATGCATGTGTTACTATATATAGTTGACATTTCTCATCCTAACTTCCTGTTCCCAAATATCCAGCAGCTACTTCCCAATTACCACACATAAGATTATATTATAAATGCTCAGCCGATAGCTCAGGCTTGTTACCTGTAGCTGAAGTTTTCTCGAGTCCTGCCTGGCCCATGGTCAAGACAAATCTCTCTCACCTACCAGTCCTGCAGCCACTCAGAACCAACCGAGTAAACACACAGAGACTTATTGCTTACAAACTGTATGGCCATGGCAGGCTTCTTGTTATCTGGTTCTTCTATCTTAAACTAACCCATTTCTATTCATCTATACCTTGCCACATGGCTCGTGGCTTACTAGTATCTTTACATGATGCTTGTCATGGCGGCAGCTGGCAGTGTCTCCTGACTCAGCCTTCCTGTTCCCAGAATTCTCTTCTCTGCTTGTCCTACTTATACTTCCTGCCTGGCTACTGGCCAATCAGCATTTTATTTATACAGAGCGATATCCACAGCAGTTACCAACTAGCTCTTATAACTTAAATTAACCCATTTCTATTAATCTATGTATTGCCATGTGGTTCATGGCTTTACTTGTCCTCTAGCATGTCTTGCTTCCGGGGAGGCTAGCTGGTGTCTCCTGACTCCACCCTTCTCCTTCCTATCATTTTTAGTTTGGTAGCCCTGCCTATACTTCCTGCCTGGATACTGGTCAAATCAGTGTTTTATTAAACCAATTTGAGTGACAAATCTTTACAGTGTATAAGAGGATGATTCCACAGTAACTATATATCACACTATATGTGAAAACATCACAGTCACTCTCATGACTTTAATTAAATCTTGTTAAAAATCACTAATACCAGGCCAGGTGATATGACTCACGCCTAAAGTGCCAGTACTTTGGAGGCTGAGGCAGGAGGATTGCTGCAAGTTTGAAGCCAGCCTGTAGTTTAGGACCATCCTGGAAGGCTTGGGGGATAGCTCCGTGTGTAAGAGTGCTTGCTGCAGCACATGCCTGAGCACCTGAGTTGAAGTGCCCAGGCCTCCATACAAAAAGAGCCAGGCCCGGCGATTCCTCTGTCACTCCAGTTCTCTGGGGGATGGCTGTGCACACTGGAATGGACACAGGTGTAACACCATATGTACATACACCAGTCACACATTCACCAGAAAAAAGAAATGAGCTGAAGAAGAAAAGACAAGGTTCACCCTGGAAGCAGAGCAGAAGATACCCTGGCATGGGGGCTGGAGAGAAACGAAAGCAAAGGACAGTACGGGCTGATTCATAATAAAGTACAGCATAAGAGGCTGGAGTACCATGGGAGCGCTGGAGTACCATGGTATTGCCAGCACCAGAACTGAAAACAGATTGCTCTGGGAGTCATGCTTGAAGCACCCATTACAGAATTTGGCATGCAACAAAAGGTCAGGGAACAGGGACTACTCCAGGCCAATGTAGTGAGTTGAACTTCAGAGTTTCGTGTGTCCATGCCCAGGTTGGAAGGCAGAGAATAGCCAGGAGGGAAAAGGCCCTCTCAAAACAGTGAAGAAATGAAGAGAGACATTGAAAGCTAAGGATGGATGACTTATACTAAGAAGGGAAACATTTACTCAGGCCTCAAAATAAGATACATAAAATTCTTCTATTTTGGGGGGACTCTTTAACCCATGAAAAAGAATTTTCTCAGTCAAATTAACAAATCTGTAATGTCAAGAAACCCAATTCCATCTGTTTCCTGGTTGTGTCCACTCAGAACATTTATTTGCTGTTGCAACTGCATTAGCATAGAAATTGCCAGAAAGTACGCAAATGGCTTTCTGAAGGAAATTCTCACTTCTTAGTTTTGTTTTCTCCGACTAGCACAGTTAATCGTTTGGAGATATTTGCCATCTTCCCCTTTTTAGAGGCAGGGAGATAGGGTTAAAGTCCTCCTGGTTTCTCTTGCAGTGTTTGTAACCATGTGATCAAGGGATCTGGGCTGGATTTCAGCCACCAGCAGTCACAATAGAAAGCTAGCACAAAGGCAGACTGGGTAATCACGGCTGGGATCAAGACACTGTGGCTTGATAAGGACAGTGAGGAGCATAATTGCCCCATTGACAAAGCCTTTGCTTCTCAGCGTCGGCACCAGACATTCAAAGCTGAGCAGGAAACAGCTTTGGAAAGCAGGGATCTCGCCAACAGCCCAGAATCAACAGAGTTGCTTTCATCTCCGTTTCCACCGTGTTGGTGTCGTCTTGGCATTTTATAGAGTCTCACATCATCTAAATGCCTTCCCAAGGTGGCAGAACAGAGCGGTTAGAATCCAGAATCTTCCTTGTGAATAATCATTCTGAAAATGATCTCACTGAAAGCTCCTATACAGATACAACTGCTTTTAGGAATTATTCAATATTGCTTCAAGTAGATAGTATGTTTATTTTAAGCCTCAGACACCCTTTTAAAAATATTACGTAATTTTCTTCTAGTTTTCTTCATAGGAGATCCATTTGTCCATTATGAAACGTTGCAATATTTTACTCTGGTGTTCAATTTGGCTACCTGTTTGGCCATAGGCACTGGATTGCCAATCCTATAAAAGGGCACCGTTTTATACTTCTAAATTTTCTCCACTCTAGAATGGGAGTGCACCGGGCGGTGGTGGCACACGCCTTTAATCCTAGCACTTGGGAGGCAGAGGCAGGCAGATCTCTGTGAGTTCGAGGCCAACCTGGTCTACAGAGCAAGATCCACAGAGATCCACAGAGAAACCCTGTCTCGAGGGGAAAAAAAAAGGAATGGGAGTGCTTACTGTGTGCCATTGTATACTGTTGGGCTTTCCAGGTGCTCACGATAAGAGTTTGCCTTGGGTCTCAGAAGAGACTTCAGACTTGTGACTACTGATGGAAGGTTTTGAAGCTGGATTGAATGCATTTTGCATTAGGAGCTGTCCCTTAGCCGAATGAAGTGTCCAGCAGGAGCTTGTGTGTTTAAACATTTAGTGGCAGCTTCTTCCCAAAGGAGGTTGTAGAATCTTTAAAAAGTGAATTTTTTTTTTGTTTTTGTTTTTTCGAGACAGGGTTTCTCTGTGTAGCTTTGCGCCTTTCCTGGGGCTCACTTGGTAGCCCAGGCTGGCCTCAAACTCACAGAGATCCGCCTGGCTCTGCCTCCCGAGTGCTGGGATTAAAGGCGTGCACCACCACCGCCCGGCTAAAAAGTGAATTTTAGGAGTTTATAACTTCTAAAGGTCTTTAGCCCACTCTGGGATCTGCCTCAAGCTCTCTGCTCCCCAATTTCACTGGGATGTAACCACCCTCATGTTCCAGCCTTGGAACTGTACCCACCTTGCCTTCTCTACCCTGACTGGGTGTGTCTGTGTTAGTCAGGGTGCTGCAAAGGGAGAGCACTGAAACAAATGAATAGATAATAATAGGGGATTGATTGGATTGACTTGCAGGGCGTGTCCTGGTAGCACAACAATGGCCGTCTCAATCCCTGACCTAGACATCTCCGTAGTCCCAATCTGATGCTCAAAACCTGAAGAGATCCCAGAACCGCTGATCTTTAGTCTACTTGGGAATCCTGAAGAAGTTGGTTCTAATATCAGCAAAGGAATGCCCCAGCAACAGGACGGATGAACTGGCCAGCCAGAGTGAAGAAAGACAAAGAGCTAAAAGGCAAAGTTCCTTCTTCCATACTCTTCGACCTGGGCCGCCACCAGCAGGTGCTGCTGACATTTAGGGTGGGTCTTCCTGCTTCAAATACTCTTATGGAGGAAATCCCTCCCAGGAGAAGTGTCCAGCAACCTGGGTTTCCATTGACTCAAGATGCAGTGAAGTTGACTGCCAAGATTAGGCATCACAGAATTTTATTGAACCCTAGCCACAATGAGCCCGTTCTCCCTTATGCTGTTTCCACCAGGTAGTCCGTCGCAGTGACAAGGACAGTCAGTGACCGGTACACATGCCAGTGATGCGAACACACAATGCTATTCTAATTTTCTACATTCTTGACCACACAGTCTACAAAGTTGAAAAGTAAAGGTTAAATCAAGGTTGTCCAGTTAGAGATTAATTCCTTAACACTAAATCTAGTGTTCTGTTCATTACTCTATCTTTATTAGCTCAGGAGTCATGCCTGGCATATATTGTAAGTTCAAAATTTGTAGAACACAGATTAGTGTCTAAGCCAAGCTATCATGACTTCTAAGAAGCCTGTTTAATAAACCATTTGCTCAGAACATAAGGCAGGGAAAAGAATTTGAGGAACTTGGATTAAGTTGCTCTTAGTCGTTCTCATTACGACCTCCTAAATTAAATTACAAATTGAAATGCAGCTGAACTAACTCCACCACCAGTGCCGCTGCAGCTAACGAAAGGCTCTCCATGCCTAACACCATCTCTGGCACATTTTATTTTCAGAAAAAAAAAAAGTGAGTTTCGTTTGCCAAATACTCATGAGACATTTGGAATTCTAAAACTTGGTGTTTGCAGTCTTAAGAAATTACAGCACCAAGTTCAGAGAAGCGTGGGATATAGCTAGGATGCCAATTAGCACTGTTCCAATTAGCACTAATTTCAATTAAGGCTGGTGAACTTCAGCTACAAATTAGGGCCTTTTCTTGGCCTTCTCATGAACCTCATAACATTTAATCTCACCTCTCTCCAACCCGGATCCAGACTTCAGTGAGGCAATCTCAATGTTACAAATGATGAAATGTCAGGATGCTGAACTTTGATTAGAGTATGGCATCCCTAAATCAATAACAACAAATAAGAGGAAATTAGTGTGTTTCTGGTGGGGGGGGCAGAGGAGGGGCAGTTCTCTTTCCATTTGCACCTAAAATATGCCAGGTACCTAAATTTGCTCAATATATTTTTCTTTAAAATAAAAAAAAATAGTCAAACAGTTTCAGAGGTATCCACTTGTTTCTGGGGTTGTTATGCTCATACAGAGATAAATAACAACAAAAATATTAAATAGGGACTGGAGAGATGGCTCAGTGGTTAAGAGCACTTATCGCCCTTGCAGAGGATCTGAATTCAGTTCTGACTGTAACTGCAGGTCCAAGGGATCTGACCCCTTTCCTCTGACCTCCATCATACATACATGCCAGTAAAACAGTCATAAAAATCCAATAAAATGTAAAAATCCTTAAAAATAATAACAAGAGAAAACATCTAGATTTAGAAGCCAAATGTTAATTTTGGACAGTGCAGTAGTCAGTAGGTTTCAATATTAAGACTTGCTTTGCAACAACAAAAATAAGTTCTAAGTTTGTTTAGCTCTCATAAACACATTAAGAACAGCATTGGCAAATCAGACAGCAGCATATATATTATATGGAACATGAAGAGGAAAACCCTTCATCAACCCACCCCCACCAAAATCTGGTAAAATTTAAATAAAAAAAACATAATAATAATGAGTTAGTTGATTTAGAAAAATATTATTTTTCTCTCATCTAACATAGGAATGTCCATGAAGAAGATACCCATCAAATTTCAAATGTATCCTCTAAGATTTCTAAATTAAAGCATTTAAATAGCCAAGTTAAAGAATCATCACAGGAAAAAATCCCAAAGGAAAAAAAGAAAAAAGAAAGAAAAATCCCAAAGCTAGTAAAGATCAATTACAAGAAAACAGTAAAGTTAGGTGTGACCTAACTGATACTTCATTATAATTAGAACACTAAACAATTTTCAAAAACTTGAAAACCAATATAAATGTAAAACAAACATGTCTAACATTTATTTAGCACATTAGTGAAGGAGGTAGGGGATGCTACCGCCAGTTCCAATGGCAGACACAGTAAGAGCTACCAGTATAAACATCAAAAGTGTATTCTTTCCAGCATGTGTAAACCACCTTCCCATTCATTTAAGCTCAGAAATAAACAATGAAAACAGAGAAAATGGCCAAAACAAAGGAAGTCCTGTCTCATTGTATGGTGAGTTCTCAGTCTCCCAGAAGGTGTTGATTAGCTCTGTAAGCCTTCTTGTTAAGATCAACACAGTGAGAGTCATGTGGTACTGAAAACTCACCCAGGTCAGAAATTAACCTAAGTAAAAATTTCATAAATAATTTCAAATAGTCTCTTTTATTCCAGAGTTATAAAAATTGTTACCTTCAGTTGTCTTAGTCTGAACCTAAGGAATCAAAACCAAAAAATTCATCTCAATAAAGTTCCTTGTGGTATCTACAAGTTATGGTAAATTCTTTTCTCCTCGAGGTCTCTAAAATATGTTTCTGGCCTGCCAAGCAATAAATGAATGATTTGCCGTCAGTCAGCTCCCAGAAATATATCAGAACAATTTTCTGGGACTGTTTTATAGGCATAGAGTTTGCTCTATATCCAGGACAACCTTTGTCCTTTCACATAGTGGACCAGGCAGAACAAGATGATATTTACTTCTATATGCAGCATTCACAGGAATGGTTTTGGTTACACCATTAAAAGTGCTTTTAATGCCAGCACTTAGGAGACAGAGGTAGGTGGATCTCTGAGTTTAAAGCCAGGCTGGTCTACAAATTGAGTTCCAGGACAGCCAGAGAAACTGTGTCTTGAAACCCTCCCCATAAAAAAGAAGTCACTATGTGGCACTCCAATAGAAGCTTTCATTGTTTTCCAGTTTGACATGGTTAGATATCATAACACAATCAGAAAGAACTCCGATCACCCATTTGTGGTTTTTCTCTTCTCGCTAGTCATCATGTATTTCCTGTAAACTATGGATGAGAAGGAAAGTTCTGGAACCTTGTGAAAGGGGCTGTGTAGCAGGCAGGACCTTAAGGTGCCACTGGATCGCCTTGAGATTCCCTATAGGGGCTGCAGAGATGCTCAGGGTGTTTATCATCAAGCCTGGTGAGCTATATTCAATCATGCAGAACCCACACGGTGGAAACAGAAAACCAGAAGTTGTCTTCTGACCTCCCTGACCTCTACACATGGTGTACCAGTGTGCATGCCCTGATGGTTAAATAAATGAATATAGTAAAGTGGTTTTTTTTTTAAATCGAAGTGTTAAAAAATTAAAGATTCCATTAGATCCACAGAACTGTGGTTGTGATGAGACAACAGGCCTGAAATAAAAATGTTAAAATCTCATGGAATTGAATATCTAATGAATATTTTTTTAAGTGTAAGGATTTCATGAAATATGTTAGTTTATCTAATCAATAAATAGCAAAACTTAGGGAATCTAGATTTGATCTCTATATGAGAAACCAAATTCAAACCCTAAGTAATAAATAGTACACTTTGTTTTCCACATAATAAACAATAATACACATTCTGTGCGCATTTATGTCCTGCCTGCATGCATGTCTGTGTGAGGACTCCCTAGAACTGGAGTTACACAGACAGTTGTGAGCTGCCATATAGGTACTAGGAATTGAAGCTGGGTCCTCTGGAAGAGCAGCCAGTGCTCTTAACTGTTGAGCCATCTCTCTAGTCCCATATACCTGAATTTTTAAAACCAGTATTTGTTTTCAGATTCACCTTGATCTTACCTATACACTTGATTCTTATATACACAGCCTTCTAATTTGTTTGTTTCTGGGAGAAACCACTTTTTTTTTCTGGGAATTCTCAGAATTTGTATTTATCTATTTGTTCATCCTCAATAAAGTGGCAAACCCAAAGCCATGTTATTTTAAGAAATGTTGTACCAATCACTTTAATGCCTCTGGAGCTATAAAAATCCTCTGTCAACAGGAGGCAAGGGATTTCTACTGTCATGGACACAGAGAGCTTCAATCACTGGTTCTCCACTTTCTGCTGTAGGTCAAAGCATGGAAACCCTAAAGCTCCAGTATTGATATAAGGAGGTATTATCTTCCAGAGAGAACGAGATTCTTTTCCTTTGAGCTTGCAAATAGACAAACAAATACACAAGAGACAAGATTTTCTATTGTCTCTTACTTACTTGAGAGAACACTATCATGTACTTGACTGGAATGGGCAGACCATGACCCAACTTTGAACCATTGCAGCTACTGAGGGATAGGCAATAGCTCACTGGCTGTGCAATAGCCACACACCAATATAGAGAGAACAGTGGTTCTCAACCTCCCTAATGCTGTGTGGTGACCCCCAACCATAAAATTATTTTCGTTGCTACTTCATAACTAATTTTGCTACTGTTATGAATCATAATATAAATATTTGTGTTTTCCAATGGTCTTAGGCAACCCCTCCGAAAGGGTTGTTCAACCCCAAAGAGGTTACACCCCACAAGTTGATAACCACTGATAGGACAGATACTCTATCAGTTGAAGGTAACTTTGTGATTTGATTCCAGCATGGTTGGATGTGTTCTCTAAAGACTTGTGGGATAAAGACTTCTTCACAGAGTCTGATGCTATTGGGAAAAGACATGAACTTTAAGAGGTTAGGCCTAGCAGAGGGAACTTGAATACTGTGGTATTTGCTCCACCTATGACCTTGGGCTACATCCTCCTTCGGCCCTATAGTCCAAGGTTATGGGCGGAGCAAATACCATTACATGGATGTTCTCTTGAAGAAGGATGTTCCTTTAGGAAGTGTTTCAATGAGGAAATCAAAGTCCTGTAATAACCAAGGCATACAAGGTAGGCACACAGAAGCAAGTGGGATACTCAGAACAAATGCAGCCTCTACACTTGGGCCCATTCTTTGTTCCCTAGCTTGCTTGGTGTTCCCTAGGAGGTGAACAACTCTGCTTAACCAGTGTTCCCTCCACGATGTTCTGCTGTCAAGGGTCAAAGCAACCAGGCCAAACAACTCTGCGCAACCCTCAAGCCAAAAGAAAATTTCCTCCGTGGAAGTTCACGATCTTTGGACAATTTTGTCATAGCTGTGGAAATGTGACTAACACAGATAGCCAGTCATTTCTGTATCTGTCTGGGACAGAGAGTGGCCCAAACCACAACTAAGAAAAGGTAGGGATGGACCAGCAGACTACCAAGAAACAGAAATAAGCAAAGTGACAGTGGAGAAACCAGCCAAATCCCAGAAATGGACGCTCAGCTACAGTAAAGTTCTAGTGTAGCCTGGGGTTCTCACAGGACATAAAAAGAGAGGTGTTTGGTTTAAACAGTTTATGGGTTGCACTTCTTGTAATGTGTTGTCATTGGTCTTGGCTGGGGAGTCTTTTGGCAGTTTATAGTGACAGCGTCTAAAAAATGGTAAGGCATAACTAAAAAATTGTGGTAAAGCATGGCTTTCTTGTAACTAAAGAGGGTCTCAAACACATTGTTACTGAAGAAGGTAACTATAACTATGTTTGAAAAGTCATCATCAGCATCATGTGTTTGTTCGCATGTATGATGATGTATGTCTGGCCATGATTATGTGTGTGGATATATGTGCAGAGCACGGATGTGGAGGAAAGAGGACAGCTTGGTGAAGCCATTTTTCTTCTCCCACCGTTATGTGGATACTGGAGACCCAGCTCAGGCTGGCAAGCTTGTACCCTTACCTGCTGAGCCATCTCACTGGCCAAACATGGTTTTAAGAGCGCACAAGGAGGCACTCAATAAATGAAAGAATGTTGAAATAAGATGGCTAAGTTAGATACGAAATTGATTTATGTCCTTAGGGCCTATCCTTTCTATTAGACAAGCTCTTTACATCTCTGCCTAATAAAAATCCACAAGTCAAAGCCAAGCGTGGCCACATACTTGGAAGGCTGAATTAGCAGCACGGCCACTAGTTGAGACCAGCTTGGGCTGCATGGCACCAGGTTACATAACAAGACTTTTCTCCAAAAAAAAAAAAAAAAAAAAAAAAAAGTATAAAGGTTAACATGTGACTTCATGATCTGTGATTTTTTTGTTTTTTGGGTTTTTTTTTTTAAAGCCAGTTTCTTTATTTAATCAGCATGCATTCACTGTACACAGTACTGCATTCACACATCCACAGTGAATATTGTATGTTCAAGAAAGGACACACTGCTACGGAGGCAAATTATCATTCACTGAATCTGTTAGATAATGCTCCATTTGGTACTGAAAGGATACATAATCTTTCTTGCTTTATATCCAAGGCATCATAATCTTTGTTACCAATTTTATACGTTTATAAACATAAGAATTCCTGTGTCTTCAACTAACCCAAGTACTAAGATTTCTTTGACACAAGGTCTACACTGTTTATCAGAAGCTTCTCTCCAATCTGAATTTCAGCTGTCACCACCTAGGTGATGACCTAGGTGATGCCACCATGGAATTCCCTAGAGACACTGAGATCAAGATTAGAAATGTGACCATAGTGTTAGAAAGGAACCAAACGGTTGCACTATCAACTACGGGTACAGAGAGAGTGTCTGAACACACACCTTTTTCAGGGGATGATGCAAAACACAACGTGAGTTCAGGGAACCTCCGGGATGTCCAGACATGTTTGAAGAAGTAATTAAACAGGCCCAAGGAGCTGGCTTCTGTGAGCCCTAGGGTGAGAAAAATTCTGAACAGAAGCTGAAAGAGTTTGAGAAACGCCAAGATTAAAGAACTGCAGCCAATTAGTGTACACAGCCCCAGGGGACTGAAGCCTTGGGAACAGCCTCCTCTCCGGCATCTTGAGGGCGTACAGCTTTGAGACTGCAGTGACCAACCTCTGTGACCCTCAGAGCTGTGTGTTTACAGTGCAGCCATGGAAGAGATCTTTACTCTCAAACACCTTGGGGCAACAAAGTTTATGAGAGGACTAGAACTGAATAATATGAGACGATTCATGAGCTCAAATTAAGCAATTATATGTCTGAACCCCACTACTGCATTAGCAAGATGGATGAGTCAGCCAAATGTGGGCTGTTTAAACAGATCCAAGAACATTCACACCTAAGATTGGAGAGGTGAATGAAACAGTAACACAGGAAAAAAAAATACATGGAGCTGTTTCCCAGACTTCAGGCTTAACAAAAAGGTAAGTCTGCACTGATAGGCATCTTTGAGAGTTTAGCTTTTTTTCCTTTTATGTATGACTTACTAAGATGCATTGATATATTGATGGTATTTGGGTTCTGTTTTAAAGTCCAGATTTTAAAAATTAAATAGGCAAACCAGCTGTGGTGGTACATGCTTGTGAGAAACAAGACCCTCACTCTGCGATAACAAATTTGAGATTAGCGAAAATGAAACACTTTTTAATATACCATCTGCAAAACGGAACACAAGAGCAGAAAAAGGCAAAATGGCTGGTGTGGTGATTTGGTGTAAGATAGTGGTTTTTAAAGTTGCCAATCATAGGAGCTTCCGGCCTTCTTTCCCCCAAAGGCTGGTGGTACTCTACAGAGGTGCAATCTTTGTGCTCTTCTAGAATACCCCCCTCCCCAAATCCCCCAGTCTACTGGTTCAGCCTTATCTAAAGAATGTTCTGGAGCTAGAGAATGCTACTTTCTTTCTTCCTTTCCTTTTTCCCTTTTCCTTTTCCCTCCCTTCCTTCCCTTTCTTCTATTGCGAGCTCAGTACACAGCAGAAGGCCTGCAGCTTTCTATCACTCAAGTCCTAAGGAAGCCAGCCAGCAGCTGGGGGAGAGGGGGCCTGTGCCTTCTGCTCATCTGTGACTTTTTGATGAGCTCTAAGTGCACCTCATCCTGAAAACAGACCACAAAGATTCTTTTTTACTTGCTTATGATGCCAGCATTCCAGAAATGAAAACAGGAGGATTAGAACTTCAGGGTCATCCTCAGTTATACAGCAAGTTCAAGGCGAACCTAGCCTACATAAAACCCTGTCTCAAAAACAATCATGTGCACGCGCGCGCGCGCGCGCGCGCGCGCGCGCACGCACACACACACACACACACACACACACACACACATATATCTCATATATATATATATATGTGTGTGTATAACTCAAAAAGGGACAGAGAATAAGAGACCGGTAAACAAGGACAATGGAAGACTAAGAAGCTGAGAGAGGCTGGACAATAGCAAAGCAGGAACCTGCTCACCTGGCAATGTGTATAGAGAGAAACTGTGTAAAAGCAGAGTGTTTTACCTGGGCTTTTAGGAGGAAAGTATCACTAAGAAACGTTGAAAGGAACATGCTAGTTACACATGGCTAATACAGTAGCACAAAATCCTCAGCAATGTTCAGACCCTCTCTTCATAAAGGACGTGTGCCCATTAATACGCTGGAAACTCCACTTTCAGGAAGTTCAGAGAGAAATACTCTAGGGTCACCCCCAAAGGTCCCCCAGATCTCTCTGTACTCACAAAATGATCAGTGTTTACTGTCACAAAGGAAAAATCCATGTCCTTCTCCAGCCAATTTTGCAGTGTCCACATCATGTCTGCTCAAAGTCATCTCATTTCCATTTCCATTTCAGGTCTATGTAATACTTTAATAGTGCTTCAACTTGAGCTGGGAACCTAGGATGCAAATAAGTGCCAGCTGCCTCGGGGTGTTTGTGCTGAGCTGCGACGACAGGCCAGCTGTGCAGAGCGCTAAGGTTTTCCATTGTAGTCTGTTTATTTGGCTTTATGAATCCCACGTTAACTCTTAATAGAAACAAATATCTGGATACGACATTACTTTTCACTGATGTAACACCAAAGACACTGAAAGGCTGAAGCAAGTTAATGCTAAAGCACGATTATAGCACATTTAACCCTGGCATTCAATAGGAGCCACGCTACAAACCTTGCATACATTGTCAACTTGACCTGCATTCCAGTGACATTTTTCTTTACAGTAGAAAATGAGTGGATTGGTAAAGTGGTTCAGGTGGGAACGTACTTGACATGCAGTCATGAAGGCCTGAGGTCTCATCACAAGCATCCACATAAAAACGCTGGACAGCACAGACCTATAATCCCAGTGTTGAAAAAGCAGAGGCAGAAGGGCCCCTGAGGCTCACTGGCCAGCCAGTTTTGCTGAGCTGGTGAGTGGGTTCCAGGTTCAATGGAACACTATCTTTAAAAAAAAAAAAAAAGTGAGAGAATGGAGGAAGACATGTAAGTTTGACCCCTGACCTCCACATGTATGTGCACATGCCATATGCACCCTCACACACATATGTACCCAGAGAAAGAAAAAGAAATAGCTAATGTTTGACAAGCAGATTAAAATCAGTCACCTCAAATGTTTACACTCGGCAATTTCTAATTTCCTGTAAACACTGTTTTAGCTTCATCCACTCAACTCTCATATTATCGATTTTATTGCTATAGAATCTGAGTGCTTTATTTCCCTGCCATTTGTTTCATTCACTATGTAGAACTGTATCAGCTTCCAAATGTTTAATAGTTTTCTAAGTATCCTGTCCAATAATTTATAGAATTATAATACAGTTAGAAACTGTAGCACCTGAGTTCAAGTCTCTTGCACATGTTGAGGTGTGTTTACTGGATCAGAACATAGCTGTCCTCATGACTACACCATGTGTCCTTGAAAATGTGCTGGTGTCTGGCTCTATAAATGTCAAGTAGGTTATGGTGGGCTCTAGTGCTATATGGATCATCTATATAATTTTTCTCTTTTACTGTTTGCTTTTGTCTAGTCAATTAGAACCACGGGGAATATTCCTCTTTTTGATCCAGTAAAGGTCTTTTAGATGCCATGTTTTAAGGAGAAGGTGAAAAAAAAAAAGAAAGAAAGAAAGGAAGGAAGGGCCAGAGGAAAGAGGGAAGGATGCCCCTGTAAATTATCTTCAGGAGTTTAGAACAAAAGAAGTGATTCTGCATTTGAAAATGGCATTCTGGTTTTGTGTGTTTTGTTTTTTGTTTTTTCTTTGTAAGAAGCAGGCACTGTAGCATGTTTACTTGACAGCTGAACGCAAAAACCAAATAAAGAAAAAGAACCTCAAATGAAAGCTTCCAGGAACGACCCCACATTTTCAGAGTTCATTGGAGGGAACCCTCCAGGCATCCAATGACAAGAAATGAGGGTGAAGAGGAGAAAGCCTTTCCCTCCCTGCCTCTGAGGCACCTTTACATCAGCAATCACACTTTCCTTTCTTCCTTTCCCTTCCCAAACTGAAAGGAACAGGAACAGTGAGCTGCAGTCTCTCGATCTGCCCCATCAAGAATAAACACATTCCCTTTGGTGCTTCTGTGGAATTAATGCAAGGCTAGCTGAATCACTAATCCTCAAGAGCTCCCACCTGGTGGATGACACGGCACAAGCATGGTGATGTGGTGATGTCATCATGCTAATCTGCGCATTACTATTAAATGATTCAAACTGCTTTTCTTTTTCCTTTTCTCTTCCTTCTTTTCTAAAATTCTATTGCTATTCTGAAGCCTCTGGGCATATAGGAGCATGGAGCAAAGGTCAACGTGTTCAAAGACCAGCAGAAGGCTGTATGTGGATCCTGTTTGGCTGAGTTGACTCTTGCCCTTGGTGTCCCCATGAGGGGACTAAGTGCTGGATTTATTTTGACACAATGGCTCCCCTTGTCCTGATCCCAGGCACCCCCTATATATGCTTGTTGGCTCTCTACTTCTAGAAACTTCTGGCCAAAGATTCTACATGAAGGTAGGGACACTGCTGGCCTCATCTCATCAAGAGACCCTAGCTCTGCATCACATTGACATGTCTCCAAGCTGCCTTGCCTCAAAAGCCTCAGGACACAGCACGTGTGCTTCAAAGTTCTCAGGCTATCCCATGTTTACCTGAGTCTTTCTGACACATTTCCCCTTTTTGAATTTCACTTTTGAAGAGGAAAGAGGCTCTACATAGAAGAGACTATCCCCCTGTGGCACAGCCATTTCTGATGGGAATGGCAGAAATCATAAAGCCAGCACAGCTGCTTGATAAAGATCCAGCAAAGCTGAGCCTCATGACTGCCATGCCACTTTTGGCTTTGATCTCCACCTGTTGCATACTTGGGGAACTTTTAATATTTGTACAGTTTGGGGATATTGGATTGATGGGAAATTTATTATGAATCATTTATACTGTCTCCCAGGAGTATTGCTTCTAAACTTCCCCAGGAAAGGCCTGAATATATTACCTCTCCCGCTTTTAGGGAGATATCCTTATCTACTTGAAAGTATTCCTTAGACCTTGGAGGTTGTGACACACATAAAGAAGCCAGAGGTCTCTTTATGAGGCTATGAGCCTTTATTTTTTTTTTTTTTGGTGGTTTTTCGAGACAGGGTTTCTCTGTGTAGTTTTGGTGCCTGTCCTGGATCTCGCTCTATAGACAGGCTGGCCCCTGGCTGTCTATAGAGATCCACCTGGCTCTGCCTCCTGAGTGCTGGGATTAAAGGCGTGCGCCACCACCGCCTGGCTGCTATGAGCCATTCTTGAAACATCTGTCCCTGTACTTACTCAGGAACAAGATAATCAAAACAAAGTAAACTTAAAAAGGTCAACAAGATTCGGTGGACTAGAAGAGTTGGCCACAGATCAGATTGTAAGCCTCTTCCCACTCTATACTCAGGAGACTACGTGGCATATACAGCAACAAAGCTAGATTAGCTGAAGTTACCTCTGCCCTACACAGAGACTTATATTGTTGAGCAAAATATGGAATGGAAAGATGATAAAATAATGAGATGTCAGGACCTCCCTTTCTTAGAAAAGTTAGCACATGCAGTTACTGTGATGTCTTATGACCAAAGAGCAACAGAATGCCAGGACTAGACATAAAAAAATTCTATAAATATATAAAATGTAAACATTGCAGTATGCCAGAATTTAAATAATAACTGCAGCAGTTTTGGCCTAAGGATTTTTCTTGAGTACTCTGACCATTAAGAGTTAATAATACACTGCTTTGGACATGGTAATCTGTGTGGACGGGCTTGGAAATTTTCTTTTGGTCTAGCATCCTTGAAGCAACCAGAGCTACCAGCCTAAGAACAAGCTGTCACATGCCTCTAGATTCTTAAAAATTGGGTTATGGAGTTAATGAATAAAAAATGGTAACTCTGTTTAATAATGATGTCAAAACTTGAGGAAAAATGATTAGAAAAGATAACTCTGTTCTGTCACAGTTTATCAATAATGACTGAATGATGAACAAGAGGAAGTGAAACACATGTCCAAAATCAAAAATGGTATGATCTATGTTTTGGAACAACATGAATTTATCTCTGCTTACTAAATTTTGTATAAATAAGGAAGCGCTCTGGCTGCTAGTCAGTCAGGCTGCAAGATTCTCCTGACCACCACGCCTGACTCACTTCTCCCCTCGCCCATACCTTACATCCTCTCTGGACCTGTCCACTGCCAGGGATGGCTCCCAGCACCCCTGCCTCTGACAGTGTTCCCTTATGCTTCCCCTCCTCTTCCTCTCTGGCAAGCACTCAGACTCAGCTATGGCCTCTTTCTGGAGATAACACATGGTCTTTGGGCTTAACCTTAAGGGATTGTGTTTTCTATTCATTGGAGAAAAACTCTACAATACAGGGGAACCAGGCATGCGCTCAAAATGCAAGCTGTGGTATGATTGGGACCTGCAAATAACTAAGCATGAGGCCCATTTTATGCCAACTATTTCTGTGACAGATGTTTCAATTTCCAGCATCTGGGAACACACTTGCTTTTACAAGAAAGGTAGAAACGTATGGGAGTAGGTGGGTAGGGTATATAGTTCTTTCTTTTCCTCTAAAATCATAAATGAGGAGAGTTGTGTGAGAACTGCCTAAATGAAGATGTATCAACATGCTTCAAATAGTTCCACTGTAGTCATTCAAAAAACACATCCATGCATTCATGTAACAGATCCAAAGCGCAGGAGACAAAGGACAATGCACAGACAGGGTTCTTCTTTGAGCTGTAGATCACACAGGCACACAGGTATAGATGTATTACAGTTAGGGCTTCAGTAGACTACCCCCAAGAGCCAGGTAAGGCTGACTCCCAAAGTCATAGAATCCCATGTGCCTTAAGACAGGGTGACTCAGCGGAGTAGCTATTGAAATATTACTTTCCTTTTTGTGTGTGTGTTGGGGGGCAGTCACTGGAGGAAGATATAATTAATGCCTTTCCTTACTATTGCAAGGATCAATCATTTTACTCCCAGTGTGGATGGACATTCTCACAATATGTGTTGCAAAAAATGATTTTATTTAAAATTTTTACGTGGTATCACCCCAATAATAAATACATGCTAAATATTGGCTTTAGTTATTTATTAAATTCTATCACATGCAAAGTTGTGTGATGCAAATATTAGTAGTTTGGGGTTTGATTTGGGAAATATATTTTTGTTGTTTGTTTGATAATACAGGTCTACTCTGTCCTTATTTCTTTCTAGGCTGTCCTTAAAGACCTCATGTACTCCAGGCTAACCTCACACTTATAAGTCTCTTGACATGAAACCCCAGATGCTGGGATTGCAAGCATGTGCCACCACACCTGATCCCAACATTAAACCGATTTTAGGGTTTAGAAGTTGAAGTATTATTAAGAATAAGAGTCAGAAAAAAATTATGCATAATGAGAAAGACAAATGTAGACATATATAGTTAAACAAGCTTGTGGTGGGCTGAGTATGTGGAACAAAGCTTTAATTTCAGCACTCAGGGGGTAGAAGCAGGTGGATCTCTGTGAGTTCCAGGTCATCCTGTTCTACATAATAAATTCCAGGATAGCCATGGCAATGTAGAGAGACTCTGTCTCAAAACAAAAACCAAACCAACCAGACAAACAAAAACAAAAAGCTACAATAGCTGGAAAGAGCACTATATTGGGACAGACAAAGAATCAAGGATGACCTAGGATATATAGTGAGAACATGTCTCATTTTTTTTTCCTTTTTTTTGGTCATGGGAGAAGAAAATATTAATGAAAACAGATTTGAATGTGAACTTTCATAATTTAAACACTCTGGAGCTGTCTCATTGTAGATGAGGATACGAAGTCAGAAGAAAAATAGTGTAGATTTGATAGTTATTGGAAACAGGTACCAAAGCAGCCACATGAGGGCAAATGCTTCTCGTTCCAGCACTGGAGAAGCTGAGGCAGGAGGATTGTGAGATTGAGGCAAACCCGGACTATGTAGGAAGATGCTATTTTTTGGGTTTTTTTTTTAAGTAAAACAAAACATATACTAAGTGAAGTCATGAAGTAAATGAGCTTCCTCAAGTAACCAAAATATTAAACCCATATTGGGAAAAAATAAAGTCAGCGAATACATTTCATTCACTTAGAAGTAATTCTCTACCTTAGAAGTGATTATCTAACTGCTTATCAAACACACAATGGAAGCACTATAAATAAAACATAGCTGGATAAATATTACAGCAAGTAACAATTATTATCATTATTATTTACAGTGTTGAAGGTGGAGCCAGGGCTCTCTAGTATGCTAGCCAAGTCCTCTCTCTACCAGAGAGCAGTAGCCACCCTTACTAATAAACATGCCATTATCTGCCAAGGGCTCATCAGCAAAAGGAACATATGTTTGTTCATTCATTGTCACAAGGAGGATTTCTAAGCTTTTTGATTCTCAGCGTTGGTATTCCTAAGGGCCTATACTTTGCTTTCTGGAAGGTCATGCCCCTGGGAGAATGAACTGGATTTATTCAAGAAAAAGGAGGGTGTAGACATTGAGCTGAAGTGACCCCAAGCCCTTTGGTCCCTAAACTGAGAGAAAGCTTCCAATTGAGGAATGTATTCTGGTGGCAGGAGTCTGGGTGTAGCGGAGAACAAATGGGACACCAGGGTTGCCTGCAGTGCCCATGGGAAGACCTCTGTGTACGTCCTAAGTTCACAGAGAAACAACAGTCTACTGCTACAGAGCGAGACTGCCCAGAAGGTGCCATCTGTTACAGCAAGCCAAGGACCAGCCCTTTCCTATTCCCTTCACACCAAAGACCATGTACTCTATAGTGAGAGACAGTATAGCCCATGATGGCTTTGTGATTGTGCTCCGGCCATGTGGCTCAGGGAAGGGAGTACAGGTTCAGGTTGGCTCACAAAAGTGAAATAAAAAAATGTCAATTTTTTTTAGTAATTTATCAGTTATACAAAGTGACTTAAGATGCAGTGTGTTAGTGAAGCATGAGTGTCTGTCTAGGCAGACATGGTGTGATAAACACCGTGCACAGGGTACTAAAGCAGAAGATGCCATTGCTCAGGATTAGAACATCCAACAGCAGAAACAGCTGTTGGCATGTGGCCATATTTAAGTTTCGGAGAGGAATCTGCTTTTATAGTCTGCTTGCCCTCTAGCTGTCTTGCCCGCAGTGATGTTAAGAGACGACAGACAAAACATTGCTACTGCGAATGTACATGTTCTACGTCATTTGGAAACGTGTTGAATAAAAGCACGAACCAAAAGACATCACCTGTCCTAATCGGCACCATGCTCTGTGAGTGAGTTTTTGCTACTTTATGTTCAAGCAAAAAGTTTATTTCCTTAAATAAGATCCTAAACTTTGACCAGAATCTCATGGGTATCTGTACACTTGAGAAAAATAAATCTGGCAGACAGTTCCTGAAGGAAGAAGGAACAGTGAAGGAAAAACTGAAAAAAAAAAAAAAACTCACCAAGACTCTTGTACAACACCCTGAAATAAAGGAACATGTTGACAAAACTGTTCTCTCTCCTCTCTCTCTCTCTCTCTCTCTCTCTCTCTCTCTCTCTCTCTCTCTCTCTCTCTCTCTCTCCCTCCCTCCCCTCCCTCCCTGTCTCTCTCCCTTCCTTCCTTTTCTTTCTTTCCTTTCTCTCTCTCTTTCCTTCCTTCCTTCCCCCGCTCCTCCTCCTCCTCCTTTTAGGATTGAGGCCTGGGTTGCAAATACTAACCAAGTATTGTACTGATGAGTAGCACCTCCAGTACCCGTTGACTCTGCATTCAGAACCACCGTATGGGCCATCAAGATGGTCGCATGAGTAAAGGCACTAGCCACCAAGTCTGAAGACATGAGTTCCATCTCTAGGACCCACATGGTGGAAGTCAAGAAATGACCCCCAAAAGTTGTCCTCTGATGTTATGGCATGTGCACCCCCAACCCCCTATGTATCATGCACACACATACACAAACACAAATAAAAGCCAATGTAATTTAAATATTTTTAAATATCATAAATTGTACTGAGCACATGTTGGCTCCCTTAGAAAATAATGTCTAATACAGAATAAGTTCTCTCTCTCCCACTCTCAACCCTTGGTTAAAAAGGAGACTGAACTGGAGTTGTTGTTTGGGGGAATCTAAGAGGAATGTACTGGGAGAGGTGATTTCTCAAGGTCACGGAGATGCTCTGTTCTGTGTCTTAGGAGATGAATACTTCTCTCTCACCGACAGCCTGACATGTAATTAAAGAGAAGTCACAGAGACTCCGGGGTGACTTAAATCATGAGAGAGTGCTTAGCTCCTGTTGCTATTAAGATTATTGTTATACCTATGTCTACAAAATTGTATAGTGGTTGACATTTAAAAAGCTGAGACCTGTGAGGAGACTGAAGTCATTGGGTCTGAAAAGCAAGCTCCCAGTGCCATCAGCTGATTTCATCTCACTGAGTACTGGGTTATTTCATCTATCTACACAACAGGATAATTACATGGTCAAGGAGAAGAGATAGAAAAGACATTCTCTACGCATGCTTACACTCATCTTACTCTTGCTTCAAGACACACTAAAAAGTTGATTAAAAACTTAGGCAAGCTGGACACCTGTTTTTGACTGAATAGAATTCCAGTTTTACTCCTGGAAGACATTAGTTAACAACTAAACAATGTAGGTAATTATTGTGGGGGAGATTATTATCATGAACCACAGCCCACGTTACACCAGGGCTGGGCTTGGTAGTGCTAGAATCATTTCTGCCATAAACATTTACACAACTCGGAAAAACAAAAGACTAGTTGCCTTGGTTACATGTGCTACATATCAAATCGTTCTGTTGCGCTCATGTGCTATTCTAGCTCTAAATTGTGATTATTCATAATTATGTTAAATACTAGTAATTATAAATTGGCAGGTACATATCAGAGGTGGTATGACTATGATTCACCTTCATGTGTGCCTGTCAGCAAGAATCTTGTGGTAGAAGGAAATACTTAAGTTGGAAAAAGTAGAGAATTATTAACCTTGAGGTGTCAGAATGTTCCAGTGGATGGTTGCACACTCTTGGACTTGGTGGGCTAAAAAAAAAAAAAAAAAAATCAAGAAGGTGGGAGTTGGGACGGGTGTCAGTGGTGGGAGGGTCTGGGAGGAATTAAATGAAGGCATTAGGGGTAATTATGATCAAAATACATTGTATGCATGCATGACAATCTCAAATAATCCATGAAAATATATTTTAAAAAATATAAAACAAACAACAAAAATCCTTGAGAGTCAGAAACACCAGCAGAGTTTATGACTGACATTATTTTTAATTTTATTGTGGTATATTTAGAGTTAAATAGACTTATTTATTGGCTATATAGTAAATATAACAATATTTGCATAAATGTCTTATCAAGGATGTACATACTTCATGTGCTCCAGCATTCTCTAAAGTTAAAGTTTTCATCCTTTCTCCCAAGGAAGTGTCTCTCATATGTGTGTGCACATGTATGTTGTGCAATCATTTTATGCTTTTACTGCTTTAGGGGTGTGTATGTGTGCTAAGGACTGAACCCAGGTCCTCGAGCATACCAGGCAAGTACTCTTAACACCAAGCTCTATCTCTAGTCATTATTTAAAAATTTTTTAAAAAAGCCTCACTGTGTACCCCAGACTAGCCTTGTTGAAATACTGATTATGAGGCTTCTTGTCAGTAAAATGGAGGATATGTTATTTTTAGTATGTTTTTGTGGTAATTAAATAAGATTATCTATAAAGGACTTAACACTGCCTGAACCTAGCCCCTCTGAAATCATTGATAATGACTGTTATTTTCTGCTCCTGCTTGCAGCTCTCTCAAGTGCTTAATCCCAAACCAGAGATCCACCCACACCACAGTTCTCCGGGCAGCTGCACAGAGCCTGTGGCCCAGGACAAGTCTCCATTCTTGCAGGATGTCACAGCTTGGGAAGTCAACTGAACTTACATGGAAATTCTCCATTATTTTCCCAAGTTTTCAACTATGGTAACAGAGTGATGTACAGCATAACAAAACAAAACAAAAACAAGAAAAAATATCTCTTATGAAAATGGATATGCTCCCCTTAAAATAACCACATCTCCTCAGGAATCATAAGTGATTGAATAACCTGAGTTTGATATGAACATGCCCATGCTTCTACCTGCAGTAGCCTAGACTCAGTTTCTAGAGGGAAAATTCTCTCTAGAGTTTACATGGCAATTTTCTAATATCCCCGGGATTGTGCCCTCAGAGGGTCCCTTTTGGAGTCATACCCACAAGCAATCAATGTTGATCAAGAGAGGTAGAGACAACAAATGTTGGAGACACTGAAATGGGGAACAACAGACTGAAAAGGTGTGGGGTTCAGACACAGCATAGAGCAGATGATTTCCATTGGAAGGCAATTTAAAGAGGGCTTTCTTTTCATCAATCAAAAGATACATAGCAATGAAAAGTCCCTTGAAACTTCATAATCCTAAGCTTTAGCCATCACTCAGCATTCATGCACATAGGTTTTGAAAAAGCATCATTTGATTTTTCTCTAAAAGCCTATTTTCAGAAGAGAAGAATTTCTTCTGGTATTTCTTCTCTTGGGTATACTCGAAACTCTCAAAACTGTTTCCCAAATACTTGCTCCATTACATATTTTTAAAATTATTATCCATAAACTGAACCTGGACATTTATATGCATGATATGTACAGCTCACAATCATGTTTTTACATTTTTGTCTTAGATAAATTAGCAATAATTATCATACCAAAGGCTTAGCTCGAGGTTCTCCCATTTTGAACTGGAAAGGTTCAGGGCTGGAGAGTGTGTGAAGCTCAGCGAAGGAAACTTTTTACATGTTCTCGGGCTTCTCAGCTGGCTGCAAAATCTTCTGAAATCAAAGAATTATAGACTGTAGTTATGGTCTCATCTATATACTTCATTTAGCCATTGCATTAAACAAGATTTTAGTAATATACCCTGTGACTAATGATCAATTAAAAGAATTTGAATTTGTATTTAACTACTATCTTTCATTTGGCCATACAGCTGTGTTAGAGCATTTGCCTAACATGCACAAAGCCCTGGGTTCATCCCCAGCACCACAAAGAAAAAGGGGGAGGCAGAGAAGCAGAGAATTTGGAGGAAGAGGAGGAGGAGAAAAAGGAGGAGGAGAAAAAGATTTTCTAGCTCCTAGACATTTCAATTTACAAAAATAGTTCTTCTTGGGGGCTGGAGAGATGAATTATCGGTTAAGAGCACTGTCTACCCTTCCAGAGGACCTGGGTTCGGTTTCTAGCACCCACATGGTGGCTGACACCCATCTTTAACTCTAATTTCAGGAGATTAGATGCCCTATTCTGGCCTCCTTGGGCAGTCAGGCATACAAATAGTATACAGACATGCATGCAAGCAAAATACTTATACACATAAAATACAATAATAAAATATTAGAGCTATGCAGTAATGGTGCACGCCTTTAATCCCAGCACTTGGGAGGCAGAGGCAGGCGGATCTCTGTGACATCAAGGCTAGCCTGGTCTACAGAGCAAGTTCCAGGACAGCCAGGGCCACACAGAGAAACCCTGTATCAAAACAAAACAACAACAACAAAAAGAACTTAAAGCAAGCTACTAGTCCATGTTCTTTACTAAAATGACATAAAGACTTAAGTATGCTTTTCCATTAATTTGAGTGGCCTTGGGGTAACTAATAAATTTATGCCTTCTCATGACCTTATATACTTGTAGTAAGAATTAATTACAGCCTCAAAATATATAGAACAATAGAGCATCTTATAAATAAATACAAGAGAGCTAGGGAGCTCACAGAGAAGATAAAGGTACTTGTTGTGCAAGCCTGATGGTGTAAATCCAGATCCCCAGAACCCATGTAAAAGTAGAAGGCAAAGACCCATACCAACATGCTCTACTGACACCCATATGCCATCTCACACACACACACACACACACACACACACACACACCCCATATCCGCACACTTACACATAAACATTTTAATTAAAAAGAAAAAAACACACATTAGTAAGAAACACCAAAGGTCTTACCACTGCAACCTTGGTGGAGTCTCTCTGCCCAGTTGCTTCCAGGCACTGCGTGCCTACTTTATTATCCTCACAAGTGCTCTCTTCTCTTGGATTTTAAGATCGTATTAAATTTTATTTCATTGTCCTATTTAATATTTAAGGGATATTTTTAAGAGAAAATTATGGAGTTAGCGAGCTTTACTGCTTTTGCTAAATAACACATCTCTCAAAAGTGAAGATTTCAGAATGGAGGGTAGCTAGTCCAACTGAGGGCAAGTGGCCGACCTCATGGTCTTCTGAATCCTGCTTGGCTTCCCAGGAGTACTAGGAAAAGCAATCTGAATGAATGAATGTACTTCAGGAATTTTAAAATGCACGGGCAATGGGGACTAGCAAAGCCAAAAACCTTACAGGACTCACCGTGCCTGGGAAATCTCAGAAAGGCACAGCAACACAGACAGTAACACACATATTTATAATAAATCCTGGGGCATGATTATAGCTTTGTCAGACATGGAAAAAGAGATTATTATTATTATTCATAATAATATGAATATTTTTTGAGTGGACAAGTTTAGAAACTTACATGAAACAATAAATTAGAATGAAAAAGACAAATTTACTTAAGGAAAAATGAAGCCGACAAACAGAAATCAAATACACCTAAGAGGCTAGTAGAATGGCAGCTACCACAAGCCAAGTAGTGGGCTGGAAAAACGGGGTGGGGAGTGGGTCAAAGAAGACAGTCACGGTTAAGTAGGACCAAGTCTAGATACCTAGTGAATAGAATGAGGCCTAAGAATGAGCAAACATAAAGAGGAATGGGAAAAAGGAAGGAGCATGGGAGGGTGAATACGCTCCCGGTACATAACACATGAATGACAATGTCTTTATTTGAAACTCATCATTGTAGACAATGAATATGTACCAGTTAAAAAAAGGATGGGCTGATGAGATGACTCAGTGGGTAAAGGCACTAGCCACAAGAGCTAAGGGCCTGTGTTCCCTCCCCGGTACCCACATACTGGAAGGAAATAACCGATCCCTGCAAGCTGTCCTTTGATCTCCTTACAGGTACACACACACACACACACACACACACACACACACACACACACACACTCACCACTACCACCACCACTACCACCGCCACAAATAAATAATTTTAAGAACTATGATATACCTGCTGGCAGGCTTGTCAGGTAAAATACAAGATCCCCAGTTAAATTTCAAATATGGATGAACAGAAGACAATGATTTTTGTTATAAGTATGTCCCACACAATATTTACTCAGGCTAAACAATTGTTACTTCTCTAAAGTTTGAAACCTTGCTACTGTATATTTTGTTTATTTGGAAGTTTCAGTTTCTCTCATCGGTTTGGTGGTTGATCAGTCATCTCTGTAGTCTTTTTTCAGATTTGACAGGCTGTGGTGGCAGAACTGGCATGCGGCATCACCCGCTGAGAGGTGGAGACAGGAGGATTGAGTTCAAAGTCAGCCGTGGCTCTTAAGTTTCTGTTGCTGTAACCAAACTTCAGGACCAAGGAAACTTATTTGGGCTTATGGTCAGGACAGCGTGGCAGCAAGTGACAGGCATGGTGGCCGGAGCCGCAAGCTGCGTGTTCACATCCTTCACAGCAAGCACAGAGCAGAACAAACTGAACGTGACTTAAGGATTTAAACTCTGAAAGCCTGCCAGTGATATACTTCCTCCAGCAAAGCCACACCTCCTCAACATCCCCAAACAGCACCACCAAGTGGGGACCAAGTGTTCAAACGCCAGAGACTTTGGGGGGACATTTCTCATTTACACTACCACACCCTGTCTCAAAGGAAACAAACACCAAGCAGCAGATATACGCTTCAATGTTATGTGACCTCTGGCCTAGTTTTTACAAACGCACTTACTAGAACTCCTAACTGCAGGTAAGCTCTTACCATGCTAGGGCATCTCCACCATGTTACAAAGATACACAGATAGCTTGAACATAAAAACAGGTTATAATTCAAAAGTCCAGGATTATTTGAAACTGGAAAATATTTTCTCTGTAGAAAATAGTAAAAATGATAACATTTCCCAATAAGCCCTTTTAAGCCAAATAAGAGCTGAGTTATACATACAAATATTGATTAGATTCTGGGATACAGAAGAAACTTATCTTCATCTGTTCAGAGAGTTATGTTTTACTTAAGTTGTGTAAGTGAGATTCCTATTCATCTTCCCCTTCACTGTTTGATTTATGGCAGACATTTTTCTATAGGCTAATCCATAATCTAAAAAGATTTTAGCCTCTCCTCCTGAAAGTACAGTCAGCATATTCTTTCATCAGCTTGATACGGTACAAATTCTTATCCTAATAGTGAAATGTTTCACTAAAGCTTGCCCAGCGATTGGGCAAAACCAAAACTTATAAGCCACAGTCATTCTAGCGTCCCCCCTGCTAGGTAGCCTCCCTGGATCTGTGGGTTGCAGTCTGTCCTTTGCATTATATCTAAGTATCCACTTATGAGTGAGTACATACCATGTTTGTCTTTCTGAGTCTGGGTTACTTCAATCAGGATGATATTTTCTAGTTCCATCCATTTGCCTGAAAATTTCATGGTGTCATTGTTTTTCTCTGCTGAGTAGTACTCCATTGTGTGTATGTACCACATTTTATTAATCTGTTCTTCAGTTGACAGGCAATGACTAGCAATTCTTATTCCACATCCCAATATGCAGCAAAGAGATTGGCTTTCTATGTGCAGATGCAAGGCTATACTTGAGTAGTAGTTCAAGCAAAAGGTGACAGTCAGAGTCCCTGAGCAGTCAGCCAATACAGAGCTCAAAGGGAAGGCAACTCTGCATTATCTTCATTAGCATACTCAGATCATCTTCATCCCATGTGCATGGTTTTATTGTGGAATTATGTATTTACTTAGTACCATGCCAGATCGTTGTATGAGACTATTTATCCCTAGCTGACCGAAGTTGTTCATTTTATTTATAACAGAAAAATCACACACTGGTCATTCCAGAAAATATGTTATGATCCCTAAAACACACACAGAAGCTTCTGTTAAGTCCACATATACAAATGATAAAACAGTGAAACTGTCTATGTAGAAAACCTCATCTTGCTCCCTGTCTTGTGATAGCTGATAAACCCGGTAAGCACACAAGAAATTACTCCAGTTGACAGTTACCTACATGGCTATTTACACACTTATACCTTTAAGCCAGACTTCTATGGATATTATCCCACTTAATTTCTCAGCAACATTATGAGGTCACACACATACATGCCCAATGCTTATAAAGCTGTCTTTTCCATGACATTTTCCCATCTCTACCACAGTCATTGGGGCAAAGCAGTAAAGAACAAAAGGGAAGAGGAATAATGAATCTTTGAAAGTTTTTAACTCATATTTGATACATACTAAAAATATACTAGGTAGACTTGAGACTTTGGGGTCTGTAGTTGAAGTTTTCCTGTGTCCACCAGGCTCTTGCGTCCTTGCGTTTCCGCAGCCACTCAGACCCAAATAAACACACACAGGCTAATATTATTTAAAACTGCTTGGCCATTAGCTCAGGCCTACCACTAACTAGCTCTTACACTTAAACTCAGTCCATTTCTGTTAATCTAGATGTTGCCATGCATTCCGTGGCTTTACCTATGTGCCTATTACATGCTGCTCCCTGGAGGGTGGGCTGGGTCTCCTGACTCAGCCTTCCTCTTCCCACAATTCTCTTCTCTGTTTGTCCCACCTATACTTCCTGCCTGGCTACTGGCCAATCAGCATTTTATTTATACAGAGCAATATCCACAGCAGGGGCCTCTTTCATGGTAGCAGTATTCCATGTATGCATTTTGTGAGATACTTTGTCTGGCTGCCTTCTGTAGATAGACATGTTCCCCCCTTGTTAGTGGAGAGAAATACACAGTTTAAGTACTTCCTTCCAATCTCTCACTAGGCAGACCTTTACATAAATACAGAGGGATCCAATTCAGCTTAGCCCTGCTTGTCACAGTAT
Organism: Peromyscus californicus insignis; assembly: GCF_007827085.1. Taxonomy (NCBI): domain Eukaryota; kingdom Metazoa; phylum Chordata; class Mammalia; order Rodentia; family Cricetidae; genus Peromyscus; species Peromyscus californicus. Next base: position 42,435,881 of record NW_026294595.1, on the reverse strand, counting down.
CCAGAATGACTCAGGTAGTTCTGCAGCCCCACAGCAGAACAGGCACTATTGAGAACAAGCCTTCAGATTTTATAGTGATAAGGAATAGCTCATGAGGCCCTGATGCTCGCTCACTCCAGAACACAGCCTTTCTATAACTGAAGTAGATCTTCTGTGACAGGACAGGTTCAGGCAGCCAGGGCTTTTGAAGGGAAAGATATTCAGCATGCTACTTGCTTGATCATATTTTTCTATGAGTAACCTTCTCAAATGGTCCACATCTGGGGAAAGACTGTATGTAATGTTACTGAAAATTAAACAATAGTAATAAATGAAAGTTTAATTCCAGTTTTGTTTCTTTACTAATAACAAAGTTCTGGACTACTTTAAATTTTCAGAAGAGTAAAATGAGGCTAAGAAGATTTATCTTGCAGGCTGATCAATGACTCAAACTAGACTCATTATACTATATGAAAGAACACCATGCCATTCGTAGTGTATATGTGTGTGTGTACATATATATACACACACATATATATTCACAGTTCAAACTTTTTAAGATTTATTTTATGTATCTGAGTGTTTTGCCTGCATGTAAGTAAGTACACCATGAGCATGTTTGGTGCCCATGAAAGCAGAAAAAGACAGTGGATCCCCCGTACTTGGACTTATAGATTTCTAGGAGTTACCATGTGGGTGCGAGGATCCAAACTTGGGTCTTATTTAAGAGCAACAAGTGTTCTTGACCAATGAGGCGTCTCTCCAGCCACCAATTTAGCGTCTCTAATATACTGAGCTTGAGTACCCAACATAGATGGGAACGAAAACACTCAGAGATCATGGAATATTTCTGCTGTCATTACAGAGGTAAGGAAATTCAATATTCCACAGCTGAGTGATTTGCCCAAGGTCACCACGAAGCAAGAAGCCAGAGCTCTGGGCCTGGAGCAGGAAAACGGCTTTAAAGCCCAAGTCTTAACCAAGGCACAACATGTTCTCATTTGCAACATTCCTGCTAGAAGAGCCTCTGCTGCTCTTACTGAATGCAGAGTCTACCTGCACTAGACATTGACTCTTAGCTGAGAACAGATACTTTCTAAGTGATATTAAGATGGTAAGTAGATCTCCACCCACATCTGCCTGGCTCCAGCATCTGGGCTTTCAACCGCTGCAGTAGTGAGGTAATCACATAGGCTCAGCCTCCCAGGAGAAAGGAAAGAGGAGACTGAGGAGCCTCTCCAGAAGGAAATATGCTGGGACTTGTTGGGTGGTATGTCTAGATCAGCGGCAGCCTGGCTCAGGGACACTTTGTGACAGACAGGGACTGACAAGCAAGTTATAAAGCTCCTAAGACTTAGAAAGGGAGGTAAAATAGTGTTTTAATGGTCCCCCAGGTTGGTTGATGAATAGGGTTTACTATTATTCTGTATGTGAAAAGGTGCTTTCCATAAAGTTATAATAAAAGCTCGTATTTATACTAAAGAAACATAGAAGTAGGAACGCAATACCCAGTTATGGCTAGCATGACAAATAGTTCATGACACGAACTTAAGCGCACACACACAAAAAAAGAACCTAAGCACCAAATTCAGTTAACTATATATATCAAAATATAAGTGGAATTTGACTCCATCTTTTGGTCCTTAGGTTTGTTTGTTTGTAAGGAAAAAAAGAAACATCTACATTTGAATGGAATTTAAATATTAATACTGAGGTATTTTGAATAGAACAGGCTCTTTAATAAAGAGATTTAGTCACTTTCACTGAGTAAATCTATTACTACCAACCAGTACCAGAATAACTGAATTCAGAAGATGAATTCATCTTGGTAAGAAAACATTTTCAGAAGAGCAGAGAATATTCTATACATTTAAAACAAATTAGTGTTGTTGTATCAGAATTTGGACTTGAAATTTGGGTGGGGAACTAAAATCTTGCTCAAAAGTATTAAATATTTCACATGTCTGCAAGCCCATGGATGTTTCTCCGAGCTTCATGTCCATCCTAGAATATGTAAATGCTCTCTAGACTGTGTGCTATTTACAAGAGTCTGCAGCGTAGTAAAAGCAATCATTTCTTCTTTTGATAGCCAGGATTCTGAAATATTAACATTTCTTTTATGGAAGAAAGATAGAAGACCCTACAGTGTTCACTAGCCAACTTACTTTAGACTTTAACTTGAGAGCTCAGTAGTCTTTGTGCCCCAAAGGGCACAGAGCACATGCTCACCTTCTTGTTTGCTTAATCCAATACATGATATAGCATTTAAATAAATGCTTTTTGTATGGATGTAAAACTTAATTAATGAATAATTACTCTTCCTGGAAATTCTATTCTAGGAAAATGTATATATTTTTTTGTCTTTAAAAACTGCAAAATATGATGAGTTAAAAATTCAGTAAAACTAACCAAAAAACCCATCTAATTGCATACTTATTCATTTCTAGAATGGTTGCAAGTGACAAACTACTATGTAACAATTGCTTCCAAAGTGAAAAATTTCATCCTGGAGAGAGGCTTGTTAAGATCCAGGAAGTAAGCCAGGCAGTGGTGGTGCAGGACTTTAATTCCAGCACTTGGGAGGCAGAGCCAGGTGGATCTCTGTGTGTTTGAGGCCAGCCTGGGCTACAGAGTGAGTTCCAGGAAAGGTGCAAAACTATACAGAGAAACCCTGTCTTGAAACAAAACAAACAAACAAAAACAAAAAGAAAGATAGATAGATCCAGGAAGTAAACGAAATCTACAAAGCTCAGGAAGTACACAACTAATAAATCTCAGGAAGTCTAGGAAACTTACAAGACTCAGAATTCTTTCTCAAGGTTATACAAGCAGTAGACTACTAGGCAGAGGAGATTATCCTACTTGACCTATTCTGCTCCCAGTAAGTTGTGCAGGGAGCTTCAAATTTAGTTTTCATGAGTTGTCCCCCATGTAGGGGTAAGCTTTTCAATGAGGCCTTTAAACAACATCTATGCTTCTGTAAGGAATCTCAGTGAACTTATTGGCTCACCAAGATGGATGAATGCCTTTCTAGAATCCCTTACTTGGTCTTATATTGGTGCCATATCAGGGGTGATTGGGTGTTTGTTCACTTCTTCCCAGGAAAAGTTCCATGACACCTACCAAAGGAAGTCAAGTAGAACACGATAGGACATAATAGACTTCAAACATAGCATGAGAAAAAGGTGGCCCATGTTTGTATTTAAAACACTTTGGGAAGCTGAGGCAGGGGATCTCTAGTTTGGGAAGCTGAAGCAGGGGATCTCTAGTTTGAGACAAGCAAGGGCTACACAGACAATTCTAAATGAATCTAGATTTAAGAATAAGAGCCTGTTTCTAAAACCAGGACTACCAAAGAAAAAATAATATTGTTCTTGTCATGAAATTCATTTTTCCCCTCAGTACTGAGGATTGAACCCAGGGCTCCTGCATGCTAGGAAAGCACTCTATTATGGAACTGCAATGAAGTATCTGACCACTGAATGAGTTTCACACAAGTGGCCTGCCTGAATAGCTCCAGCCGTCTTTATTTATACATCAAAACCAAACATGTTTTCCCATACTAACAAACAAGTTTTTCTCATCCTCCAGCATTGACCTCTGGCAAAAACAAATACGTCAAATATATTTTTCCCGACTTTTACATCAAAACATCTTTAAACCAAAAAACAACACATCATTTTGTTAGCTTGGTCAAATATTGAGCCAGATACAGCTTGTCTTTAAAAGGTGTTAAACATAGGCACATATTTTCAAGAACAATCCCATTCAAATTATACTTACAGAAATAGGGGTGATCTGCTTCTGATCCCATCAGTACTGAATTAGAACAGCTTCCGGGGTCTGAAGTGACAGCTGGCATGCCTAGACAAGAAACCTTAGAAGCATCAGGTCCCAAAGAATTGTAGGGGGAGATATTTGAGAAAAAGTGGAGTTTCCAGGAATACTCACTCACATCTGTCCCATGCATGATTGACAAAATGACACTAAAACCACCAAGAAAATCATCAATATTTCGAGAGAGAAGAGAAAATGCAGGCCAAATAGTCCCCGCAGTAGTCTGTGCTGTCTTCAAGTCCACTGGTCCTTGCCAAGTGAGACAGTCCTCATGGGCTTTTGCCTCATCTGGAGACCCGTTGGACAATCACTCATATACTGGTCCAAAACTAGGCTGCACAGCTCCCAACAATAGGTTTTTAGGGAAATGGAGCATGAATAGCTGTTTCTATATAAATTTATTTTAAAGTTGTTTTTATTAACATATTAATTATATGTGAATTTCATTATGAAAATCTCATAGTATATATTATATTTTGATGAAAAATTTTTTATGACAAAAAACATGTTCCTGTTACTTTTATTTATAGTCCTGTATTAATTTCTGTATAGTTTTTGGAAAAGGGCATTAAGTAAGATTAGAAGAGGGGAAGGAAAAGTAGATGTGCCAAAGGAAAAAAAAAAAAAGAGTATGACCAAGAGAAAAATGAATCCCAGAGTTCCTGCAGCCACAGCCCTTCCAAGGAGGAGTCTACAGTGATCACTGAATTCTAAGTACTGTAAGTTATTAAAATATATAAATGTGAAATGATAAAAAGTTATGTATACATCCTTCAACTTGATGTTCAACTTCTTGTTTTCTTATTCTTAATCATTTCATATACTCTTAGCTACATACATGCTACCCTAAGGTTAAGGAGTTCAGATGAAATACACAGTCTAAGGTAAAATTTCCATTACAATTGAACATTATTATATGGTGTCCCTAATCTTGGTACATAAAACGGCATGCATATTCACTCCAGGAAGTTTTAATCCCACTGGCCAAGAATAAGACCACTGCCACAGTTAATTTGAAGTAAGCTTTAATTAAATACTGACCAGGTGGATTGGCTTTGGCAGGTCCATGCCCAGGTTTCCAGAAGATGGCCCAAATCAAGTTTTTCAAGAGCTTAAGAAGGAAAACCCATAATTCACTACATTACCAATCATGTCCAATCAGGAGCAAGCATACATCCTGGCATAGTTCCTGCCTGTGAACTTCTGCACACCTGTGATCAAGTACATCCTGTGCAGATGGGTCAGACAAATTTGTTTAGGGGATTGAAAACATGTGGCTTGTTATCACCCATAAACAGCAGCCTCAAGCATTTCAGGAACTATCTGTCCTTGGGCAAGGGGCTTGCAGATCAGAGGTGTTTTTGTTTTATGGATCTGTAAGGCACAGTAACTAAAACTTAAAATATAACGTTGGCTCTCACAGAAGCTATTAAATATGCACTTCCTTTAGGTTATAATATGCAAAAGTGAGCTGTATAGAAAGATGTAAGTCACTTTTGATGTGTGATTTTTTTTTTCAGTTTTCTTTTTCTTTCTGGATATATTTAGGGCAGTGTCTTGTTATGCAGCCCAGGCTGGCCTTGAACTCTGTAGCATAAAGCGGCCTCAAGGATGTGACAATGAACTTGTCTTAGCTTCCCAGAAGGCTGAGATTACAGATATAAGTCACTGCATTCAGTTTTTTAGTTGGATATGAAAATACAAAATTTCAGTGGCATTTATAGTTGAACAGAAAACATTAAAAAATGAACATTTACCTTTTTTATTGTCTTAGTCATTGTTCTATTACTGTGAAGTGATGCCATGATCACAACTCTTATACAAAAAAAGCATTTAATTGCTTATAGTTTCAGAGATTTAATCCATTACCATCATGGCAGGTAGCATGTCAGTATGCAGGCAGGTGCTGGAAATGTAGCTGAGAGCCTCAACTTGATCCCTAGGCAGAAAGAAAGACTCTGGACTTGGCCTGAAACCTTTTTTTGAAACCCCAAGGCCTTTTGAAACCCTAACGTAGTGGTATTTGCTCTGCCCATGACCTTGGGCTATATGGCCTGAAGGAGGCAGTACTTCTTGCCATTGTATGTGACCTCTTAAATGAGAGGAGAGAGGTGGCGCAGTGGTTAAGAGCACTGACTCATGTTCCAGAGAAACTGGGTTCAATTCCCAGGTCATCCAGAGTCCGATCATGCCATGATAAAAAACAAAGAAAAGGAAGAAGGGACCATGTGACCCCTCTCTCCTCCCTTTGGGCCTTATAGCCCAAGTTCATGGGCAGAGCAAATACCACTACACCCCAAGGCCCACCCCCAGTGACTTACTTTTTCCAACAAGGCCATATCTCCTAATCCTTTCAAATAATGCCACTCCCTAAAGACTAGGAGTTCAAATATATGAGTTTATGAAGGCCATTTTTATTCAAACCACCACATTCCATTCCCTGGCTCCCATAGGCATACAGCCATTTAATAATGAAAAAAATGCATTTAGTTCAACTTCAAAAGTCCCTATAGTCTATCACAGTCTCCACATTGTTTAAAAGTCCAAAAGTCCAAAATTTAGTCTCTTCTGAGACTCAAGTTACTCCCCTAATGTAATCCCTGTAAAATCAAAACAATCAGATGACACACTTCTAACATATAATGGCACAGAATATACATTACCATTCCAAAAGGGAGGAAAGGAAGCATAGTGAAGAAATACTGGACCAAAGCAAGGCCAAAAACCAGCAGGGCCATTATTATTTCAAACCACCACACCTATTCTAAGAAGTTTACAAAATGTTTAGAAAAGCCCTAATTCTATTTTTCCAAAAATGTTCTGTTGTGGAATATTTGTATACTATGTGAAGATGTATTGCTGTGATTGATGCAATAAAAAGCTTAATGGCCAATAGCTAGACAGGAGAGGTCAGGCAGGATTTTTGGGGAGAGAAAAGAGAAAAAAATCTAGGCATGCAGGAGATGCCAGGTGTTCGGATCCTGCCCTCACTCTTGTACATGCGCAACTCGGGGTCTTGTGTCTTACATCATCAGGGGGTGCTGGCAACTATGTACGTTCCTTAAAAAGCTGGATACAGCCGGGCGGTGGTGGCACACGCCTTTAATCCCAGCACTCGGGAGGCAGAGGCAGGCGGATCTCTGTGAATTCGAGGCCAGCCTGGTCTCCAAAGGGAGTTCCAGGAAAGGCGCAAAGCTACACAGAGAAACCCTGTCTCGAAAAAAACAAAAACAAAAAAAATAAAAAATAAAAAAAAATAAATAAAAAGCTGGATACAGACCCTACGCTCTCCCTCTGCTCTCTGCTCCCTGCTCCCCTCTTTCCCACCCCCACCATCTTTCTCTCTTCACCAGGCCTGGTCCCCTCCCCCCCTTTCCTCCTATAAAGCTCTGAATACTGACACTGGGTTCTGTTGTGACCATGACCTTTCCACGCACAACCAGCGCCACCACCAGCACCGTTTATCTTTCACCAGAGAGACACTAAAGAGGTCGGGCATACAGTACAGAATAGAGGTCATTGAACCACGTGGTAGGAAGTAGATTAGTAGAAGCAGGTTAATTTGAGTTACAAGAACTACTGGATTCTTGGACCTTCCATTTGAAAGCAGCCACTGTTCGATCAGCTGGACCACAACCTGTTAGACATTTTAATAAATTCCTTTCATATATATATGTGTGTGTGTATATATATTCTATAAGTTCTGTTCCTCTAGAGAATCCCAACTAATACATTAAGTTATCACTTAAAGATAGTCATAGAAAAAAATTGACATTTGAGACAGTGTTGTGTAGCTCAGATTGGCTTTAAATTCAGTATGTAGGTAGCTAAGGTGGAGCTTTAATTCCTGATTCTCCTGACTCTACCTCCTGAGACCACTGTTCCCTCCTTATGAGGGTGGACTCACTGTCCATCTCCTGTTTTCAGTCATCGGCCAGTGCCGTTGATCCAAACAGTCCTTCTTAGACACCTTCTTTTAGTACATGTGCTGCTGAAGCGAGCACTGTACTCTCTCCTTTAATAATTCTGTTTAACCATTTCCTCAGAATGCTATTCAACAGTTTCCTCAGAATGCTATTCAACAGTTTCCTCAGAATGCTATTCAACAGTTTCCTCAGAATGTTGTTTATCAGTATCCAGACTGAAACATTTTGTCCTGCAGGAAAGCTCCTTAAACAGGAAAGTAAACAACTCAAGATCGCTTAAGGAAGTCCCTGAAACTGACCAGATTCACTAGGCCCTTCCCTGGCAGAGTAAGCAATAAAAGCAGAATCCCTTTCAGACCAAAAAGACTCAGACAAGTCAGGCCGTGGTGGTGCACACCTTTAATGCCAGCACCTAGGAGGCAGAGTTCGAACTCTGAGTTCGAGGCCAGCCTGGTCTACAGAGCGAGTTCAAGGACAGGCTCCACATCAACACAGATAAACCCTTTCTCGAAAAATCAAAAAACAAAACAAAAAAGACTCCGAGAAGCTAAGCTTCAGAGAAGACTCCCAGAGGAGAAAAGCTGCAGAAAAGATTGAGACCAGACCAGCTGCCTAGTAGAAGCAGAAACTGGCCTAGCTGCCTGGAAGAGGTTTAGACCAACTGAGGCACCTGGAAAGGACACTCTCCAACTTGTTGAGCTGCCTGTAGGCTGTGCAGTGTGTTTCAGGTTCCTAGTTTTGTGAGCTGTCACCAGTGCTGGGGTGGGCTTTGGTGATGTGGCTGTCTTTGAGCCATTTCTGCTCCCACAAATAATCCCAATAAAACTCATTAGTTCACCAATACCTTAGTTAGGGTGTCTATAGCTGCTACAAAACACCATGACCAAAATGCAAGCTGCAGAAGAAAAGGTTTAGTTGGCTTACACTTCAGCAATTGCTGTTCATCACTGAAGGAAGTCAGGGCAGGAATTTAAATAGGTCAGGATCAGGGCAGGAGCTGATGCAGATGCCATGGAGGGGTGCTGCTTACTGGCTTGCTTCTCCTGGCTTGCTCAACCCACCTTCTTTTTTTTTTTTTTTTTTTAGTTTTTCGAGACAGGGTTTCTCTGTGTAGCTTTGCGCTTTTCCTGGATCTCACGCTGTAGACCAGGCTGGCCTCAAACTCACAGAGATCCACCTGCCTCTGCCTCCCGAGTGCTGGGATTAAAGGCGTGCGCCACCACCGCCCGGCTCAGCCCACCTTCTTACAGAACCCAGGACCAACAGCCCAGGGATGGTACCACCCACCAAGGGCTGGGCCCTTTCCCATTGATCACTAAACAAAAAAATGCTTTACAGCTGGATCTCATGGATCCAGCATTTCCTTAACTGAGATTCCTCTTGATAACTCTAGCTTGTGTCCAATTGACACACAAAACCAGCCAGTACAACTGACCCCGTGTCAACTTGATACACAAACATATCACTATTAACCACATCCTTTCCTTTCTTATTCATCCTCAAGATTTGACATTAAAATCAAATAATTCTAAAAGTCCCATAGTCTTTACCAATTCAAACACATTAAAATTTCAGTCTTTTGCTGGGTGGTGGTGGCACACGCCTTTAATCCCAGCACTCAAGAGGCAGAGCCAGCCAGATATCTGTGAGTTCAAGGCCAGTCTCTTTTAAAATAGCCAATCTTTTTTAAAAAGTTCAAGTATTTCAGCTGTGGACTCCTTTAAAAATCAAAATCAAATATCTTCTTCAAGAGGGAAGAACCAGGGTATCCTCACAGTCTTAACCAAGCAAAACCAAATTCAATGTCTAATTACCTGGGATTCACTCACCATCTTTTGGACTCCTCCAGAGGGCTTGGGTCACTTCTCCAGCTCTGCCCTCTGCAGCACACACAGTTTGTCTTCTCGGCTCCGGCTGGCTCCACTCCACTGCTGCTGCTGTTCTTGGTGGTCATCCCATGGCACTGGCATCTCCAAAATGCAGGGGTCTCTTGCTGTCACTGGGCTGCACTTTCACCAATAGCCTCTCTTAGGCTCTTTCCATGGTGTGAAGCTTGAACTTCTTTGCGTGACCTTTCAGTCCTGGGCCTTCAACTGCCATTGAGGTTGTACCTTTACCAATGGCCTCGCTTGGCCTCTCACAGTGCCAAGCCTCAGCTGCTCTCCATGATCCCTTTATGCTTTAAAAACCAGTACTACCTGGGTGACACTTATACATTACCATGTCTTGCTGCCAGCATGAGGTACAACCTTGGCCACCTCTGGAACACAGCTTCTCTGTGCTCTCAGGAAATACTTCCCAGATTTCATCAGTGATGCTGGTCTCTTCTTAATCATAGCTAATTTCTTAGCTCCAGCTGACCAGCATCAATTGTCCCAATAACATAAAGGTTTTACAGCAGGAGTTCTGGTATCTTGTTAATCACAGCTGATTCTTCAGCCCCAGTTAACCAGAACCACGGACTCTTAATTCAAAATAACAAATGGCCCTGATTGAGGCTTTAAATTTCCCTCTGAAAGTTTTCAAGCCAGGTTTCCATCTTTTACACTGTTCTTAACATTCTTATCTTCCAAGTTCCCACAGAACATCCCACTGAGGTCTCAGCACTCTATGGCTTTTCTAACCCAAAGTGCCAAAGTCATTCCAAAATCCTCCCCGAAACATGGTTAAGTCTGTCACAGCAATATCCCACTACACTGGTACCAATTTGTCTTAGTAAGGGGTTCTATTGCTGTGATGAAACACCATGACCAAAATGCAAGTTAGGGAGGGAAGGGTTTAGTTGGCTTACACTTCAGCATTGCTGTTCATCTCTGAAGGAAGTCAGGACAGGAATTCAAACAGGGAAGGATCCTGGAGGGAAGAGCTGATGCAGAGGCCATGGAGGAGAGCTGCTTGTTGGCTTGCTTCTCTTGGCTTGCTCAGCCCACCTTCTTATAGAATCCAGGACCAACAGCTCAGGGATGCCACCACCCACCAAGGGCTGGACCCTCTCCCATTGATCACTAAATAAAAAAAATGCCTTACAGCTAGATCTCATGGAAGCATTTCCTCAACTGAGGCTCCTTCCTCTGATGACTCTAGCTTGTGTCAAGTGGACATACAAAACTAACCAGTACAACCAAGCTGGACTTTGGTGCTATCTGCACTTTGGTCTGTGTGCATTCCGTAACTGGGGTGAGTGGATGTGTATTGCATCTCCCCAGGAAAAGTTTTGTCTTACAACCAATGTCTTCAGTGAAATCATTAAGGTTTCTTTCTTTTTCCCATTCCACAAATCTTCACAGACTGCCTTCTATGGTCTGAGCTATACCTCCAGAACGCTGGGCACAAAGCCTCTCAAACTCCTCTACGCCTGTGTGACAGCTAATCATCAGCGTCAACATTCCTGAACTTAGGTCACTTAGATTAGTAAAGCGCACCAGTGGACCTGTCGACAAGGACAGTTCTAGAAAGGAACCACTCCGAATGTGAGCAGCACTTTCTCTCTTGGCCTAAGAGCGCAGATGAAATAAAAGTTTAAGAGAGGAGAAAGCCAGCTACGTGCTGGCACATGCCTTTTCTCCTTTTCTTGGCCTCCGTGGCAGGAACTCCTGTTTCTCATCACACATTCGCTGACATGATGAATGGATACCTCTAAATCCCTAATAATGTAAGCTGAAATAAACTTTTCCCCCTGTTTTCCTCAGGTATTTTGGTCACAGCAATGAAAAGCTAACTGAAATGGGTATGCCAGCCTTGGTCTACCTACCGATCTCCTGGGGCTAAGAAAGAGTGGGCTCTTTCTAGCTGGGCAGTCTGCAAAGCCTTTCTGAAGTGTCAATCAATACCTGAGTGCATGCATTAAAAATGATTGTATGGAATAGGAGGTGAAATTTCCAATCAGGGAAATTGCACAACATTTGGACAGACTTGAACAGCTTTTCAGAGGGATTGGGAAGGGGCCATTTTCCAGCATTATGTGAAAGGTAAGTTATACAATTACAAGATTACATCATAGATAGTAATAAATAAGAACACAAAGTGTAGTCTTGTTTCCAAAAGCTGCTGAACACATCCCAACATAGATTAGTGCTTTGGGGGATTCTGTTGTCAGTCCTGGGCCTCTCCAAGAAGCTGTGCTCAGAGTAATAGCGTTAACATTTTAGGATCCTTCAGGTTTGTATCACCTTCATCTTAACACATCTCTGTATGATGTTCCCTACCAGGAAAGACTGTGGAGACTCAGCATGCCCCTTGATGTGATCCCACAAGGAAACATTTCACTTGTGCAAGGAAGCCTTGTGCATGGATAGGCTGTTTCAGTGCATGGAAAGTATGAACTTACCCTACACCCAACAACAAAGGATGACAGGAAAACTAGTGTCATGAAAATTGCTCTCAGCAGTTACGAAATGTTGTGAAAAATCTTATGTGTAAGATCTGCCTAACTGGGATTCAATAATATTACTTAAGGTTGAAACTAATTAAGTGATTGATCATGTGATTCAAAGTAATAAACTTTTAAGGAGTTTCAATGTTGCTCACTATTTACAGCTGTCTGTGCAACAGCTGTAAATCGATTCATTTCGAGTCAGGCGTCAGAAAGGATTCACGAACCTGTCAAACCTGTGTTATTGTTTAAAGTCTAAAATCCAGATCCGGTTCAATCAAGTGCTTCAGTATTAGTCAAAATATTTAAAAGCAACTTTTAATGATATGGTTCTAATACAGTAATCCGCAGAAGCCACCACGATACCTGCCTCTATTTTATATTCAGGAATGTACTGAGACTATATTTTCTGTACAGAGAGGGAGACTAAAGACTGCCCATAACAGACAAAATGCTAAATGCTGGGGAGTACTTTGTAATACTTTGAATTCCAGAATTCGTTGGTGGTGGTTGCAATGAATGAGCAACTGAAGAACCTTTAATTAAGCACGGGCTATAAGCACCAATTTAATGTGTACCATTAATTTGAATCCTTTCTGTTTTCCTACAGCATGCTCTTGTCACTTTAAGTATCCAGTTATTTTTTATAATTTAACATTATTTTCTGACGTAAGCATTTGGACTCATCAATATGACTTACTTTAAGTAACTGGCAGGCTTCTAAGAATGAAGACAGGATATGCAAATGTACCTGCTTGTCAGGTGGGAAGACTCCTCTGAGGAGCAGGCTCCCAGGAACCGACTACAAACAAGCAAGCATTGTCTGAGATTATTTTATTCCCGTGAAACTTCCAAGAGGCCACTAAATCTATGTTCAGTTCTTTCTTAGCTTATAGACTGTCATCATGAGAACGTCCAGTCCTCAAATCACAGCTGTTGGGTGTTTACATCAAGAGAAGCATGCCTGGGAAGACAGGACAAGCTTAAACCTGCCACCGATTAGAAAGATCATAATGTCAGAGGTGCCATTTACAGGCTACCAACCGCAGGGGTCAGTAAGGTTAAAAAAAAGAAAGAAAAAAAAATCCTGCACTTGGAAGGTCAGCCTGCAGGTAGTCAATCTGCAGGACTCGGTCCGACAGCTCTCTGCAGTTCTGCAACGGCCTGGGTCCTCCCTCTGGTTTTGCCGGCCAGGTACCCTCCTTGTGCCTTGTCCTCCACTGTCCCTCAGGGGTTCGCGGGGCTTCCCAAAGCGATGCGCTGGCGGTGGGGACTAGAACGCACTGTCGAGGACTTTCCTCCAGCTTAGCCGGCGGTACCCTAAAGCCGCGTTCCTCGGGGCGGGGGGGGGGGGGAGGAGGGGAGGGGGAGGAAATTTCTCCTCGCTCTGCGTCCCCGCCCGCCCGCCCTGCCCGTCCCCTCTCCGGCTGGCTGCCCTGCTCGCTCTGATGCCGACCTAGTCACCCTCACTTCTGCAGGACGAGGCGGCCGAGAGCTCGGGGCTCCGGGCAGGGCCATGGGGCAGGGTGAGTGGGAGCACGGGTGCGGCGGCTGGGGGTTTGCGCGCGCGGGGGTGAGGGACTGAGACCTTCCGCCGCGTGCTCGCTCTGGGCGTCCGAGCCAGCCGTCCAGGGGGAGGAGCGGTGCTCCGGGCCGGCTGCGCGCGGACTGGACGGGCCGGGTTCCCTAGAGCGGGGAGCGGCTTGGGAAAGCGGGGGCGCTGTGGCCCGCAGCTCCTCGGGGAAACTTTGCACGGGGTTCAGTTCGTGCGCAGCGGGCCGCCGGAGCCCAAGGACTGCGGGCGTGGCGACCGTCCCGCGCCCAGCCCGCTCCTCCTCCTCTGCAGTCGGGGCCGCCGCGACGCGCGCCGCCCCTTCGCCGCCAACTGGCTGCGGGCTGCAGCCGGGGCGGGGACCTGGGGCCGGCGTCGCGGCGCCCCCGGGCGGGGACCGGCCCGCAGGTGGAAGCGCCCCGGGGAGGCGGGTCCGCCCCCGGCTGCCGTGCACGGGTCGAGGCGGGCTCTCGGCCGGCTCGCTCCCGCCCTGACCCGCCGGCCTCTCCCACCCCAGCAGTGACGCGCCGCCTCCGAGCCCGAGCCCGCGCAGCGAGCAGCAGCGCGATGGACCGCAGCGCTCCGGATCCCGGACCCCGCAGCGCGCCCCGCACCCCCGCCCCGCAGCCCGCGGGCTCCGCAGGGTAAGCAGGGTAGCCACCCCCGCCGGCCGCCGTGACCTCGTGCGCTTAGCCAGCCCGCAGCGCTCTCCCCGAGGGCCGCTGGGCTCCCCGGCCGAGCCACACGCGGCGGGAGACTGCGTCCTCCCGGGTGTCCTCGGGGTTGGGGGCGGGGGTGGGGTGGGGTGGGGTGGGGTGGGTTCGGTGGTTTGGGCAGACTTTCCGACCCGGGTTGCAAAAGGCCAGGCGAATGCCGGGCGTTGGGTGAGGAGTCCCGGAGCAAAAGTGGTAACAAAGGGTTCCTTGTTGAGGCTCCGGAGCGGGGGACGACACCTGTAAGTGCGCTCCGGTTAAGGAAGGAAAAGTTTCACTGGCCAAGTGCTCAGGCCCAAGCGGAGCAGTCCTGACTGTCAAGGTGACTGCAAGGAAGGGGCTTTCTGAAAGCCCACGGAGGGCGCTGCAAGGTGTGCCAGCTGTCAGCCTGGCTTGACAGTTTCGGGAGCAGGCGGGGTGCTTGCCTCTGACTGGGGGTGTGTGTGTGCCTCTGGCCAATTGGTGATGCCAAAACCAAGCGCAAAGTCGCATTGGCAAACAGCTCTATACTTTTTTTTTTATCGTCACGTGTCTGAGGAGCGATTGGAGGGAAAGGGGATGTCACATGGTGGGTTAATATTAAATGAAGCATGCCTTCCTGCCAAATAGTCTAGAAATCACCCTGTTAAACGTTTGGGTAAACAGTAGTGAGAACAGGTAGTCCTGCAAGGACTGAGGAGAACTTGAGAGTAACCTTCGTCGTGGTAAATGGTCAAGCTACAACAACCCTGTCCTAGTTGAAGACATCCTGCCGTGTACCTTCTCATAAGGCACCCCCAATCTCATTTTTCTTAATCAGAACGTAGAAATGTCCTAAACAGAGTATGAACATTCCAGAAATAGGAACGGTGAGGAACAGTCGACTTTGTAAGCAATGAATGAGAGTCGTTCAGTTTTTTTTTTCTTCCTTCTTTCTGGTTTAAGAGTGAAGAAGTCATTTTTCCCTGGAACATGACAGGCGTTTCCTTAGGAGCAAGTCACAGCATGTTTATTCATCAGAGGCCATGCGAGCATTGGCAGTTGTCTAGAGGAAACATGGAAGAATCTCAAGGCAACATGACTAATCTAACAGATATTTAGTGTAATGCTTACGTAGAGGAAACATGCAGTGTATGAATTCGTTCTTTTTTTTCTCTCGAAATTTTGATCCTCTCCTTGCAAATATCCCTTTTGCTATAGCTGTCCACTTTTTTTTTTTGCCTTGGTTTTCCACTGTCTAGATACTACTGTGTATCCTTCCGTATCCTTCACTGTGTTGGTGGGATGAGCATAAAACAAAGCCTGGAAATAGAGCTGCAGATTTGTGTAAGTTAATGATGGACCAGCTCTCACAAGACTGAATTCGACTCTCACAAAACAACAGAGAATTGCATTGGTGCCTTTGGTAATAGTTTATTTCTCTCAAAATACCCATTTACACGTAATACACTTACAGATGCTTGGGAATCATGATGTTCTTTTAAATAAAATGGGTGAGTTTAGCTCGCTCTGGGACGAAGGAATACAAAGAGCTTGCTAGTGACAAGCCTAGGCTACTCCAGGTTGTACACGCGAGAACTGGAAGGCTAAACTAACGACTTCTTTAAGAGTCTGCATCTAATTTCTCAGTGAAACATTTTGCTACTTCTAAAATTTATTTTTCTTTTATTGAGTCAGAGACTCCTTTAGCCCAGGCTGGTATGGAGCTTCTTATATAGTTGAAGGTGACCTCCTGCTTCTGCCTCCCAAGTACTGAGATAACAGATGTGCACTAGCACACCTCACAGAAGAAAATATTTTAAATGACCTTTGCCTTTCCCTTCCAAACTTAAGGGAAAACAACTGGAAAAGTGCACCACCACATGCGTTACAATAAGTAACTGACCGTATCCTTTAAAAAAATGAGCCCCTACTTTTTCCCACTTGTGTTTTGGCATATAATTCCCAGTGCTTGTTATATTTGTTGGTTACACAGGATTAACTTTTGCTCTTTCTAATATATATATATGTGTATATATATTAGAATATATATATACATACACTTTTAAAAAGGTTTAAATTGTGGAAAAATAAGAGTACTTAGGAGGTGGCAGGGTGCAACTTTAATATGATATAATAGTTGCTTTTGAAGGTAGGTTCCTTACTATAGAACTAATTATATCATGACTCAATAGCCTAATAGCTGGTGAGGCCTGCTTTAGTTCTTATCTGTGGGTATTGTTGCTCAGAAGAGGCCCTCTGTTGTCTGTAATTTTCCAAGGTGTATGCTGTTGTAACAGGTTATTTGAAAGGCAAATCAGCACAGCTTCAAGTTTTACAAAGGAGACCGGAGGAAACCCTCTGCTCAAGTTCCTGAGCCAATTAGTAAAACCTGAGGTTGGAGGTGACTGTTGATTGTGTTCACAGATTTGAATATTCTCCTGACCATGGTCAGATATTTAAAAAAAAAAAATCTACATTTTACCATCATTGGTGTTGAAACATTAACCAAGACCTATAGGTGAGATCTGTTTTTTCTCACAGAGGTTCCAAGGTTGGAAACTTGGCCCCCTATATAACGGAATTGGAGGTGGTGCCTTTAAGAGATGATGAGGTCATTAGGGAAGATTAATAGGAGTGGGTTGGCTAGGGGTAGGGAATACTGTTGTAAAGTGAGCCTGGCTGTCTCTGTTTGCCTTTTGCTCCATTTCTTAGGGTCTCCTGTTAGCAAGCCCTCACCTGCTGAACAGCTAGGGCTGCCTGAGCTCCGGCTCTAGCCTCTGCGGCTGGAGCTCAACACACCTCTTTCCTTCAAGAAGTACCTAGTCCAGGTATTATTTTATTGTCACATAAGATGAACTTACAGTAAAATTGGTTGATGTCCCTCTTCCAGTTTGCATTGTTTTTATTCTGTATTAGCACACTCAGGGAATAATATTCTTTTAGGAAAACAAACTATTTTGTGGCCTCTTGGCTACTACTTTTTCTTTGAAACATCCTAAATAACTGTGATATTGCGTATCTAGATAAAACTTGTAGTAATTTAAGTTTTTTTTTTTCCTTCAGTGTTTTCATATATTTAGCTCACATTTAGCATAGCCTGGTGAAACACCCGGGAGAGATGGGGAGAGATGGAACCGTCTGCATAGGTGTTGTGGCTTCCTGCCACCTGCTGAAAAACTCTGGCCCTCAGGGGGTCTTTCTGGCTCACCTCCTCAGTCCCTCATCATCTTAGTTCTCCTTCTCAATATTGTGTATAAGTATCCACTCCCCTGGTCTTTTGTTGCATGTCTTGTAGGCTTGGCTTTTTGACTTTGAAGACTGCTGCTGAGTTTAGACTTCAAAGCCACTGAATTTCAACAGCTTTGATTTTACTTTGAGATTAAATGTTTATTTGTTTTTCCCATCGGTTTGTTTGTTTTGCCAAGAGCCCTACAAAAGTGGAGGCCGACATTGAACTCTGGATCTTCCTGCCTCGACCTCTTGGAAATGCTGCTTAGATTAAAGTTTGCATGTTACCTACATGTTTTACACACACGCACACTACCCAGGATTTTAAAGCAAAATTGCAAAAAGCAATTGATTTGAATTCGGGTTCTTGCACTAGTTTCAACAGAGCAGCCTAATAAAGAATATATCAGTAATTGAGCCTTGTAGTTAATTAATGCTTTAAGCTGTAAACGACTAACTGGATATGCTTTAACCAGCTGCCTGCTGATTGACTCAGCTGTGGCCAATAGAGTTGTTTTCTGCAAGTGATGTGCCGCCATCTTGGTAGTGAGTGCTTTCAGAACCTCCTCTGATTGGAGCAGCTGTCCAGATCTCAAATCTCTGCACAAATTATAGTCTTTGGAATTCATCTAAATAATTTCCCTTCTGAATATTCCTAGATATCATATAATATGTATCCACGTGTATATATTTGTTATCCAATCTCTCATATATCTCTGCCTAATGCATAGATAGGTTTTTACACAGGTGAAAGTGAGCTGGTCTAGTTTGTATTGTAACGTGAAAATTATAATCACTTGTTATTTTCCTTGGGTTGGTTGGTGTGTCTTTGAAGAGAAGAGCACTCTGGAGACACTGGTTGAAGAGTGGACAGGTTTTAGTGGTGAGGGTAGTAAGCAAACACGATTTTCCTTTCTACTGTGGATATCCAGTGTTAGTAGTTAGAGTTTCTTGTGGTCAGTAATGGGTCCAAAATGTCACATAGAACATTCCGGAAAGAAACTGTTTGTAAATGTTAAGTCACATTTCTTCCTGAGTAGCATGATGACAAACTGTGCCATCTGGATTTATTCCATCTTATCAAACCCAAGAGATGACTT
This sequence comes from Peromyscus californicus insignis, assembly GCF_007827085.1. Lineage (NCBI taxonomy): Eukaryota > Metazoa > Chordata > Mammalia > Rodentia > Cricetidae > Peromyscus > Peromyscus californicus. The sequence goes on along the minus strand of NW_026294595.1, from coordinate 42,417,213 downwards.
TGTTTACCCATGCTCTGTTGGCTGTTTACCACTGATCACTTGGTAGCCATCTTGCCGATCACATCAGGGTCAAGCTGGGTGTCTCATGCTTGTTACCCCAGGTCTAGGGAAATTGAGGCAGGATGATTGTCATGAGTTCCAGCCATCCATCCTGGGCTACAGAGTGAGACCTGGTCTCTAATAATAGTAGTAGTAGTAGTAGTAGTAGTAGTAGTAGTAGTAGTAGTAGTAGTAGTAGTAGTAATAGTAGTGGTAGTAGTAGTAGTAATAGTAGTAGCAATAGTGGTGGTGGTGGTAGTAGTAGTAGTAATAGTAGTGGTAGTAGTAGTAGTAGTAGTAGCAATAGTGGTGGTGGTGGTGGTGGTGGTGGTAGTAGTAGTAGTAGTACTAGTAATAGTAATAATAATACAAAGCCAGAAAGAAATCCTCATTTTACTTAATAATGGTCCCAACATTGCAGGATTTGTGATTCTGAAAATTCAGATATGCCACAAAGAAATTAAGTGCTTTATTGAACTGAAAGTACAAGATGATTTAAAAGAGACATATTCACCTCATGTAACCTTTGGTATAGTAATGTTCCATTTTCTAGTTATTATTACTAGCATCTCACTGTTCCTAGTTTGTAGATTAAACTATCCAAGGTAGGGGTGTGTATAGGGAAACATATAGTATGGTTAGGGTTTAGAACCAGTTACAGTTTCGGGCATCCATGGGAGCCTTGGAACACGATCCCCACAAAGAACTTGCTTATTCTCTTAGAGTAAAGTTACCCAAGCTTTGTGTCTTAGTACTCAGTACTCTGGCATTAATCACTGAAAAAAAGCAACGTGATTGCTGACCTCAGCTTGAGACTTTATCTTTGGAATCATGTGCTTATGCTGGCATTCTTTACTTGCCCAGATAAGGTTTTTTTTTTTTTTTTCCAAAATGTAAATGTCAAAGTCTTAGTTGACCTTGCTTTGAAGGATCTTACTGTTTTGGTTCTGAAACAAATCTGGGGGGCTGAAACAAACAAAGCAGGGGCTTAACAAACTCACTTTTTACTTTTCATAGCTTGGGAGCAGTGGAGTTAAGAGACAGGCTAGGGAAAATTAAGAAGGAACTGACAGCTTTCTTCTGCCTCTGTTTGGGTGTGTTACTGGTTCTAAAGTTTGACTATTGAATACTTAGCATAAGTTTCAACATAAGAATCACCTAGGTAACTTTCAAACCAATGCTCATGCTTCCTCATACACCTAGCTGTTCTGGTTTGATTGACTTGGTCTAGGCCAAGGGCATGGTTAGGCTTTCAGTGCAGCTCGGTTTGAGAGTGATTGTTTAACACCAGCAGCTGATGGGATAGAGGTACTGCTGTTTTTAAAGAACTAGACTTGATTTCGAGTTCTAAAGATTCTATTCACATTCTGCATAGTATCTTTTATTTTTAAAATAGTTGTTTTTTTTTTTGGTTTTTCGAGACAGGGTTTCTCTGTGTAGCTTTGCGCCTTTCCTGGATCTCACTCTGTAGACCAGGCTGGCCTCGAACTCACAGAGATCCGCCTGCCTCTGCCTCCCGAGTGCTGGGATTAAAGGCGTGCGCCACCACCGCCCGGCTTTTTTTTTTTTTTGAGACAAGGTTTCTCTGTGTAGCTATGACTGTCCTGGATCTCGATCTGTAGACCGGGCTGGTCTTGAACTCACTGCTTCCCTAGTGCTGGGACTAAAGGTGTGCACTACTACTGCCTGCCTTTTCTTTTTGAGAAAGTATATTAACTTCATCTTATGCTTGCTGAATTAACATATCCATGATTATAGAACTCCAGTGGGTGCAGGAGTATTGGAAGCAAGATCTGCATCCAAACCTGTCTTTCAACAGTAGGCTTAGCATAACACATTGAGTTTACAACTGTGTCATGTATTACATTTGGTGTGATGGTTTATACTTAATGGCCCAAAGTGGTTTTCATTTCAAGTAGTCTGAAAAGTTCATTATCACAGTTCTTTTCAAAACAATGTCTATATTTTATATTTAAAAAATACTACACATTCCAATGATTATAAAAGTATGTAACATTTCAAAGGAGATTAAATACTTGGGCTGTGTGTTGAAACCCATAGTAAATTATTGGGGGTAAACTATGTTTTCAAACTCACAATAAAACTTCTATGCATAGTAAGTGGCAATTCTTTGTTGTATGACAAGGTGTTTATTTTTGTCATGATGTGGCTGTGAAGTTTATTTACAGCAAAATTTCAAAAGTAAGAGCTTAACAAAAGAGAAACTTGAAATTGTTTAGTAAAACAATGCTCAGTTTCTCCTACAAAATCTTAATTTCCTCTGAGTGAGGTAGCAGGAAACAGAATAACAATTTTTGTAGGATGTATTTACATAGGAGTGCCAACCAACCATCTATATATCCCACCCACCTCCGTATACCCCCAGACAGGGTTTCCCTGTACAGCTTGGCTGTCCCAGAACTCACTCTGTAGACCAGGCTGGCCTCTAACTCAGAGATCCACCTGTCTCTGCCTTTCTAGTGCTGGGATTAAAGGCATGTGCCACCACTGCCTGGCACCTTATTAAGAGTTCTCATTTAATTTGTCAAATGCTCATTAGTTCTTATTTTTATATGAAACGATTTGTGCTGGGGACATTGGGAAATTGGCTCCTGACTGTAAGTGCTTTGCTGAAGTTATCTGTACCCTGTAGGAAAAAAAGAAACATCATATTAGATACAATCGGTACTTTGGTGCCAACTCAGCGTTCTGTTTATTCTTAGAACTTAAGATACCATACCTACCTCCTGGGCTTGCAGACTGTGGCCTGACAGATTGTGACCTAAAGACAGGCCTCCACCTATGCTTTTCTCCCTTTTTTCCTTTTTAAAATTATAGTAAATAATAACCACAACATCAAATTTACTGTCTTAGACGTTTGGACGTGTACATTCAGTTGCAAAAAGCATATTCACTTTGCTGTGTAGCCATCACCCCCCCCCCCCCCATCTCCACACCCGTTGTTCTGTTAAAACTGAAAGTTTATTTTTATTAAACAGTAGTGGTCTGCTTCCCCCTGTCGAGGCACCTAGCCACCATTCTGCTTTTTGCCTGGGATTTTGACCTTACTGAACATCTCTCATAAATGGGATCTGTTGGTCATCTGTGAGCTGCTTAGTTCCCGTGGCTTCGGTGTTTACATGTTGTATCATGTACAAATACTTCATCCCTTTGTGCTGGTTAATAATATGTTTGTATGTAAAGATCCAGTCATCCGTCTGTGGATGCTTGGTTTCTTCCATATTTTAGTTATTATGAGTAGTGATGTTATAAATATGCATGTCCCAATAGCACTTAGAGACCCAGCTTTCAGCCCTTAGATATGTAATGAGAAGTGGAATTGGTGTCTCATGCAGCCTACCTGCCAGCCCTCCTTCCCTCCCTCCTTCAAGGTAGGGCCTCACTATGTAGTCCAGATCTGCCTTGAACTCAAAATTTGCTTCAGCTCCCCGATACTGGGAACATAGATGTGTTGCTACCATGGCTGTAGTTTTTAAAAGTATTTTCATTGTTTGGAGATAGGGTCTTGCTCTGTAGCTCTGGCTTCTTGAAACTTGCTATGCAGCCAAAGCTGTTACCTGCTACTTGGATCCTGGGTTTCTAAGCATGTGTTGCCCTGCCTGGCTCTTTTTATTTTTTTGAGAAATTTTCATAGTGTTTTCTACAATGGTTATATCATTTTACATTCCCAGTAACAGTAGATAGAGTGTCTAATTTCTTCACTGCCTCAACAACTACAATTTTCTGGTCATGCCTCATACCAATAGTAACCATCCTAGTGGTCTGACAGGGGGTCTCATTCTATATTTGAAGTATATTTCCCTGATGGTTAGTGATGTCATGTAGCTTTCAGTTCTGTACCTTCTTTCGGCCACTTCTCTATCTTCTTGGGGGAATTATCTGTTCAAGCACTTTGAGTGTTTTTGAAAAAAAAATTTTCTTGGTTTTATTTATTTTTATTTATTTATTTATTTATTTATTTATTTTTTTTTTTTGGTTTTTCGAGACAGGGTTTCTCTGTGTAGCTTTGCGCCTTTCCTGGAACTCGCTTTGGAGACCAGGCTGGCCTCGAACTCACAGAGATCCGCCTGGCTCTGCCTCCCGAGTGCTGGGATTAAAGGCGTGCGCCACCACCGCCCGGCGGTTTTATTTTTTGATCTTAGGTATTCTTTGGATATTAATTTCTTGTTCTCTACCAGTGTTTTTGAGGAGCTGAATTAGCTGGGACCCATGAGTTTGCATACTGTGTTCACACTGCACTTGAGTAGACCAGATTTTGATCTTGTAGCCTGCAAAGCTAAAAACATTTACATATTCAGACACTCCTTGGAAAAGTTGGTTGACCCCCAGCTTAACTTATGAAGTGAAAACATGCAGTATTAATTTTTTAAAATTAAAAAAGTATTTACTTTTAAATATTGGACACAAATGTCTGTTGACTCTAAATGATTTATACATTCATAAAATAAAATATATATCAGAGGTTTTTCAGAATAGTAAATTGGTTTTTCTTTTTTCAAATGAAGACTAGGTTTGGACCTTGGCAAATGTATTTGAATTTTAACATTTAGAGGATATTGGATTAATACCCACTATCTTATATTGGCTGGACTTTTAGACTCCTGTACTACAGAAACCTTCACAAACAATTGAAGATGTGGTATGGTTTTCAGAAATAAATGCCTAGGAAGAAATGGACCGAAGGTGGATGGAATTCCTATCTAGTTTTTTTAAATTTATTTTACATTTATGTGTGTGTGTTTGTGTGTGTATGTGTGTATGCACATGTGTGCATGGAGTCAGAGGTTCTCCCTGCCTCTGTGTGTGTTCCAGGGATCGAACTCACAGTGTTCGCCTTGGTGGCAACCACCTTCTCAGCTGAGCCATCTCACCAGCCCCTGTGTAGCTTTTTTGACTCTCTGCTTATTTTAGGAGTTAAGTCAAACTGTCTTTATAATTTCCAGCAATTTTTTTTTATGGTTGTTAAAGATATTTCTTAGCCTTGGGCCTTTTAGTGTTCCAACTTTAGTATGATAGCTATGAGATTTTTTTCATGACACTGCTTTGCTAAATTTTTTCCCATCTGTTATAATAAAAACAAACTAAAAGTATGGGAGAATGAAGTTTCCCAGGACTATTTATAAAGGGCCAAGGGGCTCCAGTTTTGCATCCAAGCTCCCTATCTGAGGAATGCCTGCTGTGGAAAAGGCTCTTCAAGGACTGGCTGGTCCTTAGGAGATGTAAGGAGTGAACTGAGGTTGCTGGTTTTTCACAGACTGAATTCACAGTGCTGCCCATCAATTTAAAAATTTAGGGATAGATTTGAAACATCTGGAAACTTGGAAGTGAATTTTGAAGTGTTTTCAAGAGTGCATTAAGGGGGTGGTGGTCTCAGTTTTTGAGACAGTAAAGACTGTAAAGGCAGTTAGATCGACTTGTAGCATTGAGTGGATTTTAGGTAGCTAATACCACTTTACAAGAACCAAAGTCGTCATGGCTTCCAAGCAATCATTTGTGTCTAACTCTTTGGTGTCATGTAGGAAGTGATATTTTGATTACTTCGGTGTCATAACAAGCTCATAGGTGTATTATAGGAATTTGATAGAGGAAATGGTACTGCACTACAAATTTGAATCAATTTCTCAGCTTTGTCTACTGTATAGAAAACGTGGAGCCCCATGAAGGCTTTCAACTATGCAGCTATGAGGTCATGAGGATGAAAGTCCTAGATAAGACCTGAATCCCTCTTTTGAAGTTCCTATATTTACCCTTATTCTGTATTGGATTATCAGTTTAAATCAGAGCATAATACTGCATTTTTTCAAAGTATGAAATATAATGACATGTTTATTCTTTATAATTTCCCCAAATTTGTAGAAAATAGTCATTTAGAAATATTTAAAAGCGTGACTATTTTAAAAGAATATTTAAAATAATTCCCTAATTGAGAAAATTTGATTTTTGGAAAATGATTCAAGTGTTTTAGAGGCAATATTTTGAAATATTATTGAGCATGAACTGGAGTTATAATAATTTGGGTTCATAATATGGTTGTGTACAATGACTTTGATTTTGTGTGTAGGTTAACTTTTAAGCCCCAAAATTACTATGGCCTATTGTTATAGTGCTGGCACCATTGTGGAAAAACTGTGTTCTCAGCGTGGTCAAAACTGCCTAAGTTTCTTTTTGCTGGTGCTGTGATAAAATACTCCGACAAAAGGAACGTAAGAAAGAAAAAGGGTTTATTCTGGCTCATGGTCCATAGGCACAGCCCATCCATGGCGGGAGTCAAGACAAAAGGAGTCGACGTTTACAGCTAGAAGGCGGAGAGTGATGGATCCATGCTCAGCTCACTCTCCTTTTTACACAGCGCAGGATGTCAGTCTGTGGAATGGCACCCCCTTCGAGGTGCACCTCAGCTAATCAAGACTGTCCCTCAGGCATGCCCAAAGGCTCCTCTTCCAGGTGATTTTACAGTTTATCAAGCTGACAATTGAGATTAACCATCCAAACACCAAGTAATTGGCTTCCTTTTGATGTGTGTGTTAAACTCAACACTGTTTCCGTTAATGGCCTGATGCCCGTAGCTTCTGTCTGTAGCTTCTGTCTGTACAGCAAGGCCTATTTCTAAGGAAGCAGTTAAGGTGCTCAGCCGTAGGTGAGGGATTTATGGCCAGTCCTGGAGGACTTCCATCTGCCTACTGTCTTCGTGCACACGAGCGAACGAACACATGGTATTATTTCTGCAGAAACAGAAGTCTGGAAGTATTAGATGAGCCCAAAGGGAGCCGTGGTGGCCAGAGCCAGCGTTTTAACAGCTGTTGCAATTGTGTGTCAGTTCAAATATTCTAGAAAAACAGGAAATTGAGCTGCTAATGGGAAAATGACCGGGACCCTTCCATTCTGGGCTCACTGGATGGACTACGCTTTCTAGACCAATCGAATCAACAGTAGTCAGGATAATTATGGGAACCACTGAGTTTACTCTCTCACTGGTGAAAAGGGATGAGAGTTACAGCAGAGTGGAGTGTCCGAGAAGCAGCCTGCTGTTCCTGCCTTGTTATTTTATGCTCAATTGCCACTTGCTGTATCATCGCCCTAAGAGAATAGAGGCGACCGCAGGAAACCTATCTGAGGTCGATATCTAAGAGGATGACGTCTGTGCTTTCTGCCCCTTGGCTACTCTCTTTCTCTGCTATCCGTTCCTCGGTAGGAGGGCTGCAAAATTTCTGGGCAAAGCCCGGCTAGGGAGTGCCTTCGTCTTAGCTCTTGTTCCTGTGTGTCACCTACATCCATCCTACATCCTAGGATGTGTCACTCCACATCCCCAGAGAGCGGTTAGATACTCTGTGCTTCAAGGGGGTGAAGCCGAAGGTGGCAGAAAAGAAATGCCTGTAGGCGAAGAGGGAAGTTTAAAATGTGTATTTTTTTTTGTGGACATGCGCTCTCAGTCTTTATCTCAGTGTCAGTGTTTACATGGGGTGCATAAGTGCATGCTTGTGTGTATGTATGCCCATGCTCATGCAGGTACATGGGCACATGTGGAAGCCAGAGATTGACCTCAGCTGTATGGCTCTAGTGCTCTCCACTTTTTATTTATTTTTTTTGCAGTCAAGTCTTCCTCCCTGATCCCAGAGCTCACCAGTTGGCTAGAGTGCTGACCACAGAGCTCTGGGGATCTGGCTGTGTCTGGTCCCAGCACTAGGGTTACAGATGTCTCTCGTACCCACCACTCGCAGCTTGTCATGTGGTTCTGGAGATCTGAACTGAGGTCTTCATGTTTACATAGCAAGTACTTTCTTCACTGACCCGTCTCCGCAGCCCCCAAGCTTTTCTGTTTTCTCTCTCTTGTAGGTTAACTTTTACTGTGATAGAGTATTCCCTGTGAACTGTTTTCCCATCTAGGAAAGTGTGGGCTGTGTCATCACTTCAAAGAAAAATATTTAACACAAAGTGACCTGAAAGAGGAAACAGACTCAATTTTCCCCCGACATCCTATTTGGGACACACTTGCTCTCTCCAATGTATTTCCACCTCCAGTCCACTCTCCTTTACCATATTTTCCTTTGGAAATGCAGTCTGCTTTGGAAGGTGCAATGTTCAAAAGGGATTCTCACCTTCCAAGTATGATGTTATGTGTTTGTCGAACTATATATATAAGGACCCCATTCATACAGAATGCTGAGAAAATGCAGCCCTGAGCTTTGTGAAGAACGCATTTCCAGCATAGAAGTGGTTTTGAATTTATCTGAAGTTTTAAGGGTTTTCAGATCAAATTCGTGATTTCAGGCATTTTGGGATTTGTGTTTTTAGAGACGGAGAAGACTCTGCAAGCTTGAATTGATGGGGAGGAACTGAATATTAATAATAATCGTTGACAACTCAAACCCATTCTCTTTTTGTTGGTGTGTTCCCCTGCCTGTTAAGCACATCGAAGTAAAATTGGTCAGCTGTAGCTGCTCATGCCTGTAATCCCAGCAGTAAGAAAGGTTGAGGCAGGAGGTTTTCTGTAAGCTCAAAGTGAGGCAGACCTACATATGTAGTTTGAGGTCTACCTGTTGTACTGAGTAAGAGCTTGTCTCCAAACTCAGAGAAAGAGAGAAAGACAAAGAAGGAAAGGGAAGAGGCGGCCAGTCATCAACAGTGAGGTATTTGAAAATCAGATTTGGTCATTCATTGCTTCTTTATAATTGTTTTGTAAGCTAAGTGACGTAGAGACCACGGTTCTGGAATCCCACAATGTTTGGAATGGTTTGGACACGAAGGAGAAGTAAATCAGTGATATTAATGGTTTGGAAAGGAGAAATGATACCAGAGGTCTTTTTGTTTCACAGACAGGGACCAAGTGGTGAGTGTATCAACTTCTGATCTGCCCGTTTTCACCTTGTGTTTCAAGAGATTTCCTATCAAGAAGCAATTCATAAAAGTTCGGGCACTTTGCCATTTCTCTCTCATCGTTCAAGGCATCTGAGAGGGGTTTTGCATTGAACTGGAGGGCCTAGCCCTCCGTGGATTGTGGTGTTACTCATCATGCAGTGTGACGTGGGTGGTGGGTGAGGAACGTGTCCCAGTTCAGTCACCAAAGAGCTGCTGAGCCATTGTGGCTCCAGGGCATTTTCGGGGACTGATGCACAGCTTTGCCGGCTACAGCAGAGCCTCTCAGGGAAGTGGAAGGAGGACAAAGGTGGTGTTGCTTGGGAGTCCAGAACGGAGGAGGCCTTTTCCTTAGTTCTAGAGGCCAAACAGTTTAATGCTGCCAAGTAAAAGCTGTTTTGGGTGATAGATGCCTTTAAAGCTCAGAATTTTAAAAGTATAAATCATGTTTATCTTCAAAATAAAATGGTGACTTTTTTGGAATTTGGGTAACAACTCTATTTATATACAATTTGATTTTTTTAAAAAAAATTTGTTTATCAGTTGTGTGTATTAGTTTCTTTCCTTTAGCCCTTTGTAATTAGCTAACATTTTCACACTGTTTACCTCAGCAACCAATTTCAGGGAGTTTTAAAAGGGAGAATTGTCTTTTATTCTACTTAGGTAGCCTGAGTGATGTGTCTCTTGCTAAATGCAAATGTCAGGATGATCAGATTTGTACTTGAGATAGATGAACAAAGGAGGAAAGAGCCAGGAACATATATTCAGAGAGTTGGTCAATGAAAGATAGCAGCTGTTCCTGGTGGTGGGAAAAACACCCACTGTGCTAATGCTGGATTGCCTTGTCGCTAAACAAGCTATTTGAGGGCTTTGGTCTGTGGCCCTGTTGTGAAACACTCAAGTGATTTTAGATTATTTAGAATGTATTGTGCACGAGATTGTATACAACCTTTTCAAGAGCAACCGGTATAACTTTGGGGATACAGCATGCTTCAAATCTGAAATGTCTCCTCCCACAGGCTCGTGTTTGGGGAACTTGATTCCCAGCTGGTCGCACTTTTTTGGAAGGATGCTTTGGCACTAGGTTAGCCAAGGTGTGGGTCACAAGCGCTGACCTTTGAGGGCTGTAGCCTGGTGCTGCCTTAGGCTCTAGCTCTGTTTCATGGTCTTCCAAAATTAGAGCCTCAGTTGCAGGGTCTGGCTGCTCTGAAATCCCCCTGGCTTCCTACCCTCAGGGACTAAGAAAAGCGGTGAGCCACGGTGAACTTTCCCCTCACAAGTTGCTTCTGTTAGTATTTTGTCACTGATAAGTGATATGGGAGTGGGGAGCTCTAATCTGTAGTCAAATTGATAATTTTATCAATGTCAATGACGGTAACTGCAGTGTGTGTGTGGGTTGTATCGTTATCTAGCTCTTGTTTTCCCAATAGGTGATCGATTGTTTTCCCAATAGGTGATCTATTTCAATGGCATGGAATGACTTAATAGCAAGAAAACACTTTTTAAGCCCCCCATTGCTGCCATGTCGGGGGGGTGATTGGTATTAACATTAACATCCCTTGTATGGCTCGAACCTGTAATCCCGGCACATGGGAGGTCATGGCAAGAGGATTACAGTGAAATCATATCAAGATCAGCTTGTGCAATAGTGGGAGACTGTCTCAAAACCCAACAACAAAGTGACTTTAAACAAGCATAAGCAAAACAAACCACAAATCAAAGCACTCTTAAAACAACAAAATGATCATTTCCGGCCCCACCCCCACCCCGGGTCATACCCAGGGTCTCATGTATGATTATGCCCAGCTCTAGTTCTACTATTTCTTTGGAATCCTGCTGTAGGATACTGTAATTGAAAATTTTCTCAGATCCCCACAACCAACATAATTTAAGTAGTATGCAACCCAGTCATTAATAGAATCTAGTGTTAGCACACTAACAAAGTTGTCTTTAAAAAAAAATTTACTTTTTTAAGTGTATATGTGTTAATGCTTATGTATACATATGAGTTCAGGTGCCTTCAGAGAACATCGGATCTGGAGCTAGAGTTATAGGTAGTTTGTGAGCCATCTGATGTGGGTTGCTGGGAACCAGACGTGACTTTGTAAGAGCTGTAGGCTCCTTTAACCACTGAGCCATCCCTCTGGTTCCAATAAAGTTGTCTCTAACAGAAATAATATTTTACAGTGAATCAGATGTAAAATTTCAGTCGATGAAGTAACATGAAGATTTTATTTCAGGGCTATGTAGCCTCTTCTCAGTTAATCAAGAACCTGGTGCCCTGCAGGTTCTTGTCTCCTTAGAGTCAGGAGCAAATGTGTGTTTGTATTGTTTTCTTCTTTATCCAATAATGCTGGTTTGTACCTTGCTTTAAACTTAGTGGTCCTTAGCAGTCACTCCTTTTCTTTATGAAGCCCCCTTCTCCCCTTTTTAGCTCCCTGTTGGCAGATGTGTAGGTTTACTTCCCCCAGCACACCCTACCTACCTTTTGCTACTAAGTGATCAAAATAGTATTCTTACATCTCCTGGGAAATAGGAAAACAGGCTGAGGCCATGTTCTGGGCTGCTACTTTTGTGTCAATATCAGGTTTTAATTTTGTGTCTGCACGTTCTCAGACCAACAACTATTAGCTTTTAGATGAGAATACGTTGATGTTGGGGATGGGAGCAAGGGAATTGCTTATCTGGTAAAGTTGGAGGAACTCCACTGCGCTGTGTGCTGGAGTGATGACTACTGGGACTTCTCTAAGCACCGACTGTAGGCTGTTGCTAAGATGCTGTCAGATGCAGTACTATAAAATCGCTGGTGGGGGCTGGAGAGATGGCTCAGCCATTAAGAGCACTGGCTGCTCTTCCAGAGTTCTGAGTTCGATTCCCAGCACCCACATGGTGGCTCACCACTGTCCATAATGAGATCTTGTGCCCTCTCCTGGCCTGCAGGCATACATGTAGGCAGAACACTATATACATAGTAAATAAATAAATCTTTAAAAAAAATTGCTGGTGTAGTTTTCCCATCATTCTTGAGATTCTATCTTAGCTTTGTCGTCCTTATGCGACATACTCATTCTGAGATCAGATGAAGCATCCTCACTCTTTAACAAGTGAAAATTCTTAGTGCTGTTGTTTCCACTTTATGTTTATGGGGCAAAATTAACAGGATGCATAGACAATGCTGTTCTTAGTTGGGCTTACTATTCCTGTTTGAGTCAGGACAGGGAAAGAGCATTTGATTTGTAAGTCAGGTTAGGGGTTCTGAAAGTGAAGTAGTCAAGTAGTACCTCATCATTCCTTCTTGTGTCAAGACTGGAAAATCTAAAATGTCAATGCCTTGGCATTTTGGTACAGGACTCCTGTTAGCAGAGGAATTGGCCCGTTGACATAAACAATAGATGAAAACATAGGATAGAATTATGAATGGTGTATTTGTTCTACTTCTAGAAAGAAGAAACTGAGAATTCAGAGGTGTTATGAAGGCGAGAAATTCAGTAGTGTCAGGTATGGTAGTGCAGGCCTGTAATCCCAGCACTTTGTAATCTAGAATTCGGGAGGCCCAGGCAGGAGGAGCTGAAGGTACAGGCCACCCTGGACTACATAATGAGATTCTATCTCAAATAACAAACATGTAACAACTTCCATCTCCCCAAATTGCCAAACAGTTACCTATACCCTTTTCTCTGATGGTTTTGAGTGGTTCACACCCCCCCCAGATTTAAGGGCTGCTGGTTTTGTGTGTGTGTGTGTGTGTGTGTGTGTGTGTGTGTGTGTGTGTGTGTGTGTGTTTTCTATGAAAATGAGTGTGAAACTGCAAACTATAGTTCATAGAAACAACATTCATCTGTAGTTTTTTTCCTTCTTTTTCTAAGGATATTTTGGCAATACATCAGCATTTTATAGTCTCCTAAAGTAAGATGAACTCCTAAACCAGACTTTATCTTCAGAATCATCAACAACAAAACAATAAAACCTTTGAGGGAAAGGTAGGGAGGAAAGGAAGGTGTTGACAGGCACGGGTATGAGGGTGTATGTGGGGGAGGTGAGAGTAATCGGAATGCATTATATACATGGATGGAATTTTCAGTGAACAAATTAAATTCATTAAAAACAAAACAAAAGCCCTTTGTGAAATGATAACATATGGGCAGGTGATCCTGCAGTCCTTGGTGCATTTAAAAGTGAGTCACATTCTCTCCATTCAGGGCTGCAGCCTACTTACAATTGGCTGATGGAATGAACCAGCACACTTGGCTCTCTGGCATTTAACAGCATTGGTTTTGGTTTCAGACAAAACTGGTCCAGCCAGAAGTCAGATGGCCCTTGGCAGGCTGCTGTCGTGGGGTGAGCTTGGGCAGAAGAGCTGGCGCTGGGTCTCTCTGCATTGTTGCTGGCCGGCTCGGGCACTGTGTGACCCCTGCCTCCGAGAAAAGGCTAGTACCACAGAGTCAAACTGGGGAAATAAGACTAGCACGTACCAGGCATGGGATAGGTTTGATACATGTCAAATAACTGTCCACATTATTAGAAAGCAGCCCATTGTAATGTTGACGTCATCACAGGAAGCCACGGAGGGACAAGGATGCCCGCTTTTCATTTGCCCTTCCCAGGAAGGAGAGGATGGCATTTGGTAAAGCTTCCTAAATTCGTGGTGCTTGCTTTTGGCCTGCTGAAGGCAAAACCTATAGTAAGCCTTGATGAAATCACCAGCTTGTTCACTGGAAGAAAGTGCCCCCCCCCCAAATCCTGCATTAGATTAGGAATGTGATAGTATTCCTGTGAGATCGCCTCAGTGGCAGCTGTGTGCAAGGAGAGTAAGAGCTTGACGCCGTTGTGGCCACAGGTCAAACACTGAAGAGAAAACATTCTTTCTCTAAACTGACCTCCTACCTCTCCGGAACAAGAAACCGAGGCGTGGTGCGCTGCAGAGGCTGTGAAATTGTGTCTGTCCAGAAGCCAGCTTTCGTTATTGATGAGCAGAAGTGCTTCCCTGTGACTCCTGAGTCTTTGTTGCCTAAGATGATTGCAGCACTGTTTAGCCTTTGAGGGGAGCGTGCACCGCGCTTGTCTTGAGACATTAAAGCCGGGACTCTTTCTCCACTCTTGAGTGAAAACCCTAATGTGCCAGATGTGGTGGTGCGCACCTGTCATCCTAGCTCCGGAGTAGCCTCGGAAGGAAAATACGAGCGTGAGGGGCAAGTCTGGGTAATTTAGAGCGACCCTGTCTCGGGTGAAAGTGCTGGCTGGCATCATTTGACTAATACACACACACACACACACACACACACACACACACACACACACACACACACACAGCCCTGTGTTCAACAGCTGGGTTGGAGAGCCTTTCTTGGGACAAGTATGGTTAAATGGGTGTTCGACTTTCCTTTCTGTTACTGTTTTACTTTGACCAAAAGCATCTTAGGGAGGAAGGGGTTTATTTGGCTTACGCTTCCAGGTCACCGCCCATTATGGAGGAAGTGAACTCCAGCAGGAACTGAGGAAGAGTCCATGGGAGAATGGCGCTTCCTGGCTCACTTCCAGGCCTGTACTCCGCTAGCTCTGTTATGTGGCTTGGGGCCACATCCTACAGATGGTGCTGTCACAGTGGGCTCGACCTTCCCATATCAATTGAGACCGTCCCCCGGGACAAGTCTACAGACCAGTGTGATCTAGGCAAATCCTGGGAAGTTCCCCCTTCCCAGGTGACGCTGGGTTGTATCAAGTTGACAGTGGAAGGTAACTAGGTCAGTGGATTTATATATAAACTTGGATTTTTTTTATTCATTTTTCTTTTGTTTGTTTTAACAAGAATAAATACCGGGAATTGAGCCTAGGGCCTTGTGCATGCTGGGCAAGAAGAGCCTACCGCTGAACTGTGCTCCTAGACATTTTTAATTTGTTTGAGACAAACGTCTACATGCCTTTTCTCCCCTTTTTGTGGGGGGCGGGCAGGGGTCTAAGAAGAAAGTCTCATTCAAAAGTTCTTGACACCGTATTGGCTTTTTTCACAGTAGATGTTATTGGTGTATTCTGGTCATACCCAGGCATAGACTGGGCACTCGAGAGGTATTAAAGAAACGGCGTGGTTCTGGTGAGTTAACTTTAGTCAGTGTGCTTCACGAGGTAATGTGTCAAGTGGCATAGACTTTTGACAGCGTCTGAGGTCATACGAATATTTGTAAAATCTTTTTCAAGTAAATGATGACCCCAAATGAGTATTTGTAAAGCCAGACTTCCACTTTTAAAAGGCGCAGGGTTGCAGTAACTTGGGTGATACTGGGCATGGTGGCACCCACACCATTTATTTTTTTATTTTTTATTTTTTTGTTTTAACTTTTTTTTTTTTTTTTTTTTTTTTTTTTTTTTTTTTTTTTCGAGACAGGGTTTCTCTGTGTACCTTTGCGCCTTTCCTGGAACTCGCTTTGGAGACCAGGTTGGCCTCGAACTCACAGAGATCCGCCTGCCTCTGCCTCCCGAGTGCTGGGATTAAAGGCGTGCGCCACCACCGCCTGGCCTGTTTTAACATTTTTTTTTTAATTTTACATCCCTGCCACAGTTTCTCCTCCCTCCTCTCTTCCCAGTTGCCCCCCTCATCCCTGCTCTGTTCTCACCCCTCAATCCATTTCTCCTCTGTTTCTGTTCAGGAGAGTTCAGGTCTCCCATGGATATCAACAAAACATGGCATATCAAGTTGCCCTAAGACTGAGTACCTCCCCTTCTGTTAAGGTTGGTCAAGGCGACCCAGTATGAGGAGTAGGGTCTCAAAAGCCTGCAAAAGACTTAGAGACAGTCCCTGCTCCCACTGTTAGGAGTCCCACAAGAAGACCAGCTACACAACTCTGTCATACATGCAGGCTCCGGGGTTGTTCCAGGCAGGTGACAACACATCTTTAATCCCAACACTCGGAAGGCAGAGGTGGGTGGATCTCCGTGAGTTCTGTATATCGAATTTCAGGACAACCAGGACTACATAGTGAGACCCTGACTCAACCCCACCCCCTAAAACAAAACCAAACCACCACCAACAAAAAAAAGACCATAGTGTTGACTTGCCCGAGACTGGTCACAGGAGTGATGCCAACTTGCCAGGTGTCATGTTAGCAGCCTGACATGTTCTCCTGTGCTTAGTGGTAACATCCAGCTGACCTCTAGTACTTTTCCTGAAAAGGATTCTGCATCTTGAAGCGTTACCGTGCAGAGTCACCTGACCAGGCAGTGGCAGGTCTGGAAACCAAGTCTGGATGTTACATGAAACTATCTGCATCTTGGAACTGCTGTGCACTCTGTCTTGGGGAACCATTAGGGTGGCGAGGCCAGAGTGTAGCAGAACTAACCTTAAATGGGACAAAACACTTTATGTTTTTTCTTAAATTTAATTAAATCATTTTTTATTGTAAAGTTAACATGTGTAATCCAGAATATTTAAACAACTAGTGACTTTAAAAAGAAAAATAATTCTTTTTGCTTTAGGGAGGTAATAATGCAAATAATTGGCATTTTAACATTTCCCTGGTGCATTATAATCTTAGCAAATTTACATATTTCATGCAAAAAAATCTCCAGTGGTCAAATACTCTATAGAAATACCCTATAAGCAGTTTTATTCTCTTACTGTATCCTGGGGATAGAACTACATTTGTTAAGCAGGATTCTGATGGGAGCCACAGTGAGCAACATTTTACAGATGCATTTATTACAACACTGGTTTATACCTTCAAGTCCACATTCTTTCCAAAGTAGTTCACACAACTTTGTAGGTAGAGTGAATGCTTCTGGATTGCTTTGTGAGCCTTTAGGGTTTTTGACTGCACGTATTGTATTCATGTTTTCTCTAAGTTTGTATTGTAAGTTACTTAAAATTCATTTAAAAATTGTTTTTGAAATGTCTGCTTAGCAAGTCCTGTGAGTATCCCTGTGTGGTTTGGCGTTATTTTTAACCTTTCACCTCTTGAGCCACTGAACTGTTCCCAGTGAAATCATTAACTAAAAGAGATATCAGCCTTAGGTTGGGAGAAGGCTGTTTTCCAAGCCTGATGCTCTGGAGGACCCGCCCTCAGGCCTAATTCCACAGTAGGAACTGAAAATCATTGCAGCCTTCAGAGGAATCTCTGAGCATCATGGGGGTGAGATGCCAGGGGAGGGATGTTCTTTGGGGAAATAGAGGCAGTTAGCTATTGGAGGGAGTGGAACTAAGGGTCTGACTGCATGTTGTTTCTTCTGTGGTGGCTTGGTTGTTTCCGTGTTCTTCAAAAGAGGTTCCCACGGTGTAGTTCAAGTGGCCTCAGCTTGTCCTCTGAGTACAGGGGGTTCAGATTGGTACCACCAGCCCCACTCAGATGTGTGCATTGCAGGAGTGCAGCCCAGGTGTCTTAGCAGTCCTGCAGAAGTATGAACACCTGAGGAGTGTGCCTTACTCTGGGGTAGAAGTGTGAACACCTGAGGAGGCATGCTTAACTCTGGGGTAGGAGTGTGAACACCTGAGGAGGCATGCCTAACTCTGGGGTAGAAGTGTGAACACCTGAGGAGGCATGCTTAACTCTGGGGTGGAAGTGTGAACACCTGAGGAGGCATGCTTAACTCTGGGGTGGAAGTGTGAACAACTGAGGAGGCATGCTTAACTCTGGGGTGGAAGTGTGAACACCTGAGGAGGCATGCTTAACTCTGGGGTGGAAGTATGAACACCTGAGGAGGCGTGCTTAACTCTGGGGTAGAAGTGTGAACACCTGAGGAGGCATGCTTAACTCTGGGGTAGAAGTGTGAACACCTGAGGAGGCATGCTTAACTCTGGGGTGGAAGTGTGAACACCTGAGGAGGTATGCTTAACTCTGGAGTAGAAGTGTGAACATCTGAGGAGGCATGCTTAACTCTGGGGTGGAAGTGTGAACAACTGAGTAGGCATGCTTAACTCTGGTGTACAGGAGCCTGAAAGGCTTAGGACTGCCCAGGCTCCTTTAAAGAGTGGAGAAGCTGGTTCTGTGTCTAGGAATGGATTTGGGAGGGAGAGAGTTAGTTAGGAAAGGTGTGGGTTCAGCCTGTTCATTTTAAGGATAAGAAATCTTTCTAATCTACTGTTCACTGATTTTTTTTAATTAACATGTGTTTACTGAAAATGAACCTTTTCAGATACTGTGTTGGGTATTAGCAGGAACTGTACTTATAATGTTACTATAATACGTGGAAATTATATTCATAGAACAAAATCATTTTGGCTGAGAGGAAAAGCTGATTCTGTCTTCTTAACAATGTACACTGTTGGCTGGCAGATGGCTGTGGGGAGAGGTGGGGAGAGTTGCTGATGCTCAGGCCTGACACCCTGAGGTTCATCCCTGGATCCCACAAGGTGGCAGGAGAGAACCCACTCCTGAAAGAACCTCTTATGTGTGAACACACACCTGCACTCACACATAACCTGCACACACACACACACACACACACACACACACACACACACACACACACGTACATGCATCTTTAAAAACCTCTGAGAGCATGTAAACATTTCTTTTTTATATATATAATGAATCCAAATCTTTGAAATGCCAGTTACTATGAACATCAAATAGTGTTTTTATTTTTCAGTATTGGATGGTATCATGTCTGGTCTGTAAGATATCTGGGCCTTTTGAGGAAGTGTACAGGAATGTAGACCGTGTGAATATGTGTATTCTTCTCTTCCTCCCTGGTCAGAATTCTCCTAAGCTTGGTTTTCAACAGACTCGAGGAAGTTAGCACAGATTTCTCTTGACTCTAAGCCAGTGTCAAAACTGCCGTTCTCAGCCTGGGTCTGTAAAGGCAAGTGTGGAGAAAGCTGTCCTCACCGCGGAGCACGCATTGCAAGGGCCTCTGAGGTGCCAAAGGGAAAATTCCTGAAGGGAATATTTTGTAACCCAGGAGGACCGAGGTTCATTGCTATGGTAGCAAGAGGCGGCTAACTTCGGCTTGTTCCTCCCCTGCCAGGCCGGCTGGCGCAGTAGGCATGGGTCACGCTGCCAGTTTGACGGGCAACAGTGACAGCTATTCTTCATCCGAGGAGGACTTTGGCAAGTCATCCTCATTGCCTTAAGCTTGGGACTGATCTTCCTAGAGTGACAAGACACACCGGAAGTAGCTGAAGGAGCTCTATGTAAAGAGAAGAACTTCGGACAGTAGTAACTCCTTGAGCACAAGTTCATGCAACAGATGTCTCTAGCTGAGTGGTGGAAGTTTTTGAATAGCTACCACATCATAGGATGTATGCATGATACATCCACACTCCCCCTGTCCCCATTTTGTTTTGAGACAGGGTCTCTCTCACTGGCCAGGCAGTCCCCAGATGTGCTAGGCTGGCTGGCCGTAGAACCCCAGGCGTTACCCTGTCTTTGCCTCTCGAGCACCGGCATTGCAAGGCTCCTCGCCACCAGGCCTGAGTTGTCACGTAGTTTCTGAGGGTGCACATAAGTTTCCACAGTTCACGAGGCAAACCTTCTCGGATGGGGATGGGGACTGAGCTCTCTCCCTAGCCGCAGCTCTCAGTTTCTGCTTTAGTAAGTCAGTAGTGGATACTTGGCTTGGGATCATGGGTTCCCAAGTATAAATCAGGCTCTTTTGTAACTCATTAATTCGTGGAATGTGATTCTCTGTAAGCACATTTCTCTAGCCTGTAGCAATCATTAGAAAAGGCTCTACCTGGTAAGATGTAGAGATAATATAAGTACACCTTGTCTATATTAAAAAGCTTCATTGCCTTTTCCTGTAGGAAAGAAAATAAGCAACCACACAAGTGGATTTTATCATTAGTGATGCTTCCTTTTCAGAAGACTTTGTCTCTGAGCCTATGACAGTCTTCTCTTACATAAGAACGTTTTCTTGGATGCCTTTATATCCATCCCATGTGCACAGACTGGATCCTACTCACTGGGGTCTTCAACAAGTCGATTTTCACATCTGTAATTAGAAGTTACATGTAATGTATGTATGTAATCCTGACAGATTCTCTGGGGGGGACGGAGAGTCGGGTGACATCGAGGAGCTGTTTCCTGTCATTGCGCCCCAAGGTGCCGTCCTCATTCGGCCAAAGTTCGTTTCCACGAATCTGTTTAATTAAAAATTGTCAGCGCCGTTTTTGAAGGAAGACAAGTTTTTATTCTAACCATAGAGCACTTAAAGCACCCCAACCAGGATACTAGTGTCCCTTGAACTGGAGAAAGTGGGTCTGGGCCGCGAACCAGAGTGTGTTCAGTTATTATCCAGTGTTTGTTTGTTTCTGATAAACTCACCAAAATTTAATCAGCTTGAAAATACATCACACATTAGTATTTGGTGACTTCAGAGAATGAGGTGATTTTAAAGATTTTCCGGAACCCCCCCAAGTTTCTCGTCAGCATTTTTGTTTTCTGAAAATAGCATTTTGCTTTCTCTCAAGTAGAAAGATGTGGATATTCCTGAAGTTTTAAAAAAATTAGGCCAGTTAGCTGTTCCTCATTGATTTTCTTCTGAGATAACCTTTAAAAAAATCTTCTAGCTTTTTAAATCAAGGGTGCACTCTAAATGAAAGTTGGTGGAAAAATGCCTCAGGTTTATAAGTATGAGTCCGCATCAACTTGCTGAGGAACTATATCGTCTTCTGCCTTATATTTCCCTTGTGCTGGACATGGATGCATTTTCTGCCATCACCAGGCTTTCCTTAGAAGTTTCTGTTTTTTAGTTGCATCTGTGAAGTGATTGCAGCTTCTAATTAAGGGGCAATTATATTTTTTTTGTGTGTTTCTTCAGTGGTTCATGAGTTCTTAAAATGTTTAGGGGTTGAGGATTTAGCTCAAAGGCTCTGTGTAGCAGGAATCTTTAAAGTTCTTATTAATTAAAATCAAACCTAAGGCCAGTTATTGGGGTGAAATGCTGGATGGTCAGAGAGACAGAACAAGCCACAGCTAACCTCACCTGGCCAACTTCTCAGCTGGTCTTGTTTCCTCAGACTGGAAGCTTCTGTGTCCTCATCCCAATGGCTCTCAGCTGAACTGCTGCTCAAAAGCCTGAAGCTTAGTCAGCTAAAAGCTTAACCAGCCAAATACTTCTAGTTTCTGGTCCTCACACCTTATATGCCTTTCTGCTTTCTACCACCACTCCCTGAGATTAAAGGCTCACTTTCTGGGATTAAAGGCATGTGTCACCATGCCTGGCTGTTTCCAATGTGGCCTTGAACTCACAGAGATCCAGAGGGATTTCTACCTCTGGAGTGCTAGGATTAAAGGTGTGTGTGCCACCATTTTCTAGCCTTTGTATCTAGTGTCTGTTCTGTCTCTGACCCCAGATAAGTTTATTAGGGTGTATAATATTTTGGGGAACACAGTACCACCACAGCTCTGGGTTCGGCCCTCAGCTCCAGGAAAAAAAAAAAAGAAAAAGAAAAATGTTTAATAGTCATTCTATTTTTCTCCCACACATTCACAGGGTAGATGGAGATCTCTTCTATGTTTGCACGTTCATCTTTTTATTTGATTTCCCTCTGCTCAACAGGGTCTAACTATGTAACTCTAAATGACTTGGAACTGGCTATGTAGATCAGGCTGGCCTGAAACTAATAGAGATCTTCCTAAGGCATGAGCCACCATGCCCAGCCAGCTGATTGTTCTGAAAACTTTCACTATGTCAAACCCATTGATTCTGTATGTCCTGTTCTCAATATTTTCTAGCCTTAGTGGAAATCATGCAGCTTTGTTTATTGAAGCATTTTAGTGTTATTATTATTTTAGAGATATTTCTGTTTGTTTTCCTTTGTCTTACTTAAAAATACTTATATAAAGCAAAATATTCCCTTATCTTAAAGTATTGTTAAATATCTGCTAGAAATAAAATGAAGGTTATTTTTCTTTCTTTTTTCTTTTTTTCATTTTTCCTAGACAGGGTTTCTGTATGTAGCCTTGACTATGTTGGCACTCACTCTGTAGACCAGACTGGCCTCGAACTCCCAGAGATCAGCCTGCCTCTGCCTTCTAAGTGCTGGCATCAAAGGTGTGCCCAGCTAATGGTTATTCTTTCTGTTATTTATTTCTTGAGTAATTGATTTTTTTTTAGGATTGATTTGAAATGACGCCTTATCTCACATTGAGATTATTTTTGTTTTTGTGTTTGTTGCTGGGCCTTATTTAGTTTTCCCCCCCTTATGCCGTAGATAGGTTACTTGAGGTGTCATGCAGTACGTTTTGTCTTTATGTAAAATTTAGTGTGTGTAGGAGCACGCGCACGCCAGGGTACGCAGTGGAGGTCAGAGAACAACTTCCTGGAGTTGATTCTCACCTTCCACCTTTATGTGGGGCCCAGAGACTGAGCACAGGTCATCAGGACTCCAGGCCAGGCACCTTTATCTACCGCGCCATCTCTCTGGGGCCTCTTAGCGTATGTTGTAATGTCCGGTAGGCTGTGTCGAAATGATTAACATCCCTTTGTAAAGGTCCCTTGGCTCTTTTCAGCCATGTTTTTTTTTTTTTTTCCCCCCCAACATGGATTTAAATTTGGAAATAAGATTTTTTGGGCTGAATTCAACTTCCATATTATATCTAGTGTCTTGACTTTGCTTACTCAGAAGTACTCAGAAGTATTCTGCTGGTCCGTTTTCTTCCTCTGAAGTCTCACTTCGGTCATGAAACTATTTCACTCCTCGTGGGTTTCTTTTTGTCCTTGTCCCCTTTTAGAAACAGTGCCCCGAGGGCTGCTTAGCTAAACAGATGTCTGCAAACAGCTTTACCCTCATGGTATTGTGAATGGGTTATTGTCCACCAGAGCCGGTGTCTGCTGGGTGGGAGTTTAATAAAATTGCAGTTACTCTGATCCACTCCAAAGTGTACACAGTCAGAAAGCTGAGGGGGCATCCTGGAAATCTTCTAGACCTCCCACGGGATTCTGGGTGTCAGAAAGGCTGAAAATCACTGGTTAGTTGCTAGATCGAGAACCTTATAAAATCGTCGTCGTTGTCTGTGGTAGTGGTAGTCGTAGGAATCACCTGTGTCTTAGGCAGCTATTCATGTTGACCGGAGGAGTAATGTCAGTGTCGGTACTAAAGTGATGGTACTTAGGCGTGGAGAGCAGGATGTGGACTGAATCCCACTTCAATATTATATGGGATTAAGTTATTAGATTCCAACATTACACCTGATGACACAACTATTTCTATAATATTTCTACAGTTTTACAAATCTATCTTTGTAACTAGAATATGCGAGTGGAATTAGGAGTAATGTCTTCATTCAATTCGTAAATAGTAGCATTAAATAGACACAATAATAAGTACCCAAAACCTGATCAGTTACTAGGAAACTGGAAAAATGTTCGTTTACTCAACATATTGTTAAATTGTTTGATGCCAGAAATTGGGGCTAAATAGTAGGTATAAAAAGGTAAGATTTCCTTGTGGCTGGAAGTTTATAACTGGTTAGGGGAAATAGCCAGAGGGATGCCGTGGAAGGCCTGAGGCATTCTGGGAGAGGGAACTCTTGAGCTGGCCTTTCTTCCTCCTCTTTCACCTCTTCCTCTTCGTCCTTTCTTTCTTTTTTTCTTCTTCTTTTCTTCCTTCCCCTGCTCCTCACCTTTGGAGACAGTAGCTCAGGCTGTCCTCAGACTTGGGATCCTCGTGCCTCATGCTTTTGAATGCTGGAATTACAGGTATTAGCCGCCGTGCCCTGCTCTGGCGCTTCTCTTAAAGGGGTGTCGATCCTGCAGCTGAGGTGTGTGGAGAATGTGCTAGGAATTCAGTCAGCCAGCTGTTAGCTCTGTCCCAAAGCACAAGGGGTCTTAGGGTGGAGGTGAGGACTGTACTCAAAGTTGCCAGACTCAAAAAGGAAGAGAACTTACTGGGTCTCGGCACACTAATGCTCTGGGGTGATGGAGATCCTTGAGTACTTTAATGTGAGGAAACTGGGTGAGGGCTGGTGAGACTGTGTACAATTAGCCCCGTTGCATACATTCTCTGAAGATTACAGTGGACTGAGATACTCTGTTTTACTTAGTATTTTTCTTGCTTGTGGAAGAGGAGGATTTTTTTTAATCTCAGTTATGCTATGTACTTAAAACACACACACACACACACACACACACACACACACACACACACACACACACGTCATTATTCTTGTGTCAGATTAAGGAATTTCACATAGGAGTTCATTTGTTTTACATCAGTGGTTCTCAGCCTTCCTAAGGCTGCAACCCTTTCATACAATTCCTCATGCTGTGGTGACCGCCCCCCCCCGACATAAAATTGTTTTGTTGTTATTTTTGCATCTGTTATGAATTGTAGTATAAATATCTGATATACAGTATATTGGATATGTGACTCCCGTGAAAGGGTCGTTTGACTCTCCCCGCCCATGTTGAGAACCAGTTTCACATGTGTGCACATCATACTTTTCGTTGGGGGTTCTGTTTGTAGATTTCGGAGGTGGATGATTAGTTTCTTCTATCAGTGGGTATAGCCTGCTGAAGCCCTGATGTTCCCCTGTCAGCATCCGTTTACCCAGGGGTTGAGGTCTTCCCCACAGAGGCCTGGAGGCTTCCTTTATGCTTCACCCAAGTGCATTTCACCAGGCGCTGGTTCCTTGCCTTTCACTAACCACTTTTTCTGTCTACTTGGATTTCTGTGGCCTCCTCAAACATGTCCTGCACCTACTACTAATCAGAAACAGCCAAAGTGTAACTCCATGCCAGCATCACTTCTTCTACCTTTGCTGTTTCTGTCAGACCTTTGGTGTATATAGCAGAGTCTCCGATTTAACCTACACATAGCAGCTCTGAGGTTGTCTTGCCCATTGGTCACACATGCTGGTCCATCTCAGATGAGCACTTGATTTCACCACAAATAAATTATATTTTTACTATATCACAAGGGTGACGTGTTAAATATTATACATTATATAGTATATATTTTAGAATATAATAAACTTTTGAACTTCTGTTTCCTGCTGTTCCTTGTAGCGTGAAATGGCCTTTTAACATCAGAGAAACTTCAGGCCTTAGAACAGCTGGTACAGGAGCAGCTAAATGCTCGGCATACTGAAGATGCAACCAGCCCTTGGAATTCTCCTGTGTTTGTTATTAAAAAGAAATCTGGAAAATGGAGAATGGTAACAGATCTAAGAGCTGTTCATTTTGCCTTCTGGAATTCTTTTGCCTTCTCCCTTACCTAAAGGATGGCCTCTATGGTTAACTAGTGGCTAGCTCCACACTCTGCTCTCCAGGCAAGCTTTACTTGTTAGAGTACAAACAAAATACCACCACAGTTCTTAGTCGATGCCTTTGGTTTCTTTTTTCTTATAATATTTATTACACTTACAGGGATATTGGCAAACCTGGGTTCAGTTCATATGGAGCTCCTCTCCCCTCCTCCATCAACTCCAGTGCCTGTCAAGGCACCAGGGATGCCTGGATTCCTGTTCCTAACTTTACTTTCTGGCCTCACCTCCCACAGGCTCTTTCTGACCACATTCCTTTCACACCTGGGAAGTCAACTGTGGTTGCTCTAGAAATCTAGAGTTTCACTCCTCTCTGCCCATGCCTGGTCCCTCTTCGTGTGGAATTCTACTGGGCCAGCTCTCTGTCCAGAGGCATCATAGGATTGTCTGTGGATGCCGAGTTCCACATTCCACATTCTTAGAGCTTTCCCAGATCCTTGAACCAGTACGTGTCTTCTTCCCGATTGCCTCCAGGGTTGCATGCTTTTGCACAAAACAACAAACTTCCTAAGTACAAGACCTATTCAGTTTTTTTTTCTCCACACTAGCACTTACTTGCATCGATTTTTCCACAAAAGGCTTTAAGTAATTGTCCATAATTAGGACTTTGATGATCTAACAAATTGTACCTTTTATAAAGGAGGATGCAGTAAAATCATTTGTTATTTTTAAATAGCTGCTTATTTTGGTCCTACCCCTTACCTTTCTGCTTGCTTTTACTTATCAGGTAAAGGAATCAGAATATGTACTTTGTTGTTGTTTTGTTTTGTCTTTGTTTTTTGAGACAGGGTTTCTCTGTGTAGACCTAGCTATCCTAGAACTCGCTCTGTAGACCAGGTAGAGACCAAGCTGGCCTCAAAGAGATCTGCCTGCTTCTCGAGTATTGGAATTAAAGGTGTGGACATACCATCATCACCCGTCCTAGATATATACTTTAAGGTATGTTTAAAAAAAAATGGTTTGGGGAGGGATGATCCTATTGTATGACAAAACTTTTCCTTGGAAGATGCAACACACACATCTACTCACCCTGGGTAGGGACAGACCGAAGTACGGATACCACCAAAGTTCAACTTGGTGAGCGAGTGGGTTTTATTGTGGTTTCTAAGAGGACTACGGGTCAGGGGTTACTTGCAGAAGCAGAACTGACTCAAAGAAGCAGAACTGACTCAAAGACAGCTGTATTACCAAAGCTCCCAGCACAGATGACAGCTCACAAAAGCTGGGGAATCAGTAAGACACAGCACAGCCTGCAGGCAGCTCAACAGGCTGGAAACTGTCCTTTCCAAGTGACTCAGTGGTCTAAACCTCTTCCAGGTAGCTGGTCTCGACTCCGGAGCTCTCTTAGCAGCTTAGATTGTCTGAGTCGCTTTGCGGCCCAGCTCCACTCCTCTGCGAAGGGACTTTCAGCTTTTAGTGCTTACTCCGGCAGACAGGGGCCCTAGTGAACCTGGTCAGTTTCAGGGACTTCCTAAAAGTATTTTGAGTTGTTTGCCTTCCTGTTAAGAAGCTTCCTGCAGGACGGGATGTTTCGGTCCCACAGGAAGGTGTTAGGTCACACATCCACAGACCTTTAACCAGTTGTGGTATTTGTGATGCCTGTTTAAAATTTGCTTGAAAAAGTGTTATCCTCCCCATCCTTGGATGTTTTAAGAACTGTGTCCCTTGGCAGTACCTTGACATGCTTCGACAGTTCTCTCATGTGAGAGTAAGTAAAGGATCGAGCCATGTATTCATGGTGGACCTGTCGTACTTCAGTGAAGATGCCCTTCACCGTGACACTCTTCTATTCTATTTAAGAATTCATTATGTATACATTTCTGATTCCACCTTTTTTCTACAAGATCAACTCAAGTTCAGCTTCAAGATCTGCTCAGAGTAGAAGTGATTTTACCATTAGCCCTTCTCCAAACCAGCTTATTAGCTAAGTCAACAAAGTTAGGTTAATCAAGCCAATTAATAATAAAAGAGGCCAGAAGATAAATATTGGTTCAGAGTCACTTACATCAACTACAGTCAACCCATAGAGAATTGATTTTGCCTCTGCCTTCTTCATTGCATGAAGGACAGATAATGAAGGAACTTGGTGGAAAGCCTCGAAGTGATGGGAGCTTACTGATTTTTCTAGAGTTGGGGTAGTTTGCTTTCAAATGGAAGAGGAAAAAAAACATTAAATATATATTTTTTAAAACATACATGCTTGCCTGGTTTTTCTCTTTCTTTCTTTCTTTCTTTCTTTCTTTCTTTCTTTCTTTCTTTCTTTCTTTCTTTCTCCTTTTCTGGTTTCAACTATTTTTGGTGTTTGGTGTTTTTTGTTTGATTAATTGATTTGCTTTGTTGTCGTCTTCATACTAAAATGGAGGTGGCATTGTGGAGGAAAAGAAAAATTGGCAGAATAGTTAGTTGTCTTGATGTCTCAGTGTTTTCTTCCACATCAATATACAAGCATTGAGATACATGAAATTGGCAAATTCTTAGACAGCTTGCTTATTCAGTGTTTGAGCACTTTGTGCCAGACTATGATTGGCCAGTATTTATTAATACCTTCTTAGATGTGAAGTCTTATGTGGGCTTTGTTAACTATATTCTAGCATTTGGTAGTCTGTGAGAGCTACTGTTGTATTTGATCCTATTTACTTTAGTGAGGAGACCCGGAGACAAATAAATGAATTTTCTCTATTGTAACTCATAGCTGGTACCTACTGGTTTATCCATTTTATTCAAGTGAAAGGTTATCTTCTTGTATGCACAGGAGAGACTTTCCGTAGGGAGTTTTCCAAAGCTTTGTAAGATGCAGCCTTCTAGGCCTGGGTGGAGGCTCTAAATCCTTTGATGATACTGGTTGTCTGACGTGCGTCAAGGCCTGCATTCAGTTCCTTGTACCTGGTGACAGGGATGGGGATGGGGGTAGGAGGGGTGGAGGGGGTGAAGGAATTTAAATAAAGTTCTTGCTACCTGTTCTAACTTTGTCAAACAGACACAGATCTGAAACAAAACAGCATTTTTTTTTCTTGTTGGGTGGCCTTGGGCAAGTTACTTAAATCCTCATAGCCATTGTTCTCTTGCTTACAAAATGAGATTAAAACTAATTTCGTGTATGTGTGTGTACAACGGGCATGACGTAGGACCCTACCACCTTATTTTCCATTCTCTTTCTTCCTTTTCCCTATACAACAACTTAATCATGTGACCGTATTAAATAAAAATCACTGAAAAATTGTCAGGCTTTCCATTAAATTTTCTCATCATTTCCTAAGATACTCCAGTGGCCCAAGAAATGTTTTGGGTTCTGGAGAGCAAAGGCTGCAGTTGAAATCGGAAGTCTTGTGTTTACGTTGTTATGCTTGCCTCTCCTGTGTTTTAGGAGGGCGAGGGATGCTGGAACGGATCGGTTGGCTCATCACTTTTTACTGTTTGGTAATACTCGGAAGGGAATACCAAGTCTACACTAAGCTGAGAAGTAATAAGGAGAAACATCCCTGTGGATGGCGGGAGTCCCTCACGTGATGAGATCATGCTATCTGGTGCTGTAGCTAAACCAAGTGGCCACAAGTAGGTGAAGGCACTTTGAGACTCAGACTATTTTTTTTTTTTAAATCAACATCTAGTACCACAAATGAGACAACAAAACCATTTTATTTCTGAGACTTGTGGAATTATGTAAGAAACGAGGTCAGCCAAGAACATTTGAATGGCTTTCAATTGTGAACTCCTGTTTTACAGGAGAACCGAAATAATAATGTATATAGGATATTCAGCACCAATCTTCTACAAAAATTCATTTGAAATCCACATTCAAAACTGAATTAGCTGGTGGGCAGTGTCCTCGGTACTTGTGATTTATACAGTATGGTAGGCAGGTCATAATCTGTCTGTGTCTCTAAGACTTTTGAGTCTTAGTTCATATCTGTGTTACATTTTTAGCAATTCAGTCTGGAATAAAACGTGAAGATGGACTTGAGTTGGAGTATAGCTCAGGAATAAGCACTCACCTAGCTAGTTCCAGGCCCCATGTTTCCTCTCCAACACTGAAATCAACCATTCAGTTTTACTTCAGCACGGAAGTCCTTTCTATAAATGTGTGACCAAGAGCATGTGCGATACAACTGAGGTAATAACAAACCAGGCTAGAGGACTGGGAATGACTTCAGACGGTACGTCCACCTTATAAGCCTGTGAGTGACAAGATCGCTGCTTAATTTTTCAAGTTGTAAAACAAACTCCTTAGTACCCAGATTGAAGGTGGATTAAAAAAAAAACAACAGAAATCAGTCTTCTAGTATAGCAGTTGGTGTATAAGCCCTTGATAACTGCTAGCTGATTTTACTGTTAAAATCATCACCATGATATCCTTTTAATACAGTATGGGCAAGGACAGGCACTGTGATACTTAAGCATTATTGTAAGCCACTTGAACATTGAACAACAAAGTAAAGTATAACTTAAATTTCTGTATTTTCCCATGACATGACATAGCCAAATAAAATTCATGTCACTAAGCTCAAATTAGGACTAGTGTATTCACTTCAAAGATTTCAGTATTTATTCCTTTAAATAACAATTTTCTGGAGGACTTGAGACCGAAATATTAAACTTCCAATTGAACTTTCAACTTTCCCAGAATTAGGTTTCAGAAAGTGACACATTCAGTTGTGTGTCAGCAAATGATCTGACAAGTAGAAATGCTGACATTGTCATGATAACTTCACATCTTCACTGTCCTCAGATGCCACCTGAAAGTCAACTACTCGACAGCTAAACAGTACAGGAGGGTAAAACACTCCTCTCTCTCTCTCTCTCTCTCTCTCTCTCTCTCTCTCTCTCTCTCTCTCTCATCTCTCCCCTCTCTCTCCCTCCTCTCTCTCCTCTCTCTCTTCTCTCTCCCTCTCTCCTCTCTCTCTCTCTCTCTCTCTCTCTCTCTCTCTCTCTCTCTCTCTCTCTCTCTCCTCTCCTCTCCTCTCCTCTCCTCTCCTCTCCTCTCCTCCTCTCCTCTCTCCTCTCTCCCTCTCTCCTCTCTCTCTTGCTCTCTGTCATAAAAGGTCTTTGTTTAAACAACAATGATGATTTCATGGTTGTATGTTCACGTTACCAGGGAAACAATGTGCCCTTCAGTAGGCCTCATGGAGTAAAGAGGCCACAAAACCATGGTGTGATACATGGTCCCATCTATTGCCAGTATGGATGTAACCAAGTGGGTTGGGAGCGGGAGAACCAAGAACGTGTTAGGGGTATTTAGTTTTAGAATGAAAGCAAATGTATTTGGACATCTCAGACCTCTGAACTGCTGAATCTCAGAAAAGAAAATATCGCGACAGAGGATTCTGAGTATTACATATGGCTATAGAGTTTAAGTTGGAGAATATTAGTGAAAACTTTTTTTTTTCCCCTCTGAACAGTGCTGGCTGCTGCCTCCGTTCTTGATTTATTTCTAGTCTTAGTGTGACAGTTGAAACCTGCATGTAATCCTGGGAGTACTGTCTCTTCGCTGCCTATTGTTGATTCCATCCTTAGGATCTTTCAGGTAGGGACTGCGTAACCCTAGTATTTCTGGAAGTCAGAGTACCTTTTAAAAACCAGTCATCTTAGGACAGAGAACACTGGGATAAAATGGGTGAGTCCGTTTGCGTTTTGGTTGGGAAAGCTGAACCACACCTACAGCACTGGTCCCAGATGATGAGATTTTAATCCTCTAATTGGAGTCAATCTTTAGATGTACTGTTCTGTATTTTGCTGAATCCAGGATGGTAGCAATTGTTAGAGTCAATGTTGTTTTTTCTGAGACCTAATTTTCACATATGGTTCTACCAGTTTTAAGAAGTTTTATTGGTGTTTATGCATATGGTGTGTGTGTAAGTGCAAGGTTGCACGGAGGCCTTTTGCATGGCAAGCGTTTTCCACCTGCTGAACCATTCCTCTGACTTAGGCTCTCTTGGCCTTTGAGGCAGGGTTTTACTCTGTGGCCCTGTCTGGTCTCAAACTGTCCCTGTAGTGCCACAGTTTTGCCAAACACATGTTGTCAATCCCACTGTCACAAGTGGGAGTGGAACATGATGATATACACAGTACATTGCCACTTAGTATTCTTGTGCTGTGTTGTTTTGAGAAGGGATTTCCTCATGTAGCCCAGGCTGGCCTTGAACTCACATCAGTTTTCTTGCCTTGGCTTCCCCAGTGCTTGTACTGTGGACATGCACCAATCTGTATCTTAATTTCTAATATTAATTTAATGAAGCGGAAAGGTTTGAAGGATATGCACATGGAAGTGGGAATACTGAAGATGGAAGGGTTTAAGGGGGGTAGTATGTAGGAACACACCACAAGGAAACCTTTTTGTGATCGTGCCTTTTAAAAGAAAGGCTTATAATTTGTCGTGTTAACATCATTCTTGACCAGTGTAACCTAGGAACATAGAAATGCAATGGCCGTGGTAAGGGATTCCTTCTTTCCTTCTGCTCAGAGACAGGCTCTTCCCTGAAGCGCAGTTGGCAGTGACTGACTTTGCTGGGTCTGTGCATTGTGCTCGAGCGAGCGTACACAGCCTGACATGACACTTCTGGAACCAGACACGCTCTGCTGTTGCCCTTAAGATTTTCTTTTAAGTAGATTATATCTATTATGCAAGTTTTGGCTGCCATTTTCTAATTTGACTAATTCTAGATTCTTTTTTTTTTCCTTCTTCTCCTTTTCATCCGTTGAGTAACATGTCCCTGCAAGCCTCTATTCATAGTCAGGAGAACTCTGACAAATGGATGCTTGAAGCAAGGCACCTGCTTTCCCTACGTCTTCATTTGTCTTTGTCTTTCTTTAAAAGTAGCTTTTGTTGGGGACAGAATTTTTTATTTAAAACTCACTGTGAACCGTGTCTGAATTGAACTGATGTCTGAATTCCAATTAGGGACGTTAAATGAAATTAAACATGAGTTCAGGACTTTGGCGATCTGCGGACTTACAAAGTTATTGGCGTGCCTGATGAGATTGATAATATAGCCACTTCAAGGGGTGACTTGTGTAGATGTCTTCAAAAGCTTACTTGCGCATAGCATTAGAGTGTATTTATTAACGGTCTGGGGCTGCTGTCGTCCTCTTGTTGTGGGTACATGAACACAGTGGGGTTTAAATTGATTAGTGACATTTATAAATGAATCAGTTACGAGTTCGTTAGAGATTTTGTTCTTTAGAACTGAGAATGTAACAAGCACCAAGGGGTAAAATTAATTACTTAGCAGTTAGTTATCTTCCTGTCATTGTTTTTTTTTTTTTTCCCATAGTGACTGATACTAGGAGACTCCACTAACAGCTTACTAATTCCTAGATGTGAATTATTTTCATTCAGCCGAAGTACCTAATCTTACTGAAATTTAGACCACAAACACTCCTTTTGTTTCATCCTCCTTTTTGTCCCCCTGACCCCGTATTACGGGTGAAATGACAATGCCCCAAATGACTCCAGATACGGAGTTCTTGCTGTTTAGACAGAAAAAAACATTAGATCAGACGGTTTGTGATAGATAAGTATTTCTTTTATATTTAGGTATTTTAAAAATAGTTTTAATTGAATGTTATCAGATGCCACAATACTGAAATGTATAAACTGTATTGTCCTTTTTCAGCCCTAATGCTACAGAAATTTGGGAACATATTTCTGTAGGTTAATTTTTTTTCCTTAAAATTCAAGCATATATTTTATAGTTAAAGGAAGGAATTTTACCTTACAAGTGAAGGACATATGTAGAGATGTTGAGAATGTTTTGGTTATTTCATGTGTTGGTATCTTTTGAGGATTACAGCTTATGATAACATTTTTTTCGGTGTTGTGTATTGTAGAATCGATGTCCAGTGAGACTACTTAGTGGATGTTGTATTAAGTACCACATTGTTTGGCTGTAAAAAGAAACATTGTTCTTACTTTTTAAGAGTATGTGAGTGGGGCAACAAACCAGCTATTTCTGCTTTAAACAATTTCAGTTAGTGATCATTTTTTACAAATGGAACGATACACAAGATACTACAAAATACTGTAGACTTTGTTTTATGTATTAAAAACTAAGTTTTAAGATTTTTTTTGAAAAATCAGTAGTTTACTGTGTTAGTTTTAGCTTTTTCCATGTGCTTGCGTGCGTTAAAAGTCTAGTACACTTTACCCTAGAAAGCTGGACTCAATAGAGGTAAATTATACAGCCAACTGCTGAAGGACATGGTATAAAGTTCAGATCTTTCCCCAAGATTGTGCTAACAGATTCCATGCTTAGATCTCATTAGTTTTATTTAACATTAGTTTTATTTATTCTAACATGCGGAGGCTTGACTTGAAAGTCAATGGCAGGTGTTCTAAGTGGTGATTTAGAACAGTAGAGGTAGACTGTTAGCAGCAAGCAGCCATGGCTAGAACACACTGTCAGGCCGAAACACTGTCAGGACTAAAGTCAGGAACCACACAGACCTTGCTCTGATGGCCTCTCCTCACTGGGACACCCACCCCTAAGCTAGTATATAGCCTAGCATGTAGAGAGCATTAACATGATATTTACTAAATTAAAAGAGACTGGGAGGCATCAGACTGAAGTAAAATGCACTTAGTGTACTTAAGAAGCTTGTAAAACTAATTATAGGCCAGCCCAGAAGGAAAACTTAAGTTTATTTCCACAGATATAAATTCTTCAGTCCAAAGATATTATTTAAAATAGAGTTCAAATAAAAATAAATCAACCGCTCGGAAGTAAATGACCAAATTTCTCTAAACATTTAGAGTTGCAAAAAAGAATTCAAAATAAGTAGGTATGAGAATAGACTCCTAGTATTAGTATGAGTAAACCAGAAAATGTGATTTTCATTATGGAAGTTAAAGGCGAGAGAACCCGAACGAAGGAGTTCAGCCCATTTTGCTGACTGACAAAGCTGACTAGCTGAAGAGGGAGGGTATAGGTCGGGAGCCATTCATCTTCGGGAGAAGAAAGGAATTCAGGGAAAAATAAAATAGACATGTTAGGTGGGTGTCAGTTGTGAGAAAGCTATTCATGCCAGGCATGGAACCCAGGCTCCAGTCCAAGGCAATTGATGGTGAGCTCCTGGCCAGTCGGAGCTGTGTAAAACGTTTCAAAATGAAAGCAGAGCAAAACAAAAACACAAGATAGATCTGGGGGTGCTAAATTAGAAATTCTAGACAAAATGGATTTTCATGAAAAAAACAGCAACAACAACAACGAAAAACCAGAACATCGAATCATGAATCAGCTGATTCAGCCAAAGAAATTGATGTGGAAATAGTTTATTGCTGAGCAGTGGTGGTGCATGCCTTTAATCCTAGTACTCGGGAGGCAGAAGCAAGGGGATCTCTTGAGTTGGAGGCCAGCCTGGACTACAGAGTGAGTTCCAGGACAGCCAGGGCTACAAAGAGAAACCCTGTCTTGAAAAACCAAATCCAACCAGTCAACCAACCAACCAACCAAAAATCAGTTTATTGATGGGGCTACACTATCTCCAAAAGGCTCTGGAGTAAGAGTACATTTCTCCTAGCATTTTACAAGGAAATTGCACAAATTGAAGAAGCCACCCTTTTTCATGAGAATAGTGTGAAAACCCTAAATTAAGTTACTCTGTGATAAGTAAGATTATTACAGGAATTCGTTAATTGCTTAATAAATGACTGTTTAAATTCCATGTTAATCAAAGGAAAGATGTTGTCCAGGGTTATACAGATCCAGGTTTAGGGAGCCCCTGTCTTTCATGGGAAGTTCCTGTTACTTATCCCTTATGTAATAAAATAGCCCAGACTTCTGTGAAATGCATCTATCCTGCTACTTTCCCATTTTCACTGAATGTTGAAATCATTTCAATGCCGGCCGGAGCTTATGTTCTGAGTCAGCTGAGGCCTGTGTGGCAGTAGGGTTATCTGAGCCTGGACCGTATGTCATCTCGGCTCCTCCTGCTCACCAGGCATCTTCTTTCACCTATGCCTTAGAGGACATTCTTTGCCCAGGGCTGTGGAATTTTTCATGCTCTGGGAATGTTGAGCTGTCTGCAGACCTTCCTTGCCTCTAGCTCCCTGAGGTCTGCCCTTTTAGAGCCTCCTGTCACGTCTGCTGGGATTGAACCATCACTCTTTGGTTTTAATTGGGATAGAGTTCAAGAATGTCTGGAGCTTTAGCTCCCAGGCTGTCCTCATGTGTGTCCCATTATGATTAGATTAATTAACACCATATCTTATAAGGAAATTGACTGGAGATAGAATCTTGTGCCATGATAATTGAGAAAAGACAGCGTGATTATAAGCCCGTTTACATTAGATGATTAGAGCCAATGTTAGTTTTGTTTGCCAACTTAAAAAAAAAAAAACTTTTATGATTGCTGTCATGCTCTAAAAACACTCAGGTGTTATTACTAATAGCACATCCATTGAAAGGGTGGGGCATGCAGTAACAAAATACTTAATGGGAACATTACGTTCCAATTTTCTCCAAACATTTTTGGTACCTTATTTTTTTGGCATGGGGTGGAGAAACTGTCCTTTGATGAGATTGCAAAGCCTTTAGGTCTTTATTTCTTGTATATATGGGAGTGTGTGTGTTATGACACTGAATTAGGAAAAACCTGGGTTGTAGGTTGAACAGTTAGCACTTGGGAGGCAGAGACAGAAGAATCAGGAATTCAAGGTTACCTTGGTCATATGCAAGTTTGAGGCTAGCCTGTACTACATGAAATCCTGCTTGAAAACACTGAACCAGAAAATAAATGACAAGACTAAACAAACAAACATTACCAACTCCTGGGTAGGTATATTAACCTTTCATCCAACTAGCAATTTATCACCAACTCCTGGGTAGATATATTAATCTTTCATCCAGTTAGCAATTTGGCACTGATGTTATTGCCTCATTGTTACTGCCACATTATTATGGCTTTCAACAATTTTTGCTCATGTCTTCCTTGTAAGTAAATTCCCCTTCCTTCGTCCCCCCCCTTTTTTTTTTGTTACTTGGAGTTTTAGTTGAAAATGTTATTCTCAATTTGTTAGCAGTAAATGAAATTGAATGTTTCTTAGAAAATCATGTTGACTTTTTAAAAGTTGGATATCAAAATTATGGTTTTTAAATGATAAAACCTCTATATTTTGTTTTGTGTTTGTTTGCTTTTGAGACACAGTCTCTCTATTACATAGCTCTGACTGCCCTGGAACTCACTATGTAGACCATGTCGGCATGAAGCTCATAGACATCCCCTGCCTCTGACTCCCCAAGTGCTGGGATTAAAGACATGTGTTACCACACCTGGCTAAAACCTCCCAGTTTTAGCCTATCTCAGAGTTCCATTTTAATTGCTGAAGGTCTCCTGTAGCATGCAGAAGTGAAGGTATGAAGTCAAGCACACCGTCCAGTCGACTTGACTTAGCAAGCTTCGGCACTTAGGCGCTATGCACAGAGTCCATTCTCTGTGTCCTGACTTTTGTTCTTGTCTGTTGCTGTACAAAATTTCCCTGCTTGGTGGGCTAGTACAATTCGTTTTTTCCATATATCAGTCAGATCTGTCACAAAAGTTATTACTGTATAGTACACATTGACATTCTTGAATTATTGAATCTTAGTTTATATTATAGAGACAAGTGTTACTGTATGATCCTTTTTGGTTTTTCGAGACATACATTCTTTGTGTAATGGTCCTGGCTGTCCTGGAACTCATTTTGTAGACCAGGCTGGCCTCAAACTCATAGGAATCCGCCTGCTTCTGCCTCCTGACTGCTGGGAATAAAGGCGTGTGCCACCAGTGTCTGGCTACTGTATGGTTCGTATGTTAGGTATTTCTGTTAAAAACAATTCTTGGAATATATGTTATAAACAATTCTTGGATCATATATTATGAAATGATACTTAACAATCTACTAAATACTGTGCCAAATGCTGTGGAATTCATGACAATAAACATAATGCATATATTTTATAATTTTTTAAAATTACTTTCTTCAAGTATACTTTTTTGTTTCTAGCATTCATTTTTGAATATTAATTTTTTAACTAGATGATTGAGAATGGGCTATAAAAGGGCAGTGTATACATTTACTTACAATGTGTGCATGCATATATAAAATTAGCGCATGCACCTATAGTTCTAATTACCTGGTAGGTTGAAGCTGGTGGATCATTTTGACCCAGGGCGTTTGAGATTAGTCTGGGGAACATACTGAGGCCTCATTTCAAAAAGGGAAGCTATTTTATTTAGTTGCTGAACTGTCCAGAAGGTGTGTCTTCCCCTTTTGCATCAGAACGTAACTATGTAGCCGAGGTTGGCCTTTAACTTGTAATTCTTTTGCCTTATTTTGAAAGCTTAAGAAATAAAATATGCAGGCAGGGGAGATGCCTCCGTGGGTAGAGCAACCACTGTGCCAGTGTGAGGACCCGAGTTTAAATGTCCAGAACTTACATGAAGTCAGGGTGTAGCTGGGGCTTGTAATTCCAGTGTTCCTACCTTGAGATGGAAGGTAGAAAGAGGAGAATCCCTGGACAGTTGTGGGCCAGCTACCCCGGACTGTGCAGTGGTGAACAGTAAAGAGACCCTGCCCCAAATGAGGTGAGTACCAAGCACAGAAACCCAAGGCTGTCCTCTGACCTGCACATAGGCACCTTGACATACATGTGCCTGCACTCTCACACACAAACACATGCACACATGCCACACACATCATACACACCATATACACACACATACACGTTTCAAAAAGAGTAATGGCTTGCTTCTAATAGCCAGATGTATCTTATAACCAATCCGTTTTAACTTTTAGAGTGTTCTCCTTCCTCTAGAAATATAGAGCATGCACAGTGCCAAATAGAAGGGAACATACTAGCCAGGACTCTTCTGGTAAGAATGCTTTGATTTTAGGGATGGAAATAAATAGGGAATCATGGGGCAATCTCTCTAATCTTGATATCTATAAAGACTATTAATTTTTAAACAGTCAGCACAACTTTATTATTTATGAAGTTTTAACTGTGGTGTGTTTCACGTTAAATTAACAATGGAGGTCTGTGTCTATGCTTTCCTAGGGTTTGACTGGGATTGTTAAATATGTAGATGGGTTGGGGAATTGTTGCTATCTTTTCTGTACTGGGTCTTCTGATCCACACCTATGATTGGTCTCTCCATTTAGTGGGGTCCTCTTGAGTATCTACTGTTTTGGATGTACAGTTACAGGTATTTCAAGCCATGCATAGGGTTTTGTAAGCCCCACCACCCTCAGGGTGTACAATGGTTCCATCTCTGCAGAAAAATATTTCTTGTGTCCTATATAGTCAGAACTTTGCTCCAACGTAACACCTGATAAGTACATGAAATCGACTTTTAAAGATTTCTTTTAAACATTCTCATTCTCTCTCTCTGTAGCTTAAGTTTTCCTGCCTGGCCCACGGTCAGGGCAAATCTCTCTCACCCGCCAGTCCCACAGCCACTCAGACCCAACCAAGTAAACACAGAGACTTATATTGGTTACAAACTGTATGGCCGTGGCAGGCTTCTTGCTAACTGTTCTTACAGCTTAAATTAATCCATTTCTATTAATCTATACCTTGCCACATGGCTCGTGGCTTACCGGCATCTTCACATGCGGCTTGTCATCATGGCGGCTGGAAGTGTCTCTCTCACCCAGCTTCCTGTTCTCTCAATTCTCCTCTCTGTTAGTCCCGCCTATACTTCCTGCCTGGCCACTGGTCAATCAGTGATTTATTTATTGACCAATCAGCAACACATTTGACATACAGACCATCCCACAGCATATCTCTCTCTCTCTCTCTCTCTCTCTCTCTCTCTTCCCTCCCCTCTCCTCTCTCCTTCTCTCCCTCCTTTTTCTCCCAACCCCCTTGAGAGACTTTCACTTAATATTAATGCTATTGAAATTCCAAGTTCTACTTGTAGCAGTGAATTCCTTTGCTGTTGCTTCTTAGTCTAGTAGCTCATATTCTAGACTTCCTGTGTGTCAGTTACCCATTTACTCATTGAATACATTGGGGATGGTTTGCAATTTTTGATCATTACGATTAGAACATTCATGTAAAGGGGTTTTGTGGTATGTGTGTGTGTGTGTGTGTGTGTGTGTGTGTGTGTGTGTGTGTGTGAGAGAGAGAGAGAGAGAGAGAGAGAGAGAGAGAGAGAGAGAGAGAGAGAGAGATTTTTGTTTTCATTTCTTCTGTGGGACTACCTTAGAAGATGGGTTGCTGACTTGCATAGTTAAATATATGTTGAATTTTTTGAGACACTCCCAAACCACTTTTCAGCATGGTTGTACATTTTACTGTACTTCATGAAATTTTACTTGCTTTGCAAACTCACCCAAAAGTGGTATTGTTCTTATTTATTTTTGGCTATTTTAGCAAGTTGTGATATTTTTTCTTATTTTATATAGCAACTTTATTATTTATTTATTATTATTTATGAAGTTTTAACTGTGGTGTGTTTCACATTAAATTAACAGCAATGGAGGTCTGTGTCTATGCTTTCCTAGGGTTGACTGGGATTGTTAAATATGTAGATGGGTTGGGGAATTGTTGCTATCTTTTCTGTACTGGGTCTTCTGATCCACACCTATGGTTCACACTCCATTTAGTGGGGTCCTCTTGGGTATCTACTGCTTTGTTATTTAAGCTTCAGAATACAGATGTCAACACACTTTATAAGCGTTGCAGTTAAAATCTTCTTGAAATTGTTACTGTAACTTGGCTTTTGCTCAAGAAAACAAAAGGATGACTTCTTCCTGGGTGTCTGGCCCCTCCATGTCTCCTTGGCCCTTTTCATCTTCTGCTGCATCAGAGCTTTGAGCTCTGGTGAGTCCAGCAGGGTAATTGGAGGGGAGAATAATTGAATCAGATGCTCCCGTTTTGTTATTTCAATTTATTCCTCAGATTTCTCACGCTATTCTTCCGCGGGTTGTGTCTGTATTGGAGAAACCAAGTCGAGTGTGTTTCCTTATTTTGTGTGACACCAGAACCTGGTTCAGTGTCTTCTGCTGCCTTAAATAGTTTTTAAAACATTAAAAAAGTTGTTAGCCATGAGCAGGCAGTCTACCTCTGTATCAAGATCTTGTAACGTCTTCTCTTGTTTTTCTGACAAGAGAATTATAATGCAATTCTTTTCCCAGCCTGATTACCCAGTTATTATTTATAGTGAAAGTATTTATTAGGGAAAATTGTTTTTGGCTGGAGTAGTTGTAATTAAATACATTTTTTTTCTTAAAGAAGAGAAATCTTGGGATTGTATCTGAACAACTAGCTTTGACTTCTTTAAAATATCCTACTATAGTCTTTATAAATGTTCTAGTGAAGTGAAAAAATGCAGTTTTCTTTTTGTGCATGAGAAATTTGAATGTTATACAATTTAAAATAAAAATGAAATTAAAGTGTAATTTTTTTAAAAAAGGGCTGGAGAAATGGCTTTGTGAATAAAGGTGCATGCCAACAAGAACTACCTGAATTTGAACCCCAAAACCTACGTGGTGGAAGGAGAGGACCAACTCCTGAGGGCTGTCCTCTGATCTGCACACACCCATATGCCCACACAGCACACTAAAATTCAAATATAATTAAACTTTTTAGAATGTGCATGAAGAGACATAAGAGAACTTGTAGAAAGGCAATGCTCCTCTAACTTATGCAGAGTCTCTGACTTAAAACTCACTGCCTTAAAACCGTTGATCTGTCTGTCCAGAAACCCAGTAGTGAGGGCATTAAGGGCTTTTCTATTGAAATTGGGTAAATATATTTTGTTTTACATTTGTTGGCCACTCCTGTGTCTCAAGTTTGCTTAGGTATGCCACCTGCAAGCCAGTATGGAGTTCTGATTCAGTCTCCATTAACTGACATTCTCAGTGTGTGTTTTAAATCATCTGTAGCCTTGCATGGAGATACAGGGATGGAGTTAACATGGTTTTAGTTCTACTCAGGGTAGCTTTGAACCTGAACATCTGTAGTAAGATCTATGAGGGCTATTCCATGTTCTTATATGGGGGAAGAGCAAAGCATAGGGTAATTTGGTGTTTGAGATAAAGGGGGAAGGGGGCTAGTTGACCTGCTTTGACAAAAGTGGGTCAGAGTGTTGTCTTTTTTCTTTTAGAAGAAAAATATATCATAGTCCTTAAATTTGTAATTGGTACTTTTTGAAACAGTGACTAATGTATGTTTGCCTTATTTTGATGAAGGATAAGCGTCATGTGCATCATGTGGTCATGACAAAGAGAGATCGGAGACATTGATGTCAGAAAGATCTAGTTGAATCTGAGAGCTTTGTCCTTAACATACTGCTTAAAATTTTTCCTGTTTTCTTGAAGAAGCAATTGACTTAATTGGTTCATAGGAATATTTGGTGATTCCAGGCAGAGCATGTGTAAAATAACCCCAAACTGTGCCTGGTACATAGTTGTCTAATTATTTAGAGATAGCACCTTCACAAGAGGTGTCTCCGGGTACAACAGTGGCAGGACTGTTTAGGGGGTCACCATCCACTCCGCGGTGGTCTTTGAGGCTGTCTGTACTTGAGGAGGGTTTACATGTTGGGTGCTGGAAACTTGGTCAAGCCTGTGGCTGGGGAGGTCATAGTCCCTAGGAAGGAATACATTACTGATGTTTTGCTAAAGGGACACGTAGCCAAAACTGCTCTATGTTTATACCCATAAGGTCAGTGGTGCTCTCAGTTTGAATCAAGGAGACTTCCTTTTGCTGGGGATAATGGTCAAAACAGAGACTCAGAGATGCTCAGAGTGCTGAATATGTGACTGTCGAGTGCTAGTCCTGAGTGGAATGTCTGCATCACTTCCTTCCAAGATCCAGCACACATCACAGAAGAGAGGGTAGAAAGATTTAAGACCCAGAGGGTGGGGAGGAGCACAGCGAATCGCTGTCTTCCGGACATAACACCGCTGTGGCAGTTAATAGACGCATGGCATCTATGGCCGCCTGAGCAACACTTGCACTCAAATGAGATGTGTGAAATAGAAGAGGAGTTAGTAGGGAAGAAAAAGAGCCCAACAGAAGGGACAGTGGAATATGTAAGGGTAATGGGAGTAAATACGATTACAGCAAAATATATACAAGTATATCAGCATAAAATGTTTTTTTTTTTTAAAAAAAAAAACAAGAATAAAAGAAATCTTGCCTTCCTGGTATGTTAGAGCTGAGAGGAAGTCCTTGAGTGGCCCAAGAGTTACTTATTTATTTAATCAGCATCTTGGAATGCATCCAGGCTGGCCTGGAGCTTAGATCTTCCTGCCTCAGCCTTCAGAGTGATGGGAGTACAGATGTGTGCTTGTATGTCTGACCAGCTCAGGGGTTTCTGCAAGATTACTTGCTATTGCTCAGTCTTAATAGGTATTAAGGAACACGTTTATCTTAGTTAATATGGTGTACAGTCTGGGGGCCTCTGACTCCCAGGTCTGTTGATGTGTCCTGAGAGTTGAGATGACAAATAGGTTTAAGTAAGGTTTTGTCAGGGTGGGAGCCTCCGCTCTTTATAAAGATCATGACATTAGGATAGCATGGAAGACATACTTGTATTGATTTAAATATTAAGGCCACTCCATGTAGTTAAAAGGGAGGTTTGTTTTGTGGGGTAACTTACAAATGAAGGGATAGGTAACAGGGTCTGGGAAAGGTGAAGCGCAGTCCAACGGTGTTCTCTGGAGAACTCTGCTCTGTCTACAGTCTACATCCAGCATCCAGGATCCAGGAACCAAGAGAGCTGGCCCATCCGGATCTCGGGTCTTCAGGGCTCCTTTCTCGGCTCCACCTTCTAGGCGTGACAGTTACCGAAGCCTCAGTGGGGGTGGTACTTCCAGGTCAAAGCTGGAATGGCTACCCACTACATACTTGGGCATTCTGAACTCTAGGGTGAACTTATGAATTATGAAAGTGGTATACTGATAAGAGAAGTGGAAGAATAAAATATAGCAGGTTAAGTAACAATGGAAGGATTTCTCATTTCATGTATAGAAGAAAACTACTAGTCGGCATGTGTAGTAGCAAGGTTTTGATAAGGAGACAGGATCCAGACTGTTCGTTAAACAGAAAATTCACATGAAGAGCCATTACCTGCCTGAAAGAGTGATTATGACATATAAGGAGACACAGGTCCCCTAGGGTGAGGCCAGGTAGCCATGGAAGAACAAACTCACAGAGGAGTCACACTTCCTTAGGGAAAGTACACATCCATTGGAAGCTTGATGGTTTGGTTTGGAGCGGTTTGACAAGTAGACAACTCTCCAGAGAACATCTGGGGAACAGGCAGGCAGTCAACTACCAGTGGTGTGGACAGTGGTGGCTGCCCAAGAGCTACAGGCAAGCAGATGTCCTCATCAGGGTGCTGGGTGGTGGAGATGGGCAAGGAAGAGTGTGAGGAGGGATCTAAAGGAAGTGCTGTTCTGTGTGTGACTTTCCAGTCTACAGGCAGCAAGGCCTCAGTGTAACCTTGATACCAGCACAAGCAGAAGGCCTTCAGAGCGTACAAGCCTGTGAGGGTTCCGATTTCAATGTCAAGGTAAAGCTGAAGGATTACATTTTTGTGCCGGCCCCATGACTGGGCCAAGGTTTGTCCATGGATGGGACAGGCTCTGCTGGAGGTCCCTGTAACCAATTCCCTCATGTGCTGTGCCACCCAGCACAAGCCTGACCTTTCATTAAGCCTCCCTTCTGTGCCCTTTGTAAAAAGTTGAACGGCATGATGAAGTGATTGGAGCAATGTTAAAATGATTTGCGTATTTATCACAAGGTACTCATTAAAGGAGGGCGTATTTGGAGCCCGAGAAGCGGCAAGTCGCAACACACAGCGTCATTCATTTTGAAACCGTGAGGGATTGTGTCAGCATATTGAATCTAGAAATGATGCAGAGGAAGAGTGTGACTCAGTTTGCAACCTTGCTCTTTGAAGTGATGATGTGTAAATCTTAGGATTTAGATAATATAAATCTTACTGACTGTCCACGAAGGACGCGCTGTGCTTTGATTATCACACCTCTGAGATCTGTGGGAAGCTGCCTGGGTTTGCAGTAGTTGGTTGCATTTTTGATAGTTGTCATGGTGATGGTATTTAGGGTTTTTGTTTAGGGGAGTGTCTTAGTTCTTTCCCTCTCTTCACTGACCACCTCCTCCCTTATCTAGCCTGGTAGATTGGTTTTTACCAAAACGAAATTTTGTTTAGTTTATCCTGGTCATCAAATGACTTTGTGTGTGTGTTAATACCCTTCAGTTTTCCAAGTTAA
This sequence comes from Peromyscus californicus insignis, assembly GCF_007827085.1. Lineage (NCBI taxonomy): Eukaryota > Metazoa > Chordata > Mammalia > Rodentia > Cricetidae > Peromyscus > Peromyscus californicus. Next base: position 42,372,882 of record NW_026294595.1, on the reverse strand, counting down.
TATCTTTACCCAATGTGAATCAGTTCTCAGTTTGGTTTGGTGGACTCCCAAACATTCTTGGTATCTATTATGTCCCGATTTCTTCAAATGATATCTACCACGACTGATACTCATTTTTTGAGGTTTAAAGGTTTTATTTTTTACAAAGCACAGTAGCTGCATACCCCCACCTTCACGCAGAGAGGGTACCACCCAGCTCCTGGCCTTGGCACTAAGAAAAGAATGCCTCTCCAGAAGGGCTTGTACTGAGGCAGGAGCCTGTGAACACTGAAGTCCAAAGGAGACAGGGCGGCTTAGGCTAGAGCTACAGTGTGTGCCATCCCTGAAGAGCTCACTTCCAGCTTTTTTTTTTCAGGAATCTGGCAAGCTCAGTTTGTCCTTAATGGGTTCCTTCAGTCGGAATGTGCTACAGGCAGCATGCTTTCACATGCCCCTGATTTTTCTGCTTTCTGATCAGGTGTCTCTCTACATAGCCTTCTGTAACACCGTGCTCATCCAGTTCTCTACTTACAGTTTTCTGCTCATAAACCAAAGATAGAGTTTTTGGTGTTGGATCCTGCGTGTGGGCTATAGAGATCCCACATTTCTCCTGGCACTATGAATGAAATTCTCTTTCTGTCTCTCATCTTCTGGCCTGGTTCATTCAACATTGGCCCTGTCACCCTTCAGCCATCTTCTGGACTCTGTTGACCATGGGGACTGTTTCTCTTCACAAGGTAACTGGCAAAGATCTGATAATTTGTTTCCCAAGAGAACAGTAAAGAGGTAGTGACAGAGGGTCATTCTATGAGTTTCCAGGTTGCCTCCTCTCCCTCTCCCCTCCCCCTCCTCTCCCCCCTCCTCTCCCCTCCCCCTCCTCTCCCCTCCCCCCTCCTCTTCCCCTCCCCCCCCTCTTCCCCTCCCCCTCCTCTTCCCCTCCCCCTCCTCTCCCCTCCTCTCCCCCTCCCCCTCCTCTCCCCTCCCCCTTCCTCTCCCCCTCCTCTCCCCCTCCTCCCCTCCCTCCCTCCTCCTCCTCCTCCTCCTCCTCCTCCTCCTGTGGTTTTGGTCATTTCCTAAGCTCAGGTGTCTCTGGCCTACATGCTCTGTTGGTGGCTTCCTCCATAGGTGAGCTCCTCGGGGAGAGGTCCAGCCCTGACTTCTGGAAGAGACTGTCAGCTACTTCACAAAATATTGCACTTTTAGATTTTTTTTCCTTGTTTTTTCCTTGAGATATTACTGAACTCATAAATTCTTTCATTGAAAACACAGATCTAGGTAAAACAGTTTGAAGTTAAATAAATTTTGACAAGATATATAATAGTTGGTGAATGTGTCTTAGTTGGGGTTTCTATTGCTATGAAGAGACACCATGACAAGCCAACTCATAAGGAAAACATTTAATTGGGGTGGCTTACATTTCAGAGGTTCAGTTCAGTCCAGTCCATTATCATCATGGTGGGACATGGTAGTATGCAGGCAGACAAGGTGCTGGAGAGGTAGCTGAGAGTTCTACATCTTGTGCAGGCAACAGGAAGTGAACTCTGACACTGGGTGTGGCTTGAGCACATATGAAACCTCAAAGCTTGCTCCCACAGTGACACACTTCCTCCAACACAACTACTCCAACAAAGCCATACCTCCTAATAGTGCCACTCCCTTTGGGGGCCATTTTCTTTTAAACTGCCACAGAATGTAATAGCATGTTCCACGAAAAGGTCCAGTGTCCAGGGGCCTTTCTTCTTCAGGTGTACTCTTGGAATACTTAGTGCTGCTTGCCAAATCAGCTAAACTTGTTCCTTGTGTTTGGGATCCTTACATATTGAGAAGTCATACATTTCATCCTGATAACAGACTAGTGTAGCACGAATATTAACAGGTTGTATTAATAAAATCAAACCCGAGCCAGGTATTGGGGTGAATATTGGAAGATCAGAGAAGCAGAACAAGCTACAGCTACCTCACCTTGCCAGTTCCTTAGCTGATCCTGTTTCCTCAGACTGGAAGCCTATGAGTCCTCATCTGAATGGCTCTCAGCTGAACTGTTACTCAGAAGCTTAAAAGCTTAACCAGGCTCTCATTCCTGGTTTTCACGCCTTACATACCTTTCTGCTTTCTGCCATCACTTCCTGGGATTAAAGACGTGAGTGACCATGCCTGGCTGTTTCCAGTGTGGCTTTAAACTCACAGAGATCTGATGGATCTCTGCCTCTCAAGTGATAGGATTAAAGGCGTGTGTGCCACCATTTTCTGGCCTCTGTGTCTAGTGGCTGTTCTGTTCTCTGACCCCAGATAAGTTTATTAGGGTGCACAATATTTGGGGGAACACAATATCACCACAGACTATTTCCTTTAGAACAGTGGTTCTCAATCTTCCTAATGCTGGGACCCTTTAATACAGTTCTTTATATTGTGGTGACCCTCAACCATAAAATTACTTTGTTGCTGCTTCATAACTGGAATTTGCTGCAGTTTTAAGTCATAACATAACCATGTAATATGTGGGATATCTGATATGCACCCCCTGTGAAAGTTTTCAACCTCCAGGTTGAGAACTGCTGCTTTAGAAGCTAGTTTTGAATGCAGCTTTGAAATTACACATATACATTTTAATTTGTCATTTTACTAACTCCAAATGCCAAGAGATTTCTCTAAGTCTAGCCATGTATTTTCAACATTTAAGTGCTTATAGATGTATGTTCTTAGGAATTTTAAAATGATGTCATAGCTTTCCCACCTGTGTGAGGCTGTGGTGGAGATACTGTTTAGACCTCCATGGGAGAGTTTTATGCCCTGAGTGGTGGATTATGCTCAGTCTAGCCACTCGAGGGTAAGAAAAGATTAGTGGCTGTATGCAATAATATGTTTAATAAAACATAATGAATGAATAGATATAATCAATAACAATGCCATGAGGAAAAGTGAATTATTATCTATTTTGATTTGTTAAATTTGGGGGAAACTGCATATTTTTTATCAGTATACACTTTGCCATGTAATAACTCTCCTTTTATGCTCTTCTGTATGCATAATAGTCTCTTGTTGGAGAATTCTATTTATATCCTCTAAGCCCTCTGAGAACTTCAAAATGTTATGCTATTTTAAAAAAATCATGAAGAATTCCCTTTCAGAATGTTATTGTAGAGGAGTAGTTTTAAAAGGGACATCTTAAAGTAGTAGTTTCCTTTTCAAAATAAACATATTTGATTACTTGATACGTGGAACCCACTTTCCCTAGCGACAGAGTTGAGAAGAGCCCCAGAAGGAAGTGGGTTTGGCGAAGACTGGCCACTGTGATAAGTATTGCTCACAATCTGCTTTTGTTTTTATTGGCTCCTGCCGTTGGCATTGACTTAAAGGGCTTTACGTCTCATATTCTTTTCTTAATAATACTAAATCTCAAAACACTAGTACTTGTTGGGTGGGGAAAAGATTTGTGAGATTTACAGCGTCTCTGGCTCCGACACACAGGCCTGACATAGGAATATATTGCAGCCTGAGGAATCTGTGGGTTCCAGGCCTGCCCCGTGGCCTGTTCTCTCTCCTTCCTTCTCCGTTCTTGGCATTGCTTGGCAGTGCACACCTGGCTGATCAGTGGAATGTGCCAAGTGGTATGCAATCCTCTGGGCCATCGCTGTGCCCAGCGAAGGGTCACTGAAGTGTCACAGTTCTAAATACGGCACTGGGAAATTCTTCAGGAGCATCGTCCTGATTTCTGTGTGCCCTCCTCAGGCCATGCTGCGTCACCCTTTTGCAAAACAATGGCATGAAGTACCTGTAAGTGCATACAGGGATCTTTTTCCACAGGACCTGGGACTGCGCTTGCTATAGAATACCTCTGCAACTCAAGGTCATTTTCCTCCCGTGAGGTCCACAGCCTTGAGACAAAGGTCATTCTCTTTTCTATCTGTTGCGTGAGTAATGGCACACACCACTGAAGGATTATAACCACAGTGTAAGAACAGGCATTGCTGGCACCAGGATGCCTGGGGCTCACTCTTTACCCTTCAGCTGAGATGTGGGTTTCTCATCTTAGATGAATCGGGTACTTTACAAAGTCAGATGATTCTTTTGTTTAACAAAGCTTGCCATTGTCTTCCTCATGTCCCTTCTGTCATTTCTAAGTGTGTATTACCTTGTCCTTCTAAGTTGGAAATGACATGATTTGGGACAGGTTCCTATGAATTATGAGGAAGTGTTTAAGCAGTTTATGTACAAGCTGTTCTTAAAATGCCCATTAAAACTTCATAGTATTAACACATGCACACACCCCTGTGATCGAATTGAAAATGGCTTTTCTAGTGGTGACATTAATGACTTCTGCACTTCATAGCAGTTTAAAAGGCAGCGTTCTGCTGGGAGTGATTGTGCATTCCTGTAATCTCAGCCACTCACGAGGTGGAGGCAGGAGAGTAGACCAGTGTGGGCAACTTAGGGAGACCTTGTCTCAAAATCAATTAAAATAAAAAAGGGCTAAAGGGATTTTTCCGTGGTAGAGCACTTGCTTAGCATGTGTGAGGCCCTGGGTCGAAGCCCTCGTAACAGAAAAGAAAATAGGGATATGTTTATAGTCTCACCACCCTGCAGGAAATAGGCATGCATGCTGGTCTCGACTGTTGAATGTCCCTTCCATTCTGTGTCATACATTGTTTTTCATACATACATTGTTTTTTTTCCTGCTAGTCCTTGTTCTCATATAGGCCTGTCAGCATTGAAAAGGAATTCACATACAGCTTGACATGGGAAACCTGATCGCTGAAGTCTCTTCAAGTACACTGTCTTTAGGTCATTAGTGATTTACATTGTTCAGGATTTACTTTTTGAGCACGGATAAAGATACAGTGTTAGGATAATAACGTGTTTGTTACAAAACTTACGTCAGAATAATGTGAAAATACTTGAAATTCAGTTTTGTTCAAAATGGAGTTTATCAACTTTGTAACACAGCAAGTAAAAATCGTAAGAGCTTTTGGTTGTATTGAACATCTAAGACAGTTGAATTACTCCTTTCAAAAATTGTTTTAAAGCTTGAACCCTGCCTTAAAGAAGGATGATAAAGCACTGTCACATAGAGAGTTTCTTCTGGGTGAAAAGAAGTTCCATTCATTCTTACCTTTCAGTGTGGAGGTAGCCCCAGAAGAAACAAGGTGCCTCCAAGGCTGACTCATTGTCCTGGCCTGCCTGGTCCCAGTGGGAACACTGCAGGGCCCCTGCCTGTCTCCTGTAGGATGCTGGAGGCTGATTATCTCCAGCAGGAGATAAGGTTGTTCTTTCTCCAGCAGGATAGGGATCCCTGATTAGGAGGAGAATGGAATTTGGGGGTAGGAATGTTTATGGGTGGGAGCCTTGGGTGTGTCTTCTTAGTGGAATGTCTACTCCAAGGAGTCATTCCAGGATCTGGTGGGCCTGCAAAGGGAGTCAATCCAGGGCTGAAGCAGAGGAGGTCACTTAATCTTCTCCCTAAATATTTATTTTAGGCAGGAACCTGTGAGGGGTAATGTCTGTAGGCCATTTAGGCTCAAAAGTATTCTCTGTAGATGCAAGGCCAAAGTAGAAAATTGTGGGCTGGAGAGATGGCTCTGTGTTTTGAAGGTACTGACTGATCTTTCAGAGGACCGAGGTTCAATTCCCAGCACCCACATGGCAGCTCATAACTGTGTAACTGTAAGATCTGACACCCTTACACAGACATACATGTAGGCAGAATACCAATGCAAAGAGAGAGAGAAAAAAAAAAGAAAGATTGTTGTGAATATTTAATGCTAGACATTTTATTGAGCCCCAAACCATTTATCGATGTGTTTTTTTTTTTAAAAGGGAAAATCTTTTTCCCCCTCAGGACATATATAAGCTTATGACTCCTTATATATTCAATTTATATAAATACTACATAATTGGTACTGCTCCAGTTGTATTTGAAGAAATCCAGGCTTAAAGATCCAGTAATTGGCTCAAGGTTACTTAGTGATGGAATCTACATTTGGATGCCAGTTTTTTGAACTTGGGTTCTTGAAACAGTAGCCATTTCTAATTAAGTGGTAGTGGAAGCCCCGACTTTGTTCTTTCAGGAGCCGGTGGGGTTGGTTCTGAAACATGCTTCTACTTCTTTCTTAGAGTCGAATTTGCTGTGTGTCTTATCGGGCTGTGGTTTCCTGAATCTAAGCAGGGTAACTTCAGAACCTGTCAGAGTGAAGGAACCCAGAACATCTCACCCTCAAAATCGGCATCGTCATATACTGCTTCATTCTTATTTCTGTTCTGTTTCTTATTGTTGAGATAGCATCTCATTGTGTCTCTGGGGTTTGTCTTGAACTCTTGGACTCAAAGAATCTCTCTGTATCAGGTTCCTGGGTAGCTAGAACAAAGTATGTGCTGCTATCCCTGGCAATATGCCGACCCTGAAGAAATTAAGTCCTTGAAAGTCAGGAGTTGAAGAAAGTTTTTTTCTGTTGTCCACGTACTGGTTTTTCCAATGAGAAGCTCATTCCGTTCCCTTGCTGGCAAATCATCTCAAAGACTGGAGAAGTCAATTTCCCCGATGGACTTTCCTTACCAGTAGTCTCTCCCTTGGCTAATTCTAACTTTTACCTTGGGGATAGACTAAGCTAAGCTAAGACTAAGACAATGCTAAGCGTTGATTACAAATCGTCTTCTAGACTTTATGGTTATATAATAATGTGATTGAGAGCTGGGGTTGTAACTCAGTAGTGGAATGTGTGCTTAGAATGCTGGAGGGCCTGAGTTCAGTTCTCAGCATCGCACGCACGCACGCATGCCACACCCCGGCTAAAACCTACAGATGGGGAAAATAAAGAGACCAAGTACTGATCTGACCTGTCTCTTATATCAGTGTATGTGATTTCAGCTTTCAGTTTCAGGGAATACAAGGAACATGTGCTTTTAATTATTTACTTATCTATTTATTTTGTTTGATTTTTAGAGACAGGGTCTCAGTATATATACGTCTGGCTGTCTTGGAACTATGTAGACCAGGCTGGCCTAGAACTCACAGAAATCTGCCTGCCTAGTGCTGGAAATAGATGGCTGACACATACTTTTAAATAGAAAAGAACTTCTTGAAAAATTGTAAAAAGGCTGGCAGCTTGGGATAGCAGGGTCTTGTACAGTGAAACCAGGACCATCACATGTAGTGATACTATTCATGTAGCCGTCCAGAGACACACCATGTCTGCTACCATCAGCAGGTGGAGAGGCTGCTTCTCAAGTACAGTTATGACCCAGGATCTCAGAACCACAAATGGGCAGTGTCTCAGATCCTGTTTTTGATGTAAAGAAGCAGCTCGGGTTTGCTGCTTTCACACTCAGGCCGTCAGTGATTGTGCAGTGGAGTTTGCTCCTTAGAGGCAGAGCACAGGGGCCCTGCTGAGCTCACTTCCTTCCTGGTCTCTGGCCTGCATATCTGGCCAGCAGAGCCCTGAATGGAAGGGAACCTGGGAAAGGGAATGCTCTGGGTTGTGGGTCTGTCATTCAGGAAGGCACACAGGAAGGAAGCTCATGCTGGGCTTTACCCCATCTACTCAAAAAGTCGTGGTGGGATAAGCCCTTGCTGGTTTCCATAGCCACATTTCCTGAGCTATCTCATCCCCAGCCATCATGAAAATGTCACCTTTGGTCCTTCCTGCCCTGTCATGCAAAAGATTATTCAATTTTTGCTTTTCGGTGTACTTGGGTGACAAGAGGTTTTATCCATGCCATAGGTATGTTCTCAGTGAAAACACTAGATGGGATTAATTTATAGCAGTTAACTTAAAGGTTTTTGGGAAGCTGAATATTATAGCCAGTAGTGAGAGGTGTTGAGAGCTTTTAGTACCAAATGCCAGGAAAAATTATATGTAATATATAAAATTTTACATTAGATGTTATATACTTATACTTATGATTATATAATAACATATAATTTAAATTCATACACACATTTATAAATTTAGGAAAATGCTTGAGTCCATGTATCTCTGGGAGAATTTTTGGCATTCTTCTGTAAGGAAGGGCTACGCAGAATGAAGTGTGTATCTATACAGTGTATACTTAAGTGTATACATTTATGTAATTTAGCTGAATGGAATGAAATCGAGATGTAGATTTTGCTGGAGACTTTTGATGGGGGTCGTTCTTTAAAGAGACACTTACAAGCTGATATTTCATGTTCTGCAGAAAAATGAGAGGGAAGGAAGTTATTTCTAGGCTGGGTTGTATCTTTGGGTTTGAGTTTTAGATCAAGTGCCTACCTAACACTTTTAAATCTGGCTGGCTTCTAGAGAGAGGTCGAGAGTCCTCCAGAACATTTCCCCTCAATGGCTAATGATGCCCCGTACAACCTCTGCTTTTGCTACTGAAATCCCTTGTGTGATCCTTCTATTTTCCTATCTTCCCAGCAGCCTTTCTATTTATTGCACAAGCATTAGACCCTGGTAATAAGTAAAATATTGCCCCAGTAGTGGGTAACTCTGCCGATGCAATAAATCAGATCAGGCTAAATCAAACCGAATTAAAGTCCAGGTTTTAATCTGAGCAAAGCATTCCATGGTGGTCCCAGGGGAAGAGAAGAAGCCACCAGGCAAGTCTATGGGCCAGTCTTAAGTACCCTGTAGGCATGGTCTTAGCAGCTCAAGGGGAGGAGCTGCTGCTTGGCAGCTTTCTTTGGGTGGGGTCTGGAGAGGGAGAGAGAGGTGGGGCCACCTAAACACCTGGAGCATAATTCAGGGGGAATAGATGAATGGAATCCTTTGTTCTTGATTAATGACAAGGGGTATTTGTATTTAGGCTTTTTTTTTTTCTTTATATTTTTATCTACTTCATCTGTTTCTCCTGCTGCTTTTGAAAGTAGAGGAAAAAAGACTGTTAAGCTTAAGGACAACCAAAGAGGAGAAAGGGGGTGGGGTGGGTGGGAAAAGACCAGCGGGCTGCTGTAGAAACATTACTAGGTTCCGTAGTTAGCGCAGTGAGTGCCAACCTCCCGTGGGGTCCAGTGTGGAGAAGTAGCCAGTAGTCTTAGCTGGGAATCTCCCAGTTGTACTTCATCGTTTCTTTGAAATCGCAGAGAGGCTATTTGCAGGCTGTCTAGGCATTGATAAGAATAGGCTTGTCAACTCTGGGTTTTGGGTGGATGGTTAAGTAGTAACTAATACTCTTACCTGGTTGGAAATCTGAATAGAAGAAATAAACGGCTAAAAATCAAGCCCTTTGAGAACCAGTGTGTCGATGTAGTGATTCAGCTGCCCTTGAGGTCCCTTGTAGATACAGTTTTGTTGTTCTTGTTTTTCAAAAACACCCTTGTTTCTTAGACGACACTCACTGCTCAGCCCAGAGTAAATGCTGTGTTTTTGTGTGTTCGGTTTTCACTTTGTGTCCCTCGCTCTTGGGAACTAGGTAGGGAACTCTCTGAACTCTGACTGCCTTCCAGGGTGATACCATTCGGCCAGACACCATTGACAACCTTCTTGCTTGCCATCTGCTAGCTTGCTCATTTCCCATCAACCCCCTCCCCCACTTCCCCACCCTCACCTCATCTGGATTTTTCTTAGTCCTCTCTAACCTCTGCACTTAATTCTCCATTAAAATGCGGTTTGTGATCCTCTAGCACTCTATCATAGTGTGTCTGTGTATGTATTTGTTTTCGACATCTGCTCTTACAAACCCTCTCTCTTGTTCTTGCCTAGAATTAACAGATCTTTGAAAAGAAAAACTGATCAATTCTGCCCGATTCTCCTGGCTTCTGTGCCAGCCCATTTTTATTCCCTCTATACCTTGTGCATTTGTTTCTCTGTATTGATTTAATTTCTTTTCAAAGAGACATCTCTCTATCCATCACCAGTCATCTTCTTGTTGCTTTGTTTTTGTGTCTGTCACATGCACATGTGGAGGGCAGAGGACAGCTTGGAGGAGTTGGTTAGCTCCTCCCACCACATAGCAAGCTCAGTGGCAAATGCCCTCTGTCTGCTGAGCCATCTCACTGGCTCCTGTACTGATTGATTTCTGTGGTTGATCATTTAACTCCTGGCAATGGTTGGATCAATTTTAGGCTTTTCTTCCTTTTTAGACTAACCTTTGCCCAACATGCTACCAACTGTAAAACTGGGATAGCCTATATTAAAGTGTCTCCCATTCTATTCTCTGGCTAATAGGTGATAATAGAGGAGAAAGTGGGGGCCACCTGCATATATGTCATGGAATTTTCATTATCTGTGCAGAGGCTAGCTTTTAATTATCACCATTCATATTATGAAAAGAAAAGGGGGCTGGAGCACCCAGGTTTGATTCCTAGCACCCACATGGCAGCTGACAACTATCTGTAACTTCAGTTGCAGGGCATCTAACCTCCCTCTTCTGGGCTTCTGACACACAAACACACACAAATACGGGCACATGCACAGACATACATGGTGGAGGTGAGGAGACAGGTATACAGATATACACGCAGTCAAAACACCCATACACCTATAAAAATAAAAAAGTAAACAAAACACCCATAAACATAGGAAAAAGAAAAAAAGCACATCACTAGTCAAGCTCCCAGGTAGCACACACAGGGCCCTTCCTGACTTTGGTCCCCTGCATTTCACCCACCCCAAAGGCTTGCAGTTCAAAATGCCACATCTGCATAACAATCTTTCTTAGATTTTAGACTTCTTAGAGAAAAATAGTCTTTCCTTCCCTGAGCATCACACAGGCTTTCTGGAACACTCTGGGCCAGTTTTCAGCCATTCCCCAAGCAGTTAATGTACCCAGAGTTGTGGAAACCTCTAGTTGGTGTGAGATTATCGGGTTACTATAAACCACAGCGGTACAGCTGTAAGAGCTTGTTCCTTGGTGTGGGCCAGTCAGAGTCTGCTAATATGGGTAGGTCTCAGAATCAATCCCATCTAGCCCCCAGGTCTACTAACCCGTTCAAGAGGCATGAAACAGATGGGGTTGAAGCCACTGACAAGTTCTGCTATGGCAGTTGCTCTTTCATTCGGTGTAAAAGAATCATCATTTTTCTAAAACGCTTATTTCTGGCTTGATTATAGAAAACCAGGTACCTTGCCTTCTTTCTCTCTGCATCCCATCTGCCATTAATTAAGCATGTTTCCTGCCTCCATGTTCTCCCACTATTATGGATTTTGTCCCACATGGACCCAAAGCAGCAGGGCTAAGTGACTGTGGCCTGAAACCTCTGAAGCACAAGCCAAAACTAATCTTTCCTCGTAATGTTTTCTTCTTCTTCAGATCTGGGAGTATTTTGAATGTCAGATATTTGAGTAAGAGATGGTAAATTTTATGCAAATCTGAAAAATCTTACTCTGAAACATTTGTGCTCCAAAGCATCGTGGATAAGAAATGTCGAATTGCCGGGCGGTGGCGGCGCACGCCTTTAATCCCAGCACTCGGGAGGCAGAGGAAGGTGGATCTCTGTGAGTTCGAGGTCAGCCTGGTCTGCCAAGCGAGTTCCAGGAAAGGTGCAAAGCTACACAGAGAAACCCTGTCTTGAAAAACCAAAAAAAAAAAAAAAAAGAAAAAAAAAAGAAATGTCGAACTATAAATGCTAGTATAACACTATACACAGCACCGTAGTAACTTCACTCACATGTAGTATATTCTACTTCCAGAGCATAGATGTGATATTTGCGAAGTCATACTACATTTGATAACATTTATGTTTTCTGATGATACATTCTAGTTTGTTTTTCTCTTGCTGTGACAAACATGACCAGAAACAGTTTAGAGAAGGAAAGAGTTTATTGAGCTTGTACTTGTAGGTCACAGTGCGTCCATCGTTGAGGAAAAGTCAGGAGAGCAGGAAGTGAAGCAGGAGCCCGGGAGGAATGCTGCTTTTTCACTCACTCATGTTCAGCTAGCTTTGTTATACAGCTCAGGACCCCTTGCCCGGGGATGGTACTGCCCACAGTGGCCTGGGCCCTCCTCCATCAGTTAGCATCAGTCAAGACAGTCTCTCACAGACATGCCTACAGGACAGTCAGTTCTAGGCAATTCTTCAGCTGAGGTTTCTTTTCACAGGTGACTCTAAGATTGTATCACGTTGACAATAAAAGTTGACTAGCACAAGGTATTTCAGGGACTAACACAGCAGTCTTTGAGGTAACAGAATACAGGTGTGAAGAGGCCAGTGTTAAGGTTTTGGATGGACCATCAGTGTAGGATCTGACATTTACAAAGTAATGACAGCCATAAGGAAGAGTAATTTGCTGTGAACCGGAAGTTGAACTCCTTGGTGTTTGTTGGAGCTAAGTGATTATTAACATGCGCGACCGTGTCGTTAACTTGGACGGTTAGACCTTTGAGAAGAAAATTGGTGGCTGATGATCAAGTTATATATTAGTGTTCAGGGATCACGAGAGAGTCAGGAAATACCAGCACTGTTCTGTCTAGAGGGATAAGAGGAGACTGAACAAACTCTGAGAAATGTGTGTTTGAGCTAGATCAAGGAAAAGGCAAGATATTTCAAGGCAAAGAAGTAGGAGAAGGAATCTTTTTTTTCTTTTTTTTTTTTTGGTTTTTCGAGACAGGGTTTCTCTGTGTAGCTTTGCGCCTTTCCTGGAACTCACTTGGTAGCCCAGACTGGCCTCAAACTCGCAGAGATCTGCCTGGCTCTGCCTCCCGAGTGCTGGGATTAAAAGCGTGCGCCACCACAGCCCGGCTTAGGAGAAGGAATCTTTAAAGAATGTGCCAGGCTTCTTGAGAATTCATGGTGTTTTTAGGGAGTGAGACAGAACCCTTTTAAGAAGCTCTGTGGGTTGGGGCTGCTGAGAAAGAACCTGAGAAAAGAATCGACTGTGAGGATGGATCTTGGGTCTGAAGAAAATGGAACTGGAAGATAATGATTCTCATATTTAGACTTTGCGGTGCGATTTGAGATTCATTCATATTCTCTCTCTCTCCCTCCCACCCCTTCCTCCTCTCTCTCTTCCTCCCTCCCTCCTTCCCCTGTGTGTGTATGTGGTCACTGTTTCATGAGCTCCTCCTATACCACTTTGAAACTGAACTTCATGATCCTTTCCAAGCTATGCCCTGCCTGTGTTACCTGTCTCTGCTCATGCATCTCATGCATTTTCTAGAAACGTCTAAGCCCTCTTAGTAGTAAAATCGACAGAAGACTACGCCAGGCCTTTCCTCTAGAACATGCGCTTTCATTTCTGCCCTCTTCCCTTCTTTCGGTTTATTTGGTGTGACGGTTAAGATTCTTGGTGCCCATGTTATTTTGTATTTGTGGCAAGACTGCATGTTTTGGTACATTCCCTTTGCTGTCTACCAAGATGTGTTGTGTTTTTTATGAATAAAGATAACTTGTAGAACTTGTATAGTCAGAAAGGACATGATAACAGAGGAGATACAGCTCACTCAGTAAAATGCTCTTTCTACAGTTAGGAGGGCCTGAGTTTAATACTCGAGCTCATAAAAATCATCGGGTGTACCAGCATGCACATATAATCCCTGCATTGGGGAAGTAGAGATGGGTCCATCCCTGGGCTCCATGAACAGCCCGTCTAGCTTAATCAGTCAGTTCCAGGCCAAGTGAGCGACCCTGTCTAAAAAACAAGGTGGACAGCAGTGACCAAAGAGTGATGCCTGAGGCTGACCTTTGACTTCCACAAGAATATACATGCACATACACAAAGTAAAATTCAAATGACTCTTTATCTTAAGGCAGGTCCTCTGAATTTTCATCCAAGTGTAGAAAGAATTCTTGATTGGTTTCTTTATGCAGTGGTGAACTTGTTAGTGGAAGTGTGTTCATGGTTAAGTCTATCAAGTTGACTGTAACACATTATACTTAACTAAAAAAAAAATTAGATTTATTTTCTTTTACTGTGTTCCCACTTCTCTTAACATTTCCTCATCACCTCAGCTACAAATTTTATTACTGTCTGTGTTAAAAGTCTCCTTTCTGGGAGATGAGAGAGGATTTCCTCCTGCTGTTTATATCAACGAAGACATGTGATCTGTGCTCCCAAATCAACTTCCTATTTTTTTCCTTCAGGAGACAGTCTCAGCTGCCCTTTGTTAATTGTCTTTTTTTTTTTTTTTCCTTCCCTTTCTTGGACTCGGCAACCACTGAAAACCCTTAGTAAATAGAGTAGGCGATGACTAGAATATCTGTACAGGGTTTGTTTGTTACCATAGCAACCCCAACGGTGATATTGTCTCTCATTTTTTTGACCTCTTTGCTCATATGAAAATGTTTGGTGTAGCTTCCTGCAGTAACCCCTGCTGAGAGCTACCACTGTGTCCTTCTGACTCATCATGAAGGGCTTTAACCATTGTTTCTCTTTCAAGAAAAAAAAAAAAAAAAAACGAGGGGAGGGTGGTGACAGGGGAAACCTTATTTGCGTACTTCATTCACGGGGTTTTCCAAAGTTTCCTGGGACTGCCACGAATGGCCGTCTGCTCTTGCTGCTGTAACACAACCCCACAGATGAGATGATCTACAAAGAACAAAAAGTTAGGCCCTGAGTGTTCTGGAGGCTGGCCAGCCCAGGGTCAAGCACCAGCTCCTGCCGAGGTGGTGCACCCTCCTCGTGTGGCAGAGCGCAGAGGGAGGGCAAGCCAGCCTGAAGCGTTTTGTAAGGACATTAATCTTATCGTAGACCAGGAAGCTTCCTCCCAGCACTATCCCATTCGGTATTCTAACATGTGAATTGGAAGCAAGGGGTAACAGTCATACCATAGCACTTTCATTTTACACCTGCGCCCATCACTTTAAAAGCCTTTGTTGACACTTCTAGTGGCAGTGGACTCCTACAATGAAAATGATAAATGTATTTCCATAATGGAGGATATTGTAAGCAGGGGAAATAGATAAGTGCGTGTGTCTGTATGCTGTGAGGGAAACTCACTTTCAGAGCTTATGAATACAGTCTCTCCTTGCTTAGCAAATGGCGTCTAGGAATCTAGAGTGTGAGGATGGAGAGGGAGCCACGAGGGCTGTCTTCTCAGAGGAACTAACATCGGAACTGGCTCTTCCAGCGAGATAGACAGTGGGGTAGATACGGACATATCATGGTGGACTTCACAGAAGCAGCGACACACAGTAATTGGTGTGGGTCTGGTATTTCCATATAGCAGCAGCACTCATGTGTAAAGAACTTAGACTCAGGAAATATCTGTGCATTATACCCCAAAGGTTTTTAAATTTAGTTAGAAGTACAGAATGCAAACACAGGGTCCACAACAAGGTTTATGAAGGGACTCCTGTGTACTGAAACTGTGATGGTAAGACCCCATTTAAAGATTGTAAGAGTCTTTTTGAGAATATAAAAGATGCATAAACAGAAACAGCTCTGTAGTTCGTACATACCTGTGAATGCAGTATGAGCTCAGTGCTGTGAAGATTGTGGAATGAGAGAATTGACTATGAGGTGAGGACGGATACAAAGTCTTATTACCTACCAGTAAGCTGGTGGAGTCCTTTTGCCCCATCCAGCTAGGAATTATGGCTAGTAGGTGAGGAGTAACTTTTCCAGTACTGACAAAGTGCCCAATGCCTAGGGGCCTGGACTGGAAAAGGCCCAGAGGCATCCAGTCTGGAGCCTTTTAGAAGCCAGAGGCTCCAGGCTCTCCGGTCAGAGGCTTGGTGCAGTGAGATTTGATCACCAGTTTGTCCCCTTGTCCCTTTCCACACAGACTTGGCAGTTCATATCCTCCTTGACTGCTGACAGAAGCCAGCAGCAGCAGCAGGTCCCACCTATGTGTATTAGAGCGTTCGCACAGGCCTTGACATCCGGGAACCCCCGCTCCGTGGTTGCAGCTTCAGAACCTAGGGTATTGTGATCCTTGGATGTGCCATCTCTGGCTAAGGGTCTAAACTGTGGGCCTGTGAGGTCTGGCAGCTCCCTGGAACCCTTTCAGCAACCAGTCCACGGGGTCTCTTTCTCTTCTCTAGCTCTTTGCAGCCTCTGCTCCTCAGCCCCAGTTCCCTACCTTCCTTCGTCTTCTCTCCTACAGCCAGCCCCGCCTTGTCCCCACTGCCTCTGTTCTCCGTCATTTGTCCCTGACATGGTGTCCCACTCTTCGGCTCCTCCTCATCACTCATGCTTGTGGCCCCCGCTGCTCCTTCCGGAAGTCCCTGCCTTGGCCACTGTGCTGTTCCTCATTTTACCACCTCAGCCTGCTCTGCTCAGGATGATCAAAAGTTGTTCAGAAAAGACCACTCAGAAGGAGCCTCTCTTGGGTCTGAATGTTGCAGCGCTAAAGAGCAGCGCAGGAGGCCTTTCCGCTGACTCACAGAGGGAGTGGAACAGTGTCAGAGTGGTTCTATTGCTGCCACCAAACACTGTGACCAAAAGCAGCTTGGGGAGGAAAGGGTCGATCTCACCTTACAGCTTATGTAAGTCCACCATTGAGGAAAGCCAGAGCAGGAAACTGTTATCTGGAACAAATGATTAACTGAGGCGCCTCTTTAACATACCAAAGCAGACCTGGCTACTAGGTTCTCCTAGCATCCATCAGTCCCTACCTGTTCAAGGGTATGGATGGCATCCCTGTGCCTGCTCTAAACTTACCCAGCCCAGGGGCTGGGCTGCCCTTCTGTGTAATATAGCCATTTTGGCTACAGTAGTCTCTTGGCTCAGGCCGCCACTCTTGGTCACTGGCTCCTCTCTTGCTCTCCCTCCCACTCTCTCTTCACATGGCCCAGCTCTGGGTCATGCTCACTCTGGACTCTCTCAGATGTCCTTGCCTCTGGCTATGCCATCCCTTTTTATCTACAGTAAACCTCCACCATACCTAGGAGCAGTCATGTTCCTTTCTCTTCCTTCCTTCCTTCCTTCCTTCCTTCCTTCCTTCCTTCCTTCCTTCCTTCCTTCCTTCCTTTTCCATTCAGGAACTGAAACAGAGGCCATGTGGATCAGATCATTGTTTACTGACTTGCTCCCCTTGGCTTGCACAGCCTGCCTTCTTAAAGCATCCAGGGCCAGTTTAGGGTTGACACTGCCCACAGGAGCTAGACCCTCTTACCTTAATCATGAATCAAGAAAATGTCCTACAGACTAGCCTTCAAGCTAGTTCTATAGGGGCATTTTCTCTAACATTCCTTCTAACCAGATGACCCAAGCTTGTGTCAAGTGGACATAACTAACCAGCACATACAGCCTGATGATAACATCTAGAAAAAAGGTTAGGCAAGGGTGTTTACACCAGCCGTGGCACAGTCCATCATACAAATGAGAAACCATGTTCTACCAATTACAGCAGTATCTTAAGCAAATGAAGGACAGTGTTTGTACCAGTCACAAGCCTTCTGGCAAGGTGACTAGGGAAAGCCATCCTTCTCTGTTCTGGGTGGGAAAAGCTTCACAGTCACCTAGAGTTCACTGAGGCTTAAAATAGCAAACGTCTAGAGTAGGTTATCTGAAACAGCCATGGCTGCGATGTGCCTTGAGGAGGTGAAGTAGTGCTTTGGCAGTAGGCAGCTGTGGTTGCCATGTGGTTTACTCAGGGCATCAGTAGAGTGTTCAGAATGTCTGGTGCTGGCATGGAGGTAGTCCATCTGGCTGCTGCTTAACTAATAATTGTGTCCTCAAGCCAGCCAGAAAAAGAAAAGGGTCCTGCCTGGACTGAGTCTACCAGGTTGATCTCAGTCTACGGGGGAGGCTTTGCCCTGGAGGAGGTGGGAATAGGGAGTGGGCTGGGGGGAGGGTGAGGGGGGCGGGAGGGGGGGAGAACAAGGGAATCCGTGGCTGATATATAGAACTGAACTGTATTGCAAAATAAAATAAAAAAAAAGTTGGAGATTACAAACTTAAAAAAAAAAAAAAGAAAAGAAAAGGGTCCAACAGCTATTAATGGTGGTTTCAACCTCCTCTGTCCCTGGTGTCTTTGTTTATTAAAAGGACTGCTTACCGTAAAGGCCTATTATTAGCAGTAACAATGATTTAGCGGTATTTTACAGTGTTTTAATAATGGTTAACTCCTGCCCCAGAGTCCTAGGAAGAGGTAGGTCCTATTAATTTCAGCCTGAGAAGACTGTGTCCATGTGTACTTGCTGCTTCTCCTTCCTGGACTTAGGTGTGGGGCCACCTCCTGATGGAAGCACCTGTAGGAAGGGGTGGGTGATAGTGGTCCCCGGCACAGGAGGAGTGCTTCGTGGGTTCGTTCTAAACTATTGATTTATGATAGTAGCATCTGGGTGTGTGGTTTCACCTCAGAGATAGAGAGGTGCTTTTACTCCTGTGGTCCGGCCAGCCCGGCAGAGCTTGTGCTGCCGGACCCAAGGACACCCTGGGCGGCATTTGTTCGTGCTCACCCACGCTAAGAGATGCATGTATCCCACCTTTTTAAAAGACCAGTGGAATCACATTGCAAATGTAGCTATTATTACACACTGGAGGGCCGATCTCCCCTTTATATATCATGTGAAACGATTACAAAGCTATGCATACTAATAAACTATTGAGGAAGTATTTTCAGATACCTTGGAAGATTTTTATTTTCTAGGAGATGAAATTGTACCTTCAATGGATTTTCTTAGTATTTCAAACATGCAGCTTTTGTTAAATGTCATTTAATGGCATATGTTTTTCTATCCAAATTATTATTATTAAGTATAAGTTTTTGAGCAGATATCTACTTGTTATATTAATAGTATTCATAAATTGCCTATTTTATTTCTCAAAACTGTGGCAAAATAGAGGTAACCAAAAAAATGACTCTCTTTGGTATGTAGGTGTACATAGTATATTGAAGGAGTCCCCCCCCCCACTCCTCACATGGTGGGGGCTTCCTCCTGGACCAGATATTAGGCACAAACAACACCCAAACACCTGTTTTCACAGAGAGATCCTTTATTAAACAGGGAAGAAAAGTTAAAATGGCTGCTTTCTGATGCAGGCAGAAAACAGCAGCAATGACCTTGCAGATGTAATTTTTAAGAGGAATAAAACAGGAGGTCTGTGTTAGAATGGGGTGGAATGTAGTGGTAGAGGAGATAGGGGAGGAGGCAGAAGGGGAAGGGGACAAGGGAAAGGGGGTCGGGGCATTTGTCCTGGAGAGACAAAGACTGCCTCTGGATAGAGCAGAGACAGATGTGGCACATAGGAAAATGGCGGTTTATAAAGGTAAAGTGGAAAACCCCATGTTAGGATGAGGTGTTTAATTTTAATTCGGCATGCTATTTAGGTGAGCCAAAGGGTTTTTTTTTTTTTTTTTTTTTTTTTTTTTTGGTTTTTCGAGACAGGGTTTCTCTGTGCAGCTTTGCGCCTTTCCTGGGACTCACTTGGTAGCCCAGGCTGGCCTCGAACTCACAGAGATCCGCCTGGCTCTGCCTCCCGAGTGCTGGGATTAAAGGCGTGCGCCACCACCGCCCGGCTAAAGGGGGTTTTTGATTGCTGGATTTCAGTACTTTGATAGCTGGACCTTGGTAGTCAGCCTCAGGAAGAGGAAGTGGCCAAATAAGGGAATAGACCTTGGTGGCTAGCTTTAGGAATGTAATCTAATGTTTTTTAACAAGGCAGAGGGTATGGGGGAGAAGGGCAAGGCCTGCCAGAGCCATGTTTGCCATGCTCAAACTGGCAAGATTCCCTTCAGTACGTAGCATTTAGTCATGTGCAGTGTTGTGTAACCAGCACTATTACCCAGTTACAGATTATTTTATCGTCCTAAAAGAAAGTCTGGGGCTGGAGCAATGGTCCAGCCGTTTAAGGCTAGGCTCACAACCAAAAATATAAGAAAGTCTGCCTAAGTCACCAACCTGTCTCCATCTCTTTCTGTTGTTTGACAAGACCTTTCCTGGGGAGATGCAACAGACACATCTACTTACTGCAGATAGGGAGCCCATGACAGACTGCCAAAGTCCAACTTGTGAGCCAATGAGTTTTATTGGGGTTACTTAAGGGAATATGGATGAGGAGTTACTTATAGGAGCAGAAATGACTCAAAGGCCCACCCAAGCAAGGGTGACAGCCCACAAAATCTGGGAAACTTTAGCATGCTGCACAGCCTGCAGGCAGCTCAACTGCTTGGAGAGTGCCCTTTCCAAGTGACACGGTTGATCTAAACCACTTCCAAGCAGTTCAGCTGCTTTATGCTTCTTTCAGGCCGCTGGTTTGGTCTCAGATCTTCTTTACAAGCTGGCTTGTCTGAGACTGACTCTCAGCAGTCTTTATTGCTGACTCTTGGGAGGCAGGGGCCTAGTGAATCTGATCAGTTTCAGGGACTTCCTAGAGCTATTTTGAGTTGCTCACCTTCTCTCTTGAGGAGCTTTGCTGTGGGATGGGATGTTTTCAATCTGGGAGGACACTGCTACATAAGTTTCTTCTCCAAACTGTAGCATCTAGTAGTGTGCCTAGTGTTTACAGTGTTTTCATTTGATTTTTTTTTTTTTGATGTAATAGGTTTCAAAGCATTGGAAATAGGCAAAATATCAGAAATCAGCTGGTTTGATTTTTATTACTCAGTCTATGAAATTAAACATATTAACCCATTTATTAGTGATACTAACTTCATTAAACTTTCTAATCATCTGAGTACTCTTTTTTTTTTTTTTTTTTTTTTTTTTGGTTTTTCGAGACAGGGTTTCTCTGTGTAGCTTTGCGCCTTTCCTGGAACTCACTTGGTAGCCCAGGCTGGCCTCGAACTCACAGAGATCCGCCTGGCTCTGCCTCCCGAGTGCTGGGATTAAAGGCGTGCGCCACCACCGCCCGGCCATCTGAGTACTCTTAAATTTATCATCATGAGAGTTAATTTAGAAATGATGTGTCTAGAAAGTTTTACTTAACATCAAAATATTATTAAGCTATAGAGCAAATGAAAAACTCATGAGAGAGATTTAAGCAGCAGTAGAAGTAAGGCCTTTCCATGTGATTTTCTAATACCAACCGTTAACTGACAGGAAAAGCTAGCTCTCAAGACGTTTCATTCTGTAATCTGGAAATCTAGAATGGCAAAACATACAGGGAAAAGTTACAAATCAAAATAATGAGAAATTAGAAGTGTTGTCCACATTTAAGAAATGTTCCAGATTATAAGATTAAAAGCTCTTGGACTTTATAATTGATTATATGGGGAAGGAAGGTAGGTTAATCTACAATTAAAGTCTTCAGTCAATTGAAAATAAGCTACTGATGTTATTCATTAGGGGAGTGTGTTTGCAAATTCTCTAAAAAGAAGTGGAAAAGTTTGGATTCCCCCCCCCCCCCCCCCCCCCCCCCCCCCCCCGCGTACTGCCCTGCCCTTGAGATTGCTCAATCTGTCATTTTACTGTTTTTCTGATGTGGCTTTCTTAGGAATTTTTAGTTTTGATTTGCTTTAAGCATGTTATACCTAAATCTTTGAAACAGAATCAGGATGGCTGGTTTAATTTGGAGCACGTTGGGCATTGACTCTGCCTTTATCATTATCAAAGTGGATAAGAATGACCACTCTGTAGTCCGGCCGCCATGGTGCAAAGCCTCCCATCCAGGAATACTGCTCCCTTGATTGACAAAGAAGTTCTTATCCTTGACTTGTCCTGAAGCATCACACCAGGGAGCTGAATGCCTCTCTGTGAGGTGGTAGAAAGTAGCAAACAGTTCTTAGGAAGGCCTGCAGGAAGCCCCAGGTGTTCAGGAAGCTCAGCAGCTCTGGGACAGTTGATGATACCAGAGCTTCTGTAGCTAGGAGTTTGGTGTTACCCGGACTCGAGGCTACAACTTGTTAGTTTCAATTTTATTTTCAACAACTTTTGCAAAGTTTTCCCCACCTGCCTCAGGAAGTAACTAAATACACATTGTAAAATTCAGAATATTAGAGACGGAAACACATTACTCACTGTTAGTGAAACTCTGAAGGGATATGTGTGTGTATGTGTGTGTGTGTGTACTGAAAATTCTCCAGTTAGGAAACGCCCATGGGGAAATGTGGACAACACAGGCGAGGTCTTAAGGAGTGTCTGTTCTAGACTGACTAAGCGGGAGAGCAAATTATTGGCTGGAGTGATATTTACTCCATGTCCAGAGACCTCCCAAGGTGACAGCAGGTCTCCATGAAAACACAGCATCTCCCTTCTGTTCCCCTCCGTCTCTGCCTTCTGAATTTCCACTTTGCCCAGCAAATAGACTCTCAGCACCGCCCAGGGCAAACATCAGTTGACTTCTAAATACGGCACAAAGGTGAAAACGCATAAAAGTGGGGTTGCTGTTGAATAAAGAAGAGTATTGTGCTTTGTGGTGATGTTGATGTGTGTCTCTTTGTGGTGATCATAATCCTCAACCCGGAGCACCAAGGAGAACAGTCATCAGGCCTTCAATTAATGTGTACTTCTTTCTTATTTTGACACGAGGTCTTGCTGTGTGTCTTAGCCTGCTTTGGAATTCAGGGTCCTCCTGCCTCCACACCGCTCGCCCCACATGCTGGGATCACAGGCTTTTGTGCCACCACACCCACCTCAATTATTCAGCATTTTCCACGGGGAAACCAGGTTTACATTGGTCTGGAGGGAAGTTTTCATGAGAATTCTCAAAACTTTTCCATGCAGTTGACCCAGAAACATTAACTAAGTGATCTTTCTTCTTTCAGTTGACCAATGAGTATTATAAATTCAAAGGGAAGAATTGCCTGGGATGACTTTAATTTTCCAAAATGGCTATTAGGAAGACCTGCTTCGTGTTCTTTTGGTGGCATCAGGATACACAGTGCTATGCCCTGAGCACCATGCAGAGGGCTTTATAGGAACTCGTAAGTTTTCTTTATAATCCCTTGAGTGGCTGCTGTTCCTGTCCGTGGCACAGATGAAGATCAAAGGTGAGTGGAGAGAAGCAACAGCTCGCACGTGTCCACAACAAGCTAATGGCTGTTCAAGACTCAGGCCCAGGGCAGATAGTAATCTGCTTCTTTCTTAGCTACTCTTTTTATTACAACCTTTTGTTCTCAATATAGTGATAGTTCTCGGTACAACTATGATATATTACTGCTCTATTTATGGACTCCAAGGCGTCTTAAGAGTTGAGGTTTACACTACTCAGCATAGCTGTGGTCTTCCGGGAAAGCCTTATCTTTAGATGCTGAGACTTCTTTTCTCTCCTGTGTTGACTGCTCTTCAGGAAGTGGAACAGCAAGCATCCTCATCCTCTGACCTGTTATCTTGTTCTGTCAGTGCTTAGCAATCTCCCAAGGAGTGGGGCTCAAATAATGTCAAGTGAGCCTCGGAGAAGGTCAGTCGGCCTTCCTGGTGGATCCGAGGAGACTCTTTTTGGAGGTCTCAGAATTTATCTTTTCATAGTTTTCGGCAACTCCTGGGCACTATGCATTGGTGCAGAGGGGAAAGGTGAGACTCAGCCACTGGCCTGGAATGTCAGTGCTATTCTCCAGGGACAATGGAGAAATGGGTTATGTGATAATGTTGAAGACTGACTTAAAGTCCAGAGTTCCAGTTTCTTCTAAAAAAAAAACCTGACACACAATGACATGGGTTCTCATTTCCTGTTAGCTAGGTGTCTTTCATACTACCACCAGCCGTCTGTCTCCTTATGCCAGTATCTTTTACATTTGACCCTGTAGCAGGCCTTCTTTTGGGCCACCAACCAGCTCCCAAAACATGACACAGAAACTTACTATTAATTATCAATGCTCAGCCTTATCTTATGCTTGTCCCACTAGCTCTTATAACTTAATTTAACCTGTTTCTCTTCATCTGTGTTTTGCCTTGGGGCTTTTTATTTTTCTTCCATTCTGTGTGTCCTACTTTCCTGCTTCCTCTGTGTCTGTCTGTCTGGCAGCTGCCTGGCTGGCTGGCCCCGGGCATCTCCCTCCCTCATTCTCTTCTCTCTCTCCTTTTCCTGAGCCTAAATTCCTCCTACTTATTCTCTCTGCCCACCAGCCCCACGTATCCTCCACTGCCTAGCTGTTGGCTACTCAGCTTTTTATTAGACCAGTCAGGTGCCTTAGGCAGGCCAGGTGAAACAGCAGGCCACTTTTACATAATTAAACAAATGCAGCATCAACAAATGTAACACACCTTTACCTAATTAAACAAATGCAGCATCAACAAATTAGCACACCTTTACATAATTAAACAAATGCAGCGTCAACAAATGTAACACGTCTTTACACTGTTAAAGTAATATTCCACAACGTGACCCCTTTCATTCTGCTGTGCCTCAGTGACGACCCCCATGTTAGAGACATTGTTTTATAACTTTTACAAATTGCTTTAGGATACCATGCTGTATTATGCTCACTTAGTTATAAGCCTCATCCCTCTTGATTTAGAAGAGTGTTCTTAAGGACCGTGGTGAGCCTTCTTAATGCTCTGTAAGTTCAGGCTTATAGCAGTACGCCATTTCCCTCTCACGTGATAGTGTTTGGACATATATCCAGGTGCATGCCGGGAGTATTCTGGAGAGTCCTAGGCAGAAATGAAAACAAATGATAATTCCACTGCTGCACTAGTTAGTGTGTGTGTGTGTGTGTGTGTGTGTGTGTGTGTGTGTTTGTCAACTTAACAGGAGTTAGATTCATCTGCGAAGAGAGAATCTCAACAGAGAAAATGCTCCCTTAGATTGGCCTGTAGACGAGCATAAGGGACATTGGCTTGAATAATGAATGATGTGGAGGACCCAGCCCATTGTAGGAGGTGTCCCCTCTGGGTTGGTGGCCCTGAGTTGTGCAAGGAAGCTGTCTGATAAAGTCAATCAACAACTTTCTTCTGTGATCTCTGCTTCAGTTCTGGCCTTCAGGTTCCTGCCTTGACTTCCCTTACGATGGACTGTAAACTGTAAAGGGAAGTAAACCCTTTCCTCCCCAAGTTGCTTTTGCTTACAGGTTTTGATCAAAGCAATATAAAGCAAGCTAAGACACCCACAGAACTTGAAAATGGTCTTGAGTAATAGTGACCTTTCAGGTGAATCTTCATTTAATAGTAATACATATACATGTTACAGCATAGTGTTTCTTTTCTGTTGTAAGACAACTAGAAAACTTTGTCAAAAGTGAAACTGAAAATTCATTTTTAAAATAAAAAGTTAATATGCCAGATGTGTTGGTTCACATTTGTAATTGGAGAAGCTGAGGCAAGAGGATTGCCATTAATTCAAGGTATCCTGGGCTATATTGTGACTTCCAGGCCAGGCTGGGCTACAGGGTGAGGTGCTATCTCATAAAACCAGCAAAACAAATGAAGAATTGAATTTATACTGAATTGCATGTGGTATTTGACTTACTAGTACATTCCTTTACAAAATGTTAATAGTAGGAAAATGCAATGTAAATAAGATTATCTTTGTAAACTTATTTTTCTATAAATTGAAAATTATGCTAGTTTCTTTTTAAATTTAAGGTATGTAACAATTCGTTTTGTTGTTTGAGGGGCTAACGATAGTGTTCCTTAGATGTGCGTATATGTACACACTTATGTAATTTGATCACAAGGTTTCCCAAAGGATAGTTAGTCATAATTTATGTATTTGACGAGAAAGATCATGTTGATTCTCAAATCCGTCTTTCTTGCAGGCACTGAAAAAAGACTGGAAAGGTGCCCCTTTGAATTTAGGTCATAATATTGACAACGTTTTACAGGAACAACCTCACAAAATAAATGCAAAGAGAGACCAGTGATAAGAGACTTGAAGAGAATTGTGGTCCTGTTATATGATTCCTGAAAATGTTTATGAGGAGGGAACATTTGAGGGGAGATCCAAGTGACAGGGACTCTTTAAGAAGAGGAGAATTCCAGGCCTAGAAAGCAGCCAGACAGGCTGGAGAGCTGTAGCACATCCTTGAAAGCAAATCAGCAACAGTGATTGTTGGAGCACAGTGGACAGAGAAGGGGACCTAGAACCGGAGCTCTCCCATCTTGTGGGAGAAGGGGACAGAGAACCAGAGCTCTCCCATCTTGTGGGAAAAGGGGGCAGAGAACCAGAGCTCTCCCATCTTGTGGGAAAAGGGGACAGAGAACCAGAGCTCTCCCATCTTGTGGGAAAAGGGGGCAGAGAACCAGAGCTCTCCCATCTTGTGGGAGAAGAGGACAAAGAACCAGAGCTCTCCCATCTTGTGGGAGAAGGGGACCTATAGCTAGAGCTCTCCCATTTTGTGGGAGAAGGGGACAGAGAACCAGAGCTCTCCCATCTTGTGGGAGAAGAGGACAGAGAACCAGAGGTCTCCCATCTTGTGGGAAAAGGGAACCAGAGCTCTCCCATCTTGTGGGAAAAGGGGGCAGAGAACCAGAGGTCTCCCATCTTGTGGGAGAAGAGGACAGAGAACCAGAGCTCTCCCATCTTGTGGGAAAAGGGGACAGAGAAACCAGAACTCTCCCATCTTGTGGGAAAAGGGGGCAGAGAACCAGAGCTCTCCCATCTTGTGGGAAAAGGGGACATACAACCAGAGCTCTCCCATCTTGTGGGACCTCATTCACCAAGATGAGCCTGGGTTTCATTCTGAGCCCCTGGGAGACTTTTGAAGGGTTTGGGACTGAAGTGACAGAGAGCAGAGGTAGTACTGTGATGGTGATGGTGTGGGGTGAGGTGATGGGGTAAACTGCTGTGCTGTCAAGATGAAATGCCTTTAAGTGGGTTGAATGTGGGGAGCAAGGCAAAGAGAAATCAAATATTGGATGGTGTATCCCAGGGGGTCTGTTTTTAAGATGACAAAGACTGAACTGGGGAGTAAAGAGGTCACTTAGGGCCCATTGTGTCTGAGATGCCTACTTAGCTACAAAGAGATGGCAGACAATTAGGTGATAATAACTAGGAAGGGCAAGATTATCAGTGATGGAACCACCTGGGGACCTAGAGAATGAAAGTTTGAGGGACATTGTGCTGCTCTGTGCTACCAAAGGGACAGCAGAGATGTTCTAGCACTCACTTGACAAAGCAGATTGGATTGCATGTAGAAATCTGATTCCAGACTAGTCTTTGAAGACTGACAACTTGAAAAGTAGTCGGGTATGAGGACTAGAACAGAGCTCAGTTCTTCAAAGCACCGGAAGGGACACTGGTGATGATAAAGGACCCTCTTGGAGATGCAAGGGTGCAGCCACATGGATTAGGCCAAGAGCAACGGGGGCAGGGAAGTTGCAAAGTAGGAACAGAAAGCATGAATACCTTTAAAATGGATGCGTGTATTTAGTTTTCAACATGATGTTGTATATACGTACGCAGTGATTTGAGTCCTCCATCAAAGTCCATGAAATTATCCACTTCATTCCTAATTGCCTTCTTCCTTTCCAGTTTCTTTTCATGGCAAGAGCATTTCCTTAGCTAGCATCCAGTGTTGTTGGCTGCAGTCACCATGCTGTGTATCAGATCTCTTGTCTTACACTCACGATCGTCTTTTAAAAGAAGTTTGCTCTGCAGAAAGGTATAGATACAAAATAAAAAGAACTGTACAAGAAACTTAGGTAACTAACGGAAGTGTGGTAAGCTGAGTTTAATTCCAGGCTCCACATGTGCTCCGTGGTACATCTCCTCCTCCCCCACTGATAATAAATGAAATAAAAAAAATGTAAAAGTCGGGAATCGCAGAGGAAGTTCTTGATCGCTTTTATGTTTACCTGTGTCCGAGCCACCGTTACATATATACAATAAGAAATAATGCTTCCGTAAACAGAACGTGTAATTTTGTATTGTTTCTGTGACTTTTATTTGAATAGCTTCCATTTGATTTTTGAGGGTCCTGGAAAAATTCTTAATTGTTGCAGAGATATGTTTGCATTGTAAAAGAACTGGCTGTGAAGTTGAACCTTTCAGATTACGTTTCACTCATAGGACGGCTTGTGTGATGGAGTCCCCACACTCCACTACCAGCTTCCGCTGACTTTCCACAGTGGACAGTTGTGTTTGCCTTGACACCAGCAGAGGAACATCGCCGGGGGTTTACTGTGTCCGAGTCCCGTTTGACACAGTCCAACACGGACTTCTGTTTTTATATGAGGAGCTTTCCTCTAACTATTCTAAAAATAATTTGAAGGTTTTTCTTTAATATTATACAGATGTACTCCTCAGTATTAAAGTGTTTAAACAATCTGATGGAATAGTGCTTAAAAATTAAATATCTGTGTATATTGAGATTTGCAAGCATTTATTGCTTTATAAAAGAGACAACATTGACTTTTATAATTTCCATATTTCTTGAAAAAAGAGATTTTAAATTTTGAGGGGTGAAACACATTCTCTCTCTCTCTCTTTCTCTCTCTCGCTCTCTCTCTCCCCTCCCCCTCTCTCTCTTTTAAAAAGGGGCTTACGAAAATGTTACGTGATCATTCCTAGAATGATTTTGTAAGAATCACAAATTCCTGCTTTTCCATATTTGTCAGAGGTAAGAAGTGCCTGGTGCCTGCATGCATACATGCAAACACACACACACACACACACACACACACACACATACACACACACGAGATAAACACTGGGGTGGGAACCGAGCAGGCAGTCAGTCCAGCATTCTCCAAAAGTAAATAGCTAGCGTGGGGCTGTCTCTTAGAGACATTCTGGAAGAGTTGTAAGTATGTTTGCTTTTAAAACTTTCACCATAATTTACTTTTTCTTAACAGTTTTAAAAATGCTTAATATTTCCTTTTGAACAGTCATTACTCTTAAATATTTTACATATGAGGATCTTTTCTCCTAGGTCAGCATCTTGTAGAAAAAGCTGAGAAACTCACGGTTCTGTGAATTGATGTTACTCTTCTCAGCAGCATTAAATATATGCAGTTATGTAATCTGTGCTTGTTGAAGAAGTTGTAGGTTAATGATTCCTTAAACTGCAGTGTGCCTAACTGTCGCTGTTCCTTATGCTCTTGAAACACGTTAGACATAGGAAAGTTCCTTTCAGAGTCTGCTGAGCATTTCAGTAAGATAGCTCTTACTTGGGGCTCTAATTGTTTTACAGCGTCTAATCACAGTCTTTGAGCGTTCACAAGAACCCTAGGAAGTGTTTGCTGTTTTCCTTTTGATAACGTTAAGTAACAGACTCAGTTGATAAGTTATTTGACAGAGAAATTGAAACTGGAGTGAAGGCTTTTTTTTTCTCAGTAGGCTCTTTTCCCTGTGGTAGACTGACTGGGGGACCTTTCTGTCTTAACCTTCTAGGTAATGAGTAAAATGTATGTAGTCCAATTTATTTGAATTAAAAATTAAAAGGCGTGTACCGTAACTGATGAAGCAGACGTTGGGTCAAACATCAATGCTGCCTTTGTGGACTTTGAGGACAGTGTTGTAGAAATTCTGACTGGGCTGCTGCCTGGCGATTTACAACTTTGTATAATGTAGGAGCAGAAGCTGATTCATCTCTTTGCTGTGGTGCTGAGTTTTATACTATGTGAGAGCTAAAAGTTTAAGAAAAATTGACAGCACCAAGGGTAGGACTCAGGTTCTAGCATGGACTATGCTGTATCCTCAGATCCTTGTGTACTAAAAAATTGATTCTCTTAATACCACCCTGTTACTTAGTTGCTTGGTATCATGTAATGGTAGGTAAATGTGACAATATTTTCAATATGTGCTAGAAGTTTGAAATAGAATATCTGCTAATAGTAAAAGATTCCTTTGAATTGAGACTCCAAGTGGTTTGAATTGAAAAGTTGGTGACTTAAAATATGGGGTTGGAAAGATGGCTCAGAAGTTAAGAGCACTTTCTACCCTTTTAGTGACTGCTTCTCAGCACTGATGCCAGGCAAGTCACTCCGGCTCAGGAGGACCTGACACCCTCTCCAGTCCTTTTCTGGGACCTGCACTTGTGTGGTATACCTTCACTCAGATACACACACATACAATCACAGTCAATCAGTAAAGAACTTAATTTAAAAAAAAGAGGAAGAAAACCATGAGTTGACATTGTCTTGTGACCTTTTGTGTCACTTCTTAAAATACAGCTGATTGTTGTATGTAGAAGTCTTCTAATGCTGAGATTGTTCAGACTTTATGTAATAAAGTGGAAGCAATGATCGTCCATGGGAGAGATTTCAAAGGTTGAGATTACAAGTTCACGTGTTATAAATCTAAAGTCTGGTAAAATTTAGTCAGTAGAATGAAAACAAGTATGTACACATATATCAGGGGCTGTAGAAATCCAACTTACATAATTGAATTTTAAATTGCCCTTAGAAATCAATGCTTGGGATTTATATTTTTAGAATCATACTTATAAAGAAATCCAGTTGCTTATAAGTTTCATATAGATCAACAGAAAGTGTAAGTTCATCATATTTTATTTGAAAAATAATATAGTATTGTTACTGTCACTGGTTAGTTGGTATGTAGCACACACCATGAGAATTAATGAAACAAGTCTAATTGTTCATGTAGCCAGTGAGGTCAGACAGTCAAGACTAGAAACTGGCATATTTAATGATGGCATTAATAAGGAAGAAGAAAATATGTTGGCTGTCTTGTTGATTCCCACTAAGCCCATGTTGTTCAGAAAGCAGATTACAGAACCACACAGAATCAGGCAGAGAAACTGAGCGATGGAGCTATTCAACACAAATTCATTGCACTTTCATTCAGTATTGACAGTATACTTCTATTCTATGTTAATATTTGAAATAGTTGCACATTAATCTTCAGAATTAACTTTAGGTGCATTTCTAATAGTATTTTGAAGTTTATCTCTGAATGAAGGTTTTAAATACCTTCCTGTGATTGTTAACCTCGTCAGAAGAAAATGTAAAGTAACTCATATGAAGGTTGTGGATCCTTAAGCAGTGTGGAGTGTACCGTTCATCAACCTTTTCATTTGCAAGCTGAGTGCTGGTACTGAGCTGTTCTTACTTGTTAATTTCAGCTGCTTGCCAGAACTTCCAGTAGGCTGGATCTGGTTTGGTTCTGTCTCTTGGAGTAACTTGGGTTTTGTTTTTCACCAGATCCAAACCAGTGCGGTGTATACACTAGGGACCTGTTTTGCCTCATGTGGTACAGCTTTTAACTTCTTGAAAAAGTGTCTTTTAAACTCAAATTTCTAGTTTGTCTTTTAGGGATAGTATACTCATCTGCAGCTGTAAGTGCAGAATCAAAACATGTAAATATGTTTCCGAGAGAGAAACTCTAGAAAATAGTTTTCCCTCTTGATTAAACAACAAATGACACAGTATATAAAATTAATGACCTGGTACATATGGTTTGTTTAGAATTCCTGAAGATGATTTTTAGTTTTTCATATTGAGTTAGGAAGAGTTAAAGTTGTTGGTTAAAGTTTGCTATAATTGCTGAGAGTGATATGTATACACACACATACATATACACACATAATATATATATCATAAAATAATAAAAATAAACATTATACCCATAAAGAAAAATAAAGGCTTCATGTTTTGCTTTAAAGAAAGATGGTAGAAGGAGATTGTAAAAATACAGTAAGAACAGTGTAAATGGTGTTTACTAAATTTTGAGGCCAAACATAGAAAATGACCTTTTTATAAACATTATCATAAGCACACCTGATTTTTATTCAGCACCACAGAGTGACTGTGCTGATGAGGAAATACCACCTGTATACCTTGGCATTCTTAGCAATCAGTGAACCACATCTGTTTTATAAGAACTCTTGGGCTAAAATGGCTGCATGCTTTCTTTGTAAGACCTCGAGCTTTGACAACCACTGCTACTTGGCATGTTATACATCTGTGCCCCTGTTTCTAGATCCACCTGTTCCTCAGGGAACATTTGTGTAAATGAACATTGCATGGGCTTTGTGACTTCAATTCTTGTTTCAAGGGAAGAAGAGTTGCAGTGGTTTATAATGGTTATTCTACTCAGCTGCCTTCTGAGGAAATGATAGGGTAGTTGGAAGGGCCAACAGATGAAAACAGTTTAGTTTTTACAGTGCACCTGTTTTCCTTTATCAGAAGTGATTTATTGAAGTTTTATGGGTCATGAAAACATGGGTGTATTGAACTTTTCTTAGGCTGGGCGTGGTGGTGCATGCCTTTAATTCCAGCACTTGGGAGTCAGAGGCAGGCAGGATCTCTTTGAGTTCAAGACCAGCCTGGTCTACAAAGTGAGTTCCAGGATAGCCAGGGCTGTTAGAAAACAAACAAACACAAACATTTCTTAGTGTGTACATGGTAAGTGCTTTTCTTCTGGTAAGACTTGCTTAGGTGTCTGTCCTTTCGTAGAAACCTGGGGCCTGTGTTTATTCCATGCGGTGCGCTGTTTTTCTTTCTCTGACTCCAGTTGGTTTTCAGGTCTCAGGGTGATGCTTCACCAGTCCCAGGAGCACAGAGTAGGGGATGTATTCCCTGAATGGCATGGAGACAAAAAAATGCCTTTAGAAATGAACTGTTCTGGGTTAGAAACTAGATCTATAGTGAACTGATTGATGACAAAGAGATTCTTCTCTTGGGAATTTGTTCCTTAGTTTGTAAAATGTACAGAAGCCAATAACTCACAGTGTTGTTGCAATAATTACTTTAGTACTCATAGAGGTTCCATTTTAGTGGACAGGTAACTTTTAGGACTTATAAGATTGATTAATATTATAAAATAATAGACATGGTCCTTTGAATGTAGGAAATGTGACTGCTTCTTTACCCAAAGGGCAGGGGCGGGGCGGGGTGGGGCAGGGTGGGTGTGTGTGTTAAGTATACTTGCCTTGTGTGGTCTTCTTCACTTCCTGTTTCAGTTCCTTTTATGTGGGGTTACCTTTAACTTTGCACACTTACTTTAAAAATAAGATACTTGCCCTTTCTCACGAGAATATAAAATGTACTCTTAATATTTCATGATTAAAGAGAACCTATTTAAAATGGGAGACTTGCCAGACTAATAGTATATGAAAGTGAAATGTATGACTTTAATAAGCAGGAGGAAGAGAAATCTGTTTCAGTGTGATAGAAATGCTAGGAACCCTGTCGGTTGGTTATGTTTGAACTGCAGAAGACAGGTTTATTTTGTGGATGCATCCTTTCTATTTAAAGCAGTGAAAAGTTATTCTTCGTGTAGGTTCTTGTCTAAAATCGTGAGAGAAAACTCACTTCACATTAAATCATCAAAAGCCCTATCCTATTGTGCTTTTAGCAAGAAAGATTTTTTTTTTAAATTTGGAAAATATTTGTATACATTGCAAAGTATATATTTGTGTGTGCATGTGTGCTTCATTCATCTAACAATATTTTATTAAGCTGCTTTTTCAAGCAAATAAAAATTAACGTGTTTTTCATGATAAAAGGTTAAATCAAAGTTTCACAATACTTAGACTCAGAGGGCTTTCATTTACTAGTCAAAATCTACTAATTTTGAGTACTCAGAATTGTAATTTACAGTGAGTCTTTTGGATGTACTTGCTGCTTTTATGTTTACAGTGTGTGAGCAGAGCCCTTTGCTTAGTTTGCCATGGTGTGCTTGCAGTAAAGAAAAAAATCAGCAATAATTAAGAAAGCAGAAAATCCCGGATTTCTCGGAGACCTTCTTTGCTAATACATGTTTTTTGCAAGTACATATGTGGTTTTTGAATTTTATTGTCTTTTTCCAATGACATGCTGGGAGTTTTACAATTCCTCTGCATTAACTCATTGTGTTTACTCTGGGATGGACAGTATGTAGGAGAATGTGTTTTGTTTTTTTTTTCTTTGTTTGTTTTAGGCTGGCCCCGAACTCACAGAGATCCGCCTGGCTCTGCCTCCTGAGTGCTGGGATTAAAGGCATGCGCCACCACCGCCCAGTGAGAATGTGTTTTAAAGTATATTTTATTAAATCTGAGCATTTCATACATGTATCTTGATCAATAAGAACATGTAAATAATAGAAACTGTAGCAGCAGACTATCTCACCCTCAGATAAAAGGAATTTGTGTCTATAGAGGAATAAAAGTGCTGGTTACCTGGGAGATACATATTTATATCTTGCTGCTTTCTAGATTATTGTTTTATTGAGGTACTCACTAGTATTACTTCTGGCGTGTGTGTTCTCACTCATTGCTGCTGTTCTTAGAAATTAGATAGTAAATGAGTCAGCAGGTTTTTAGTCCACAAGTGCTTGCATGAACTTTAAAAAAATAAACAAAAACAAGTTTTTGGTCATGATTCCCTGAGGATATGTCAATGTATGGTTCAAATTCTGTAGCAATTCTATATGTAGAAGCCCTATAGAAGTTGCTAAACTTTAGTTCACTAAGTAGATCATAAATTCCCTGGTAAAACAAACCATATGTCTGTAGAGTCCCTAGTTGCGAGACTCTGTCTAGTTTGCATGTACAAGCCTATCGAATTTCATCCAAATCTGCTTCCCCCCTTTTTTTTGGGGGGGTTTTGATTTTGTTTTTTTGAGACAGGGTTTCTCTGTGTAGCCCTGACTGTCCTGGGTCTCACTCTGTAGACCAGGCTGGCCTCAAACTCAGAGATCCACCTGCTTCTGCCTCCTGAGTGCTGGGATTAAAGATGTGCGTCACCACCACCTGGCTCCAAGTTCTGACCTATGAAGACTTATTTTACAATATTTTAATAATATTGGATTTACTAAATATCATAAATATACAATACTTAATAAGATGTTTTTATAATAGCAAAATGCTTTGGAGGGGCATTCTAGTGAGTCACCCTAAAATGTGCTATTGAATTAGAGATGAATGAGACAGTGAAGAATGAATCAAAGTTATAAAAATCGGGGAACTGCTTAAGTTAGAGTGGGTGTGCACAAAGACTTGTGTGTGAATGTTCTTGCCAGAAGTGTTTTCAGTCACTGAGAAGAGGAAAACCCAAGTGCTCACCAATTGGTTGATGACTAAATCAAACATAACTTCACACAGTGACTGGTACTAGGTAATAGATGGAAAGTCTGAATGTATACTACAACATGGATGATCCTTAAAAGCATTGAGCTCTGTGAAAGAAGACAGATGCAAAAATCAGTGAAATGTCCTCCGAATAAATATATAGAGTTGGAAAGTACGTTAGGGTTGCCTGAGACTGTGTTGCTGTGGGATGTTCTGTATGGCAAATGTGTTGCTGATTGGTCAATAAATAAAACACTGATTGGCCATTGGCAAGGCAGGAAGTGTAGGCAGGACAAGGAGGAGAATAAAGCTGGGAAGTGGAAGGCTGAGTCAGAGAGACACTGCCAGCCGCCACGATGAGAAACA
Organism: Peromyscus californicus insignis; assembly: GCF_007827085.1. NCBI lineage: Eukaryota > Metazoa > Chordata > Mammalia > Rodentia > Cricetidae > Peromyscus > Peromyscus californicus. The sequence continues at coordinate 42,337,908 of NW_026294595.1, read as the reverse complement.
GCATGTGAAGATGCCGGTAAGCCACGAGCCATGTGGCAAGGTATAGATTAATGGAAATGGATTAATTTAAGCTGTAAGAACAGTTAGCAAGAAGCCTGCCATGGCCATACAGTTTGTAACCAATATAAGTCTCTGTGTTTACTTGGTCGGGTCTGAGCAGCTGTGGGACTGGCAGGTGAGAGAGATTTATCCTGACTGTGGGCCAGGCAGGAAAACTCAAGCTACACTATGTGGAGTTAGGTTTCGAACAAAGTTACGAGAAACAAAAAGAAATGTCTTTTAGAAATTATTTATACTTGTGCACAAAGGCCGAAAATGGGCTTTGGATCTCTTGAGGCTGGAGTTACAGACGTATCTGTGCCTCCAAATATGGGTGCTAGGGTCCAAAGTCCTCCAGTCCTTCAACAGAGCAGTAAACACTCTTAACCACGGGGCCATCTCTCCAACCAAAAAGTAATCCTATATAAAATAAGCATACAAATGCCAGAGGAGGAACGTTGAAAATCTAGTGCAGCCTCTGATTTTATAAAAGAAAAGGCAGGAGCTATCATTTATGAGATCGGTTTTATTTCAGTGTGTAGTGGTATATATTACCTGAGCTTTAATTTTCATTTTCCTGTTGGATGGCATTGAATATCATTTTGTGTACCTAGTTGCCAGTTTTAAACCTTTACTGTTCTAAATTAAATTTTATTATGCCCGCCCCCACTGTGTGTGTGTGTGTGTGTGTGTGTGTGTGTGTGTGTGTGTGTGTGTGTGTGCGCGCGCGCAGCGGGGGAGAGACTATGTCTGTACATGGGTATGACACTGCACTTGTGACCCTGCACTTGTGTGGGGGTCAGAGGACAACTGTGGATTCCTTGCTTTCCTTCCGCCTGAGGCTCTGTGCATGGACCTCAGGTAGTCAGGCTTGCAATGATCTTCCTCATTGCTAAAGTGTTCAAACCTTCCCCTCATTTTATAATTGGAATACATGTTTCTTACTGTTTGGAGAGGTCTCTGTTTGGTTAGTGTTGTGTCTTTTGTTGCTTATAGATGTGGAAATTTTTCCTCTGTGAGTTATCTTTTCACCTTTTTAACAGGATCTTTTACATAACTAAGTTTTAAATTTTGACTTAAGTTGGTTTATCAAGACTGTAAAATTGTTACTTATTTTTAAATCTTTGATGACCTGTGCCTGAGAACCTTTTGACAAACCTGTGGCTCTGAATGCTTTACTGGTATGTTTTCATGTAAACACTTAGAAGTTCACGTTTTACGTTTATGGTGAGATTGGGTTAATTTCTTTTATAGATTCTGCTTTAGATTTTAACAGTTCTTCTTTCCTAATTAGTCTTTGTCAGAACTTTCAGATAGGATAATCATTCTAGAAAATTACTTCAAACGATTTGCTTTCTCATTCTGATGTGATTGGTTTGATTTATCCCAACATGCACCACTCCCTCAAACAGATTTAACACAACATCGCCTAATAACTGGATACTGTTTAATATTTACCGAAGTCCATATTTGATTTTTGAGATCATGACTTTGATTTTTTTCTTTCACTCTTTGGTTGGCTGACCTATCTTCCTGCTTGCTTAGAAGAGAGTTCATTCCTACTAATTATTACACACACACACACATACACACACACACACACACACACACACACACACACACACACACACACTTATAAATCTCACCTTTAAGTTTATTTCTTACCTATCATGCTTTTGAAGAACTAATAAAATACTTGGACTAAACCCTTAATGACTTTGTAAAATATTTCTTTGCATCTGTTTGTTATGTCAGAATATAATACAAATATGCATGGATAATTTTGTTTTTGATCAGTCCTTTTTTCTTTGTATCTTTCTGAGTGAAATATTTACCCTCTTGAAACAGTGGAAGTAGATGCCGCATATATAAAATCTTTTATTCTTAATCTTTAGTGTGCTTTTGAAAATGTGTTCTAACCTTTGTCTAATTATCTCTCCTTGAGTTTTTATTAATAGAAATAAATAGTGGTACCAACCAGATTTTATGACTTTTAATTAATTGTTAATTTTAAAAGTACTTTTCTATTTTGAAAATTTTTTTCTTTCGTATATTGTGTGTGTTTTACTTCCTTATGGGTGTGTTTACTTCCTTATTTGCCTTCCCATATGTGTGAGTTACAAATGGTTGTAAGCTGCCATGTGAGTGCTGGGAATTGAACCTGGATCCTCTGGAAGAGCAGCCAGTACTCCTAACCACTAAGCTACCCCTCCATCCCTGATTTTTATTGCTTTGTAAAGAATATTTACTTCGTTGTTGTGGAGTTGGTTCTCTCCTTCCCTCTGGGATTAAACTCCTTTGTTAGTCTCATAGAGCAAATGCTTTTACCCATGCGCCATCTTGCCTGCTCCACTTACTGCCCTTTCAGACCAACTTTTGGACGCTCCCCTGACCTCTCCATATACATCATGCAAGGCAGCAGACAAGGTACAAAGGAAGCTTATGAGAGAGGATTTCAAGTCCAGCTACTGCTGACATTTATTACTCACGGGACAGAAACGTGTAACTGGGGCTTGATGATTGGAATATGGTTCAGGGTTTTAGTTTGTTACAGAGAGAAATCATTAGTGATTTTTGTACGGTCCCCAAGGGATGAAGAATGGCTTGTGGTAGGGCCCCAATATTCCAGGTGCTGAAATGTAAAACAATTGCGTGTGGGAAACACAACCCAGAAGATGCTCAGAATTGTTCATTTTTAGTTTGTCAGAAGCCCATCTTTTTCCTAGTGTGTTTGCCAAGTGTGAGAGAGGCACTCAGCAGTGGAACCTTTTCCAGATTTCCAATTCCTGGGAGCCTCAGAACAGACCCGTAAGTGTCTGAGGACAGGAATAATTCCCATGAATAGGAGTCAGTCCTGTCCATGTGACTCTTCTAACCAAACATGGCTGCAGACTCAGCCACCAAGTTCTGCAGACCTTGTGTCTGTTTTCAGTGTCTAAACAAGTTATGCTCAAATCTTTGAATGTGGTTGGACCTATGATCCTCTAAAATATTGTATTTTAGAAACACTAAAAGATAACGCAGTGGCCATGGGCAGTGCAGCCAGGACTTTACTACACAGGAGGTTTGTGTGTTTTTTCCCCCAGCCTGCCAGGGAGAAAGCAGTCACTGTTGGGGAGGCTGAGGTTGCTGCACATCTGGAATCTGCTTTGCTGCACATCTGGAATCTGCTTTGCTGCATACACAGCAGGCCTTATTTAGATTACCCATGTTAAGCTTGAAGAGTTTGGCATTCATTTGTGGTCATACCACATTCTGTGCACCTTGGGACAAATTTCTTCACTTCTCTAAACCATACTTAAAGTGTAATGGCAACTGCCTCATGAGATTAAATGTAAAACTTAAAGTGTCTGTATAAGGCTTAGTGGTGGATATTCATGGATTGTGCTCTTTCTTTTCTCCTCTGCTACTTGGTCTTTGCACATTCATGGTTTGATTTGGTTTTGTAGGACTCTTTGAGCTCCCAAAGGAATGCCATGCTATAGCTGTTGAGAGCCCTAGCGTGAGAACCACAAACATTAAGATTAAAACTCTGCTCCACTGGTGACCTTAGGCAGCCCCACCCCGCAACCTTCCCATGCAGAAGCTCCTCTGTTAGTACTTGCCACATTGGTGGTGTGAAGATGTGTTAACACATCTGGAGACACTGAGGACAGTTTTTCTTCTTTGTGCTGACTAGTTTTATGTCAACTTGACACAAGCTAGAGTCACTGCCGATGAGGGAGCCTCAATTGAGAAAATACCGCAGTAAGAGCAGGCTATAGGCAAGCCTGTAGGGCATTTTCTTAATTAGTGATGTGGGGGATAGGGTGCAAGCCCTTTGTGGGTGGTGCCACCCCTAGGCTAGTGGCTCTGGGTTCTGTAAGAAAGGAGGCTGAGCAAGCCACGAGGAGCAAGCCAGAAAGCAGCACTCTTCCATGGCCTCTGCATCTGCTCCTGCCGCCAGCTTCCTGCCCTGTTTGAGTTCCTACTCTGACTTCCTTTCCCAACTTGCTTCTGGTCTTGGTGTTTCACTGTAGCAATAGAAACCCTAACTAAGACAATTCTTCCTCCACCCCCCACTTCCTCCTCCTTTCTTCTCCCCCTTCTCCTCCCTTCCTCCTCCTGTCTTTTTTTCTTCTTCTGAGACAAGACCTTGCTGTATTATCTAGATCATTGTCAAACTTCTGCCCTAGCCTCTTGGATCGCCACATCCAGCCATGGTAATTTCTAACACATTCAAGGGTTTCCTCTTGAGGATGTTGGATAACACTATTTTGTTCTATACTCGTGTCCTTTATTGGAATTTATTGTTGGGACTTAGGTGCTAATTGGGTAGATGCTTGCTTTGGTGTAGAGAATACCTGCTCTGTACTGGGACAAGAGAGAATGAGAGGGTCCAAGTCCCAACCTCCAGGGGACTTTCATCTGAACACTGAATAACAAACAAGTAAATGCATGAGCAAGATGATTTCTAGTAGTAATAGACATGATGAGGACAATGTCCTGTTGTGAAGGGATATGCTGGGTAGGACTGCGGGTTGGCATCTCTCATTAGAGATCTGGAAATACTTCAAAAAGGAGGTTTTTATTTTTTTTTAATATACCGATTATATATAATAAGGTGTTCACTGTGACATTTTTTACATGTGTATTTGGTATTTTGATCATTCACACACATCTCATTATCACCACCCCCATCCCATTTTCAGGAGAAAATGTTTTATCTAAAGTCAGAATGAGCCCAAGGAATAGGTGATTTACAGTACAGTGCTTGGGAGTGTTTGGGGGTGAGGAAAGTTCTGCAAGGTCCTCAGGTGCGAAGGGACTGCGTCTGCTTCAGAAAGGGAAAGACACCTGTGTGTATTGTATATGAAATAGACACTAGACCTAATAGGAAAACTCAGATTTCCTGGGGCTAGCCCAGATGTCCAGCACACACTTGGAAGGCTGTGAGGTGTGGGTTGCCCTACCCCCGACTCTGCTGGTAACAGCTCTGGAAAAGGAATCTGCCTTTGTAAGGTCTCAGGTGCCGTTGCTCATGATCTGAAACCAAACGAATACATTCCGAGGGGACGTTAAAGCCAATGAAAGGACTCAGGATACATTGTCAGTGCAAGGAAAGACACTGGAGGACCAGAGATCTGAAACAGACTGGTTGACATGTTAGGGAATGATTCTGACTGCTGTGAGCAGAATGGATTTCAAGGGAAAGGAGAGACAGCAGGAGATGTATCAGCACTTGAAATGATGACTGAATTATCCAGATGGTAGCAGAGGATCTGGAGCAAGGAACACAGGTTCAAGATGGGATTTCGACAAAAAGCCTGTGGGATTTGGTAATGGATTGCAAGTAGGTATAAGAGACTAAGAGGAATCAAAATGGGCTTAGGAGTTTTGCTTGTGTTAACTGAAGGGTTAATTGGATTCATTCCCAGAGGTACGGAGAGGTTTGTATAAAAATCGAGATGGGGAAGAAAATAAATGAGTTATGTAAAGTTGGAGGTACACATGGTACATCCAAGTGGGATGATTATAAAATTTCAATGTGATTATGAAATTACAATAAGTAAGAGCTCAATAGATAGGTGAGGATTGCAGATGTGAATTTGAGAGCCATGCACTTGTAGATATCATTAGGGAGTGCCGATGTGAACAGAGACTAGGCAAGTACAGAGAGTGGACACTAGGGTCTCTAACATTGAGAATACAGTAGTGGAGACAGGAGGGACAGCGAAGAAAGAAAACAGTGAATTGTGCCTTCACCAAAAAGCCCGTGGAGAATCCCTGGTAGAGAGATTGAACAGCCGGGAGATGGTGCTTGGAGTGATTGGCTTAGACCCGGGAATGCAGTGAGTGCCCTTGACAAGAGAAATGTCAGCTGAGTCAGTGTGGCGGGTCTCCCTCTGTGGCCTTTCCTTCTTGCTTGTCAAAGCCACTTGGACAGTCATTCTGATGTCAAGTTAGTCTTGCTCTCTACTATTCATGATTCTCCCCAGAGTGCAGTGTTCTGTCCACCATGGGACAAGTTTTCTTTAACTAAATCTGCTCTTCCCTCAGGACACCTAGATGGAGAGACCAGCCCTTATTATATTATGAAGAGGCATAGGTTAGGGGCTCCAGAAACACTGCCAGTTCTGTGAAATGAGGGGCTCACTACCTACACTGGGAGACACATGGTTGATAGCGCTTTGTGCTGGGAGGGTGGAAGCATTGTTACGCTTGGTTTCTGGTGGTGGACTGCACTGATTCAAAGGCTGCTGTCTTGGGTCTTATTTCCAAGCCTTTGTCTTTAATGGTGCAGCTAAATCTGTGAGAACATTATAATTTATTATGCTGTAGCATAATAAAGTACAGGTGATATTCCATTGAACTGAGAAACTTCCCAACGAACAGCCAAAGCTCAGATGATAGTTTCACTTTTTCTTTGAAATACCGGAGACATTTGATTTTAATTCTGTTATTTTGGTACATTTCTGTTTCTTCTTCATCTTTTATGGGTCTCAATTCTGACCGTAACGGAGTTAGGATCATCCTGGACACAGAATTTGGAGGGCTCTAGATCAGATGAAAAGACCAGTGTTAGTTGTAGGATACCAGTGGAAATCTGAGTCAACTGAGGTTTTGGTATTTTAAAAATGTATCATCGGGTGTGATGATTAGTTAGACTGGATTTAAAATTGCCTAAGAAAAGTACTTCTGGGCGTGTCTGTGATGGTGTTTCCAGAAAGGTTTGACTGAGGAGGGAGGATCCACCCTGATTGTGGACAGCACCGTCCTAGAGGCTGAGGACCCAGACAAATTAGTAAGAGAAAAGGAGAAAGTAAGCCGAACACCGGGGTTCATCTCTGACCTTCTTGACTCCATGACTGTGGGCAGACACAATGTGACCAGCCCCTCTGCTGCTACAGTTAGTGCACTACCGTGCCTGCACCAGGATGGACCCCCAGACTTTGAGCCAAAACAAACTCCCGCCTTTCCTTAAGTTGATTCTGCTAGGCGTTTTGCTGCAGAAAAGTAATGTACTGGGTATTTGAAATGATAGCTGTCTTTATGAAAATCATTAAAAAAGATTCAGCTGGTACCAGCACTTGCTGCCTTGCTCATCGGAGTTCAAGCCACAGGACTCACATATTGGAAGGGGAACACTGACTCCTGCAAGTTGGCCTCTGTGGTAGGAATGTTTGTGTCTCCCCACCTCTTTCTAAGTAAATAAATGTGGTTAATTTTTTTGAAATTAAAAATCAATAATTCCACAGTGATTTACTGTGGCATGCTAATTTTAAGGATTAATTTTTCATCTAATCTGGGGATTTTTTTTGTCTCAGATATGTTTTCAGATATTTCTTCTCTTCGTACCTCTTAACACTGAGATTTGCCAAGGGTAGCAGCCCCTTTGAATGGGCACAGGTAACCATACTATATGGCACTGGTAAAGAAGAGCCGCTGTGAAAATTCTTCAGTATTCTTTTTAAAAGGAGTGGGGTACAGCTGGGAATCAACTCAATGATGGAGCACTTTTCTAATTGCTCAGTGTGGTGTATTTGATCCTGAGCATCAAAATCGGTCAGCCAATGGGATGTGGGGCTTCAATGACAGTAACGATCACTTTAAGATTTATGTTTGTTATTTTTGAATTATGTATATGTGTGTATTCTCATGAGTTCAGGTGCCCATAGAGCAAGGAAGAAGAGAGGGCCTGATGCCCTGGAGCTGGAGTTAATGTGGTTGTGAGATGCCAGACATGGATGGGAACCCAACTCAGGTTCTCTGCAAGAGCAACCTGTGCTCTTAACTGCCATACCATCTCTTCAGCTATGAAACTATGATTTATTTCAATGCACTACTGGAAACTAGGGTCTGGGGAGATGCTCAGCAATTAAAGTACCAGCTGGTTACACTTAAAGATTGGGGTTCAGGTCCCCAGAATCATAAATGAAATGCTGAGCAGGCATGGTGGCTTGCCTATAAATCCCAGCTCTGGAAAGCAGAGAGGCAGGGATCCTGAGAACAAGTTGGTTATAAAGATGAGCTGTGGCTGTGAACTCTGCATTTGATTGAGAGGTATTGCCTCAATAATAATGTGGGAGAGTGATGGAGGAATATTCTTGCCATCAACCTTGGGTCTCTGTATGCACCTGCATCTACACTCACACTCACACATGCACACATGCTTGCTTATGTGTGCCACACAAGATAAGTGGTAATAAAGACTCATATTTGTAGACAGTAGTTATTAAATACTTATGTCCCTCTGTCTTCTCTCTCCCCTTTCCCTCCCTATCTTCCTCTTCTCCCTCTCTATTACTAGAATTTTCTGCAGTTAGATAACCTATAATCTATGTTTGACTATTTTTACTTGGCTTGAGTAATATTCAGTTGTCTTGCTGATTCATATCATGTCATCAAAACATTGACACCAGGAGGAGTCAGTAGGTTAAACAAAAAGTATTTGAAATCTTCTGCTGAAAAATGAAAGGTCATGTAAGTTAAAGTGTTGAAGCTATTTAAGATTCAGGCCAAACCCAGGTCGTCTCCTGGTATTCTGCTCACTAGATTAGACTATGGTGGATGGAGTATGTGAACTGGAGAGACACACCCTCACTTTGTGAATGGCTCACATTTGCAGCCAACACTAACTGGCAGGACATGCTCTACCTAGGAAGTCCTACTTTGCCTTCGGGGACTGAGTCACTTTCTCTCCTCTCTGAAGCTCGCTTTGAGCCTCCTCCCCACTCCCACTCCGCCATTTTCAGCTGTGGTCATTGCTCTGGTCTTCAGAGTTAACCGTCTACTTGGTGACCTTTGTGTTGTGTGTCTTTACACTTTCCTTTTTGGATTATCAAGCCTTAGTCTCCCAGGTACTTCCATGTTTAGTTCAAAAATGAGACAAATGCTTTGTTCTTTACGACAATCAAAGGAGACTTGAAGATATTCTTTGTAGCAGTTCTGCGTAGACAGCACTTTCCATTAGCCTGTGGATTGGTCTCTAATTGACTTAGGGCAGTAATTAGAGATGGAGTTTCATCACAGACTCCAACTACCTTAGGATGCAAGATAGCATTCTCACACAGTGTCAAAACTGTGAGAATGTATGTATTGGTGGGGCCAGTAACCAGGGGAGAGCCTGTTCGGGAAGTTTTACTTCTCTAGCCCTTGAAGGGTTGTAGATAGAAAAAGACATGGAAGTGAGGAGAGCAGTACCAATGGACACCAGGAAAGCAACACATGGGGTTGGTTGGGGTAAGCTTTGATCTGTTTGTAATGTAGTGCTGACAGAGGCTTTGGGGATTAGATTGTTAAGAAAGGAGATGTTGAGTTCCAGAGAACTTCAAGACATGTAATTCACAAAAGTGGGGAAAGTTGGAGTCTTTTCTAACTCATTTTTCTACTATTATAAAAGGAATTTTGTAGCTGAAATTTTCCTGTGTCCCACCTGGCCCGTGGTCAGGACAAATCTCTTTCACCTGCCAGTCCTGCAGCTGCTTGGACCCAAGTAAACACACAGAGGCTTATATTAATTAAAACTGCTTGGCCATTAGCTCAAGCCTACCACTGACTAGCTCTTACATTTAAACTAACCCATAATTCTTATTTATGTTTAGCCATGTGGCTTGGTACCTTTTCTCAGTTCTGCCTTCACATCTTGCTTCCTCTATGCCTGGCTGGCGACTCCTGACTCAGCCTTCCTGTTCTTAGAATTCTCTTCTCTGCTTATCCTGCCTATACTATACTTCCGGCCTGGCTACTGGCCAATCGGTATTTTATCTATCAACCAAGTCAGAGCAATACACATTCACAGCATACAGAAAGACATCCCCAGCAGAATTTTTGATCACTATGCTTTCTGATCAGCTTTTGCTTGTGTGTAAGTAGGTTATAATATCTTTGCACTAAGCCATTTGATTGAATCCTCTTATGTTTTTCAGCTGTTTCGCTGAACTCCTTTCTCTTCTCTGTAAAATTTGTATCATAGTTTTCAATTCTAAGAAGTACTATTTTCCTTTGTGGCTCTATTTGTTTTCTCTGCCAGAAATATAATTTCTAGTTATTTCTCATATATTTAGATTTCTTCACCCAAATCCGGTGCATTCATATTTCTTATACTTAACAACCTTTTTCTTCCCAGGAAAGTTAGATTGTCTTGTGGTGACTGTGGGCAGAACTCTGTGCAGGTAACTTTGACCCTTCATCAGACTTTATGATAATTTTGTATGTTCATCAGCCCTGTGGGCCATGTCCTTAGAAAGTCGTATTTGAATCATTCATCTTTAGTTCTCTTGTGCTTATTTGAATTGGGTACGAAATTGTCTGTTATAGGAATAATGTTCGTTATCTATGAGTAGTCAGTTTCTACAGATTAAAATATAGAACAGGGCAGTGTTTTTCTTTATAGAATAAAAAATATATAGTAACCATTTTAAAATTTAATTTTATTGCAAATTAGAAAAGAAGCCTTCCCTAAATATAACATAAATCTGATTATATGGCTAAAAGTTAAAGACTAGTTCTTTAAATAACTTAGTGTACAAAGAACTACTTCTGTCTTTTTACAGTAGTGCTTAAAGATGCTTGGGTTAATAAGTTACAAAATTTGAAAACACTGAGTTGGAGAATGGTATATTTATCTCGTGTGGTTCTTATATTTTCTCAGGAAATGTGAAATTAAAATTTATATTTTTCCTGAAAAGAAATGAATAGTATTCTTTCTTCCAAAGCAATTAGTTTTTAAAAAATTATTTTATATGTAAAATGTTTTGCTGCACATGTACCTTATGCATGCCTGTTGCCCACAGAGACCAGAGAAGTGTGTCACATCTCCTGGAACTAGAATTACAAATGGTTGCTAGCTGCCATGTGCATGCTGGAAATCAGTCTCGGGTCCTTTGGAAGAGCAGCCAGTGCTCTTCATCTTGGAGCCATTTCAAACTTTTAAAGTTAATTTTATTTAAATATTAAAAAAAAACATATATGTCATTAGTTACAGTTCTTTTTTTCACATTTCATTTTTTTTTTAAAGACCACCACACCTTTTGTTTCTGTAGGAATTGTTTTCCAGATGTCCACTGTTTCTTTTTCCAAGTGGCCTCATTGTCCTCTTGACACTGAAAGTATTCATTAGTATAATTACTTGTGAAATTTCATTGGAGCCAATTTGTGATTTATGAAGTAACTATTTGTCACTCTTCTTCTTGTGACAAAATCCCTAGCAAAAGCAATGTAAGGAAGTCTAGTCCATCATGGCTGGGGAGTCATGGCATCTTGGGCAGTCAGAAGAGGGAGGTGATCTTGCAGGCTCCAGCTCTTCTTGCTTTACTTCTTTTATTTGGTTTATGCTCCCAGCTCTTGGGATGGCACCCCCATAGAAGGGTGGGTCTTCCTCCCTCAGGTAAATCTTTCCGGAAGGAAGCACTTTCACAGGCCTACCCACAGGTCTGTCTCTTAGGTAATGCTACACTTGATCTTAGTTTTAGCCCAAACACCAAGAAGTGATTCCTCCTAGGTGATTTTAAATCTATCCATGTTAATTGTGAATATTAACCAATTACATGTTTATCCCTTGTCAATTTGACAATCATACTTTTTAAGCCATAGCCCCACACTCATGGTCTTCAAAGGCTCATGGCTATCTCATAACACAAAAGACATTTAGTTCATCTGTAAGAATCCCCAAAATATTAATAGTTCTACCATTGTCCAAAAGTCCAACATGTCTTATGAGATCCAAGGTAATTTCTTAATTGTAATACCTTATAAACGAAAACCTTTTCAAAGCTCCATTATCATTTCTTCCAATATACAACGGGATAGTATAAATATACACATTCCAAACTAAGGAAAGGTTGTACAAAATCACTAGGAAACTAAGCAGGTAAAACATCCAATCAATCCCCAGCTTCATGTCCAGGTATGGGGCTTGTGATGGTATCCTTGGAGCTGACGCTGACTTGGCCAGACCAGGTCCTTCAGTTCTGCCATCTACAGCATCCATAGCTTCTCACTTAGACTGGCTCCCCACCATCTCTGCAACTTTCCTTAGTGGGCATTCAATGGTTCTGTTGTTCCCAGCATAATGGGGTTCTTCACTGCAGCTTAGGCATCATCTTCACAGTGGAATGCAACAGTATTTCAAAGCAGGGATACTTCAAAGCAGGGAACCTACCTTTGCCTGGTCTCAGCAGCTTCCTGCAACCATGGTGTAAGCCACCATGATCCCATAATTTTTTCATTTTACATGCCTGTAAAACCAGCACCTTGTGGCTGATAGTCCCCCGTTCTGCTGCCAATGCAAGATACAGTCTGGACTCCTCTTCCAGAGCTCTTTTAGCTTTTGTATTCTGTGGCAGGCAAAACTAGGGAAATTACTTTTCCTACGGAATTGTTTATAAGCAGGGAGTCCCTTCAATAGGGGAGGCTGTCCGTGGTATTTTCAATTCTGGATCTCTCTCTTCGAATGAATTTGCATTCCTAAAAGTTGGTGCCTTCCATAGGTGGAGTCTTGCCCTCCGGACATCTTTCCTGTTACCCAGTAAAGAACATAACATTTCTCTTTAATGACACTAATTCATCTCTTAGTGCTATTTTATCTCCTTCAATCTTGTCTGCATCTTTCACCATACTCCAGTTCCTTTCCTTGCTAGACTGCACACTTTTTAATTTCTGCTGCAAGTCTCACATAAACCTCAATGGGTAGATTGAGGAAATACTAGACCACAATCTGAATGTTTTGCTGCCTTGAAAATTGCTCTGCTGAATAACGCAGTCCATTGCTTTCCGCCTCAAGTGTTAGAATGCAGCCAGACTCTGTGGAGAACCCGACAGGAGTGGCCTCTAACCCAGTTCCTGATAGAGTCCTGTTCATCTCAGAAACCTCTCCAGAGCCTGACCTTTCCTGCCTGTATTTCTGCAGGCATTCTGGGCTTCAGAAGTTCTGAATGGCCCATTCAGTGCTGCTCATAGCATTCTTGGGCTTCTCTAGGCTGCAGCTCCCAAGCCTTCCATAGGCTACAGGGCAGTTTTACAGGTCTGTGAACCACAAGGTTAGGTAAGTTACTTTGTGGTTTTTACCATTGCCATGAAGTGGCTGACAAAAGAGCGAAGGGTGTCTTTTGGCTCCCCGTTTGTCAGTGTATTGTACCATGACGAGGAAGTTGTGATATTAGGATTCTAGAGCAGTGCTGAGGGCCGGTGTTCCCTCCCTTTCGCCTTTCTATGCAGGCTGAACCCTAGCCTTCTGGTAGGTGGTGCCTACATTCGGGGTGGATCTTTCCTGCCTTAGTTAAACTTGTCTGAAAATGCCCACTGGGTAATAGCCATGCCCAGATGAGTGTCTTACAGTGAGACAGTTCATTGTTCCATGCTAGGAGGAAGCAGTAGAAAATAGAGTCACTTAAAGCCTTCTTTCTTCTTTCATGGTCTTATAAATTCAGAGGGATGATCCGGTAATCAGGGGAAAATAGGGGAAAAAATGCTAGATTTGGAGATTCAGTTGCCATATGCCTGCATCAGTTCAAAGAAAGAAGTTCTGTGTACGCTTTTGGGAAGGGAGGGTAAACTAAGCTAGACTATAATGGATAGATGAGGCTTATCTGGGTGGAGAAGTAGAGCATACTGGTGTGGAAAGAACAGCAGACTCAGGGGAGCCATTGTGAAGTGTATAGTGCAGTAGTCCATCCTGAGACATTGTTAATGTTGCCACATCAAAGAAGAGAAATGGTATACTTGATTTGATAGAGATGAACATTTACTGAACAGATGAAGGCCAATATAGATTTTATTGTGTCTTTTTAAAGAAGTGTATATTCATTATACATAAATAGCTCTGGGTTTCATAAGGACATTTTCGTACATATATACATATAATGCCATTCTCTCTTTGCCCCCATATCCTTTTCTCTACTCTCTTCCCCCTTCTCCTAGTAGTCAACTTCATTTGCATAGACAGTTGTTTCTACTTTTAGGTCATACAGACAGAAATGATTTTGTATATCTGTATAAAAGCTAGGGTCTACAAATGGGTGAAAGTATGCATTATTTGTCTCTCTGAGTCAGAATTCACTTAATATTAAAATCTTCAGTTGCATCTCAGTTTTATTGAAAGTGACACAATTCCAATCTATAGCTGAATAAAATGCTGTTGTGTGTATATATACCTGCTTCCTTTATGCATTCCTGTTGATGGACACCTAAGGTGATTGCACAGTGTGGCTATTGTGAATAGTGGTGCAGTGACTATCCTTGAAGAAGGATCTCTATGATATGTTGTCTTAAAGTCCTTTAAGTGAATACCTGGGAATGGCATGCTGGGTCAGACAGTCCATTTGTTTTGTTTTTTTCCCCAGAATCTTCATACAGATTTCCAAAGTGGTTTGACTAGTTTACAGTCCTACTTAGTGTTTATAAGGGCTCCTTTTTCTTAGCATCATTAATTGTTATTTTTTTCTTAATGTCCACCATTCTGTGTAGGATGAGATGGGATCTCAGTGTCCTTTTAGATTAGTTATCAGATGGCTAGTGACAAACATTTTTCATGTGTTCATTGGCTATTCATATTTTCATGCCTTTTTAATTAACAAATTACAATTTTCCTGGATGTGAGAATAACCTAAACTTAGGTTTGGGTTTTTTATAAAATTAGGTAATACTAGAAAGCTTCTTTTAAGATATTTTATTTTCTTGCTGGGCGGTGGTGGCGCACGCCTTTAATCCCAGCACTCGGGAAGCAGAGCCAGGCGGATCTCTGTGAGTTTGAGGGCCAGCCTGGGCTACCAAGTGAGTTCCAGGAAAGGCACAAAGCTACACAGAGAAACCCTGTCTCAAAAAACAAAAAAAACAAAACAAACAAACAAAAAGATATTTTATTTCCCTCGGTTTTCTTTTTATTCTAGGAGGAAATCAAAAGCGAAGGCACCACTTCCTCCTGCCGAGACAAAGGGCATGGGTGTCCCTTCGGCCGGGGAGCCTATAGAATCGGCTGCTGTCATCATGGAGGCAAGATGAAAATACGATCGATAAAGACATTGAACTCACAGTGGTCCTGCCTGGAGACATTCTCAAATCTACTACTGTTCATGGCAGGTACGCTGCAGCGGCTGAAATACCAGGCCCCCCACTTTATTCGGCCACCATTGAGGCTCCTGTGACATAGGTTTTCATTTTTTGTCCTCTGACAAAATACGTCTGTTGTCATTCAATTGTTACCTATTTCTTTTTTTTTTGAAAGAAAAAAATATTTTATTGAATTTCTATTTTGCTTCTATGATATATAATATTAATTTTCTTTTTTTTTGTTACCTATTTCTTTAAAGCAAGTGCTAACATAGTAAATCTCTCATGGAGTTTTAATATCAAGGCTATGTATTCTACCAGCTCAGTTTAGTGATTAAGATTTGGAATTTTTACGCATCTCGTTCTTTATTGATGGATGTCCTAATACTCTGTTTGCAAGTCAAGGCTCCAAAGCCAGAGCCTGCAGCCCCCCGGCTGTCCTTCCCTCTCTCCTTCCCTTCTTGTTTCCCCCTTCAGGCTGCTGCTCTAATGTAAGCGTTACTTGGCTTAAAATGTAGCATTTTCTTACTTACCCAAACAAAATAGCTCTATATGCAACATTAGGGATTGTTTTTTCTTTAATTCACTGATTTAATTCCATAAACGTGGGTGCATCAAGTAGAAATAGAAAATCGACCTTAAACTAGCAAGGAACAAAGATCCGATTTAGGAGGCTGATGATGATTTTGAATACTTACAAAAAAAGATGGGAAGATGGAACAAAGCCACTTGTAATTTTCCATTTCGTCCGGACGTGGAAAGTTACATGAACTATAGCCTTGATCTCACTCACTTTTTACCTTCACCCTCGTGGTGTTATCCGGTAGCGTGTGTTAGAATCAGAAGCGTTAGCATGAATGTGCGTGTGTGTGGCCAAAGAAGTAAGCATTGTGTTGGTCATCACATTCTAATAAGATGGCTTTCTGTAACACTCTCATTCAGGATAACCACAGCTTTAGATTAATCAAAATCTTATGTCACACTATAACATTATAAAAATGGATGAAAATAAATTCAGCCTTAGGAAGTAATTCTCAATTATGTCTTACAGTCTCAAATCTTAGTGAGTCTTATTTGTTTTTGTAGTGAAAGTAGTTTTAGGGTTTCTTGTTTCTTCATTGAACCCCATTTGTGAAGTGGCTATCCTTGTGACTATCCTTGGTGGGCTTCTACCTATCCTGCACTCTTCTGGGAAGGAAGTTGCAGTGACCGTCAAATCAGTACTCTGACGTCATAGCATCGATGCCATAAAACAGCGACGGGTATTGATGTAGCTGAGGCAGTACAGCCCACCGGCAGCAGCAGTTCAGTTTTCCCGCTTTTCTCTTAAGGCATACAGGTAAGGCTGGTTTCATCACTGGCACACTTCATCACCGGCATGCCTTTCTTCTGACATGTCCCAGTAATCACACTGGATTGTGGTCTTTTCTGTTTGGGATCTGCTCTTATCCCAGCTCCTTAGACTTGGTTTTGAACCATGGTCTTGCCCACTGAAAATAGTCTCAGACCTTGTACTTGGCACAGTCACTCTGGGAAGCTACATCCTGAGTCCTCTGTCCTGAGAGCTGCTGTGGGATCTCATTGTGTTTAAACTGCCCTATTGCTGAGATGGTAGGCCTCCTTGAGCAGTCTTTTAAACATCTAGGTTTTCTACTTTCTTTTTCTTGACTTCATTTTGTTCCCCCTTTCCTTCTTAGTCTAATTTATGACTGATTTTATGACGCCCTGTCTTCTTCATTTTCCTTGGCTCTGAGTTTTCTTCATATATGACTTAAAGGTTCTGAATCATTTTGCGACGTGTGTTCTTACCAGGACCGTAGAACTTTTCACACCTTTTGCCTTCCAGCTCTTTGGTTTCTCCATTCCTAAAACCTGAGTAATTTTCCATCCATCAACCTTTGTGTGTGTCCGAGCCCAGCTATTGCTGATTGGCGGCATTTGCTTATCCATGAAAATGTCTTGTGCCTGAATTGTTAGGATTAAATAACACATCACATATTGCTAGGATTACATGAAATACTATCACTGCTTGGCATGAATTGGCTCTATTTTTCGTGGTGGGGAGATGATGGGGAGACACCAGCATCAGGTAAGTCCCGTATCACTGAGCTGTACCTTCAAGGTCTCTTCTATAGGGAGCTGATTCTCTTCACCTAGTCTCCTTTTACCGCTCCGCACACAGACCTCTCAGTCTGTGCAACAATGGCAATTCAATACTAAATCAAGGAAGTCCAGACTACCAAGTGCGGAGATTGGAATATGTTGATTTCTCCCCTGAAATTAAGTAAGCTTTTCCTTCCCTACCCTCTTTTATATATCTTAAGCTTTACCACATGACTCTTTGTTCTTCAACAGATACTTTTTTTTAAAACCTCAGTGCCTTTATAAACACCACCCCCAACCCTCTGTAGGACTTACCAGCTGTCAGTTTCTCCAGTTAGCTTATGTAGGCTCAAATGACACTTTATACAAAAACTTCCTGCTATCCCAGAATCACCTGCCTCATCTCACTTCCACCCTCTTGATTCTTCATGCAGTAAGAATATATTGTTTCATCCTGTGCTTTCTATATATTTATCTTAAAAAAAAGCAAAGATGCTTTTTGCCTTTAACCTGTGTGTGTGTGTGTGTGTGTGTGTGTGTGTGTGTGTGTGTGTGTGTGTGCATGTGGAGGCCAGAAGGAAGTGCCAGATCCTCTGGATCTGGGGAACCAAACTTGGGTCCTCTGGAAGAATAGTCTAAACTGTTGAGCTACTCTCTCCAAGTAGAGATCATGGTAGGAATGCCCTAAAAGGAACTGTCTCTAATTTTTTTTAAATTTTGTTTAGGGTTCAAGTTTTGCAAGTTAGAATTTATTTGCTATCAGGTTTTAATGTAGCAGCTTGCTTCTAATAGTCTTACCACCCAAGAGCTAACTGTGTGTGGTCACTTTTATGAGCCTTTCAGTTAGAGGACTAGTGATTATTTGAAATGTTGATGATAGAAAGTCACTGTGTGATTTTGAGTTATGTTGGTATGATTCTGTGATTTTTCTTTGAGCTACTTTTCTAGGTATTTTAGAGTGCAGTATGGGGCTTTTCCCAGTGTAATTTAGAGCACCATAGGAATGTGATGTGAGGAATACTAAGAGTGTGATTAAAACTGTCTCAACAGTTCCAGGTACTGATGAGCCATTATTTTAAAAGGTGTTAATAAGCACAAAAGATGTCCAAATAGTAAAGTATATTCTATTTATCAAAAGTGTTAGCTAATGGGAAGACTTACTGTATCATATCTTTGTAACTGCAAAAGGAAAAAAAAAAAACTTACAAAATCTTATGGAAAAAAAAGAGGCCCCACCGAACTTCAAAGTAGAAAACCCTGCTAGAAATTAGACTTAGCATCATGGCTTACTGTGTGACCTCAAAAACATCAGCTGACCTCTCTGGGGTTTTTGTGTTAAACGACCAGAGAAATTTTACATAAAACATGTGGCCTATTGATACTTTGTCCAGGATCACTGAGAGCAGTTCTGACTGGTACAGGGCAGGTCAGCAGCCAACTGAGAGCATTTACATGGAGTAGAGTGCCACCTATTGGAAGGAAGTAGACTGATAAAAAGGGCAGGCTACACCATTGTGAATCAGTCTATGTTAAAACCAAGTATGGATTCCAGAATTCAGAAGTTCACATTTTTATGTTTTGTTTGTTCTTTTTTTTAATTTGAAAACTGTTAAATAAAACCAGGTGTGTAGTCAGCACCTGGGGACCAGAGGCAGGAGGATGAGAAGTTCAAAGTTATCTTGAACTGAGTAGCAACCTTGTGGCCATCCTGGGCTACGGTGAGACCCTATCTCACAACAAAAAACCACAAGAATTCTTCCAGGCTGGTTTGCTCAGTGCCCGGGGTAGGGTTCCTATTGCTGTGATGGAACACCGTGACCAGAAACAACTTGAAGAGTTAAGGGTGTGTTTGGCTTATGGGTCCCAATCACTGTTCATCCCTGTAGGAAGTCAGGACAGGAACTCAAGCAGGGCAGGAGCCTGGAGTCAAGAGCAGAGGTCATGGAGGGGTGCTGCTTACTGGCTTGCTCCTCATGGCTTGTTCAGCCTCCTTTCTTATAGAACCCAGGACCACCAGCCCAGGCCTGGCTCCACCCCCAATGGGCTGGGCCCTCCCCCATCCATCACTAGTTAAGAAACTGCCTCACAGGCTTGCCTACAGCCGGAGCTTGTGGAGGCCTTTTTTTAATTGAGATTCCTTCCTCAGTGATGACTTTAGCTTGTGTCAAGTTGACATAAAACTAGCCAGCACAGTGAGAATTTCATCCCCTCTCTGTTCCTTTTTAGTTATTTTCCATGCAGCGACCGACCCTGGTCCTCGTCTGTAAATTTCCCTTTGTTGTTGCCATGTTGAGAGCTGGGCTGTGTTTGGAGGAGTCTCTCTGCACTACTCTGTTAGTTTCTAATGACTTCCCGGTTTCTCTGCTCTTCTTCCTCACTTTGGTCTCCTTCTCCAGTTGTTATTCCTACTTCTAGGAGACTTAAGTGTGTACACTTGGACAAACAGTGACAGTTTTGTGACCTTTTCACCTCACCTTTGAAGAAAAGTGTAACATCTCCTCCAAGAATCAATGTAGTACCTCCAGGACTTTTAGTATGAGAAAGGCTCTCCAAGGTACACTCTGATGTTTCTCCTGGTAACTGCAAATTCAGTCAAGTTGATAACAAAGACAAACCTACCACAATGGGGTGTGTGTGTGTGTGTGTGTGTGTGTGTGTGTGTGTGTGTGTGTGTGTGTGTGTTATATTTAGTGGGTATATTCTTTTTTTTTGTTAGATTGTTTCTATTTGGGTGTGATAGTTTGTATCTGTGTGTTGTTAGTGTTGAGACAGGACCTTGATCTCTAGCCCAGGTTGGCTTTGAACTTCCAGTCCTCCTGCCTCAGTTTCTTTAGCTCTAGAATGCACCTTGAAGTTGCAGTAGGTTTCTTCTTAAATCACAGGGTCAGTCTCGAGCTCCACCCCTCTTTTTTCTTTCTTTTTTTTTCCCCCTCAAGACAGAGTTTCCCTGTGTAACAGTCCTAGCTGTCCTGGAACTCACTCTGTAGGACAGGCTGGCCTCGAACTAACGGAGATCTGCCTGCCTCTGCCTCCCAAGTGTTGGGATTAACAGTGTGTGCCACCACTACCCAGCCGGGGGTTTTCTTTTTTAAATTAAAGGCAATTATTTATAATTTACTCCCGAAATGGTATTAAAGGTAAATGATCAGGTAAACCACAGCATAAAATGATGGTTTACAAAGGGGAAAAAAAAGCCTTTTTATTCATCTGTTTTAGTGTTTGATATGAAATCACTTCCCAGTTTAGCAGTGATCTGTTCCAATGTTAGCTGTCTTCAGACCTCGCTGGTTGTGTTAGTCTTCTAGTCTTTCTGGCACAGTTAGCCCTTCCTAACGCCATGATGAGCCGTGTTCGCCATCTTGGATGCACAATAGTTAGCCCTGTTTCATCCTCTGAATATGTTTGGATCTGGAAGGGCTAACACAGCATAGATCTTACTCAGTTGTTGGTGTGCATTCGGAAGGCAGAGACACAATTCAACTCAAAGCAGTTTTGAGGATTTGTTGAAACTGCGTAAGACACATTGTTAGAGACTGGGACAGATTGAAAAGGTCCAGGAAGACTCTTACTTTTTCTTCTGTTGCTGGAAAAGCGTCTATTCACTGATTGTCACGTGTTCGCATTTTCTGGGATGTTCCTGGTAGCGCCCTTTATCCCCGAGTCGTTACTCAGAGCAAGCACCCTTTTGCTTTCAGCTCTCCCAGACTGAATGAAAAGTTATCTAGGCACCCCGTTGGCAAATGGCCTTGTTTAAACATGGGGAGGCTTGGAACTCCACCTGCCCTGTCTTGCACGTGTTGCTGTTCTTGGAGCCCTTTATTGTGTCGTGACCTGTATCTTTTGATCTTCAGCTAGATCTTTAAAACACAGAAATAGAAACTCTAACCATCCGTTATCAAAACCAGGTTAAGATTACTACTGCTCTGTGTCCCAGATACAGAAAGGGTCCCAGAGGATTTAGGAAGGATTTGATGAAGTCTTTGATCTATACGGTAAAATTATAGCACAAAGCAGATGGCCTGTTCTACACCATCCATTTCACCACCGTGGACACTGCCTGGAATCATGAGGATGCTAAACCGTAGCTGGAAACTCTGGATTGGAGAGTGAGAAGATTCTAATCCAAGTGATTGCTGTAGATGCTGTGTATAATACGATTTCCTAAACTTCCTTTGTTTCATTTATAGTGTGGAAATAGCTTTAATGGTAGATAAGAGCTCAAATAAAACAATAGACATGAACTAAAGGTTCAAAAGGTGATTATTTGTTTATTAAAAATAACTTGGAAATCTCATAGAGATTTTTTTTCATGTCAAAGAGAGTTTTCAAAGAAATTTTTTTTTTTACATTAGCTGTTTTAAAATTTTTAAAATATGCCTTCCAGGAAATAATTATGTAAATGTCTGTAAGTATTAATAATAATATAGGAACATTAATAATAGTAACATTGCAACTGGGTAACGTGGTAAATCAGAATTCACAGTGGTCTGGAGATAAGGGGGAGAGGCGGCCAGTGCACACACCAGTGAGGCAGTGGTAACTCAGCACCTGTGCTCCTTTAACTGCTTTGCCACTTTTCTTGGGGTCTCAGATGCTCCTGCCTTGGGCTACAGGAAAATGGCACTTTCCCTGTTGTAATCCATGGCCGAACTTGCTTCCTAACTGCTGTCAGTCACATCAGAGCAGGACAATTATTCCTAAGCCAAAACTGTTGTCTTTGGCAAAAGTACTTTGGCACCCAGTTGGAGAATTCTCATCTATATCTAAGTGCTGGCTTTATTTTCTATGGGAGCAGTATGTGACTAGTGAGTCTATCAGTGACCAAACGATGTAGTGATGTAGCACCTGCTTCAGAGTTTGAGTCCTCTCTGAGAGTGTCTTGGCTCCTGTATGACCAAGCTAGACTGGGATTCCTACCCTTCTGGTGGAGGGAAAGGCTGAGGTGTCTTATTGTCAAATGCCGAGACTTCTCTTATGTATTTTAACCATTCAAACTGGTCTGAAGGTATATTTGGAAAAGATTCTAACTCTCTTTACTGTTGGTGGCACAGCTTTATATAAAACAAGGCTGCCTCACAAATTTGCTGCAGTGTTCAATACATATCTTTTCCTGAAGCATGTGCCTCTCCCTTGAGCAGCTGTTTAACCCGTAAATCAGTCACTGCACATGGATCTTGGTGGTGTTTGGCTTGCTGTGTGTGTATGTGTGTGTGTGTGTGTGTGTGTGTGTGTGTGTGTGTGTGTGTGTGTGTGTGTGTATAACATTGCTCTTCAAGCAGAATTGCCCAGGAGGAAATGGCCATTGGCTGGTCCTCTGAAGTCCTCATGTACCAGCATTGCCTTCATTCTGTGCCTCCATTCAGTTCCTGGGAATGAAGATTGCTCAGCCGGGGTCCTTTGGGAGAGATGACCACATCTAGGTGTGCATGGATCCTAGATGTGGTCTGGGTCAAAATGGCCAGAGCCCCTATCACAATTTCCGAGGAATCTGCAGTCCCCTTGGTGACTTGATGTAATTTCCCAAGTGTCGTATTCTCCCCTCACGTTTCTCCTCTCTCCCCTCAGTATTTAGTCCAGGCCTCCAAACTGGCAACATTCTGGCTTTACAGGTATATGCTAAGTAACCCACGTACATTTTTGCTATAGCCCTCTAACTGTTCTCACAGCCTTTTAAATCTCACTCTATAAAATCTCGGGTCTTTCCCAGAGAAGCCTTTAAAAACACTGTTAGATTATAACTGTCTTTTTTTTTTTTTTTTTTAAGTACTCTGCATCCAGGGCCTTGGAGCCTTGGCATTCCAGGTAGAACTGACATGTGAAATTTCCCCAGCTCACCCGTTCTCTCCAAGTCTCTATTCTAATGCCATTTTCCAATTAAAACATTTCCTCATACCCTCCCCATCCCCAGCATTTAGGAATAAGAGTCTGTGTATTCTTTTTTGTTTATTATCTCTCTAAATCTGGGCTTTGCACACTGTCACGTGCAGTCACTTACTGATTTAGTCATTTATCATGCACTGGAATGCTGCTTGTACATGGGGTAGGGGGCAAAGGGTGCCATTAAAGCTATACCTCTTGTAAGATGGGTGTAGCATAAGGCCCTGGGTTCAATCCACAGGTTGGCGAGAGAGAGGTATAGCTCTTCAATGCATAGAGATTGGAATGTCCTGGGGATGAAACCAAGCAAAATATAGGGGATGGTTTGAAAATCTAGGGAAAGTAGTGGTATGTCAGCTAAGGTCCACATAGTGACAGCTGGCCCTTCAGCTCTCCTCTAGGAGACTGTTTCTCTAAAGACTAAGTCAAAGAGGTCACAGACCTGGAGCTGCAGTTTGGACCGACAGGGGTGAGGCACTGTTGAGCAGGTGTACTGAGTTTGACATGGAAAGCTCAATGGTGAGTTTCCTAGCCTCATTTCCCTGTCAAGCTTCCTGAAAGCTAGTAGCTGGGTTCAAGTTGAATAACTGGAAAATCATTTTTGCCGGCATTTACATTTTCCCAAAAACAAAGAGGGGTGGCCACTCTCAGATTTCCCTAAGCGAAGTCCGTGAAGCTCTACCTCCGCCCATGAAATAAGAAACAGGACTTATGTGTTTTCATGCCTTTGTCTTAAGTGTGAATGGTTCAGAATCACCAGGCATCTGAGGAAAATGTGATACAAAAGATTTTGTAATTTCCTGTTTCTAAAGGGCTGACAATTAAGAAAGACAAGACCACAGTGTTCTGTTAGTGGAAAAGAAAACTGAAAAAAAAGGGGAGCCCCAAGCTCAGAAGTACTCTGAATGCCAAGCTGAGTGTGCAAGAATCCTGTGGAAGTTTTTCTTGCGTAGAGATCAGTCCTGCGTTCTCCTGTGGGCCATTATTTTATGAATTCAGACGTTTACTTCTACTGCTTTACATAAGAGCCCATCAACTTTTTATATCAAGATTCAGATAATAAAAGTATTAAGTTTTGTAGGCCATACAATCTACAGGCCACATCGACCTCAATCTGTCACTACAGCAAAAAAGCAGCCTGGGACATTATATTAACAAGTTATAGCACCAACAAGCATGATGCACCCTAAAAAATCTCAATTTAACAAGCAGAAAATTGAAAGTAGACATAAGGGCACACAGCTGTAATCCTAGCACTAGGGAAGCTGAGGCAGGAGAATCCCAAGGTTGAGGCCTGACTGTGGGTGCACAGTGAGTTGAGGCTAGCCTAGGCTTCTGGCAGATTGTAAGTGGACTATAAAGTATAATTGCTGACACGTGGTCCGGTCTGCCAACTAGAGTGTTAGAGCTTTCAGAACAGGCATGTAACAATGTTTGTACAATGACAGCAGAACCTAGGAAATAATGAATAAGTAGTCTTTGAGTAATGCAAGAACCCACAGGATTTGTTGTAAGTTTGAGGATCCACATATATTTGTTCACTACTATATGATACCCAACACCCATATACATACACACTCATGCACACACACATACTTTAAAACCCAGAAGATTGTATTTTGTTCCATTCGAGCTTGGGAATATAGCCAATTCATGAGCTGAAAGCTGCAAGTTATAATATTGAGGACTGTCTTAAAAACCAAGCGACTATTCTTGGGTAAGGAAGGACTCCTACAATTTATGTGTAAAAAACTTGGCAAATAAAAATATGCAGAGAATCGTTGAACCAATACTAGCCTCTAAGATCTCAAGCCTTCTAACCACTGCCTTTAATCTATGAGGATTTTGTCTTCCTAATTATAAGATTTTTAAGTTGCTCCTACAACTCTTACATCGTGGCCTTGCTTTATGTCTTGAAGACAAACAGGACCAGAGTAGAATTCTCAAAACAGTCAAGTTGCACAGTTGGATAAGTTGGACTCTAAGGACATTGTTCTCCTGTTTTACAGTAAGCCAGTGATGGACTTGCTTGTGTACCTCTGCGCACAGTATCACTTAAACCCATCAAGTCACACAGTTGATTTACTGTCTGCTGAAGAGAATCTCATCAAATTTAAGCCAAACACACCAATAGGAATGCTGGAGGTAGAGAAGGTCATTTTAAAGCCAAAATCTCTGGACAAGAAAAAGCCTGCACCTATAATCCCAGAGGTAAGGATTCTGTCACAGATTTTGATGTTCTTATGGCTGAGAAATTCAGTAAATTTTTTTAGACAATGGTTTCGGTTCATCATAGATGAAATAAAGATTAGATTTTCGGCCTGGCTTTTTAGAATATGGTTATCATATTTTCCTAAACTACTTTGTTTGTTAATCAGCTGGTTATTCATTGGGTCAACGAGAATTGGGGAACAATTTAGATATCAAATTCTCTGAAAATGACGGGATTGGCTAATCAGGATCTGACAGTAATCCATGTGCTATAGTTTTAAGTTATGCTTTGAAATATTTTATATTTAAATGACATTTTAAAAGCCACTGAATATTTATTATCATATTTGACTTCTATGTATTTTGTAAGTCATTAATACAACATACACCTAGATCACAGTTTATTATCTTATATAGTAGCTCATTGTTACTTCTGAGTTACGAACATAACATTTTTTTTACTTTGTAAAATATACAGAATTTTGTGCACTGACTTGAATACATACATTCTTACATTGTCTTCATATTGTTTATAAGCATTTACTAAAAATGTTGACAGATTTCATGATAAAACATTGGCTTTAATAATTGATCTAATGTTAAATATTAATAAGACAGTGGTCTGTCTTCTGTCTAGGTCTAAATTTACCTGCTATATGCACATGTTATTGATCCATATTGGAGCAATTTTATTTATGTAGCAAATAGATTGTCAATCTCAGAAGCACCTCAGTTACATACAGGATTTTAGTTTTGTGAATGAGCATCATTGAGGATCTGAAAACTGTATATTTTGTTTACTGTAGCTACCTATTGCAGAGTTCCATTTTTAATGTGGTTAATCCAGTTATATCAAAATGGGGAAACACTTGAAAGTGTGTAAATAATTTTGGAATTATTAGTATTACATCTAAGTAAGGATGATTTTGATATTCTTTACTATTATGTTAAAGTTAACTGGGGCAATAATAATATAAACAACAAACATCAATGACAATAAGTAGTTAGTATTCACTTACTGATAACTGACCATGTGCTTGGCATGATGCTAGTCTCTTAGTATGGTTGATCTGATTGATCCTGTTAGAGGGATAGTAGTTTTTTAAATACTTTTTTTTCATGCAGCCATTGACAGGCTTTTACAAGACAAGCATTCCTTAAATAAAGGATAACATAAAACATAGAATTATTATTGTGTGTATTTGATAATTTGAAAATAAATACTTTAAGACACAATATAAAAATATTAGTAATACTACATATGAGCCTTTGTTCTTGTTGGATTTAAATCTGCTTAATATTTTGCTCTCAAGAATTTTAGCTGGGCAGTGGTGGCACACACCTTTAATTCTAGCACTTGGAGGCAGAGGCAGGCAGATCTCTGAATTCAAGACCAGTATGGTCTACAGAGCAAGTGCTAGGACAGCCAGGGTTAGAGAGAGAAACCTGTCTCATAAATAAATAAATAAATAAATAAATAAATAAATAAATAAATAAATAAATAAATAAATAAGAAACAACCTTAAAAGAATTTTGAATTTAATTTAATATTATAAAAACAAATTGAGCTAGGCCTGGTGCATGGCTGCAATCCCAGAAACTTAGTAGGCTATGACAGGAGGATCACAAATTCAAGACATATACCCTAGCTATAGATTGAGTTAAAGTCCATCCGGGGCTTAGTGACACTCTATACCAATATGAATATGGAAAAAGGACCAGGGCTATAGCTTAGTAGTCGAACACCTGTCTATCATGAATAAAACTTTAATATTGGAGGACTTTTCTGTCCCGCAAGCCTGTTCCCAAATAACCACATGGAGACTTTTTATTAATTATGAAAGCTTGGCCAATAGCTTAGGCTTGTTTCTAACTAGCTCTTATAACCTAAATTAACTTATTTCTCCTAATTTACTTTCTGCCTCATGGCTTTATTACCTTTACTCTATATGTTCATGCTGTTTCCTCTCTCCCTGGCTGGTGACTTCCCCTTCTTCTTCCCAGTATCCTGTGTGCCTGAAATCTCTGCCTAGCTATTGGCCGTTCAGCTTTTTATTGAACCAATCAGAGTGATACATCTTCACAGTGTTCAAAAAGATTATTCCCCAACACCTTAAGTTCAATCTCCAGGACCATTAAAAAAATCAAAACAAAACAAAAACTGTATTTTTTCTTTTCTAAGAATTTGTTTTAAAATTAGGAAATAGCATTAATGATAAAAAAATTTTACACCAGAAGAAAAGAATGGAAAGAACTATTTGCTGAAGTAATATGAAGCCTTGAGTAGCACATAACACTGGATAGCATTGCACAGAGTTTGTTTTAATAAATAACCTGTGGTATAATGATTTAATTCACATGTTACAGAACAGAGACTTGTGGTGGTCATTTATTCTAGACATTCTAGATGCCTTTGTGGAAATTTTTTTTAGTTAATAAATTATGTTGTAACTGTGGCTTTAATTTACATTTCAGAAAACTGTGAGAGTAGTGATCAACTTTAAGAAAACGCAGAAGACCATAGTGAGAGTTAGTCCCCATGCACCGCTTCAAGATCTTGCTCCCATTATTTGTAGTAAATGTGAGTTTGATCCATTGCATACAGTGTTGTTGAAGGATTATCAAGCTCAGGAGCCCCTGGACTTGACAAAATCTCTTAATGACTTGGGACTGAGAGAGTTATATGCAATGGATATCAGCAGAGGTAAGTGGACTTTTCCCCCACTTAAGTGATGTGTGTGTGTGTGTGTGTGTGTTGTGTGTTGTGTGTAGTGTGTAGTGTGTGTGTTATGTGTAGTGTGTATAGCTAGATGCTCCCAACTTTATAAGGCCAAGGATTTAATGAATCAGTCATGTAGATAGAAGTAAGTACATCCTATTGAGGATAAAAAGAAAAAAATTGAAGAGAAATACGAAAATCAAACCAAGTGTACAATTTAGCTTGATAGCAGTTATTGAAATGGGAAGCAAAGCTAATCGTCTTAGCTGTCATCCCATTTTATATTTTTCTATCAACCCGGGAAGTCTTTTGGTAACTTTGCATTTCTTTTTCCTTTTGGGATTTTTGTTTGTTTGTTTTGTTTTGTTTTTGTGATCAGGTCTCATCAGGATGCCTAGCTTGGGCTTGAGCTTCTGAGCTCAAGGAATCCTCCTGTCTCAGCTGAGTCAGTAGTTTAGGATGACAGGCTTGTTCCACCTTGTCCTGCTTTGGGTAGATTTAAATAAAGTACATATTTATGTACAAGCCCATTGCCGTTCTGATGAAGCAGTAGTTAGTTTATGAAGACGTCATATAGTTTTATATGAGGCTTAGTTATCACTCAAAGTTTGGACATTTTTTGCTGAATTCTTTTCTTAGGTTAGCACACAGAGTAAACTTGCGTATAAAATGAATCATAAATACTTCCCCAAATTTTCTAGATAGCAGAGTTTTCATCCATATAAAGAGGGGATGCATTAAGTTGTGGAGCTCTCAAATGAGGTTGATTTTTTTTTTTTTTCCCCCTGGTGCCTGGTAGATACTCAGTGTGAATCTCTTTCATTCAGGGAAATAAGGGTTTAGTGGAGGAGACAGTTAATGCACACTGCTCAGAGAATTTCAGACATTGTTGAGGGTGTGGTAGAGTGTAATCCCCCGACTACTGTTTGGAGTCAGTGCTGTTGGGTAATTAATGGACACATTGTCACCGGCCTTTCCTTTACTTCCTCTTGCTGTAGCCCCCTCTGTTACTGCCTTCCATAAGTCATCTTTCCAAGGTAAGACACATGAACCAGCAGAAACTGTAAATTATAACACGAATGGGGAGGATGAAAATTGAGATCCTAATCTTATTTTCTTAACATTACTAACACATGCAATTCCGTAAGAGATTTTAACTTAGAAAATCTTGGGGGTTTGATTTCCTAAAAGAGAATTTCTAGGTTCCCTTCTTTGATTTCTGGTTCTAATTATAATAATCATTTCACTCCAACAGAATGCTAATAAATGATGTCATTCTAGAGCTGGGAGTAAGAATACAGATCTGTAATTCCAGTACTCAGGGGGTGTTTTGAGGATTCCAAGTTCGAGTCCAGCCTGAGCTACACATATTAAAAAAAAAAATCCCAGACACAAAAAACAAAACAGAAAATGGATCATGCTAAAAATGTGGGAAGATGGGTTTGTTACTCTCAGAAGTGAAAACGATGTGGGTAGGAGCGTGCCTGGGTACGAGTGTGGATAAATACTTGGGTGGTTCTGTGGAAGGGTCTGAGCTTAGTCTCACTGAGCAGCCGTTGGGAGAGGTGGCACTTACTGTTTTTATCACAACCTTTTTTTTTTTATTGGCCACCATTTAGGTTTTTTTGTGAGCATTTTATAATAATATGAAAACTTTTATGTTAAAATTAGCTTTGAAAGCTTATAAAGGCATTTACTACTGTATGTCAAAAATGTTTTATGTTAAATTTCTGAAAGGAAATACATAAATTGTTTAATAGTGATTAGCTTTGAGGGGTAGGTCTGTGAGCAAGTTTTTATATTTCTTTGTTACAGGATTTCTAATGAATATATACTATTTTCATAGGAAAAAGTTGATTGCAATTATTTAATAATAGAATCTAGGAGTCTTTTCCCTCCACTTAAACAGGATAGGCTCGTATTTCTGATTTGTCTAATTGTTACTACCCTGCCTAAAAGCAAACTGCATATTACATGTTGCCAGGCTTTTCTGATTAAGCCCACAGGAGCAAGTGTATGTTGATTTATTCCCAGTGGCTATTACAGGCTAGTCTAATCAAAGGAGTTAAAAATTCCTGTCTTAAAATATACCCTGGCAGAGAATCAGAAAATAGCTCTTTAATTCTGACGTGACATTGGCTGTTAAGCCAGGGTGGCAAGCTTCGAGGGAAGATAGCTTTATATGTCTCGACTCTGCTTCTTTGATAGTCAGGAAATAGGAACAATCGTCTTTGCTTCCTTCTAGAAATGGTGCTTGTACTTGGCTTGCTCCTCACCACATCCCGTGGTCTTCTTAAGGCTCACTTTGAAGCGTTTAATACATTAATTTTTAATGTCCCTTCTAGCCTCACATGTATGGGGTTATTCAGAGGCTTAATTGCTATGAACAGAACTTGCAGGGACTGGAATTGTAGAGTCAGGAGAACTCATATTACAGTGTCTGAGTCCAGCAGGTCAGTCCAAACCCTGCACATGTTCTTACCCCGATTTGGTGGGATGTCATCAGAAGCCTTCCGACTTTGTGTGCTGTGACTTTTGGCCTCTCTTCTAGAATCAGGAAGCCGAAGTACCTGAGCTGATTTCCTGAGTCAAGGCAAGGCTTGCACGTGTCTTAGTGTTTAACTCTGACACCCAGCGAGCTGCACACAGCTTTCATTGAGGAGGGTTGACCTAGTGGTCGGTGACCAGGTGTCCAGAAAGCATCATTGGACATATTCTGGCTACACTTGCTGAATGGCTCCATGAGTTTGCATGTTATTCAAATCTCGGGGCACTTGATTCCTTAAATGTGAATGGCATGCTGATTTTTTTTTTTCATTTGTCACTCCACCGGCTAACATATGCCAGTGGGAAAAAATAGCTCAGAATGAAGCTCTTATTTCTTCATTCACAGAGGTGTTCTCAGAAATAAAGCATATGAAAAACCTTTAGCCTTGACGTGCTGTCCATGTCCTCACTGGCGTTCGTTAGCCTCAGGGAGGCCCTTGGGCAGTGTGTGCTCCGTGTTTCATGGTTGAGTTATTGACGTTTCAATTTCCGAACTACCGTTTTCCTTCAGTGTGCTGCTGCGACAGATGCACTAATATGTGCCCTGCTTTCCTTTCCGGTGCTGTGATTAAAACGGCACGACTGGAAGCAGCTTGAGAAGGAAAAGGTCCCGGATCACAGTCTGTCCTTAAGGGAGGCTGAGGTAGGAACTCAAGCAGGGCAGGAACCTGGCGACAGGAATGGAAGCAGAGGCTGTGGCTTCCTCGGACTGCTTTCTCATACAACCTGAGATCACGAGCCCCAGAATGACACCACCCACAGGAGGTGGGGCCCTCCCACGTCAGTTACTCATCAAGAAAATGCCTGCCAGCCCTGACTGCAGGCAGTCTGATGGAGGGAAGCCTTTTATAATTTGAGATTCCCTCTTTCCAGATGACTGTAGCCTATGTCAAGTTGACACACACACACACACACACACACACACACACACACACACACACACACACACATACATACACACACACAGATACAACCAGAACAATTTCTCTGCTTCCCTACACTGGTCCCTACATTACCACCATTTATTTTTATTTTTAAACACTTTATTTTAAATAAAATCATTTAAGATTGTACATTTACTTCCAAGTCTCATTTAAGTTTTCTCTCCATTTTTATGTGAAGTGCTTTGTTTCCAATATCATTAGGATTTGCATAGAATTCTCATGTATTTTGTGGAAGAGATATTTTCACAATTTACTCCCACCCACTTTGATTTTATAATTCTTTTTCTGAAGACACCAAGTCCTTTGTCTCCATGGTTCATCTCATAGCCTTTCTCTTTTAGGATTGGTCCCGTGCACCCTGTGGGTATAATTTCACCTGCATTTTTGTTCCTGTCAACTGACCATAAATCTAGAGACTTGACTGGTTTGGGTGAGATAATTTGTGGCAAGAATACTTCATAAGCACCAAATGATGCTTGTCTGGAGTCCCAGCTCCTCGGGAGGTGGAGGAAGAGGATTGTGTAAGCCTAGGGCTGCAAGGCCACCCTGAGCTGCAGAGAGGTCCCTTCTCCAGGAAAACAAAACACCTTTCATAAATAGTGGTTTGTACTTCCACTTAGAGACATATTAACAACATCACTAATCAACAGCATTTGCTGTATGCATCTTAATAAGGAACTGAAAAAGAGTGCCAATCTTATGCAGTCCTCCTTTTAGTTATTAGCACTTTTTTTTTTTTCGAGACAGGGTTTCTTTGTGTAGTTTTGGTGCCTGTCCTGGATCTCCCTCTGTAGACCAGGCTGGCCTCGAACTCACAGAGATCCACCTGGCTCTGCCTCCTGAGTGCTGGGATTAAAGGCGTGTGCCACCACCGCCCTGCAGCACTTTTTTTTTCATCCTATGTATATGAATGTAGGGGGCACGGTGGGATGCCTGTACAGGAGTGTGTGTGTGTGTGTGTGTGCGCGCGCGCAGCGCGCGCGCGCGCGCGCGCGCTATAACATGCATGTAGCAGACCCCAGATGCTGGTCATTGTAGCCCACCTCATTCGAGACAGGGTCTCTTACTGCTGCCAAGCTAGAGGGCCCCAAGCCTCCAGGGGTTCTCCTGTCTGCTTCCCATCACACAGCAGGAGCACTAGGACTACAGATGTGTGTTTTCTTGCTCAGCTGTATGTGGGTTCAGGGTATCTGAACTCAGTTCCTCATGCTCGTGTGATAGCTTTCAATATACAGAGTTACTCTTCCGATGTTAAATTGTCCTGAAATTTGCCAGAACAAACCATTGTAGGATGGTTCCTAAGTCCCTTGGCAGGATTCCTGGTGGACTTTGGTAACTTTCACCCTGACATGACTAGTTGTTTGTAGCTCATTGCTTTATACAAACAGCAAACCAATGACTTCAAAGCCGCCATGGTCCCTTTCAGTTGGATACCATCTTGGAAGTACACTGGGACACAGTGGCCTAGCTGCCAGCTTGGCCCTTGGTTATTGACCCCGTCCGTTGAC
Source organism: Peromyscus californicus insignis (assembly GCF_007827085.1). NCBI lineage: Eukaryota > Metazoa > Chordata > Mammalia > Rodentia > Cricetidae > Peromyscus > Peromyscus californicus. The sequence continues at coordinate 42,304,933 of NW_026294595.1, read as the reverse complement.
ATTAGGGTAACAGGCCTTGAGGTGGGGTGGGTTTAAAGGAAGATTGTGGATACAGCCTTGAAGTTTGACAGTTGCCATTCTAAAGTCCCATTTTAGCACTGTTAACCTTTAGGGCCTGGTAATTTCGGCCCTATTCGAACTACTAGGTTAAACAAATAGCATTTATGAGACATTATTTCGTCCATTCTTCCCTCAGGGCCTGGGGGAGATTGGTTCTGAACCAAAGTCTGTGGAACTCAAGTCCTTGATAAAGAATTGCCTAGTGTTTGCATATAGCCTATGCCCAGCCACCCCTCATATACATGACGCCATCTCGGGACTACTTGTGGCACCCAATACCTTGTAAATACTCTGTGAATGGTCATTATGGTGGGTTTTCAATCAGGAATGATGGCAAGTAAAAAGTCGATGTATTTAGTACAGGTTTAATTTTTCTCGGCGCATCATGTGGAGTCTGTTTGGATCCATTAAAGCATGGTTGCATATAGAGCGGCAGCTGTAATTATAATGGCTCGTGTTTTTGAGAGTGAAATAACATTTCATGGTTGTTTAGCTCTGACAAAAATTATAGCTGAAATAAAAGGACAGGCTGCATGGGAGAAGCATCATGTGCCACTATGCTGTTGCCTTCTTACTTTGCATCTGAAATGCTGGTAACGATACCGTGTGTAAGGAATTGAGTTCACTCTCCAGCCGTGCCTCTTGGCCCTGGCTGTGTGTCTTAGCTTCCTTAAGGTCCACTTCCCTCTGATCCAGATCGGTAACTGTCATTCTCTTGGTGCTTCGGGAATGGGATGAGGTGTACGCTGCCTAGCAGAGTGGCTGGAACTGGTAATGCTCATCACCAGAAAAGCTTCTAAAGGGGAGACAAGGAAGGAAACATTGGAAATAAATGTTACACCCATGAACAAAAAGGAAATTGTGTTTCATCTTTTTCAGAGTCCTGCCAAATATCGCAAGCCCCAGACATCGTGAAGGAGAAAGAAAACAGAGGGATTTTCAGCTTTTTCCAGCGCAGTAAGAAAAAGCGGGAGCAAGTAAGCATTTTCATGCAGCGTGTTAAGATGCTTAACAAGTATTTTTTGAAGTGGTTTTTATTTTGATCATAAACAGGCATTGCCTTTTGATTCTCTATTAGACTGCCAGCGCGCCTGCAACCCCGCTAGTGAGCAAGCACCGCCCATCTTTTACGAGGTCCAACACCATTTCCAAACCCTATGTTTCCAACACACTGCCCTCGGATGCGCCCAAGAAGAGGCGTGCCCCGCTGCCCCCCATGCCCACATCCCAGGGCTCTGCGCAAGGCCAGGAGAGGCGAGCTTCGTGCGTGGTGAGATCCACCAGTGTGGACGACACTGACAAGGTCTGCTGTTTCTTTTGTTTTATTTTTTTCAAGTTGGTGTAGGGAGGTATCTGTTATTCTCTATCTAACTTGTTCTTTTCCACATAGACTACTGAGAAAGAAACAGTTATTAATATACACTCAGTGGAATAGTTACCGACCAGGTTGATGGGAAAAGGTCATGCATACTTCTGCCATATCTTGAATAAATGTCAGCTTTAAGGAGCTTCCATCCTCAAGTTAATGCATGATAATAATATAAATTCTGTCTTGCTTTACTTCATCTCAGCCAGGATCTCTACACTGGTTGAGTGTATTAGGAATTATTTACATATCTTCAACACATACCCTTTAAACAACCACATGGGTCTGTATGTTCCATTCTTGTGTTTCTAACCTTTTGTGTCTTCGGAGATTCTCCAGGGGAAATCCTGGTGTCTACTTGATCTGTCAATGCTGATTTTTAAAACAAATCTTTTAATAGACTATACTGCTGATTTTCTCATGTTGTCTATCGAGAGAAGATGTTCTTCATAAACCTTTATCTCAATTTACACAAAAAACGAATATTTGTTTATTTTAGTATGGATGTGTGGGGTGTGTGTGTGGCATGTGGAGGTTAGAGAACAATATGTGTGTGTATTCTGTCCTTCCAGCATTCCATCAGCTCCAGGAACTGAAACCTGGGTCATCAGGCTTGGTAGAAGGCACCTACTCCTTTACCATCTAAACCACCTCACCAGACCACCTCAGTTTAAAATAAAAAATATTTAATACTAAAGTTTCACAGAATATATCTTTTTGTGAGATCCATTTGTCTAAATGTATCTACACTTCCCTTGCTTTATTCAGGTGGAGCAAAAGGGAGATTTAGGTAAATGTGATGGAACGTAACACAATCTATTTTATTTATAATCAGGTGGAATAATTTCAGTGTCATTGAGAGTAAAATGTATTTTGAGTTACTTACACACTGAGTGGTGGGCGCTCCAGTATTGAAGTGGAAGGATTTTTACTCCCCCTGGATGGTTAGTAACTCAGACAGAGAAATGAGTTCTTTAAAAACTTAGTGTTTTCTTATCTAAGTTAACGCTGTGGCATGAAAATCTCATCTAACAAAACAGAAGGGTAATTGCTTCTCCCCCTGAGAGATTCTTTTGCCGACACAACTTGCAGAGTATCTGTGCTGTAGTCAGATGGTGGTTCACAGAACAGGAGATCTTTGTGTTTGGTCATAAATGTGTGTGGGAGTACAATAGTTGGGTGAAAGACTCTGCTCGGATTCCAGAATGTCAAGGATAAAGGCGTGCTGGGGCCTGAGCAAGAACCAGACTGCAACTAAGCAAGGAAGACAGGACAAGGCTGGTCCTTAAGACCTCCCTTTGTGTGTATAGCCCCTTTCTACGTCTTTATAGGAACAATAGCCTTTTGAAGGTTATTTCGATTTTAATTACCTTAAAACTGAACTACAAGAATGGAAATTTTTGTACACTCATGTAGCTACCAGACTATTCTCTCTTTTATACAGAAGTTACCTCTATTCCAGCTGTCCTCATTCAAGACACCCCTGTAACTTTCTGTGTGCTTCAGTTCCCGAGGAGTCTGGATGGGCTAACTGTCTGCCTCTTACATGCCTGAGTCGTGCCGCCAGCGACCTCATGGAAAGCTGGTGCTTTTGATTCTCACCCTCCACTCTGTGACCACTTGGTGCCCTGTGTTAAATCTTTTTTTTTTTTTTTTGTATATTGCCTTTGGCAAATTACACATCTTCATGCAATTTTCTGATTATTTTGTCTTTTGATCTGGACATCTGGGTAGTTCTTTGATGTATTGTTCAACGGGAACTAGAATTATTTGTTTTTCCCGAGAGAAGCTAAAGAACCATTTTTTTGTTTATTCATTACCAAAACCCTTAATGATTAAGCTGGGGTGGTGTTTGTCTGTGTGTGTCTACTTATGGCATCTCAGCACTCACTATTTTGAATTTTATGTGACAAATCACCCTTCATTTTTAACTCTTCCTTCATCTTGATAGTCTCCTTATAACTTAGGACTTTTCTCCCCCCACCTTTAAATAATACTATTATTTTCTTTATCCATTACCCATTTTCTGTACTGGCCATACCTTAATCTATGGTCTTAAGTCCCCTTTCTATACTCTTTAAGAAAGAATATTCATTTTGTTGTTGTTGTTGTTGACTCTTTGATTGGATCTCAGTTATATTGGTTTGAATAATGCCCCTCTAAGAGTTGTATTCAGATCCTAATGTAACCAGGGTGCAGATTCTAAGGTTTAGAATCCATGAGTATTCTGTAGGCCCCTGGCTCCTCTCCTTGCCCCCACTGTTCTTTTTTAGAAACCCACCCTGTGCTTTCCTACCGTTTCTCCTCATAGTGCCTTCTGGTAATAAGAATCCCACTTCTCTGGAAGCCTGACGCCATTTTGCTTGTCTACGTATGGCCCTCTGACTCTCTTTCCTTAAGCCCTAATGCTTGTAAATATGACCTGACTTAGAAATAGAGGGTGTGCATATGGATTTCAGTTTGGAGGTGCCACCATCTTGTTTTAAGGTGGGCCTGAATGCAAAGGCTAGTAGGCTCCTCATAAGATGATTCACACAGCATGGAGGCAGAAGAGAAGGCTGTGTGCAGACCCAAGCCAAGCTGGGTGTTCTGCCATATAGCAACCCTGGAAGCCACAAGAGACTGCAGCAGGCAAGGGTCGGTCGGGAGCACGCCTCTCCACATGCTCTGATTTCAGACTGTTGGCCTTTGGAATCCTGTTTTAAGCCATTGTGAGTTTTTAGAGCGTTCCTAAGAAACCATTGTGCCAACTTTGTAATTCCAGTCTCCATATTCTTGCTGTTAAATTTGAACACATGAATACTTACCATTGTATGGAAATCAGCACATCTAACATGCAACTCTGTTTTTACCCTGTATTCAAAGTTCAGAATCATCTTGGCGTGTGTTTTATAGTTTTCACGTTTATTAGAGACCAGGATTTCATTTCTCTCCCATTCTTTTTGCTCATATCATTTCCAGAGAAATCCAGAGTAGATGCGAGAAGAGAATGTGCTTAACCTGTCTTCATCTTGCTCTCCATGTCTGACTGCCACATTTATGTTTCTTATTTACCGTTTCCCAGGTTAGAAACTGTATAGACGATCAGTTTTTAGGTCTTAAGTTCATCTATTGACTGATTACAATTTTCTTTTTTTTTCTTTTGAGACAGGGTTTTTCTGTGCAGTTTTGGTGCCTTTCCTGGAAGTCACTTTGTAGCCCAGGCTGGCCTCGAACTCGCAGAGATCCGCCTGGCTCTGCCTCCTGAGTGCTGGGATTAAAGGCGTGCGCCACCACCGCCTGGCTACAATTTTCCTTTTAAACCTCCGTTCCTTATCAATTTCAGGATGTTCTGAACTCTAAGCAGGATACTTGAGTGATTGTTGTTCCTGTGAAGTCTTGCTTCTCATCCTTTCAGAAGGGAATGATGCTGCCTGTGTTCTGTATCCTCACTTCTCCGCAGACTTGATGCCTGATGAAGAATGGTCTAAAGAGAATAATCATGGCTTTCTCTGAATTTGTCCTGTGGGTTTTAATTTGTGTGTGCCTATAGGTAGGATACTTATAATTAGCTCTTGAGTTGATATTGTTTATATTCAAATATTCATGAAGTTCAGCGGAACATATCTGTTTATTAGTGAATGTTACTTATTTTGTTGTTACTGTTTTAAATTTTAAATAAAAACTATAAACTGTAATGAAATATTATACATCTACTTGAACAATTTGGTTGAAATTTTAACAAATGTTATTTTTTAAGTCACTGAAAGTAATAGCAATGAAATATGAAAACATAACAGAAAGGAAAAAAAAATATGTATGACCAAAGCTGCTATTGCTTGTGATGCAGCATAAACCACCAGGGTGTGCTGTTTAACAGAAGTACAGCATTCTAATTTTTCCGTTTTTACCCCCAAAGCATCTTAAGAAAGAAAAAGAAAATGTTGAAATGGTTACATTATGTTATAAGTTCTTAATTTTGTTTGGTAAAGTGACAGGAATGTAAAATAGAAAGGTAGATATTAGTGATGCATGAAAAATACTTATGACGAACAATGTTTTCATTTGCACCTTTGGTTCATTTTGGCCTCCTTTTAAGTAGTCAGTGGTCTAGTGGTCACCTTTGTTAGTCAGTGCTTATGCTAAATATATGTTTTTGAAAAAAAAAAAGTATTAACCACATCTCTTCTACTTTTGGCTGTCCATATTTAATAATTTGCTTCATTGTTACGGGACATTTCTCAACATTGGCAAATTGAGGTACTTGGAGAGTGAGTCTGGAACGTAAACTGGAATTATTCACATAACTGGCTTTATTTGCAATCTAATTTTGACAACTGCTTGTGCTCTTCCCAGAAGTGCTCATTAAAGATCCAAGTTAACAAAGCCCTCCGTCCTGACCTTGGTGGAATTTCTGCATTGAACATTCCAGCTAAAGAATAAGTCTTCCTGAAACTCCATTGAAGTCAGTGCTAGAATGTCTTTTTCATGTTCATAAATGTTTCTATCCACTTGGGCATGATTTTCAGTCCCATGTCACTTTCTCTATAAAGGTGAATATATTACATTCTATGACAATGTTCATTTCCAAATGAATTTTCCAATTGGAAATTTTCTAGCAGTTTTTCCTGGAACTTTCTGAATGTTTTGTTAAGCAGGGTTTTTTTTTTCCCTAGTGATTTGAAATGCCATTTGTGTTATGAGGTATATGGTATTCAGCCTTTGTTGTTATATGTATGAACAGTAACACTGTAATCCTATATGAAATGTATATAACCATATATACAGTCAGATTGCCAAACACAATGGCATTAACTTAAAGTAATACAGAATTTTAGAATTAAAGCTAAGTGTAGGAATCCGATTCCTATACCCCATTTACTGTCTGTTGGAAACACATTTAACAAAATCAGTAGGCAGATGATGCCTTGTCTCTTAGGCCAGTTAACCTCTTGGGCTTCTTTATGTTTCAAGTAGAGATAGGGGGCTTGAAAAGAAATTGTTGGAAATCTTGACCCACAGAATTCACAAAACCTTTGAAGAACCTTTCCCTTGTATATTTGGTGTAGCTTTCCTGCTTAGAATCCCAGGCATGCAACAATGAACAGCTTTTCCCCTGGCTGCTAGCATGGTGCTTGACCTCCTTGGGGATAGGGTTGTGGCTGAAAGCACAGTAAAGGGATGATCTCTACTGGGCATTTCATTTGGTCTCAATTTGCATGCTGCTACAGAAAACGTTCAAATATTGAGAAACTGAGACTTCTTGCCATCTAATATTATGCAAGTGAAATTTAATACCCAGAGTGTTAGTTTTTAAATAGCTGGCTACATTTCTTAGGAATGCTTCACATTCCTCTTTTACCCAGTTTTATATTTTCTCCGCATAGTGTGGTTTAAAAGCAGATGCTGTATTAATGAAGTAAGTAAACATCTGTCTTTATTTTACTTGGTGAATTTTAATTCTAGTTATTTTCTGCAGATTAATTAAGGTTGTATTCCCCTGTTGTGATATATGAGGTATTTGTACTCATTAAGAAATATTCCTCTTTCTGCCCTTTCTTTTCTGTCCAGGTTATCATGTAACACTTTGCTTTCCCTTCCACTCTCCTCTTGTATTTATTGTGTGGAAAGTGGACCCCCACACATAGTTCTGCAGTTGCCTAGGAACAGTGGTTACCATGGCATTTGCAGCTTGATCTACAGAGTACATCTGGCTACACTTCCAAAACTATGAGTGGGTTAATTCATCTGAAAAATGTACCATCGCAGTATAATACTTAATCTTGGCCGGGTATAATGCACATTATTTCTTTGTAACTTTCCTAAGATTTATTCACAAATCAGCCACTAAAAGTAAAGCTACAGTGCTTGCTTATGGATTTATTTTTAATAGTCCAGGCAAAGTTCTACATTGATCATTTGTAGACGGAATACACAGTTCTCTTCCTTGGCTATCAACGAGAAGACAACTTCTCTTAAGCTTCACACTAAGGTCACAGCAGAACGCTGAAGTCAGAGGTGCAGGGTTTGCTTAGCTGCTCTCCTAGAGTGATGCAGGAGTAGACTTCCTCTAGTAAGCAGCATGCATCAGCAGAAGGCAGAGCAGATAAACATAGGGAGGGCACATGGGTAAAGCTTGCTCTACCGCTTTGGCTTCCTGTCTGGGCTGAACTGAAATGTCCCGCAGTGCATTACTTTGGTTGGTGCTTCCGTCTGGCATAGGTTTTAAGCTCAGTTCATCTGTAGTGTTTTGTCTTCTCACACGTCTCTAGAATCATGTCTGTCCAGTGTGTTGTGATTACAGGCAACCGTGGTAACCACCCTTTCTTCCCCTTGACTTTGAGTCCTCGACTCTACTTCTTTCTTGTTCATAGATGTCCTGCTGAGCTCGGCTCTCATCTTTTGACTTAAAAATGCTAAAACCAAGGATTGTCACTCATCAGCCTTGATTCCATAAATACATTTCAGTGAATGATGAGTGAGCAGGACTGATGAAAACACTGATTGGTCCTCAAGAAGAGGAATGTGAAAGTCTGTGTAGGGCACAACAGAGGCCTTCAAATTTGTCATTTTTTTTTTAATTTGCGCAGAAATGTGGATGTAAATGGGAGGCTACTAAAGCTCGGCACGTCCTGTGTCGTCTTAGTCTCTCCTCGTTCTGTCTTGTTCTTTATCCCTGTCATTTCATTTCTATCTACTTTTTCATCTTCACTGAACTTCTCCATTGCTGAGCTTTCTCCTCTAAGGAATAAGATTTTGTAACTAAATTTCCCACAATCGTCGACTTCTTGTGTTGCAGAATTATGTTAAGTCTGGCTTTTACCTGATGAAAGTGCTCTGTGGTGTGGACCTTTGGTCAGTCATAACCAGGTTATAATGCCTACTCCTATTGGAAGATTTCTGTTACCCAAGTGACATGTAAGGCTTAATACCTGGCATCTCTCTCTCTCTCTGCAGTGACTGTAACCCAAGTATCCATACAAGCCCCTCGCATTACCACAGATAAATGGAGGGCTTAAAGTGTGAGAAAGATGTGTTCACTTACAGAACTTAGTGACTAGAGGGCTCAAATGTCATTATTAACTAATATTGAATTTTATACTAGATATGGTTGATACAAATCTTGTGACCAACTCAGCCACTTGGAATTCCCTGGAGGGCCTTAACTTTAATTAGGAGCAAAAAGCCGCAAGCTGTTGGTGGTGATGCCACTTGGAACACCCGCTGGTTGATCCAGCTCTTACCTTGTTGGCTTCTGTCATAGTACTTACTTACCTCCGAAGGTTGATAGGAGTGGTGTTAAAGTTGGCAGAGCCGATGGCTGCTCACGGTGTGGGATGAAGGGCTGCAGACCCTAGACCAAATGTCTCCTGTGTCCTCCTGCTCTGCACAGATGGCCGATACTTGATCTGTCACTTCTATTTCTCCACTCCTTCCCTTTGACAGCATAATCTGAGTTGATCCTGACGAGGTAAGGCTTCCTGTGCTATCAGTGAGGACTCCGAATATGGGCCTAAATAGAGAGTATGAAAATAGAGTATATAACATTCTAGGTGCTTCTGTTTCCCAGGGAAGAAATGAATAGAGAGTAGAGATTTTGGGTCTTTGGAAGAAGCATTTCCATATTTCATCCAGAAATAGCAGTTTATTTTTAATCGGCTTCAGTGACAAACAAGTGGCATTTATATTTCCAGTCAGTGTAAGGCCAATTCTGATTATACAGGTGTAAAAATTACACACGAGAAAATAAATAGTAAAACCTCAAAGGGATGACCAGTGCTTGTTAGAATTGACAGCAACTTTTCTTTTCTTTATCCCACCTCCATTTAGGCATTGTTTATATTTCACATGCAGTTATACTGATTTCACTGTTATAGGAGAAAAAGTTGCTTACAGAGCTTACGTATTTCGCAAATTCAATACCTTATATTTCTAAATTCCATTAATTATGGCATAATAATTATCTTTAAATAATTAGCATTTAAACCCAACTTGTACGTCTTAAGTTGTAAAATTATTTTAGGGATCTTCCACCAAGAGTTTAAAACTCAACCCTCAATCATATATGAAGTTGAGACATTGGGACATATCCATGGTATATTTGGATAAGCCTAATGTCAATCATAAGATATTTAATACATTTTATGCTGTTGAATATGTAAGCTGAGGATAATATGAATCTGTCCTATTAAAGGGAAATGCATTTAAGACTAAAGATCTTTTCAAATTATTTTTTAAGTTCCCCCTAAACCCACCACTCCCCAAACATGAAAATATTCTTAAGAGCAGATATAATCCAAGATCTCATAATAGAATAGCAACATCACTGGAGTCGGGCTGCTCTGTTTCTGTTCGGTAAGTCGTTTTCTCCCTGTATTCATGATTCATGCAGGATACACTTCACTGCCCCATGTTATGATGTGCCTGTGATTAATGTGTAAGCCAATAGTGTCTTCAGTGCTAGTCCTCAGCGAAGCTGGGGAACTCTGCTGAGTTCTGCCTTCTGTTAGATTTCATTCCATCTGAGTGAGTGGATTCTAATCCCGATATGGATGCAGGAGGACTATCTGCCATGGTTTTCCAGCTGACCTTACCACTTTCTTTCATCTGCATGTTCTGTTTTTCCTTGTAATATTTCCCTTTTCACAGGTCATAAAGTTTGGAGGTGTGTGTTGCTGTTTCAGGTGCAGGATTGCTAATAGCACCCAGCCTTATCAGTGGCTTTAACTAGAACAAATAATTGAGTAGCTAATGATTATCCAAGACAGGTTCTCCTGGGGAGTTAGAAAACCTGTTTTTTCATTTTGCAAACCTTTTAGATTTAAAAATAACTTAGCCCTTCTTTTAAAAGTTCAATCATAATTTGACTGAAGGAAATGAGTTTCGATGGCAAAACTGAAGAGTTGTAAGTAGTTAATTCTAATTAAATATGCTTATCTTATATGTATATCTTATAGTATACATTTATCTATTCATTGCCAAGATATAACAAACTAGTGTTAAACCTTAACTATTATGAAAGTCTCTCATGGTATGACAGTGGAGATTTTCAGGTGGTGGATCTGGTATATGCAGTAAGCTAAGCCTGGGTAAAGAACATAAGCCCTGTTGGGTTTTAGAGTTGATTCTAAGACAGATTCCAGTAGAAGTCCACTTCCACTCTCACTCAAGATAGATGATTTTAAATGCCCCCATTTTATATCCATAACTCTCTTTCCTTGCCTCAGTAGCTATTTTCTTATTTAAAAAGTAACATTCATAGCCTAAAAATAGACAAATGTAGTAGTGCCCGCTAATGTCTATGTAGCATGTGCTGTGTGCTAGGCATTACTCTTCCTATACACACATGATGCCATTTGGGTAAACCAGTCCCTTTTGGACATAGGTACTTTTTATGGTTAATGTGGTTACTTTCCATGTGTGAAAGGGCTGGAGTTCTCAAGACAGTAAACAGCATGTTTCCTGGTTGAGCCCGTAATACTGACATCAAATCCCATGTGTTAGTAACTATTAGATTTTATCTATCATCTTCCAAATTGAGAGCACTCTGTACACCTCTTTTCAATTAGATAAGTTCACATTTAATAATACTGAAAAAGTGGCTGATCACCTTGGAAGCTTATAATATGCGTTTCTTAAGTAATTGTAGTAGTTCTGCAAGTCTGCTTTCGAGTGTTTGATATTCTTGACTTTGGAGCTTCTCCAGTCTTGTGTCATATAGTTGGCATAAATGTATAATAGTTTTCTTGGCTACAAGTTACCAAATACTGAAGTCTTCTAATTTGCATGCCCCCTTTCCGTGAAGACTTGGAGCAAAAGATACATTCAGTAGATCAACGACTTCTCTTCATCAGGGTCCTAGGGTTTTCACCATGCCTTATGAAAAGTAGTGCTTGAGTCAACATAAAAGATCTTCAGATATCGTGCTATGACCTTAGCTTTCTTTGCCTGTATCCTGACTGACTGTAGTTCTTTGCTGAGAAGACTCCTTGTGGCAACCAATCACCTCTTGTCTCCCTGTCTTGTAAGACAGTAAAACATACAAATCTACTTTCTTGAAGGCTTAGCATTAATCTCATTCATATGTCAAAATGAAATATGTCTTCCTGTCATCAGCTTATTGCTGATCATCTAAAGTCACAATTCTTACTTATTCAAAATTCCGACCTTGGGGCCGTTTGTACCAATTCTCACATTTGCATTTTTTTTTAAATCATTAAAGTTAGTGAGTTTTCACCACACTTACCACATAGTCCGTGGTTATGATAGGCCTTCAGGTCTAGCCTCTGTGACTTAGTAACAATCACGTTCTCCCCTAACATCCACTTTCTTAGCACCCTTGATCCAAACTGCATCTTTAGAAATTTGTGTTTCTTTCCACTTTCTATTCAGGCTAATGGGGTGGCTCTCACAGGATAAGGTTATAAAACACTTCTAGGATGTCCGTGTTTCCTCCTTTTCAACTGGCTTCATAAATAGTACTGAGAAATATTTAAACCGTTTATAAAACTGCAGTCTCATTTTGATGTGTTTTAAATTCCCTGCCCCTAGAAATGTAAATATGTCCAAGAAATACTAGCTTGCTTTTAAGATCTCCAGACTGATAAATGAATCTGTGTGTATTCTGTCTTTAAGTTCCAGATAGGTTCGTATAAATTTGTGAGCCTGTGTAGAAAAATTCCTCCCTTTTTGATTTCTGTCATCTGTTTTATTAGACTCCTCTGCCTCACATTGAAGAGCGCTGACTCTAACCACATGCTTTTGCCTGAGAAAATTCCTGTCATGACTGCTTTTATCAGGTGATAAAAGGGACCCCCTCAGTGACAGTGATGGGGCATGGCAGCCTGGAGGTGAAAGAGTTTCATTATACCACCCTGGAAGCAATCAGTCAGAACGCTAGGAGCATGGAACCAGAAGGCAAGCCGCAGTTCCTCTTGCTTCCTGCTTCTCACAGTTACTTATTGATTACCTTCTGTATTCTCACCGATGAACCCAGACTACGGTGGGAATGGTGTGTCACTGGGGCTTTATGAAAAGAAATAAAGTCATCAAGAAATGACTTCTAATTCTTTCAGCTTTGGGGTAAATATTTTAGAAAGGGAAATAAATGTCAGATTGTTTAGAATTTGAGGCTTCCCGGATGATGTCTGTTTTGGGTATCTTTTCCTATATAATATGGTGTGTATATCAGCATCAAATTGCATGTGAATTTTCATCACTTGCCCATGTTCACTTACCAGTTCTTCATTTTTCCTTCCAAATGTCATATGCCACAGTTTAGTTCTTGAAGTATTTTTAAACACTACAGCCAAAGCCCTTTAAAATGCTCACATGGATATACTTAATATACACAATAATGGTCCCAGTAGTAGTGTTGCACAGGTATCTCTGGAGGCCAGGAGTGGGCATCTCATTCCCTGGAGCTGAGGTACAGATAGCAGTGAGCCACCAGATGTAGGTGCTGGGAACCAAACTCCAGTCCTCTGCAAGAGCAGCACATGCTCTTAACTGATGAGCCGTCTCTCTGAACCCCTAGAAGTTTTCCATAATCCTCTTCTGTGATGGATCAGTTTTGTTTGTTTTTTGTTATGATGGTCATTGTTGTGCCTTGAACAGCCTGGTGACTTGTTGCAGGCTCTGCCTCCTGGCCAGCATGGGCAGCACTGCCTGCCAACCTCCCCTTGGCTGACCTGAGGAGAATGTATTACTTTCATAAGATAATAAATGAAAGTTTCAGAATACAGAGGCATCAGGAGAAGCTTTTTTAACATTATATTCCACTGGCAATGGTATTTAAACACTACCAGGTCCTGTAATTCATTCTCAGCTCTTTGTCACAGAAGGTCCTCGAATTATTTCATAAGTCCATTAAGGATGCACTTGCATGCCCTCCCAAGGGCGTCTGATTGCAATATTTAATCAGAATTGACGTTATTGACTCTGACTCCAAATGTGGACTGGGGTGCACGTTGTAGCTCATGCCTTGCCTGGTTATGGAGAGGTCTCAAGACTTTTGGAGGAAGGAGAGGAGTAGTGTTTGGTAAGGGCTGGCTTAGGTTTGGCTGTCGGTATTTTACCAAGTGATATGGAAGTTAAGTTATTGGCTACCTCAGAGGTCGTAGTGGTGCTACACAGTCCTGGCCCCTTTGTAAAAGGAGTGGGTAGAGAGATTTGTGTAGCCAAGTGCCTGCTGCTATAGAGCTCACACTTCTGTCCCCATGAGATGTCTTTAGAGCCTGATGCAGATGCTAAATCAAACCTTTTTATTTTCTTGCCTGATGTTGGGAGGCTTCTTTGGGAAAAAAATTAAAAATTCTGAAATAGTAAATTTGTTAAATTTTTCTTGATTAATAGCAAGGTACAAGGATTGACATTTTCCTATGAATTCGTTCACTACCCTTTTGGGTACTTAATTATCTTGTAAGATTAGATTGACCCAAGATAATGCACAAATTCCTAGTTCAAGTTCACCTCGGCTTCTTACTTATAATAACGACAAAACTTCAATGAGCCAGACATTGGTGTTGAAATACAGCAGTGGGCGTAATTGAGGGGGAAAAGTCCCTGCCCTTTTAGTCTCTCGGAGGGGGAATTGACATCGAACAGTTCAGCCAGCCCTGTAGTATGCTGGAAAAATATTCAATGCTGGTCTACAGGCATCAAGCTGGGAAGCAGGTGGGAGCTGTTGGGAGTTGGAGATTCACTGGGGAGGTGCTATTTGAGAAATAACCATCAGAGAATGAGGGATATGATACTGTGTTGTCAGAAGAGAGAGTTCTAGGCCCAGAGAACAGCAAAGGTAACCACTCTGAGACAGGGAAAGCAAGGAAGACAGTGTGGCAAGGACAGTGTGGCTGATTTGAGTCAACCATCCTTGGAGAAGGAAATTATTAGAGAGCTCTTGGAGCCATATCATCACTTAGAATTTTTTTTCCTGGGCCAAATGAAAAGTCATCAGCGGACTTTGAGTAAAGGAGCTTACTGTGGTGTGCATCCTAACAAGGCGTTGATGTGTTAAGAAAGGCCAGTAGAGAAGTGATGTAGAATTAAGTCAGTTTCGAAGGTTTTCAGTGATTCAGAGAGGGACAGAAGTCATCTGGGTGCTGGATGTTAAGGGGAGAGCCAACAGACTAGAGGCAGTGTGGGTGGATCGAGCAGATGAGGCAGTTGGAAGATGGGAGCAGGGCTTTCTCTTTGCTGATACTTCTGAAGACTGTGAGGAAAACAGTTTTGCTGATGATGGAGAAGTGATTATCAAGAGCTCAGGTGTAGACATGCTAGCATCAAGTATTCTTAAAACATTTAGGGGAGAAAGGACAGGGATCTAATATATTTGGGATATTATATAAGGAATACTTAAAATCAAGAGAACCATGGGATTGCCAGGAGAGCAAATGTAACACTAAAACGAATCATATACTGTGAGGGAGTCCCAGAGATGTTCTTCAGGACATGAACAGTAATGAACAGCAAAATGGAGTAGCTGGGGTGCAGTGCCCCAGGAGTAAGGAAAGGTTTAAACAGCAGTGGTCAGCTATGCTTAGTGCTGCACAGGTCAGTGACTATTATTTACGATCAAGTTTGATGATTTTTTTTTTTTTTTTAGCAAAAGTATTAATGGATCAAAGGTTTGGAAAAATTTAGTTGGAAGGACTTCAGTACAAGATAGGATATTGAACTATTTATACAACTCTGTGAAACAGTGTTCGTGTAAGGGCAGAAGCCAAGATAAGATGGTAAGGCCGTTGACCAGGAGGCATCAGCCAGCCTGCTGAGAAATGCTTGTCCTGGAGTCGGCTGTCACCTGCTGTGGGGCCGCAGGGGATGCTCGTGCACAGTGACCTCTAAGGACTTGCCTCTCTGTCTGTCTGTCTATCTATCTATCTATCTATCTATCTTCTATCTATTGATCGAGCGATCAATAGATATATGTTGCAAGTTGCCTTCTGACCTCCACATGTACAGTGTAGCACAAATCTGTGTAACACAGGCACATATGTACACACATATATACACATACACTAAGAAATGTAAAAAAAATTAAAGAACTGATTCAATCTATGTCTTTGGTACAAATATATATGTTAAAAACCTGTAAAAAAAAATCTACATGTGACATGGAAGTGAAAAGGAGAATGGGGAAGAAGGACGTGTGTGTGTGTGTGTGTGTGTGTGTGTGCGCGCGTGTGCGTGCGTGCGTGCATGTATATAAGTATATATGTGTGTTATTTACATTTTTAAAACACCAGTCATATTTTTTGTGTGGTTTTCAGCATTTTATTTTTAATTTTATTAGGTGCAGTTGTGACGTTCTTGAGTAAAGTGTACATTACTTGATTCTCCGCCCCGTGTGCTGTGCTCTTGGCTCCTTCGCTTTCCTGACGGCTTCCTTCCCATTCTCCTTCCTGCTGCACTGTCACACGGAAATTTTGTTACATGGTTTTCATGTATATCTTCATACCAAAAACACATAGATTGAGTCAGCTCTTTAATACTTTTTACATTTGTGTATGTGTGTTTACGTGCACACACCTGCGCTCCCCTGTTCATGTATGTGGGGAGGCCAGAGGTTAGTGTTAGAGGTCTTCCTCTTTTGTGCTCCGTTTTTGATACAGGGTCTCTCACTGAATCCTGAGCTCACCAGTTGGTTTGACTGGCTGCCCAGGGGGACTGTGATCCACTGTTTTCCTCTGTCCCCTCCAGACACTGGGGTTACAGATGCGGGACACCATGGGGTTACAGATGTGGGACACCATGTGTGAGTTTTAAGTTGGTGCTAGGGATTCAAACTCGATACCTTATGCTTGTGCAGCAACACTACCCTCTGGCCCATCTTCCCAGCCCCTTCCATACTGTTCTTTGCATCTAATAATTTCTCCAGAACTTTCCTCAAAAGTTAGCTTTTAATTGTGTCAGTTTGAAGTCTTGTACACTAGAGACTGCATGTCAACCCCATCATTGGCTAATTTTTTTTTTCAGAAGGGCCATTTGTTTCTGTTTTTTTATGTATCCATCTCCTTGTCTACCATCTGTACATGGCAGATGCTCCGTAAATATTTTCGAATGAATGGCTATTGTGGTTTGTTTTATTTGACATGTTTGCTGTGGAGATCAGGGCCATCCTGAAGTTTGTGATTGATTTCTAAATGTAGGATTCTTTGGCCATTTTGTTTTCTGCAGAGTTCCACTGACGGGGTCATGGTGAGGACAGGGTCACTGCAGCTCAGTAGCTCGTCAGTAGGAACTTTGTCTCTGAAAAGAATGAAGCGAAAAGCACCTGCCCCACCTTCGAAAACACCCCTGCAGCAGAATGATGAGAACAGTCCTGCATCTGATAATGGTATTCTCTTGTGAACAGTTCGTTGGCTTTGGCTTTGGGTTTTAATACAGTCAGTGTGAGTCATAACTTTTGTTTTTCTCCTTTTAGACAGGCTCTCACTGTATATATCCTTGGCTGGCCTAGAACTCCCTAATCAGACCAGTCCAGCCTCAGACTCACAGATATCTGTGTGCTTCTGTCCCTGAGTGCTGGGGTTTAAGATGTGCACTTGGCTCATATTCTCTCTCTCTCTCAATATATATGTATGTGTGTGTGTGTGTGTGTGTGTGTGTGTGTGTGTGTGTGTGTGTATATATATATATATAATGTGTATATATGCATATATAAAAATTGTATTAATATATGTGTAGATATTGACACTAGGCTTTTAAAATAACCTGATTATTATTGCTTAACTGCTTTTGAAGAGTCTTCAATGAAATACGACAAAATTATACCACTTCATTATTGTAATGAGCGTGTAGACAGTGTACAGCTTTATTCAGAAGATACTGTGATTCCGGGTTTGGCTATATAGAAATGGGGATGGAGGGTGAATGTAGTCACTTCACAGCTGGTAACTTAAATCTCATCCTTCCTGGATTAAGTAAAAACAGGAAATTCCTTGGGAGTTGTTTCTCATCTGAGTGTGACTTTTTATCAGTGTTCTTGCATCTTTCAGCCCTGCCTTCAGAAGATGGAATTTCTCCAGACAGCACTTTGGAAGCAAACTCTCCTGAGGGCCTGTCCAGCCCAGGTATGCCCCCATCACTGCACACTGCAATTGTGAAGGAAAGAAATGTCTTGACGGTTGAGAAATATGAATCAAACAGGAATTCCAGCTCCTCGTACCGAGAGAGATTTGAATTCTTTGGTGTCCTTTCCCCACAGTTGTGCTATGAAACAAATCCTTTGTTTCCTCCCTCTGAGGATCAGATGCCAGGATTAGAAACTGGCAGAGATGAACATTTCAGTTCTGGAGCTGGACCCTGAGTGCTCTATTTGCTCTTTTATTTTTCCTTACGCTCTATCTAGTGGACAGTTAACAGCCTCCTTCTAGATAGGGATACACCACAGTGGGAAGATTCTTTGGTATGTTTCAAAGGCTTCACATTAAATACAGTCTCTTTCAACTGCTGCTTCTGGTATGAATTCAGCATTCTAATGATGAATTTTGTTCACATGCAAATATTTTGCACAACATAGCTCACACTGTGGATTCTGGAGTTAAAAATATAATAAAACAGTTTGATCTGTTTTTAATATTTCAGTAATAACTACTTAGTAGCTCTTGTAAGGAGAAATATGAGCTGGGTGTAGTGGTGCACATCCATAATTCCAGCACTTGGGAGGCTGAGGCAGGAGGCTCCATAGTACCAGGCCAACCTGCCTCAAGAAGAAAAAAAAATATATTAAAAATGTCTTAGTACATTAGCATGGAGATGTTGCCAGGTATGTCTTTAGGAATTTGGGATTTTTAAGTCATAAAAGTATCTCCTGTTTATGATTTAAGATAAGTAGTAATGCTTTTTTTTTCCTTAGAACAATCTCAACAGCACCATCTCATTCCACACAGGAAATTTATCAGATACTGTTGCCAACATAAAATATATAGTGGAATTAGAAGATTTTGAAGTTTCGGAAAGATGGGCCTGCTACTCAGACTTTGTCCCATATCTGAGTCTCGCTTTGCCTTTCCAGAGCTATTCCGTGGGTAAATGGGAGCTAACAGCACTGACTTCCCACTGCATCTTGATGTCTGCTTGCTTGGTGTTAACTCTCTTGTCTAAGTGCCATTTCCACAGACTCTGCTTCTTTGGCAGCTGGCTCCCCTGGCCCCGGGTTCCTAAGCCAGGAGCGGCGCACTGTGCCCATGCCGGAGGATGAACTCTCGCTCTCTGAGGGCCCTGGGACTCCAGAGGCAGCTCTAGCGTCCTTGACATGTAGGTGCTCAGGCCTTAACTGGCTGTGGCTTTGGTATACACAGAGGAAGATGCCGCTGAGTGTAGATCAGATGACTTGCGACACTCTCTAAAATGTTTTATAAGTAAATGAGCGTCTCTCCCTTTATCCCGGTTTGAAATGTGTGGTTTTCCTTAACCATCTAAATAAGCAGGGCAAAGAGGAAGGGTGGGGGTGGGGGTCACTCAGTGGCCCGGAGGATCCCTTTCCCTTGTATTTGGTTTCCTACTGTTCTGAAGGGCTGCTTGAACTTTATTATTTTCAATGAATGTATAAGAGAGTATGTCCAAGTATTCTTTATTGAGCTATCCCTTTGTTAGCTATGTGGCTTATTTTCTCTAATGTTATTCTCAGATGCCTTTTCTCTTTTGGAAGTAGGATTATTTTGTTTTAAGATAGCACAATGTTATAATTATATAAAACGAATCTCCTCCTAAATTGACTCATTTTTTTTTTAATGACTCAAAAAAGCCCTTTATCATTTCAACTTAGTTGCCTAAAATTAGTATGCTGTCACGTGCTCCTTGTGAGAATGCAAAGTTGTCCGAGGACTTTGGCAAACAGTTTGATGGGAATTTTGGGGGGTGGTTCTTCATGCTAAGGGGGTAGGGATCTCCCACTGTGCTATCGTTTAGCCCTTGGCAGGGTATTTAAAATGAAATGTACATACTCATCTCTTATATGACTCAACAAGCATTGCCCATGGGTATTTTTCAAGAAAAATGAAAGTCCAAATACATGGTGTTACAGATTCCATCATGGCAATTGCCTCCAAAGGGGAAAATACCCAAATATTTCTAAACTGTAAAATAGTTAAGTTTTAACTTGTCCATACAATACAGTGCTGACTAGAAAGAGAAGTGTGTTTAGGATTGATTTAACAGCTATATCTTACCAAAGGCACAGCAATTTTTCCATTTTGATGAGAACCAGGAAAAAAAACGTGGTATCTGAAGACATATTTAAATGTTAAGTTTAATAGCTTCACAATTCAAATGCAGCAGACACATTCTTTGAAGTATTAGTTGTGTTTCATCTTCATGTGTTTCAAATTTGTTTAAATTCAAATTCCTTCACATTTTTTTTGTAAGTAATCAAATTTTTATGAAGGAAATAATCAGCGGTACTAACCACTAGTGCTTTTTTCTTTCTTTCTTTCTTTCTTTTTTTGAGACAAGGTCTGTAGGTCAAGCTGGCCTGGAACTTACTTTGTAGACCAGGCTGGCCAGAAACGCATAGAGATCCACCTGCCTCTGCCTCCTGAATGCTGGGATTAAAGGCGTGTGCAGCATGCCTGTCATTGATTTTGTTTTGTTCTGAGGTTTTCATTGTGTGTTATTTTTTGTTTTGTTTTGTTTGAAAAGGGTCTTGCTATGTTGCTCACGTTAGCCTAAAATTCTTAGGAGACATCATTCTCCTGCCTCAGCCTTCCCAGGTGCTAGTGTTGTACATAATCCTGACCCACCCACCCACTCAATGTTTCTTTTTCCTTCCTTTCCTTCCCTTTCCTTTCCTTCCGTTCCTTTCCTTTCCTTCATTTTTCTCTTTCTTTCTTCCTTTCTTTCCTTCTTTCTTTCTTTCCTTCTTTCTTTCTTTCTTTCTTTCTTTCTTTCTTTCCTTCCTTCCTTCCTTCCTTCCTTCTTTCTTTCTTTCTTTCTTTCTTTCTTTCTTTCTTTCTTTCCTTCTTTCCTTCTTTCCTTCTTTCTTTCCTTCTTTCCTTCTTTCCTTCTTTCTTTCTTTCTTTCTTTCTTTCTCTTTCCTTCTTTCCTTCTTTCCTTCTTTCTTTCTTTCTTTCTTTCTTTCTTTCCTTCTTTCTTTCTTTCTTTCCTTCTTTCTTTCTTTCTTTCTTTCCTTCTTTCTTTCTTTCTTTCTTTCTTTCTTTCCTTCTTTCCTTCTTTCTTTCTTTCTTTCTTTCTTTCTTTCTTTCTTTCTTTCTTTCTTTCCCTTCTTTCTTTCTTTCCTTCTTCTTTCTTTCTTTCTTTCTTTCTTTCTTTCTTTCTTTCTTTCTTTCTTTCCTTCTTTCCTTCTTTCTTTCTTTCTTTCTTTCCTTCTTTCTTTCCTTCTTTCTTTCCTTCTTTCTTTCCTTCTTTCTTTCCTTCTTTCTTTCTTTCTTTCCTTCTTTCTTTCCTTCTTTCCTTCTTTCTTTCCTTCTTTCTTTCCTTCTTTCTTTCTTTCTTTCTTTCCTTCCTTCTTTCTTTCTTTCTTTCTTTCTTTCTTTCTTTCTTTCTTTCTTTCTTTCCTTCTTTCCTTCTTTCTTTCTTTCTTTCTTTCTTTCCTTCTTTCCTTCTTTCCTTCTTTCCTTCTTTCTTTCTTTCCTTCTTTCTTTCTTTCCTTCTTTCTTTCTTTCCTTCTTTCCTTCTTTCTTTCTTTCCTTCTTTCTTTCTTTCCTTCTTTCCTTCTTTCTTTCTTTCCTTCTTTCTTTCTTTCCTTCTTTCCTTCTTTCTTTCTTTCCTTCTTTCTTTCTTTCCTTCTTTCCTTCTTTCTTTCTTTCCTTCTTTCTTTCTTTCCTTCTTTCTTTCTTTCTTTCTTTCTTTCCTTTCTTTCTTTCTTTCTTTCTTTTCTTTCTTGACAGATTCTCTCTATATAGACGTGGCTGTCTTGGAACTCGTTGTAGACCAGGCTGGTCTTGAACTCATAGAGACCTGCCTGTCCCCTTAAGTGCTAGGATTAAAGGTGTATGGCACCACTCCCGGCTCATATTTTTCAAAGATCAGAAGTCAACACACTTAATCCCAGCACTCGGGAGGCAGAGCCAGGCGGATCTCTGTGAGTTCGAGGCCAGCCTGGGCTACCCAGTGAGTTCCAGGAAAAGGCGCAAAGCTACACAGAGAAACCCTGTCTCGAAAAACCAAAAAAAAAAAAAAAAAAAAAAAAAGAAGTCAACACACTTTTCCTGTCTAAAACTAAAATTAAACTTGTTACAGTTTATGGATGGTCTGAACACTGTAGCAGTGGTTTGTGACCTTACTGCCCTCTCTCCAGGTAAAATTAAACTTCGTTCAGAGGCTGTCATGTAAATGAAAATGTTGAATTTGTTTAAGCAAAAGTCCTGAGCCTCATGGATAGTTTGTTTAACTTTCACAGTTAATGTTGGCAAGAATGGTGAGCACTTAGCTTCTGGAATGTCTCCTGTTTTACCCTGCTGCCATTGGTTGTTGGTAGTAAGAAATGATAGCAAGAAATTCTTGTAGAATGAAACATTTTCCAAAACTGTTGAAAAGATATGTATGCACACACATACATACCAATATGGGATAAGACTTAAATATAGTAAGTGGGTGGGGTGGGGTGGGGGCACGGTTTAAAACATGGAGTGTAACATACTCCATTTTAAATGAACAAAAAGAGAAAAGGCTGTGAACGTGGACAGCTGCTTATGTGTGTATGTTATACTTTCTGGAACACAGGAAAAAGTATTAGAGAAAGTCGCTTCAGCTAGGTGTGGATTGCACCTCTATTTCCCAGCACTCAGGCTTACAAGAGTTTAAGGCCAGCCTGGGAAACACAAGACTCTACCTTAACGACAAAGGAAAAATGAAATGAAACGAACAAATGCAAAATAACAACAAAAACTGGAACTATGTCTGCTGCCTCGGATTTGTAATTCTAGCTACTCGGGAAGTTGAGGCAGGAGGATTGCATGTCTAAGCCTCCCTGGGCTACAGAGAATATTCAAGGCCAATCTGGAAAATTTACTGGGAAAAATATGAAACTGCTGCAAAGATAGCTCAGTCTGTAGTAAAGTCACAGGGTTAGTATATCATATCTAAGAAGAGAAAAAAATCTTGTGTGAGAATAAAAATTAATTTGCAGTGTGTAATCTTTGTTTTCCTTTATTAAAAAAATTACATTAAGCAGTTAGATAAGTTGGCTCTTAATATAGGTTGCACATTAGAAACACCTAAAGAATCTTCACAGTTCTTGGCCCCATACCATAGGATTCTAATTTAGTAGCAGAATGTATGTGAGCATCCATTTTTCCAAAGGAGAACCAGGTATTCTCAGTTGCAGTCAGTGCTATACCTACTGAGACAGGCTACGGGCATATTAGTAGACAGTACAAGAATCTCATGTTCTATTAATTTGACTTTTAACTTGGTAATTTGTTTAATTTACATTATTATTACATGACTCTAAAGTTACCTAATCAAAGGCATTCATTCCTAAATGCAATTATATGACATTTATAAGATTAACCTTCTGTGAATAAAGCCCAGAGTGGTAGAACATGGTTCTAGAATAATGTGAATGTGAGATGATCTGCTTGTATACGAACATGACGATTTACCATTAGAAAAGCATTTCACTATTAATTTGGAACCACATTTTAAGATGCTAACTAGCCGGGCGGTGGTGCGCATGCCTTTAATCCCAGCACTCGGGAGGCAGAGCCAGGCAGATGTCTGTGAGTTAGAGGCCAGCCTGGACTACCAAGTGAGTTCCAGGACAGGCACCAAAACTACACAGAGAAACCCTGTCTTGAAAAACCAAAAGATGCTAACTAATTATTATTATATTAAAAAAAATCCTCCTTGCTATCTTGCTTAGGATGAACAGGGCAAATTAACATTTAGAATTGTGTCTGTGTTTCTTTGTAGCTGGTGTAAGCTCTGATTACAGTCTTGAAGAGATAGATGAAAAGGAAGAGCTGGGAGAATCATCTAAAGATCAGGCGGGAGGCAGTTCTGTGAAGTCACCTGACGTCCCTTCGGTGTTGTTGGAGAATGATCCTGACTCAGCCCTCGGCCTCAGTGATGGAGAGGCCTCTCCAAGCTCCAAGGGAAAAAGCCCAGAAGGCAGAAACACAGAGGGACAGTAAGTAGTTTGTAGGCCATAAGTGGTGGTGGTGGTTTGTTTGGTTAATGCTGTTGTTTTTAGAGAAAACTTGATGTTTTAAGCTTAGCTGTAGTTGGCCATTTTGCTTAGATTCTACCTCTCATACTGTCCTTGTAAAATGCTTATTAATAAAGTGACAAGCTACATATAATTGTGTTCAAATGAAGCCCAATTCAAGAGTTGTAGTATCCTGATGTCAGATAGCCATCCGATACAGTTAATTTATGTGACTCAAAAATAAAAGTTTCCGTTTATTCGTACATTTTTGTCTATTATCTGTTTGACCCAAATAAATCATTGAGTTTTTACTTTGTAACAAATGCATCTGAGGATTTTCACTACCTGGACTGTGAAAATGCTCTGGAAATTGGAAGTAAATTAAGCCAGCAGCATTGTTTACAGTCAAGTCTGAGGTGTAAGCAGCACTGTCCATCTGATGCAGGAATTGTTAAAACTCCTCTAGTCTACTAATAATACTATGTTTGAAATGCAATACTGTAAATAAAGATGAAACCAAACAAGCAAAATAAGCTTTCTTCATTAGAGGTTTACCTAATTTGCATGGGATTGTCTCCAAATTAAACTCTTTTGTCACCAGAAAAAGAAAATCTGTGAGGTCAGTTCACATCCTGATTTCTGCAGTTGACTTTGCCAGATGCGAGACTAAAGCATTCCATTTTGTTTCCTTTTCTCATTAAGAGAAAAATAGCTCCTCACAACTAAGTACAGACATTCGTTTGGAAGAGTGTCCGTTTTACCAAGCCTCTTACATCTTCCTTTGCAGTAGGGCAAGTGTACTGAAGCTAATGTTTCATAGCAGCATTTCCTGTTATATTTTTCTTTGCTATTAAAGTTTTAATATTTGGCAGGAAAGGATAATTATTTCAGTCCATCTGTCTTTGAAAAAAGTATTGCCTGCTTTTTTTTCATGGTGTATTTGAATAACCTCCGCACATCACATACAATGTCATGTATTCCAGAGGGCCACATCATCCTGTTGTATGTGATATAAGCAATGAAGACACAGTATCCAACAGTCTAAGGGACTTGGAGACAACGAGCCCAAATCAAGAGAGAGGTGAGTGTTACAAACACTAATGGCGAACACTGTCATAGACTGTGACGAACCAAGGACTGCTCTTAAAACATATTGAGTCAGTTCTTTTATGCATTGACTCATTTAATATCTGTCTCATTTATGAGTATTATGGGAACATTACTCTTAGTGTCATTTCACTGAAGGGTAAGCCATGAAGATACTATCTCACAGTTAGTAAGTAGTGGACCTAGGATTTGAACGTGGACAGTATAATTCCACAGTGGGCTCTTAGCTGTCCTGTCTGTGCCTCACGGTGGTGTTCCACCTTTTGATGTTGTCTGACTTAAACAACAGGTCTTCAGGTTGTGTCCTCTGTGCATCTATCTTTGACCTGAGTTCCTCTCAGTTCCCTAGTGCATGCTTTTACTTCATACTCAAATTGCCACACTTTGGATGAAACTTGCCTTCTTGATTTTCAAGCCACATAATTATGCAATATCACTGGCCACCATTTCCCCATTCTTACACCCAAATTAAGGCAGTTCCTTATTTTGCTCATGATGTAATTGGTTTGCTTCTGCCAGTTGGCGTAGGGTTGTGCTGTCCTTGTATAGCACACTGTTTCCATCTACTTTGGCCATTCAGTTCCTGTTCACACCCTTCTTCTGTTAATTTTCTTATTTGATAACTTCAAGCCACGTGCTGCAGAATTCCTGACTTCCCAGCCAAGTCACACAGTGTTGGATCAGGGAACCAAATCTATGACTTCGTGAAACCTGTATAGCTCATAACAAAATACCAAGGCACACTTAACGTATCTACTTAGGATTGAACTTCAAAACAGAATAATGCACAGGAGAGAATTCAAGGAACATGTGATAACACATTTTAAGGGAATGAGAAGGAAGGCTTATGAATGTTTATGGTCCAATCTATGTTAAGTGAAACATTTTTAATAGTCATAGAAAACAAATACAGGGTCATAGAATTCATATTTGGAAGGAAATGGATAGTTCTAGTGTTGTTGTTATTAGGAAATGGATAATTCCAATATTGTTGATGCTGGTGCTGATGATGGTGGTTTTTTGTATGTGCGTTATGTGTGTGTTTGCCCTGTGTATAGTACAGAATTTTATAGCTAATGTGAATGTGTTTACATCTGATTCATTTTTTTTCCATTCTTGAGAGTACTTTTCTCTGGTACTCTATTAAAATGTTCTAAAACTCTTCTTGGTTCTAATTTTTGCTGCATACACTATTGTGGCAATAGTGTTGTTATTGAAAATCATGAATTTTATAACTACTTCGTTTGGGAGTCCATTTACTTATTTACTTTGCAGTGCTGGGATTTGTATACAGGGCTTTCAACACAGAGGGTTGGTGTCTACCACACAGGTAGATCCCAGTCTGCAGAGCTCTTCCTTAAACTTGGCAGCTGACATACAGCTGTAATGTCAGTACTCAGAAGGCTGAGACAAACAGTCTGGTTAAATAGTGAAGCTATCTAAAAATCAATCAGTTAAGATTTGATAGGTTAGTGCTGGGTTAGTTGCAAGTATATCTCAGTAATATTTTCTGTCATCTACACGTACTTTGTAGTAGCCTTGCTCAATTTATAGGTGATTTTAAAAATTAGTTTCTATTATCCATAAGGTATCTTATTAAATTTTTCTTTTCATCATATACAGTTATCTAAACCACCATTTGTCCCATTGTAGAAGTCAGTGTTAGTTTCGAATAGAGGGAGGAGAAGAAAGGTAATGCAGTAGCTACCTTCTCCCATAGTGGCATTCCTTGGGAAATGTTGCAGCCATTCATAGACGGTCGGTGACGTCATTCAATATGAATGGGGGTGGGCAGCTGGTGAATTCAGTGGTGGGTCTAGGCTGTCTTCTTGACTGTCTTTGGGAATAATTGTGACATGTTGATGAGAAATAGAAAGTGATTAATAAGTCATCTCCCTGAAAATACGACACCTGAAATTCAGTTTTGACACCAGTAAATTAGAGTTGCTTATTGGAGATCTGTACAAATAGTTTTACACTTGATTATTTTCTCCTAGAAACAGCCTATACTATGTTCTGTGTCCCATGACTTGCCTTTGTATAGTTAAAAAGCTGAAAATGGTATGTAGCACTCAAGTCATCCAGTTATAGATTGGATGAGACACATTGAAAAATTGAATTCTCCTCCATTTTAACATATATTCTTGACGGTATTTCTTTCTCTCAATAGTTGAAAATGAAACCGTGGTCTGTGCCACAAACACAGATTATGTGAAAGACAGACTAGGGAAATCAGAAACCGCCATAGAAACCCCAGAGAAAGCCGTGGACCTGCAAGCTGATGGATTGTCAGGCTTTGCTGCATGTAGAACAGATCATGTTAAAAGTTCTAGGGAAAATCATCTAACAGCACCATCAGGACCAGATCAAAAACTGAATCAGCCAAGTGTAGAAAAGACAAAAATGCAAGACGCAGCAATTCAGGCCACTCCTGCCTGCAGCAGTTTTGATGGGAATCGTGAAGACCGTAATTCGTCTGACCTCAGGGTTGATGAGAGTGTGCAGACTTCAAACAGCAACAGATCAACTCAGCACTCCTCCTCAAGTCTCCAAGATTCTGTAAATGCCTCAAAAGCATTCAGGAGTCAGGGCACCCCAACACACGTACAAGATAGACTCCCCATGAAAGATGCGGCTTGTGCGTATGGGAACGATGACCCTTTGTCTCCTGTAGACGGAAGTGATAAGAATCCAGCTGCTTCTTACCTAAAGAATTTTCCACTTTATAAACAGGACTACAACCCCAAGCCAAAACCTTCAAATGAAATTACAAGAGAGTATATACCTAAAATCGGAATGACTACTTACAAAATAGTGCCTCCCAAGTCCCTGGAAATAGTGAAGGACTGGGGGTCGGAAGCAGCAGGGAATAAAGATGAACAAAAGGTGCATGCTGTGGGGCAGAAGCACTTGCTTGATATGACAGAAACAGCCATGCCAACAGAAGCCCTCGTTACTTCCAAAGGCTCACGGGAGCCGCAGCCTGACCTTAAACCAAAGCCCAGCTTAGGAACAGAACGTCGTTTGCACAGGACTGTGAGCTCACCCGTTGGTGGGGAGGTGAACCCTCCAAAACCTCCCAGAATGACTATGGACACTGGCAGTATTCCTTTTGCACCAAATTTGGAAGATATAAACAATATTTTGGAGTCAAAATTTAGATCTCGAGCTTCAAATCCTCAGGCCAAACCAAGTTCATTTTTTCTGCAGATGCAGAAGAGAGCATCAGGCCACTATGTGACTTCTGCAGCTGCTAAGAGTGTCCACACTGCCCCCGGGCCTGTCCCCAAGGAACCGACAATCAAAGAGGTGCAGAGGGACCCAAGGCTCCCTCCAGAGCAGATTCTTTCTCCCTTAAGTGAAAGGACTCATTCTGCTCCACTCCCCAATATTTCAAAAACTGATGATGTAATCACCCCGAAGCCTGCAGAGACCTCTCCTCCTCCTGTAGCTCCCAAGCCTGTGGCACTTCCTGCTGAGACCTCTCTTCCTCCTGTAGCTCCCAAGCCTGTGGCTCTTTCTGCTGAGACCTCTCCTCCCCCTGTAGCTCCCAAGCCTGTGGCTCTTCCTGCTGAGAATTCTCCTCCTCCTGTAGCTCCCAAGCCTGTGGCTCTTCCTGCTGAGACCTCTCCTCCCCCTGTAGCTCCCAAGCCTGTGGCTCTTCCTGGTAGTCAGGGAGCATCACTAAACCTGAAGACCTTGAAAACATTTGGGGCCCCACGACCATACTCCATTTCTGGCCCCTCACCCTTTGCCCTTGCTGTGGTGAAAAGATCACAGTCATTCAGTAAGACACGTCCAGAATCATCCAGTGAGGGCCTCTCTGCCCAGCCTGCAGCTGACACAGAGAATGAAAAGGCATTCGCAATAAGTAAATCCACAGTGGTTCCCCAACATGATGATGTTGATAAGGTAAGCCTTAACTTTTCCAGTATAAATAATCAGATTCCAGTACGACTTGGTTAAAATAGGGGACAGCCCATTTTATACCAATACTTTCGTACATTTGTGTATTGTTTAATTCTGAATTAATATCTTTGGGAAAAGACTGGATATATTTAAGGATCTATATTCTTCTGAGAATTACAGTTCAATCAGATACAGTTACAAGGTCATTGTTATGTAATTGTATCATTAGCAAATATTTTAAGATTTCTTCATACACATGTTTAATTGCTAAGTGTAGGGCAGTGACTATTTTCCTGTGCTTTGCTATTTTTTAACTGTCTTGGATATTATGGTTACTTTATTTTTCATTCACTTTTATAGAACTATGTAATAGCCAAAAAGTTTTAATTATTTGAAGCAAATGGTGTCAAAGACTGAAGGGGCCCAGAGTGTCTCAGTTGTACATTTCCCATCACATGTATTCTACCTCACTTACCAAATGTATCACATATAACTTATTTAAAATGAAAATGACCGGGCGGTGGTGGCGCACGCCTTTAATCCCAGCACTCGGGAGGCAGAGCCAGGCGGATCTCTGTGAGTTCGAGGCCAGTCTGGGCTACCAAGTGAGTCCCAGGAAAGGCGCAAAGCTACACAGAGAAACCCTGTCTCGAAAAACCAAAAAAAAAAAAAAAAAATGAAAATGGCTTTAAAATGTAGCTTCATTATCCATTTTGTTAGTTACCATTATGCACGTGTAGATCAAAATGCCATCCAACCATGGTAATTATAAAAAAGTCTCATTGACTTGAATTGTCAACTAAGCATCTTGCTTTCTGGATTCACATAAAATAGTCAAAGGAGATGATGACATTCACAGTGTGATATGTGGGAATCCACAGGTAGTCGTTAAAAACCTATGTTGTGTACTCTGCTCTGGTAGTGTTTAAAGAATACTTTCATGTTTGTGTGACAGCTCCAGGAGCATTTTATACAACTTTTTCAAATATTCCTAGACTAAGAGAAAACAGTGACCCTGATGCCAAGTAAACATTTCTCTATAATGTTGAGGCAATATTTATCTCAAAGAATATCTCCTCATACACTTGACATTCATGTTTACTAGTTTAACTAGCATCAGGAAGTGATGTGTGATATAGAGATGAATTCTTGACTTGGGGGTGAAGCCTGCCTTTTCCCTGAAATGTATCACTGTTCCTTAATAATAGAAGCTTAATTTAGATGAAACAGTTTGAGTCACCACTTCAACCTTATGTAGTTCATTTAAAAAGTAAAGATATGAATTTGACAATTTGTAAAAGACATTTTTAAGATTACTTGATGTAACACTTCCCAGTTACATCAGTTACTAAATATTTGTTCTTAAGAGGTTTAATTAGATTTCTGATTATTTAGTTTGGAAGTTCTTAACATTTATTTTTAGTCTAATGGGGGAAAAAATCCTAGTCAGCCCACAGTTCTTGTTGCTTCTAGAAACAAAAACTCGGGCAGTTAAGTGTAGTAGAGACATCAATATTCCTTTGTTAAATGGTATACTGGATTCTAAAGTATAAAGTAGTCAGTATTCAACTGCCTTGTACATTTGCCTGAATATGTTAGAACCATGAATATAGGTTATTTTTCAGTTTGTGGGATATTTTTTGTCATGAATTTTGGCACTGGTAGCTAGTTCTGTGTGTTGGCAATATCAGTGTTCTTTGATTTACACACAGTAAAATTGCCACTTTATTTATTCATGAAGCAAAAAGAGGTAGCATTTTTCTTCCACAGCTTCCTAAGCTGAGAAAGGAAGGTACATAGGTCATCTTCCAGCTGGGCTCTACTGACCTAGATAACTGAGTGAAGGGTGGAGGTACAGAACGGTGTCACTAGCATGGCCAGTGGTGGTTTTTAGAGAGCAATTGATAATATGTTTTGTCAAATAGGCCTTTCTTTTCTTGGAATTCATAAAAATATCTTGCATTTATTTTTCATAGCAAAATAAACCTGTACAGAATGAACAGAGTTCTCAGATGCTGAGTCCAGCTGATGGCCCACCGTTCACCCTTATGAGACAGAGTTCTTTAACATTCCAAAGCTCTGACCCAGAGCAGGTCCGGCAGAGTTTGCTGACCGCAATCCGTTCCGGAGAGGCTGCCTCCAAGTTGAAGAGAGTAAGCTTTCCTCTGTCAGATGGGGGCAGTGGGTTTGCTTTCAGTCTTGTTAAATTAATGCTTGAGCAAGGGGCAGGGGTGTTTCTTCTAACATTCAAATATGAACAGGAAAGATATGCCAGGAATTATTCTTTTATTCCAGGAGTCATTTTTGAGGTATAAACTGAAGGATTTCAGAGTCTTACACATATATAAAAACATGTCAGATTTTTTTTGTTGTTGTTTTTTGTTTTTCCATTGTGTGGACCAGGTTCAAAATATGACTGTATTCATTGTTGTATAAGTAGAAAGCTAGCCTTGACTCTTATTTTGAAAACTTATGTTAGCACAGTAAGAAAGATTCTCTTGAAGCACCCCCCGCCTTTTTTTTTTTCCAGAAAAGGTGGACTTTTACTAGTGGGAACATTTATATTCGCAGTCATCTCTCAGTGGTCCAAGTAACTATTGTGTGTACCGGGCTTTAGGGACAATTACACAAAGTAATTTCAGTTATAGAAAGTAGAGAGGAAGCTAGAGAATGTAGAGAGCTCATCCAGAGCCTTGGTCATAATGCCCATCACAGGATCTAGCCCATCTTGCTTAGCTAGGTGTAGGAGAGCAAGGAGACAGAGGTACGATTCCTCTAGACAGAATGTGAGTGTCCCAGGCGAGTCTGGCCTCTCTGCCACCTTCCCCTGGGAGAGCATGGGCAAGTCGACCAGCCATTGCCACGGATGCTGCTCACTTGTGCTGTGAGAAGCCCCTCAACATGAAAGTTCTGAGTCCACTGACTGACTCGGTGTTCCACGTTGTGTTCCTCCTTTGATAACCACATTAGAAGCTGTTTAAAGAAGGGCTAAGAGACTTGTCGAGTGAAACTTTGAGTTCCAAGAAATTAAAGCTGCAAAGGAAGAGAAGTGCTGAAAAACAGAAGGGGCCAGTGTCTTAGGTCTTCCAACCACACCAGCCTTTGCCATGAAGAGCTTTCAAGGCAGTTACCTCTGCGTGCGTGCGTGCGTCCGTCCATCAGTGAGTGCGTGCGTTACTGCTGTTCCAGAGGACTTGGCATACCCTTCTGAGCAAGCACTGAGGCAAAACATATATTAAGTGGTTTCAAGAATGATAAAAACATGAAGGAATAATTCAGAGAACAGAGCTGAACTTTGTAGATTATATATAAGTACCAGAAAAGTCCATATGGATTTAAATATTGAAATTAATATTTAATCAGTTCTCACAAATTTCTTTGTCAAGGGGAAAATATGCTAGTGTCAATAAATAACCTAGTTTTATTTATGGAATCTTTTCTGTTCTTTATCCAGGAAGTTACAGGTGAGTTTCAAGCCAATTACCATCAATCTAAGATTCCTAAATTTAATAAATTTGAGGCACAAATATTTTACTAGACACAGAGGGCAGAAAGATGAATAAGTCAAGCCATTGCCTTCTGTATAGCTTGGGCCTAAAAGCAGTGTTGCACTGTGTCCACAGGAGAGCCCAGTGCCTACACAGGAATTAAACACAATGCTTCAGGTGTGAGCACGTGCATATACTAACCATTTCCTGTGCACTCATTGCACGATTCTGTGCATTGAACTGCAAGTGTGTTTGAAGCCAGCAGCTGGATATTGGTGGATTCCTGGGCCTGATTTGGCATGGCTTTCTCATAGTATACTCTCACAGCTTCCAGAAAGAGCTGGATCAGAACCAACAGACAGCGGGCCTAAATGATGTGTCTGTAATTGCATCCTATTTAAAACTCATTACTTTAGATTCTATTGAGTATAAAACTTCATCTCATTGAGTAGGAGGTTATTAACAGCTTGCAGCCTGTAGAGTGCCAACTCCTAAGGCTCTTAATGAATATTTCATACATAATCTATTTTATTTCACTAAAAGTGGTTAAAGGAGCTGGTCATGTTCACAATCTCTAAACTTAGTGGCCAGCGTTTCAGCTCTCGTATATATTCTTTTTTTTTTTTTTTTTTTTTTTTTTGGTCTTTCGAGACAGGGTTTCTCTGTGTAGCTTTGTGCCTTTCCTGGAACTCACTTGGTAGTCCAGGCTGGCCTCGAACTCACAGAGATCCGCCTGGCTCTGCCTCCCGAGTGCTGGGATTAAAGGCGTGCGCCACCATCGCCCGGCTATATTCTTAAAAATTATTTTTGTAGACCAAGACTTACACGTAACAGTGCTCCTGTCTTATCTTTTGTGATGTTCCAAATAAATATAACTCTAATTCTAAGAATAATAAACAGTAGTGTTTTCGAAGACTAGACCATCTTACTGGAATGTCTTTTTAAATGTTCTCTGATAGTTTCATACATTGATACAATGTACGTTGATCATGTCCATCCACCACTACCACCCTTTCACTCCTCTGACTGTTCCCCATCTTCCTCCCTGCCAACTTCATATCCTCGCTTAGAAAGCTTTTGCATTACTCCTTGGAGACTTTCATATGAGGCATTTTGATTCTGTTCATTCCCTCACCCCATTCTTCCCAGATCGACTTTTCATTCCTTACCCAATTCTGTGTCTTCTATTTTTAAAAAAAACCCACCACGTGCAATTTGTGCTGCCCATGTACTCTTGGGCGTTGGGCTAACTCCAGAAGTGTGGTTAACCTACCACAGAGTCACACCCTTAAAGCTGGCTTTACCTTTGCCAGTAGCTGTCAGTTGTCAATGGTTCCTCAGATACAGGTGGGACCTCATGCAACTGATGTGATGTGTCCAGGAAACAGTTTTCTTGTAGCCATCCACTACTTCTGACTCTTTCAATCTTCCAGCCTTCTCTTCCCCATAGTTCCCTGAGCCTGGAGAGGAGGAGTTGTGATATAGATGTCCCATTTAGGGATGAGCATTTTGTGGTCTTCTGTTCTATAAATCTTGACCAGTCGTGAGTCTCTGTGTAAACTGCCAACTACTACAAAAAGAAGCTTCTTGGATCCTCATGAGAAATGCACTAATCTAGGAGTAGAAGGATAATCATCAGGAGTTGGTGTAATACTATGTCTGTTTAGCAGAATACTAGTGACAGGTTTTTCCCTAGGGCCTTTGACATGTCTAGCCAGAAGTTTGGGAGTTCCAATAACTGTTCCGGGTATGGGTTTCACCTTGTGGAGCAGACCTGAAATCCAACCAAGTGGTTGGTTACACCACAACATCCATTCCACTATTGGACCAGTGGGCATGCCTTGCAGCTCATATGAATTCAACAATGGCTGTGAGAGCATGTACAGTTTCTGCACAAGCTCAGGCCAGACAAAATCCGAATATGGAAAGGGGAGCTGGCTCCATGTTTACCTATGTCTTTGAACTCACAGTGTTCAGTTTAGTTCCAGGTATGAACCTGGCCATGGCTCTGGTTCCTGTGGAGCAGCTAACCTCCATTAGAATAGCTGCTTTGCATCAGGACATTGTGTTCATGTCTGTTGTGTGAATGTGCTGTGATCTTTTCATGCTTCTCTAGGGCTTTTCCACACTTTACTCCCATGCACCACACAGGTAGCCATGGAGACTAGTTTATCTTCATACAAAGCTTTAATTAGCCTAGCGCAGTATTTTAAAATTGTGTTCAGTGTTCAGATTTATCCGTGAATCAGCAAATTGTTCATAGAGCATGAAGTTTAAATTATCCATTATTGTTGGTCTACTGTGACACAAGGCCTTTGGGTGCTTTGTGTTGTCCCTAAATTACTGAAAATCGGGCCACTACATTGTTACAAATAGATACAGCTTTTAAAAATAGAGTCTAGAGTAAATTTATGTTTTATACTTCATATTGTACATTGTCTCAGAATGTAAAATTTATCTTTGACTGACCAGAAGTATGGAAGGAACAGAAAGTCTGTGGAAGCCTTTTACAGACTCTTTACTAGCTTGTGTTATTTAATTAGCTTGCCTTTTATTCTTATTTTTTGGTTTGATTTTAAACAAAGGATCACAGGTTGACAGTTCTTTCTAAATATGTTTTCTGTAAAAAAAACAAAAAACAAAGCCGGGCGGTGGTGGCGCACGCCTTTAATCCCAGCACTCGGGAGGCAGAGCCAGGCGGATCTCTGTGATTTCGAGGCCAGCCTGGGCTACCAAGTGAGTTCCAGGAAAGGCGCAAAGCTACACAGAGAAACCCTGTCTCGAAAAACCAAAAAAAAAAAAAAAAAAACAAAAAAACAAAAAAACAAAAAACAAAAAAAAAACTAGTGTATTTCATAGCCACAGTTCAAATTTTGTGACTATTCATGAAAATTCTTTAAACATCAAGGGTAGATAACCAACAGGCACATCAATAAGGTCTTAAATGTTAGTTTTTACAAAGTAACTTTATTGTGGGTCTGGAGACATGGCTCAGAGGTTAAGAGTACTGTCTGTTCTTGCAGAGAACTCAGGTTCCATTCATGCCCATGTGGCCACTCCCAACTGCTTGTAACTCCAGTTCCAGCATATCAGATGCTTTTCTCTGGCTTATGTGGACACTGAGAATACACATAAAATAAAAATAGTTTTTTTTAAAAGTAATTCTATTGTAAGTTAATTATCGAAGTTCAAGTCAAATAATGTTTTGGTTTCTGGGTATTTCTGAAAAGTTGCATCTCACCTAAGAAATATTCTTTAGCACTAGACTGTGACAGGAACCAAAAGAAGCTTTGATATGACGTGGGATCCAATAGATGGGATCTCTGATCCCAGAGTTCACATATTCATAGACAAGTATACTAATGATATCTATTAATATATTTTGAAATATCAAAGAAATATGTTTTTTCTCTTTTAAGGTAACCTCTCTTTATTTGTTTTGTTTTTTATTTATTTTTTTGATACAGGGTCTGATCTATCTCTTGTAGCTCAGGCTAGTCTTGCATTCACAATCCCTCTGCCCCAACCTCTAAAAGTGCTATCGAATTGTAAATAATTGCGTCTGGCATATTGCTATATGAATATGTTGTTAGTATATTAGCACATCTGGTTTGTACAGTGGAATCTTCTGGAAATAATTCATAAATTTGCATCTCTGAAGCTTCCCATCATAGGTAGAGCTGCAGTATTTAAGATGATACAATATTTGACTTTTTAAAATTAGCTTCCAAAATACTCGGTTGATTTCTGCATGAGTTTTTTTTCACACATGTTACATTTTAGTTGATTCTCCCCTGACTTCTCCCTTGTCTGCTTTGATCTCCCACCCTCACCTTTCACCCCACTTTCTACCCTCTTTCATTTTGTTCTCAGTTTCCCCGTCCCCCTCCCTTGAAGTGCCCCCCCCACACCCCCACCCCAGGCACATTGCTCCTTACTAGTCTCCTGGTCTTTATCCATATTTGCCGCACCTGGTGTCCTGCTCAGGTTTCTTTGCTGTTTAAAGACCATGACCAAAAGCACCATGGGGAGGAAAGGGTTTATTTGTCTTAGGTTACAGCCCATCATCATCATCAGGGGAAGCCAAGGCAGGAATTCAAGGCGGGCACTGAAACAGAAACAGTGGAGGAACATTGCTTACCGGCTCTCTCCCCAAGGCTTGCTTAGCCTGCTTTCTTCTATAACCCAGGGCCAACTGCCCAGGGATGACGCCTCCCACAGTGGGCTAGGCCCTGCCACATCAGTCATTAATTAAGAAAATGCCGCACAGACTTGCCTCTGGCCCAGTCTAAGGGAAGCATTTTCTCAACTGAAGTTCCTTCTTCCTAAATGGCACAGTTTGTGTCCCGTTGTCAGAAAAGTAGACAGTACACCTAGATATCCATAGTTAGCCGTTTTAGAAGCTAGAGGTACATGTGTGTGAGATCATACGCTATATGTCTTTCTTTGGGCCTCTCTTACTTTGCTTAGCATGGTATTTTCCAGTTCTAACCATTAGTCTACAAATTTCATAATTCTGTTTTTTAATTGCGGAATAAAATTTCTTTGTGTATTTATACCACATTTTCACTATCTCTTCATCTGTTGATGAACTAGATCTAGGCAGATTCATTGCCTCACCACTGTGAAAAGGGTAGTGTAAACAGGGCAAGAGTCTCTAAAGTAGGGTAGGGAGTCATTTGAGAATATCTCCGGGTGAGCTATAGTATAGCTGAGTCATATGTTCTCTTTTTGGTTTGTTTGTTTGTTTGTTTGTTTGTTTTTGTGAAACCAGTATGTTGATTCCACACTGGCTTTACTAGTTTTTGTGGCCATTCTGTCTAGGATAAGAGAATCTCAAAGCAGTTTTAATTGCTCTGATAGCTAGGGTTTTTGAACATTTTAAAAACAGTTAGAGGTTATTTGTATTTCTCCTTTTGAGAGCCGTCTGTTCAGACCATGTATTGGTGGCCAGTTTTGTTTTTATTGTGTTTGAGTTTTGCAGTTCCTGCCGGTGAATATTGAGAGCCATCACTATAGTTTTGTGAAAGCTTTGTGTCTTATAAAGAATCATGAATGGGGCTCTGTGATTAAGAGCTCTTGATGCTCTTCTGGGGGACCAGCATGCAGTGTCTAGCACCCATGCATGGCAGCCCACAAAGGCTTATAACTCTAGCTCCAGGGGATCTGATAACTTCTTCAGGCCTCCATAAGCACATACATAGATCACATACACACCCACCCCAACACACACATACGTATAAGTAAAAAATAAATAAATAAAATAAACCTTTTTACAGAAGGATTTTGAGAACTGTAATTATAGAATGAATTACAAAGAGAGGCTTTAAGATTAAAGTTCTACAGTGAAAAGTCATTACTTGTGGCTTTCTGATTATACTGGGAAGTAGCCCGCATGACCACTAAGCAGTTGCCTTGGTTACAACTCTTCTTAGTTGTAGTTTCAGGTGTGTAGTTCCATCTGCTCCACTGCATCTTGAGTTGCAAATGGAACACTCTACCGTTGGGTTTTGAAGGTTGAGTGTTTATTGACTGAAACTTCCTGTGAAGCCCTTCCCTCATTCTGTTCTAGGCATGATAGTCACAGGCTTGACAGTTAGCTGTAACCCTTTACCATGAAAGAATTCTTAAAGACCCAGTTTTGGTGGTTGATGCTTTTGTTTTAAATATGTAGGGAATAGGTAAGAGGAGGATTTCAAACTACTCTCTGATATTAGTACAAAATTGTTAAATTTTGCAAAATTCGCTTTAGTTTTCCCATTTTTGTCAAAGCACTTTTGGGAAGGCAGGATTCATCTAGCTAAAACTGCACTGTGACAGCTTGGCCTGCAGTCTGTTTGTGCTCTTGTCTTTTATGTTGGCTTAGTAATAAAGACTAAGATATGTTGATGGGTTATTTAACTTGTTTGTTGTGGAAATAACAAGTCTCTCATTTTCCATTTCATGATAGAATGAACATTTATTCTTAATTATTTGTAAATCATTGAGTGATAAATACTGAATGCTAACATTTTCAGTTAAGCAGAAGTTATAATGTGATAATTGTTAAAAATTAGACAGCTGTCCCATTTTATAAAATCTGATGGGAACAAAATGTGTTTCTTCCTCTTAGGTTACTGTTCCATCAAATACAATCTCTGTGAATGGAAAGTCAGGACTCAGCTATGCTATGTCCTCTGATGCCCAGGACAGTCACTAACATCACCCTGCCGTGACACACTTCACTGACCAGCTTCCTGCCTGCAAGGAATATTGGCAACTATATATTCAGATGTACATTAATATATAATTCTGTTCAAGAATAAGCATTTGTGTTATGGATCTAATGCCAAAAGAAAAATGACTAGAACTTATAATTTATAATAGTGTTTGGTCTTTTTGTCATAACTAAATATTGCTGCTTTAGAAACTTTAAACAAGGTATAAATGCCTTGTCCCCCCCCCCCACAGTGAATAATCACAGCTTATTGATTTTTTTCTTTTATTTATGGACATACTGTGTACCATAAAACAAAGGTATAAATTGAGATTTATGGATATATTGTATGACAGAGAAACAGGCAAGCACATACTAACATTTACTGCCTCAGCATTAGGCTGTAATTAGAAACATAAATTATAATAAAGTCTTTTTGCTGAAAGATATAGAAAACTAGTAAATCAAATAAATAATGTTCATTTATTTTTATTGAAGAATCACTTATTGTGAGACTTATTTTGTGCATTCTTTTAATTACAAATGAGTGCCAGATCAATAGGAAATAATAATAGTATTTTTTAAAAATATAACACTTTAACCTTTGGTAGTTAAATTGCACAAGGAGACTTTAAGATGTTTTCTGTATATAATTATGTTGTTACACAGATATTACATATTTTCTAATGCCAGAAGTCTTAAAATATTCCTGTGAAAATGTTGATATATTTTGACAGTTATTTCACATTTGGTATGTAGGGAGAAAAGGGGCTAGTTTGTGTCCACATTCAAAACTTTAAAGACTAGTTTGAAGTTTCCAAATCCTGATTTAATTAAAATAAAATGCTAAATTAGTCATTTACATAGCTCAGACTCTAATTGTCTAAATAATAATATATATTTTCCTGAAAGCCAAACTGGTTCAGGGAAACAGTGATTGATGTGTTGGCTTACGGTGATCCTAGGGTCTAGCACATGTTGGTGTCCTGAATTTCTTTATGAATTTAATTGCTCATTTATTCCAGAAACTGTTGAAACAACCCGACGCTGTTTTGACTCTTACTAAAGCTACTGGAATATCTGCCATTTTGACAAACATGAATTCTTTTTCCATTTAATAAAAGCAAGTTATATGTTTGAAGTCTGCTGTTTCCAGTGTGGTTTGTATTAACTGGCATATTTGAATAACTTACCTGAAGAGAATGCATTTTTAAAAATGTTTATGTGTATGGGTGTTTTGCCTGATGTCTGCCTGTGCAGTGCCTGTGGAGGCCAAAAAATAGGCATCAGGTCCGCTGGAACTGGTGTTACAGACAGTAGTGAGCGGCTAGATGGGTGCTGGGAATTGAATCCCTGTCATCTGAAAGAGCAGCCAGTGCTCTCAACCGCTGAGCCATCTCCCCAGCCCTGATGAGCATGTTTCTGTCAGCCATTAGCATGCACATCATAGTACTTCCTTCCAGTTACCAGACTTCTCAGTAAGCCCTGATATTCTGACGACAGCACATAAAGTACTTAGCTTGGTTCCTGCTGCTGCTGTTCCCTTGTGTCAAGCTTGGAGTGAGAACCGTCTGCACAAATAGTCAGGTCCTATCATTTTAAACCAGTAGAGGAAAAGAGCAAGCTTTTGAAAATTAGTGTTTGTACAGTTGTCTATTTGAGTAAAAGCATGGTCTCTACTTCAAGCCATATCATCAATGGGTTTGTGTCAGACTGAAGGCTTTTAAAGTAACATTTAAAAACTTAGAACGTAATTTGTGCTTTCGGACTGTAGCATGTGAAAACTAGTTTAAAATACACGGTGCTGTCATAAAAGATATGATGAATCTCAAACCTTTAGGAGGTGAAATGTATGTAAGTACCATGAAGGCAAATAAGGCATATTTAATAACTTGTTTAAGATATGTAAAGGTGTTAATTTGTTAACAGAATGAGGAAATCCTAAAGCCTAGAAAACATGGAAAATATTTTTTCATTGCTAATCGGAGACGTAGTAGACAGTAAGTAGGAAATACATAGGTTACCGTCTCAGCAAAACTGCAAGGTCCAAAGTAGTCAGCATCAAAAACAAGAAACAGCAATGGGACCATGTGTGACTGTTGCTAGGAAGTGTTCCACAAATCAGAGGTCCCTTGCCTATGTCCTCAAATTATTCAACATGTAAAGGAGACCTTAACAAGATGTGACAGCCTTGAATACATCTTTATCTCTGTTCCACACTGGGGTATATTCATGATAGATTCATATACAATACTCAGTCAAGCTAGAGTCCTGGGTTGTCACAAATACAGCAAGAAAACAATGTGAAAAAAGGAAGTCATAGAAAAAGATGGGTGTAGGTGGACTAGCTCAGTTGGTAGAGCATGAGACTCAATCTCAGGGTCATGGGTTTGTACCCCACATTAGGTGCCAGATAATGCAGGAAACCCATGGATTACTGTAGCACAAATCTTAAAAGGTCTTACTAATAAAAACAAACCCGGAGCCAAGTATTGGGGTGAATGCTGAAAGATCAGAGAAACAGAACCAGCCACAGCTAACCTCACCTCACCAATTCCTCAGCTGATCTTGTTTCCTCAAACCAGAAGCCTCTGAGTTTTCATCTTAATGGATCTCAGCTGAACTGCTGCTCAAAAGCTTAAAAGCTTAACAGACTGTAGTTCCTGGTCCTCACACCTTATATAACTTTCTGCTTCTTGCCATCACTTCTTGGGATTAAAGGCATGAGTCACCATGCCCTGGCTATTTCCAGTGTGGCTTTGAACTCACAGAGATCTGGATGGATCTCTGCCTCCAGAATGCTAGGATTAAAGGTGTGTGTGCCACCATTTTCTGGCCTCTATATCTATCTCTATCTATCTATTAAGGTGCACAATATATTGGGGAACACAGTATCACTACAGACTACTAAGAAAGGGACTGTTTGTTAGTGGATTGTATGGTGAAACAACTGACTGATACAGGATAAGGCAAATTCAGTCACAGAGTCCCTGGAAGGCTGAGAACTGGTCTCATGCTGCTTTACACCACCTGACTCGGTCTTTACCACCTAAGAGTGCAAGAGTATGTGCTCCCCAGATCTTAAGCTAGCCAAGAGGCAACACCCTAGGGGGTGGTACTCCAAGGCCATAGGTAGAACAAATAACCACTACAGATTTGTTTTATGATATCAGTAACGGAAAGTATAAAATATGATAAATGATTCTGTGCATTATGGTTGAGCATGTAGAAAAAAAAAATCTCCTTCCAAGCTTGCTGGTGGTTGGTCACTTAATAGGAACCAGATGAGGAAAGCAAGTGAGAATCATGGGAGACATTAATTGTGTTGCTGTGTTTTATTGTAGAAACTGTTGGTTGAAAACATAGACTTCCTACACACCAGGTTCTAATCTACAGACGTAGTTTTAATATTTTATAGGTTACATGGAATGGAGGGAGATGTGTCAGTCTATGAGTCATTAATTAGGAATTTTGAAAAGTCTTGCCCACACTGCTTTAGACTTTTGGCACCATATCCTTAACTGAGAAGTCTAAGACGAGTTGTTTTCCCCCTCATTTCCTTGAGGTAACAAAACTACAAGACAGGAATGACCCAGAACCAACTTTAGATTATCATGTTGAATGTTGAATAGCTGTATAATGTTGAATAGCTAGGCATTTCACCTTGATGGGTTCTTTACAACATGTTAAAATTATAACTTGGATATAATACGAGATTTTTATTCTTAGTGTCTCATTTCCCTCACTGGGGGAACCACTGTTAATGTTTTGTTGAATCCATCTGATGGATCTCTAAGGTCTTGAGTATGTGTTTATTGAACAGAGTCACACACTAATATACCTAAGCAATTTGGCTTTGATATACCAATATTCTGGAAGAGAAAGTTTTTATACCTAAAAGATCTGTCACAAAAAGATTTGTTAGCCATCTTCCTATTTCTTGCTATGGTATACCAAACTGCCTGGAGTCAAGGTATTTGGGTTCAAGTCTCAGGTCTGTCTACTATTTTAAAATCATAGCATCTTGGGGGAAAAATTAACTTCCTTTTGAGAGGAGAGAGATGGCTCAGCAGTTAAGAGCACTGACTGATGTTCCAGAGGAACCGGGTTCAGATATACCTATCTCGTAGAGATGGATGGATTGGATGAATTTTAAAGATGTTTGACACACAGTATTTTCTTCCAAGTGCACTTGTTTTTCCACACTTAGTGAGCAAGAATTATGCTTCTTTGTTCTTTGGGGGAATGGCCCTCCCTCACATTTCACCCACATGTCCTGCAAGGTCTGGCCTTGGCAACAGAATCCACTCTGCAACTTGATCTTAGTCCTTGCGATGAGCTCCATGAGCTCCATGGCTCAGCTGGTATCATCTGTGCCTAATGACAGTGCTCTTCTTACCACTGGGAAAGAAAGTAACTACCAAAGAGCCAAAACTCAAACCCATAACTTTTAACTATTCTGTTTTCTAGAATAAAGGGGCTTTGCAGCTGAAAGTCACAGTGAAGATCCTTGCCTGAAGTGTCTTTGAAATTATTTGAAATACTCATTTATTTGACACTTTAAACTTTGCATAGGATTTTTATGTTACTTGATTTACAGTGCAACAAAAGTCTGTAAGATTGCTGTGTTAGAAATAGCGCTCAGCCAGACGTACCTCAGGAGTTTTCTCTTTCCAGTGACGAAACTTCATAAATGGTAGTGAGGTCAACGGTGCTGCTTTCCACACTCTCCAGAGTTGTAGCCCATTTATGAACCTTTTAGCCTTCTTTTATTTTTTTATCCATTTTATCTATTTCTTGCAAATTTCCAGTCCTAATATTCTGGCTCATCCTGCGGACAGATATACTTTACTTATCACAAGACAAATATGCCACCATATGTGTTCTCAAAGAACTTTTCTGACAGGTGTTTGGAGAAAAATTATAGAAAATTCTGATAATTTACATAGAATTCTTGGTTTTGACACATTATGGACTTGAGAAATCCATTTGAAAGTTGGAAAACTTTGTTTTTCTTGGCAGAAAAAAATAATGCTACATTTCCAAAAAAAATTATAATTTCAAAACAACACTCATTTTTAATTTTCCTTTTAATCTTCCATTGTGGTAGGCCACATTATTTCTGTGCCATTCATGCACGCAGTTGCCCTATGACTTGGCAGGCATTCTCTGTACAGAGGCCAGGCCCATTATCCTGCCTGTAGAAGCATCTGGTTTTATGCCTAATGCAAAGACAGAGGTGACATTGTACTGGTTCTGAGACATCTCAAAGATTGGTGCGTTTGGGCCACTGGACCTATGCTTGAGATACTGCTCTGAGAAATCTGTGAGTGGTCCTGAGGGAAGGATGAAGGGCAGGGAGAAAGCAGAAGCAACTGCTAAGGTCTGGCTGTCTGGCCTGAGCCAGCCCAGCCCAAATCAATGGGGTCACAGAGCCTCACCCAGGACTAGACTGAGCTGTGCTGCTAGTTAGAGCTGTGGTGTGGTAGTAGGTGGAATGTACCATTTTAAACACATGACAGAATGACTTTAACTGTATTCATAGGTTTATTCAATCTGTTCTCCATTCTTCAGTGGCATCTTCTCCAGTCTCTTCAAAGGATCTTCGGATTTCTAAGCTGACAGATAAAATACAAGATGTCCAGGTGAATTTACATGTCTGATAAATACTCTTCAATGTGATTAGTTCTGTGCCGTATTGGGGGCACATTTTAACAATTATTATCTGAAATTCCATTTTAACTGACCATCATGTATTTCACTTTGCCAAGCTTGTCAATATTATTATTTCTTTGAAAATCTGTGAAGAGAGAGAAGATGCAAGAGTTATGGGTCACGAAAGAAAGCAGAGGAGACAACAGGTCTAAGCCCAGCTGAAGTGAGCCATGAGCTTGCATTACAGAATAAGAGTTCAACCTTTGAGCTTCTGGCTAGCTCGCCATCAGAGGAATCCCCACGTCATGAATGGGGAAATGTTCATTGACAAAGTCACACCGAAGAAACCATTGAGCGACTCTGTTGGGAGAGTGTAGATACCTACAAGGCAATGGCAAATCTTAAATTCTGCTGATGCCCCCACTAACCTCAGTATTGTTGTGATAATTATAGCAATTATTAAATCTGTGATGATAGGAAGCTATAACTAAATGATTTTAAACTATTCATTATATTTGAAGTTGTTCATAATAAAGTCAGTGGATAGGTTTTTGTTTGTTTGTTTGTTTCAAATTTGAAGCAAACTTTAATTAAATCCTGGC
The DNA here is from genome assembly GCF_007827085.1 of Peromyscus californicus insignis. Taxonomy (NCBI): domain Eukaryota; kingdom Metazoa; phylum Chordata; class Mammalia; order Rodentia; family Cricetidae; genus Peromyscus; species Peromyscus californicus. The sequence goes on along the minus strand of NW_026294595.1, from coordinate 42,260,457 downwards.
CAGATAGATGGGCTCCATCTCTGGTTTTCCAGAAAATGGCCCCAAGTCATGGTTTGCAGGAGCTTAAAAAGGCAAAACCCACAATTCAGTGTATTTCTCATCAGGTCCAAACAGGGCAAGCACACATCCTGACATATTTCCTCCATACATGCCTCCCACCCACATGTTATAAGGCACATCCAGTGTCCTTAGATCAAACAAACTTGTTTAGAGAAGTGAAAATGTGACTTGTTACCTCCCATAAACAGTAACCTCCAGCATTTCAGGAAGTATCTGTCCTTGGGCAAGGGCCTTACAGGTTAGAGGTATTTTTGTTTCATGGATCTCTTAGGCACAGTAATTATAACTTAAAATGTAACTTTGGTTCTTGTACACACTAGACTTTGATAGTATATAAAATAAAGTCTGGTTTACATATAGTACACATGACCTCTTATTTTCTGATTTTATGTATATGAAATGATAATTTGGATGTACAATTGTAAATAAACTATTATTAAAATTACTTTCACCTGTTTTTTTTAATGTAACTTCTAGAAGGTTCAAAGTTATACATATGGATCATAGTTTAATTCTTTTTTTTAATTAAGAATTTTTTTATTCATTCCACATACCAACCACAGATGCCCCCATGCCTCCTCCCACAACCCCCTAGCCTTACCCCTAGCACACTCCCTATCCCCTCCTCTGAAAAGGTAAGGCCTCCCCTGGGGAGTCAGCAAAGCCCAGAGGCACATTCAGCTGAGGCAGGTCCAAGCCCCTCCCCCTGCAGCAAGATTGTGCAAAGTGTCCCACCATAGGCAATGGGCTCCAAAAAGCCAGTTCATGCACCAGAGATAGATCCTATTCCACTGTCAGGGGCCCCTCAAACAGACCGAGCTACATAACTGTCTCACCGAAGCAGAGGGCCCAGTCCAGTCCCATGCAGGCTCCACAGCTGTCGGTTCAAAGTTCGTGAGTTCCCACTGACTTGGTTTGGCTGTACCTGTAAGTTTCCCCATCATGGTCTTGATGCCCCCTTGCTCATAGAATCCCTCTTCCCTCCCTTCAGCTGGACTTCCGGAGGTTGGCCTGGTTCTTGGCCGTGGCTCTCTGCATCTGTTTCCATCAGTTACTGGATGAAGGCTCTATGATGACAGTTAGGGATTCACTAATCTGGTCACCAGGATAGGCTAGCTCAGGCACACACACACCCCCCCCCCCCCCACTGTTAGTAGTCTAAGCTAAGTAGTCAGTCTAAGTCATCCCTGTGGAGTCCCAGGAACTTCCCTCACAACCAGGTTTCTCCCTATCCCCATGATGTCTCCCTCTATGAAGATATCTCCCTCATTGCTCCCCCACTCCACCCCATTCCAGCTCGACCATCCCATTCCCCCATGCTCCCATCCCCCATCCCTACCCTCCATTGCCTCCCTCTCTGTCACCCACAGTTTACTCAGGAGATCTCATCTATTTCCCCTTTCCAGGGCAATCCATGCATCAATCTTAGGGTCCTCGTTACCTAGCTTCTCTGAAGCTGTGGGTTATTCTTTGCTTTACATCTAGTATCCACTTATGAGTGAGTACATATCATGTTTGTCCTTCTGAGTCTGGGTTACCTCAACTCAGGATGATATTTTCTAGTTCCATCCATTTGCTTGCAAATTTCTTGATGTCATTGTTTTTTACTGCTGAGTAGTACTCCATTGTGTATATGTGCCACATTTTCTTTATTCATTCTTTGGTTGAGGGGCATCTAGGTTGTCTCCAGGTTCTGGCTATTATGAATAATGCTGCTGTGAACATAGTTGAACATGTGTCCTTGTGGTATGACTGAGCATTCCTTGGGTATATGCCCAAGAGTGGTATCATTTGATCTTGAGGTAGATTGATTCCCAATTTTCTGAGGAACTGCCATACTGATTTCCAAAATGGCTGTACAAGTTTGCACTCCCACCAACAGTGGAAGAGTGTTCCCCTTCCTCCACATCCTCTCCAACATAAGCTGCCATCAGTATTTGTGATCCTAGCCATTCTGACAGGTGTAAGATGGTATCTCAGAGTCATTTTGATTTGCATTTCCCTGATGACTAAGGATGTTGAGCAATTCCTTAAATGTCTTTCGGCCATTTGGATTCTTCTATTGAGAATTCCCTGTTTAGATCTGTACCCCATTTTTTAACTGGATTTTTTAGTATTTTGATGTCTAGTTTCTTGTGTTCTTTATATATTTTGGATATCAGCCCTCTGTCAGATGTGGGGTTGGTGAAGATCTTTTTGCATTCTGTAGGCTGTTGTTTTGTCTTATTTACTGCGCCCTTTGCCTTACAGAAGATTCTCAGTTTCAGGAGGTCCCATTTATTATTGTTGCTCTCAGTGTCTGTGCTACTGGTGTTATATTTAGGAAGTGGTCTCCTGTGCCAATGCATTTAAGGCTACTTCCTACTTTCTCTTCTATCAGGTTCAGTGTAACTGGATTTATGTTGAGGTATTTGATTCACTTGGACTTGAGTTTTGTACATGGCAGTAGATATGGATCTATTTGCAATTTTCTACATGTTGACATCCAGTTATGCCAGCACCATTTGTTGAAGATGCTTTCTTTTTTCCATTGTACGGTCTTGGATTCTTTGTCAAAAATCAGGTCTTCATATGTGTGAGGATTAATGTCAGGGTCTTCAGTTTAATTCCATTGGTCCACATGTTGGTTTTCATGCCAATACCAAGCTGTTTTTTTTTTTTATTACTATAGCTTTATAATAGAGCTTGAGGTCAGGGATGGTGATGCCTCCAGAAGTTGCTTTATTGTACAGGATTGTTTTTGCTATCCTGGGTTTTTTGTTTTTCCATATGAAGTTGAGTATTGTTCTTTTGAGGTCTGTGAAGAATTGTGTTAGGATTTTGATGGGGATTGCATTGAATCTATAGTTTGCTTTTGGTAAGATTGCCATTTTTATTATGTTGATTCTACCTATCCATGAGCATGGCAGATCTTTCCATTTTCTAATATCTTCTTCAATTTCTTTCTTCCAAGACTTAAAGTTCTTGTCATACAGGTCTTTCACTTGCTTAGTTACTTACTCCAAGGTATTTATATTATTTATAACTATTGTAAAGGGTGATGTTTCTCTGATTTCTTTCTCAGCCTGTTTATCATTTGTATATAGGAGAGCTACTGATTTTTTTTTGAGTTAATCTTGTGTCCTGCCACATTGATAAAGGTGTTTATCAGCTGTAGGAGTTCCCTGGTAGAATTTTTGGGTTACTTATGTATACTATCATATCATCTGCAAATAGGGAACGTTTTACTTCTTCCTTTCCAATTTGTATCCCCTTGATCTTCTTTTGTTGTCTTATTGCTCTAGCTAGAACTTTGAGTAATATATTGAATAGATATGGGGAGAGTGAAGAGCCTTGTCTTGTTCCTGATTTTAGTGAAATTGCTTTGAGTTTCTCTCCAGTTAATTTGACGTTGGCTGTTGGCTTGCTGTAAATTGCCTTTATTACGTTTAGGTATGTTCCTTGTATTCCTGATCTCTCCAAGACCTTTATCATGAAGGGGTGTTGGATTTTGTCAAAGGCTTTTTTAGTATCTAATGAGATAATCATGTGGTGTTTTCTTTCAGTTTGTTTATATGGTGTATTACATTGACAGATTTTCGTATGTTGAGCCATCCCTGCATCCTTCTGATGAAACCTATTTGATCATGGTAGATAATTTTTTTGATGTGTTCTTGGATTTGGTTTGCCAGTATTTTGAATACTTTTGCATCAATGCTCATGAGGGTGATTGGTCTGTAATTCTCTTTCTTTGTTGCATCTTTGTGTGGTTTGGGAATCAGGGTAATTGTAACCTCATAAAAAGAGTGTGGTAATTCTCCTTCTGTTTCTATTGTGTGGATCAATTTGAAGAGTATTGGTATTAGCTCTTCTTTGAAATTCTGGTAGAATTTTGCATTGAAACAGTCTGGTCCTGGGCTTTTTTTTGGTTGGGAGACTTTTAATGACTGTTTCTATTTCCTTAGGGGTTATAGGTCTATTTAAATTGTTTATCTGGTCTTGATTTAATTTTGGTATGTGGTACCTATCCAGAAAATTGTCCATTTCTTTTAGATTTTCCAATCTTGTGGAGTACAGGTATGACCCGATGATTCTCTGTATTTCCTCTTTGTCTGTTGTTATGTCTCCCTTTTCATTTCTCATTTTGTTAATTTCTATGTTCTCTCTCTGCCTTTTGATTAGTTTGGACAAGAGCTTGTGTATCTTGTTGATTTTTCTCAAAGAAACAACTCTTGTTTCATTGATTCTTGGTATTGTTCTCTTTGTTTCTATTTTAATTATTTTAGCCCTCAATTTGATTATTTCCTAGCATCTATTCCTTCTGGGTGAGTTTGCTTCTTTTTGTTCTAGAGCTTTAAGGTGTGCTGTTAAATCGCTAGTGTGAGATTTCTCCAACTTCTTTATGTGGGCATTTAGTGCCATGAATTTTCCTCTTAGCACGCTTTCATAGTGTCCCATAAGTTTGGGTATGTTGTACATTAATTTTCATTGAAATCTAGGAAGTTTCTTTCCTTATTTCTTCCTTGACTTATTGGTGATTCAGTTGAGCATTATTCAGTTTCCATGAGATTGTAGGCTTTCTGTAATTTTTGTTGTTGTTGAAATCTAACTTTAAGCCATGGTGGTCTGATAAAATACAGGAGGTTATTTCAAATTTTTTGTATCTGATGAGATTTGCTTTGTGACCAAGTATGTGGTCAATTTTAGAGGAAGTTCTATGGGGTGCTGAGAAAAAAGTATATTCTTTTTTGTTAGGATGGAATGTTCTGTAGATATTAAGTCCATTTGAGTCATTAACATCTGTTAGATCCCATATTTTTCCTATTAAATTTCTGTCTGGCAGACCTGTCCATTGGTGAGAGTGGGGTGTTGAGGTCTCCCACTACTAGGGTGTGGGATTTGATGTGTGATTTCAGCTTTAGTAATGTTTCTTTTACATATGTGAGTGCCTTTGTATTCAGGGCATAAATGTTCAGAATTGAGACTTGATTTTGATGGATTTTTCCTGTGATGAATATGTAATGTCCTTCCCAATCTCTTTTGATTGATTTTAGTTTGACATCTATTTTGTTAGATATTAGGATAGCTACACCAGCTTGCTTCTTAAGTCCATTTGATTGGAAAGTCTTTTCCCAACCCTTTACTCTGAGGTAGTGTCTGTCTTTAAAGTTGAGGTGTATTTCTTGTATGCAGCAAAAGGATGGATCCTGTTTTTGTATCCATTCTGTTAGCCTGTGTCTTTTATAGGTAAATTGAATCCATTGATATTGATATTAAGGGATATTAATGACCAGTGATTGTCAATTCCTGTTATCTTTTGGTAGTAGTAGTAGTAGTAGTAGTAGTAGTAGTAGTAGTATGTGTGTGTGTGTGTGTGTGTGTGTGTGTGTGTGTGTGTGTGTGTGTGTGTGTATTTCCCTTGTTTGGGATTTGCTGCAGTGGGGTTATCTATTGCCTGTGTTTTCATGGGTGCATCTAACTTTCTTAGGTTGGAGTTTTCCTTCTAGTGGTGATTGAAAGTTTTGCTGGGTATAGGAGTCTGGGCTGGTATCTGTGATCACTTAGTGTCTGCATTATGTCTGTCCAGGACCTTCTGGCTTTCAGAGTCTCCACTGAGAAGTTAGGTGTTATTCCGAGGGATCTGCCTTTATAAGTCTCTTGGCCTTTTTCCTTTGCTAATCTTAATAGTCTTTCTTTAGTCTGTATTTTTAGTGATTTGATTATTATGTGGCAAGGGGACTTTTTTTTGGGTCTTCTAGTCTATTTGGTGTTCTATAAGCTTCTTGTATCTTCATAGGTATTCCCTTCTTTAAGTTGGGAAGATTTTTTCCTATGATTTGTTGAATATATTTTCTGTGCCTTTGAGTTGGTATTATTCTCCTTCTTCTATTCCTATTATTCGTAGGTTTGGCCTTTTCATGGTGTCCCAGATTTCCTGGACATTTTGTATTATGACTTTTTTGGCTTTAGTGTTTTCTTTAACTGACTAATCTATTTCCTGTATTTTATCCTCCACACCAGAGATTCTCTCTTCCATCTCTTGTATTCTGTTGGTTATGCTTGCATCTGTAGTTCCTGTTCGTTTGCTCAGATTTTCTACTTCCAGCATTCCAGTGGATGAGTTATTGAGCCCCATTTCTGCATAACACACAGGTAAGTGGAGAGGGATTTAAGTTGTTGCCATTTGTTTCTTTTCTACCAACTATTAGTGTTACTCAGGTCAGTATAAATCATGAAGGGCAAATAATGATTTGGTGAAAGTACCTTCTTGAAGGTTGTTATGATTCAGTCCTAGAAGCATGCACTCTATAATCTGATGGAGCATAACAATTTTTAAGAGAGGGGAGAAAGATGGGAAATAAAATTTGTCAAGTGTTTTTTGTGTACTGTTTACTCTGTGAGGTGAGCTTTGATAGAGATGTTGTCACCCAATTGACACATAAGACTCAGAGCACCCAAGTATCTTATCCAGGATGATGCTGGTGCTGAAGCCACCATAATGTAGTAGTAGAATGACTCCATTAATTTTTAGTACTCTGTTTTCTTACTCTAGCCATTAAGCTCTTAATTAGTCAATCTTCAAGCCTTATTTTGTACAATGAATATCTCTTATAGATTATATCCACAATCCTGGTAATCTGATCTCAATTTCCTATCATTTGCTAAATTTTCTCTAATCTCATGTAACCTATACTGACTTAACAGCCAGCTGTAGTTGGTATAAAGAGAAAAGAATCAGAATAAAATGACCATTTGCTGTAAGTTAGATGTCCCCTCAAAACTATTTCCACTGAAACACTAGTATGGTAGTTAATGTTGACAGTCAATTTAACAAGACAAAGTCACTATAGAAACAAATCTCTGAGCTTGTCTATGAGGGATCACATAGGTTAAGTTAATTGGGGTGGGAAGACCTACACTAAATATGGGTATGACCCTTTCATCTGTTGGTGTCTTAGTGTGAATGACAAAGAAGTACCCAGCAACATTTATCCCTTTCTCCTAACTATGGATGCAATTTGACCAACTGCTGCCTGATCCGGCCACCATACTCTCCCTGTCAAAGAGTTTGGTAACCCCTGGGAACTCTATGCCAAGGTAACCACCCCCTTCCTTAAGTTGATTTTGTGAGGTGTTTTTTTTTTTTTTCACAGTGAAGTAAGTAAGTAAGACAAGCCTTAAAAGGTGGGAAGTGGGTTGGCCATGGTAGTGTTTATCTGTGACTCAGGAGGATAATGCAGGAGGGTCACCAGCTTGAGCCAGTCTGACCTTCAAAAATTAATGCTCCTAGCCAGCAAAAATTAAACAGTGAGACATCCAGTCACCAAAACAAGCAAAATAGCAGCAACAGCAAAAGTTCCAGGTGCCTTAAGAGATGATGCGTCATACACTCATGCTATGCCCACATGAATGTATTAAGGCCTTTATGGTGAAAGAGTTCCCAGTACAATGGATGGGTTCAGACCCTGGCCTGGTTATTCTTTGCCAACTTGTCACAGACTAGGGACTTCTGGAAAGAGGGAACCTCAGTTGAGACAATGCCTCCATCAGATTGACCTGTAAATGAGACTGTGGGATTATTTCCTAGATGGATAATTGATGTGGGAACACACAGTCTACTATGAGTAAAGCCATTCCTTGGCAGGTGGTCCTGGTTTGTATAAGGAGTGTAGCTGAACCTGGGCCTGAGAGCAAGACTGTAAGCAGCATTCCTCTGTGGTCTCTGCTTTGGTTCCTGTCTCCAGGTTCCTGCCTTGGCTTCCTGTCCTGGTTTCTCTTGATAATGTATTCTAAATTATAAGATGTAATAAACTCTTTCCTTCCCCAAGTTGCTATTGGTCATGAAGCTCATCACAGCAATAGAAAACCAAGCTAGAGCAGTCACGTGCTCACTTGCTCTCCTGCCTTCCATACTGGAATGACATAAAGGCCCTTACCTACTGCATACCAGCGCAGTGTTCCTTTATATCTCATTTTCCAGAACAATGTGCCAGATTAACTTAATTTCAGTTTTAAAGTTATTTTTTAATTTTAAAACCAATGTGCAAGATATTAGATTATTAGGACATTTTACAACAAAGTTAACTTTATTCTTTATAAAGTATCTAGTCCTTGGTATTTCTGCTACAGAAACAGAAAATGGACTATGACAATGACATTTCTCAGTCACCTGATATTCTGCTCTTTTGAAGCATGGGTAGCTGAAAACTTGTAGTAGATATTGTGCTACATCGTTAATGACTATTAATTCGGTAACTCATTAGTCTTAGTTAGGGTTTACTATTGCTGTGAAGAGACACCATGACAACAGCAACTCTTATAAAGAAAACATTTAATTGAGGGGGCTTGCTTACAGTTCCAGATATTTAGTCCATTATCATCATGAAGGGGAGCATCGCAGCATGCAGGCAGATGTGGTACTGGAGCTGAGAGAGCTACATCTTGCAGGCAATGGGAAGTCCACTGGCTCTCACACTGAGTGAAGCTTGAGAAAAGAGACCTCAAAGCCCATCCCGACAGTGACACACCCTCCCACAAGACCACACCTACTCCAACAAGGCCACACCTCCTAATAGTTTCACTCCCTTTGGGTACCATTTTCTTTCAAACCACCACACTCATGTAAATGTACTCCATACTTTAAAGCAGTAGTTCTCAACCTTCCTAATGCTGTGATCCTTTAATACAGTTCCTCATGTTGTGGTGACCCTCAACCATAAGATTATTTCATTTCTACTTCATAACTGTAACTTTGCTACTGTTATGAGTCATAGTGTAAATATCTGATTTACTACCCCTGTGAAAGAGTTGTTCGACCCCTATAGAGTTTGAGACCCACAGGTTGAGAACCATTGCTTTAAAGAAATGTGGCTATGCCCTCAAGGTGATTAGAAGCAACTTCATGGAGAGGAGGCACAGATGCAGAAATATGGAGTCACAGTTTTATGTTGCAAGAGATATTCCATAAGAACACTTGGTAGTTAGCAGGTGCTGGGAAGACTTTAGGGTAGACGGATAGAAGCCAGTGGTGTGGACACAAGCAGAAAGGTATTTAAGCTGAGAGTGTGAGTAAAGTCTGTGGATGGTGTGCCAAGTGAGTTTCACTAACAGAGTTCACATTGTCCTGGGGTGGTCTACTAACTAGCTGGTGTATTTGACAAGCATACACACTGACCATTTCCATTTTCCCAGGCATTGTGAGAAGTGGCTAGAAAACAGAGATGGCTGACAAAGGATTCTTGCACTCCAAAGGGACTTCAGTTATAGTTCATGAAACAAGATCACGAAAGAAAGTCACACTGGCAATCCAAGTTGTCCATTTCCCCATAGGTTGTCTCTTCCTTTTTGGTATTTGGAAGGTATTTATATATTCTTAATTCTAGCCCATTATTAATTATATGAAATTTGAATATTTTCTTCATGTTTATACCTTCTTGTTTCAAAATTTTAGTTAACTCAAAGTACACTAACTGGACATACCATTATATTATTTCATGATTAAGGTTTGTTTTTCTTTTTAAATTATCCTTAAGAGATCCTTCAGTACTCCTGGCTCAGAAAGAGCGTTCAATCACATTTAATTCTGACAATTTTTAGATTTTCTATCCTAAAGTTAAGGTCTGATGTTGGCAGTGGAAGATAGCAATCCATTTTCTTTTTCATCTCTAGATGAAAAACCATTTTTGAAATTCTGTGATTTTAATAGCCATGACTCTCTTCAGTGATCTGAATGCCACTCCTGTCATGGGTGATGATCCCGAAATGTGTGCCTCATGGGGAATTCTTTTCATCTGTTCCATTGACTAAGATAAGTATATCTTAATTTATACTGTAGGGGATAATCCATACTGTCTTGATAACTACCCTTATAAGCACCCTTCCTATCTTGTGGTGGGGGGCACTCCTTCCCTTTCAAAAATGTCTTGACTATATTAATTTTTTTTGTCCTACATAAGCTTTAGCACAAAATTAAGTTTTATGGTGTGGGACTAGGAATTTTATAGGAGAGTTAATATAGCTATTTAGTAAATAGAAGAGAAGGTCAGTGTCAGAGAAGATAGGGATCATTCTAATTCCCTAAAGCTGTTGGTCCCTGATTCAGCTGACATAAATACTTAGGAAAACGAGATAGAACTGAATAGTAGTTAACACATGTATCTGTTTACTTCTTTCGAGCTAGTCTCCAGCCCTCCACAGCCTCCTCTTAGAAACAGACGTCTGTAGTCTTCATCAATGGGTTCCCTTGATGAAGGGCTTCCTGTTCATCCTATGTAGTACTGGCAAGGCATTGGAAGGGAAGGGTCAGGTCTGGGTTCCCAGTGTGCTCAGCCCCCCTGCTGGCTGTTAGCTACCTCACTGAGAACAGGAGCTCTGCTGAGTCTACCTCCCTCCTGCAGTAGCTGGCCTTTTGAGTTTCCTTTAATCCCTTTACACCCCCTTTGCCTCTTTAGGCTAGGGATGTTTTTATCTCCCTGCCCTTGCTAGCCCTTGCATGATTTATTGTCCTATAATAGTTATTTCATTGAAGTACCTTTGTGACACTTTTGACCTTGTCCTTACAGGACCATTGTTGATACTTAAAACTTAAAACTCAGTGTGCTCACCTATTCAGGAGTGTTCAGGCATCCTTTAGAAACATTTGTATTACGAAAAAAAGAGAGAGAAAGAAACAGATCAAATGCCAATTGACAAGTAAATGGGTATTTGAATATTGTGTTATAATGCCCAAATATAACATTATACAAAAGAGCAAACTAGTTGATTATTGCCACAGTCAACAACACAGACATGCTTGGGAAAGCAATGCTAAAGTCTTTTAAAGCAAGTAAAAAAAAAAGTGTGTGTGTGTGTGTGTGTGTGTGTGTGTGTGTGTGTGAAAATAACCTATTATATATAATTTTTTTTTACTTGAAAAAACTAAATTTTTCAAATAAGTAATGATAAACACCACTTTTGGAGAGTGATAGAATTACTTTCCCTGGAAGAGAAGGAAAATTGATTCAGGTAGGTAATGCATTATTCTCTTTTAAAAACTGGATAGTAAATTCAGGGGGAATCACTTGCAAATGAGTTAGTCAAAAAGTAGATATGTAATTAGTCTGTTTCAGTTAAACTTTTGAAGCTAGGTTAGAAAGTCTAGACTTCCAGGCTATCAAATTTAAAATCTGTTCACTACATAATCTTCTGAAATGTTTTGTTTTTGTTTTTTTAATATAATGATGACTCATAGGCCAGACGTAGACAAAAACTTCAGCAATCAAAGATCATTTGTCCAAATCCAAGTCTGCATGGTAGGAGTTCTGACCAAAAGCTTTGGCAGTGATGGCTCAAGATAAAGGGAAGGAAATCGATGCAGAGCTGGGGAGTCATAGGATTCTTGGTGGTCAACAAGGGAGGACCAAGTAGGAGGCCAAGAGTAAGTAATCCAGGACAGATTCGCCACCTCGGAAGTTTGGCATCAGCGTGAAGAGTACGGTCTATAAAGATGGAATGGTGGCATGGAAGTCACTTGACGTTGTGTTAATAGCTAAACTTTTACTAAATGATCTGATTCATCTCAATTCCTTGGGCTCTAACTGAGCTTTTTGTGTGGTAGGAATTGCATACAGGTGTGAAACTGTGACACTTCAATGATTTTTCTTGACACTTCCAATTTGTATTTCTGCACAATCAATTGCATGTATCTAGCTGCCATATATAGCTCAAGTTTGTGTGTGTGTGTGTGTGTGTGTGTGTGTGTACAAGTGTGTGTGTGTGTGTGTGTGTACAAGATATAAGATATATCAGCTTAAAAATTGAGACTATTCAAAATTAGAGTGTAACAACTCTTCAATTCAAAATACCCTTCTTTAGCCAACATTTGTCTTGAATTTGTAAAAGGTATCGTATTTCTTGCCTTTAATAAAAATAACCAATCTTATTAGTGAATTTGGGTGAAGTTAATTCCAGAACTCTATTTATACAATGATTTTCAAGTTTATTTCCTATTTTTATCATGTCCTTCAACTGCAATATATTTCAGGGCCGTCTATTTTTAGTGCACTCAAGCACCACACCATACTTTCACACTTCTCTGTATAATCATAGCAGTCCTGGGCTGCACCTGCTTGGCTGCACTGGCCAGTTTGAGGTGTCTTCTAGTTAATGGGGTGAGGATGATATTTCCTGTTCATGTTCCATTTCAAAGAATGCATGTGACAATGCGGAGAAGAAAAGTAACAGCAATATTTCTTTTAGTATCCTAATTGATTTTCCCCTTTTACATGATATTTTATTAATTCTTCAAGAATACCAAGTATCTTGATTATATTTGCCCCATATTTCTATCCCTTACCTCAAATTTTTTCAGATCCACTTGCTCCTTCCTCACTCATGTCTTTATTGTTACTGTTTTTTTGTGTGGTTTTTTTTTTTTTTTTAGAAGAAGCCGTCTTAGAGCAGATGTCCTGGGCATCTGTCTCTTACAATCTTTCCACCTCCTTTTCCACAACATCACAATGTTCCCAGAGTTTTAAGTGTAGGGTTGTGTTGTAAATGTATTAACTGGGGGTTGGGCACTGCATAATCAATTGGTCTCTGCACTTTGACTAGTTGTGGCTTTCTGTAATGATCTCTGTCTGCTGCATAAAGAGGTCTCTTTGATGATGGTGAGATGCACTTATTTGTGGATATGAGGTTAAGTGTTTATAATGCATTTAGAATCTATATCTGCAGTGGTCTTATAATGCAGTTAGATTCTGCATCTATATTGGTTTTATAGTGCAGTTAGAGTCTATATCTACACTTGTTTTATAATACAGTTAGATTCTGCATCTACATTGGTTTTATAATGCAGTTAGATCCTACATCTACACTGGTTTTATAAGGCAGTTAGATTCTGCATCTACATTGGAAAACAGCAGTAGTAGGCTCTCCTCTAGGTTCCTTGGCATTACTAGCCACAGGTTGTTGCCTAAATCTACAGTGCTAGGCATGAAGTTCCTCCTCCTGAGTAGGTTGTAAGTCCAATTAGGTGACTGGTGGTTACCCTCAGGATGTAAGTGCCACTATTGCACCTTTTGGAATATCTTACTGTGCTGGTGATTAATCAGAGTAATGAGACTGGCTTCTAAGACTGACGGTTTCTACTTAAAACATTGCCTAAATGAACTGTCTGTGAGGAAAGTCTGTGTTTGTTTCAACATGAATGTTAAAAATCTATGCTTTCAATGTCTTTGACAGTTGACTGGATACCAGAATGCTGAGTGTGTTTAAAGGTTCTGATATTTTACAATAAAACAAGTCACATTTTGTGTGTGTGTGTGTGTGTGTGTGTGTGTGTGTGTGTGTGTGTGTGTGTGTGTTTCCCAGTAGCACATTAAAGTTATCTTTAACCCAGATATGGTAGCACAAATCTGTAATCTTAGAACTTGGAAGGCTGACAATTTGGATAGTGAGTTTAAAGTCAGTTTGGGTTAATAGATAGATGATGTCACAAAACAAAATAAAACAAAAACCAATAAAAGTTATATTTATATTGTACTTGTTACCTAAAATATGTGTGATAGTGTTTACCTTAAAATTAATGCCCATATTTAATTAAACATGTTTTACCACTAAAAGTGCTAACAGTACTCTGAATTATTGAAAACTGACTCCAATATACTTAATTCACATACAACACATACAAACAACCTCTCCCAATTGAAGAAAAATTACTATCCACAAAAATGTGGTATAAGCTCAAGTACAACAGTGTGGTGATGTATTGTGTCCCCCAATATGTTGTGCACCCCAATAAAGCTTATCTGAGGATCAGAGGAAAAAGCCAGCCACTATTAAAGGCAATGGTAGCACATACCTTTAATCTTAGCATTCAGGAGGCAGAGATTCATCCAGACTTCTGTGAGTTCAAGGCCACACTGGGAACAGAGCCAGACGTGGTGTCACATGCCCTTAAATTCCAACACTAGTTAACCATAAAGGTCTGGTGGTCTGTACAGACAGACAGGAAGTGACAGAGCTGGGCAGAAAGAAGATGTGATGTAGCTGGGTGGAGAGAGGAAGTGAGATGGCAGGGACAGAAAGGCATATAGGTGTGGATATACAGAAAGTAGCTCTCTCTGGAGGCTGAGGAGTTGGTGAGGTGAGGTTGGCTGTGGCTTGTCCTATTCCTCTGATCTCTTGGCTTTCACCCCAATATCTGGCCCCGGGTTTTTTTATTAATAAGACTGTTTAGCAATTCATCTTACACAACAGTTTGAAGTTGGTCTATGTCTGGTTAATATTTATGCAGATTATTCACATCAGTTCAGTTGTAGAAGGCTGAGAAGACGTCTACATGAAGTGACTGTCATTGTGGTGTATGCTGTGAAACAAGGCAGTGTGGTTATGGAGATGGAGGTCCCCTCCTCCTAACCACCAGCCTGTTGATGCCATCTGTCAGCAACAACGAAGCCCGTCTTCAACAAACACTAGCAGTTGGTCTTTTCATTTCTTCCCAGAACTGCTTGTTTTCAAGACAAAGGGTCCCTGGAGCCTCACAGAGAATTTTGCCTGAAGGAATGAATCCAAATGAAATTAAGGAATGCTTTCTTAAAAACTTTAAATGGTCATTTAAAAAATGAGAAGCAAAATGGATCTTATTCCAAGAGTGTTTGCCCAGCATGGTGTTTTTGATGGTAAATTCTGTTTTGGAATTAACTGAAACAATGTGATCTACCATAGAGATATTAAAAGTCTGGATACTCAGTGACCAGTTGTAGCAGTGTGCAGCATGATTGTCCTTGATTGTAGTAGAAACTGAAAAAATGCATAAATACATAGATGACTGAAACAACCATTCTGCTCTGGGGGCAAAGGGAAGGTGTAGAGTGACTAGGACTCCAGAGATCCAGTTTGTAGTCCTGGTAATGCTCATCGGGACTTATCCCTTTATCAGGATACCTTGTCTGAGGTACTTAATGTGATGGTTAATTTTCATTGCCAGCTTGAGCAGATTTCCAACCACCTATGACATCAATAAGGCACCTGTCTACTTGTATCTTTGAGGGTGTCTCCAGATGGTAAACTATCAAATTAAGATAATTTCTGAATGTAGGTAGTACCATCAATGAGCCAGAGGGGAGAAGAAAGGGAAAAAAGAAGTCTGAGTGCTAGTTCTCTTCTCTCTACTTTTTGGTCCATGCTCCCACAGTGCTAATGTGCCTTTGGATTGGAGCTGTGCAACTATGGACTGAATTCTCTGAAGCTGTAAGCCAAAAAACAAATCTTTCTTTCCAAGAGTTGTTGATAGCAGGTATTTCTTCACAGAGACACAAAAGTAAGATACTTCCTAGAGCTTCAAGTCCTACATTCATAAAACTAAGGTACTTTGGGAAACCTTTTTCCTTTTTCAGAAGATCTATGTGTTGATGACATTTCAATTGAGCACTGTGATTTTAATAATGACATTTTTAAGTAGCCGTTTTCAAGGCAGAGGTTGTAACTTCTTTCTCAAAGTCTAGGTTCCCTTTAAGTGATAGGGTTTCTCTGTGAAGAATTAAAGTGGGTGTGGTGAAGTGACTTGTGTAAAGGAACTCATTGAGAGGTACCGAAGGGACAGAGACTTGTCACTGCCAAGTAAGTCACATTTAAATTCCCTCAAGCCTTGAGAAATAATGTGAGGGAAAAGTGCAAAAATAACACAGTCATCCCTTTGGAATAAGTTGACTCCTAGGCCTCCTGAGTGCACCTCAGCTGTGTGTTCATCTATATGCAAAGAGAAATAATAAGAATCATCTGTATTTGGCACAGGGCACTTTTCAATGCCCCAGAGTATTCGTCTATCAATACATGTTATGTTGCGACTTTCAGGAAGGAGGCACTGCCATGCACACTGCCTCGTGCCCAGCAACAGACACACATTGAGGATCCTTTTCTCTCCCTGCTATACAGAAAATTGCAAGAGCTCACAGCCACCCTAGACCAACCAGAATACAATGAGAGGCAGCCATATCTGACTGAAACCATAGTGAGAATTGAGATTGACAGCTCTGCATGGCTAGGAGGTTAATGAGTCCATAGTCCTGCCTCTAGGCACAACTGTCCCGAAGCATTCCAGTCAAATGGCAGTTTAGCCTCTTGGAGAAAAAAAACCTTTCTAATGCATTTCAGTAGCATATCCCGTTGTCTAAATGTCTTTGTTCTCATAAAGTTCTGAAAACAATAAGAACTCGTACTCTCCTTTTAATCTCCATGTTGATAGATATATAAAAATAATAAATTTACAGAAATGTCAAAGATGATGAGGGCCTTATAGTTAGATCACAGACAGGTGTGATATTAGCCACTAATCCTGAAGTTGTGCTTAGGGGCAAATCCAGAAACAAAACTCAGCTGTTGCCAGGGTAGGCTATGGGCTAATTGATGGGCTTCCTAGAATCTCTGTGCCTCAGTCTCTTCATCTGGGAAAGGGAACAAGTCCTTTTTATAGAGGTCAGTCTTTGCTCACCTTTCCAGGGGCCTTATGGAAAGGAGGGTAATGGAAAGATCTCTAGTGGAACGTGGTTCCAGGTACAACAGTCTTCCGAATCTAATGATTTGTTTCAGTCATTAGGATTTACTTTATCCTGAGTCACAAGATGAAATTTCACCTTACATTTCATAGATCATACCAGCAGTTGGCCAACTACTATTTTAAACTGAAAGATAAACACCAAAGAATGAGTTTCTTACATAGAAAACGCAAGGAAGTGTAGAATCCACATGCCAATAGAGTGATGCTTCCTTATTCACTAACGCTATTTGTCCCATATTTCAATTCATGGATCCTGTCTTATGTAATGCTAACCGTAGCTTGCCAGCTGGCTTATACTTCTGGGACTTGGGAAGGATGAACACATGTGTTTAAGTGTTGTGTGGGGAGAGGAGTGGATGATTGGTAGCCAGAGCTTCAGTGTTTGCTCTGGGATGTTTGTCCTTGTGGGTTTCAGTTCGCAGCTGCTCTCTGAGTCTTTATTGACCTCACATGTAAGGTGAGACTATCCATACCTGCTTCACACTGGAGTTGAGGGATGGAAAGGGACAACATGGGTAAAATGATTTAGAACCTAGAAAGATCTAGAGTAATAGTAGCTAGCCATGACTCCGATCAGTTACACATTGCTTTTATTCCTCTCAAGTCCTTGTAAATTCTAAGAAGTTGTTGAATAAGGGCCATACTTGCCTCCTCTGAGGAGTAGGGTAGGTTTCTGTATTCATTTGGCCTCTCTTTTCCATTGCTGATCACCATGCAAACCCATGGAGGGTATTTTCCTCAGGGACCCAAATGGCAAGAGCAGAGTCTGTCTGATCCAACTGAAAAGCAGGCTCTTGCTTACACTTGAAAAAAAAAAAAGAAAAACTATATGTACATGTTAAATTTCTTATATTTTTTTTTGGCTGTGGTCTAGCCTTTAACAGCTGAGTAATCTCTCCAGCCCCCATGTTATTTCTGCTAAGAAGAAGGAAGGTGGGGTTTTAGGGCCTAAAACATTATATTCATATTTGTTTTATGTGTGTGAGTGTTTTGTTTGCAAGTATGTCTGTATATCATGTGTGTGCCCGGTGCCTACAAAGGTCAGAAGATCGTCAGATATCCTGGAACTGGAGTTTCAGGCAGCTGTGAGCTACCATGTAAGTGCTGGGAATCGAACCTGGTTCCTCTGCAAGAACAGCAGTGCTCTTAACCACTCAGCCACCTCTCCAGCTCCATTATGTTCTTGTTTAGGCTATAACGGAACTGCTTTGTGAATAAGCCCAAAAGACTCAAAGATAAGACTTTTATTTTAGTGAGCAGCTTGCTGTGATTCAGTATGAAGCAGAAATGCTATTATATTCACTAATTGGAATGTGTTTAAATAACTTGTTATCAAATAAGTATGTTCTTGTACATAAAATGAAGATAAATATAAAAATATTTTAAGATGTCAGTCCTAATTCCATGACCCAGGGTCAGCCACTGACAGCACTTAGGTACGTGAGCTCTTTCTCTGAAATATTTTGACTGCTCCCTAACTGGCTCTTGACATGTTATTTAGTTTCTCTAAGCATCTGTTGCTTCCTCTAAAGACTGGTACAGACTCTAGGATCACTGGGAAGAGCACTGAGGTAATGTCTAGAAATAGTCCATTGTGGGGTCCATAATGAGCGTCAAAGTCAGCCTCTGTTATTTCCAGTATTTTCATCAATCCGGCTTTAAATGGAGAAACTATAATTCAAGGCAGGGAAAGGAAGGCCACTTGGGCTTCTGGAGAATAAACACTACAGGAAGTCTGGTTTCTCATCCAACAGCACAGAGCGACTAAATGCTCTGTTGTGTGACCCCAGATACTGTGAAGTGATAACTAAATCCTTACAACAGGCCAATAAGACAAATGCTACTATTGTTACTATTCCCATTTTTACAGACCAGTACATAGAACCAAAGGCAGGTTAAATAACCCATCAACTCTTATGATCATGAGGTAAAAGCAGGGTTTGATTGCAATGGCCTATTTCTAAAGTCCAGTGTGTGTAAATAAATATAGGCAAGCTTAATATTTAGCAGGAATATTTGTAAACAATATAGGAAGTCACACATTCTGATGAGCACACGGTTTGTAATTCATAAGAAAATTACCTCATGGATGAATACCAAGAAAGTAATCAGATCACTGGCCTATCAACTTATGTAAAATTTTCACCATCAATCCACTTGGCCATGTATGCCCATTTGGTCACAAGGTCTCTGGTTTGGTTCATTTCTTCTGAACTTTGTAGTAGCTAGGAGTCGCTGGGAAGCAGGCAATGTTCTTGGGAAAATGGTTTATATTATTCTTGGAAATACTGTACTGTAGGAAAGTGTTCGGCATGTGGCAAGGCTGAGTGTACACAGGTGGTCTCTCAGATGGTGTAGCTTTGGAAACACAAGTAGACACGTCAAATCCTTTAAGTTTCTTCCCCCCCCCTTTACTTGTTTATGTTTTTTGTTTTTTGTTTTTTGTTTTTTTTTTTTTTTTTTTTTTTGGAGACAGGGTTTCTCTGTGTAGCTTTGGAGCCTTTCCTGGAACTCACTCTGTAGCCCAGGTTGGCCTCGAACTCACAGAGATCTACCTGCCTCTGCCTCTCGAGTGCTGAGATTAAAGGCGTGCGCCTCAATGTTCATGAGGGAGATCGGTCTGTAGTTCTCTTTCTTTGTCGTATCCTTGTTTGGTTTAGGAAATCAAGGTAATATTGTAGCCTCATAGAAGGGGTTTGGTAATGTTCCTTCTGTTTCTATTGTGTGGAACAGTTTAGAGAGTATTGGTATTAACTCTTCTTTGAAGATCTGGTAGAATTCTGCGCTGAAACCATCTGGTCCTGGGCTTTTTTTGCTTGGGAGACTTTTAATGACTGTTTCTATTTCCTTAGGGGTTATTGGACTATTTAAATAGTTTATCTGGTCTTGATTTAACTTAGGTATGTGGTACCTATCCAGAAAATTATCCATTTCATTTAGGTTTTCTAGTTTTGTGGAGTAGAGGTTTTTAAAGTATGACCTGATGATTCTCTGGATTTCCTCAATGTCTGTTGTTATGTCCCCCTTTTCATTTCTGATTTTGTTGACTTGGATGCTCTCTCTGTCTTTTGGTTAGTTTGGATAAGGGCTTGTCTATCTTGTTGATTTTCTCCAAGAACCAACTCTTTGTTTCATTAATTTTTTGTATTGTTCTCTTTGTTTCTATTTTATTGATTTCAGCTCTCACTTTGATAATTTCCTGGTGTCTATTCTTCCTGGGAGACTTTGCTTCTTCTTGTTCTAGAGCTTTCAGGTGTGCTGTTAAGTTCCACTAGTGTGAGATTTCTCCAACTTCTTTATGTGGGCATTTAGTGCTATGAATTTTCCTCTTAGCACTGTTTTCATAGTGTCCCATAAGTTTGGGTATGTGGCTATGTTCATATCAGCATTGTTTGTAATAGCCAGAACCTGGAAACAACCTAGATGCCCTTCAACTGAAGAATGGATAAATACTACTCAGCAGAGAAAAACAATGACATCATGAGGTTTGCAGGCAAATGGATGGATCTAGAAAAAATTATCCTGAGTGAGGTAACCCAGACTCAGAAAGACAAACATGGTATGTGCTCACTCATAGGAGGATACTAGATGTGGAACAAGGATGATTGGACTTCTACTCACATCACCAGGGAGGCTGCCTGGAAAACAGGACCCCAAGAAAGACACGGGGATCACCCAATGATTGAGAAATGGATGAGATCTACATGAACAATCTGGACATGAGTGGGGGTAATGAAGGGCGAGAGGGTCGAGGGAAAGAGAGGTTGGGGGAGTGGGAGATCCCAGCTGGATCAAGAACAGAGAGGGAGAACAAGGAATAGGAGACCATGGTAAATGAAGACCACATGAGAATAGGAAGAAGCAAAGTGCTAGAGAGGCCCACAGAAATCCACAAAGATACCCCCACAATAGACTGCTGGCAATGGTCGAGAGACAGCCTGAACTGACCTACTCTGGTGATGGGATGGCCAAACACCCTAATTGTCGTGCTAGAAACCTCATCCAACTACTGAGGGATCTGGATGCAGAGATCCATGGCTAGGCCCTGGGTGGATCTCTGGGAGTTCAATTAGCGAGAATGAGGAGGGTTTATATGAGCGAGAATTCTTGAGACCAAGGTTGGATAAAGCACAGGGACAAATAGCCAAACGAATGGAAACACATGAACTATGAACCAATGGCTGAGGGGTCACCAACTGGATCAGGCCCTCTGAATGGGTGAGACAGTTGATTGGCTTGATCTGTTTGGGAGGCATCCAGGCAGTGGGACCGGGTCCTGTGCTCATTGCATGAGTCGGCTGTTTGAAACCTGGGGCCTATGCAGGGTCGCTTGGCTCGGCCTGGGAGGAGGGGACTGGACCTGCCTGGACTGAGTCTACCAGGTTGATCTCAGTCCTCGGGGGAGGCTTTGCCCTGGATGAGGTGGGAATGGGGGTGGACTGGGGGGAAAGGGAGGGGGGCGCGGAGGGAGGGGGGAGAACAAAGGAATCCATGGCTGATATATAGAACTTAATTGTATTGTAAAATAAAATAAAATTAAATTTAAAAAAAAAAAAAAAGGCGTGCACCACCACCGCCTGGCTCCTTTTCCTTTCAATTGAATTCCGAATGTGTTTTTCGACACCACTGAACGCTCATCTACTTACGGAGTCCTGCATAGTATTTCATTGAGAGGATTCAATGTTAAATCTCATGCTCCCTCACTTACTTACCTAGTTGAGAAAAAGAAGAGGGACAGGGTGAAGACATGGCTTAGAGATAAGAGCATGGACTGCTCTTGCAGAATACCCGAGTTTAGTTCCCAGCACCCACGCTGGACAGCTCCCATCTACATGGAACAGGGCGTCCCACATGGACACCCGCACTCAGGTGCACACACCCCTGCCCACACAAAATTTAAAATTAAATAAGGAAAGAAAACCATCAAGAATTAACAGGACTGGACAAATGATAAAACTATCAGCTGTAAATGTTGGGAGAAAAATCGCTGTGTTAGATGTTGCTGAGGAAAGTGTAAATTGGAGCACCCCTTTAAGACAACAATTTGGCAACATTCATAGAGGACTATAAATGTTCTTACTGTTTGGCACAACTCCCCCATTCCTGGGAATTTATCCTAAGGCAATAATTAAAATGAAGAAAAATGTAGAGAGAATTCAAGAGCAATGATCATTATAACTGAAATCTAAGGAGTCAGATGGTTGTTCAACAAAAGACAAATAAATAAACAGCCATGAAATATTTTACTCTCTCACATAAGTATAAACATGAACTTTCTAAAACAGAAAATTAGGATCTAAAAATCAGAACGTTGAAGGTGTACTTTATCTCTACACTTTGATTGTACCATTTAAGATGAATAAACTGGGAGATACCATTGAATAATTGAAGCAATGTTTTTGTTTTCCTATATATTTAACATTCATTTTTTATCTATATGTTTGTTTTCTGATACAGAGTTTTACAATGTCACCTTGGCTGCCTTTAGACTCAAGGCAATTCTTCCCCATCAACCTCCTAAACACTGGGATTACAGTTGTGAACCCCCATGCTTGGTTTCAGGGTTCTTAGTAAGAATACAGACGACCTAATTTTTCTTCTTAAATGTCTTTGAAGATTGTGTAACAAAAGTACAATGATTAATTTTAAAAAAGGATAAATAAATGGAGGTCTAGGTGTCTTTGTCTTTAAAAAAGAAAGCAATTCTTTCCTTGCCCATGTCCATCTACAAAACCCTTTTAATGAAGCACAGCATGAAGTAAAGGGCTTGTCATTGTCCTTCAAGGAGAGATGGCATGCTCACTAACCACCCCCATGAGAAAAGCATTGAGATGGATGCATTAGATTTATGTCACGACTTTGGTGCTACTGTCGCAGTAATTGGTGATCTTGCTCCCTTCCTCCACTCCCAGCTTCCACCTATGACCGTTAGTCTGGCTTTCAGCCTTTTCCTTCACTGCTACCTCATTATGACCATTTGACCTTTCATTTCTATTGGTTACTCATAGTTAATTCTCTAATACACATTTTATTCTCACTGTCTTCTGATTTCTTTTAAAGATGCCCTGACTATCCAGCTACATTTCCATTTCCAGTACTTGGAATAATTAAAAGTTCACACAATTCCAGTTCTTAAACAGTACTTGATCGTTTCCCAGAAGGGTAAATGATCATGGCTTTGTGTCACTGAGAACATCTTATTATTATTTCTGCCTTCTACTGAAATTCTCTATTGCATACAGAGGGAATACTTAACATTGCTGTGTATTTCTTTGTTTCAGATAGGAGCCTTGTAGGAAATCTGATGGTTTCTTCACATCTAATATTAAAAGACTTTGTTCCTTGGTAATTGTATTTTGGTGTCCTAATCAAGAATTTATGTTGCCCATAACTAGCTAAGCAGCCATTACATTGGTGCGCATTAATTTTAACTGTGTGGTCTGTTGCTAGTGATTCTTTTCCTGAGTTATTCATATGGAGATATTTTCTTCCCCTGAGTGAATCACTGCCCTCAAGAACTTTTCAATTTAATAAACACAAATATTGGCTGGACTTTTCATTTTATCATGAAATCATGACATATGCAAGGCTTCTAATTTGACTCTGTCCTCTGACTTTTGCCTTTTAATATCTGAAAACTGCAGTTGTCAATACAGAATGGTATGCTTCTCCAAGTAAGTGTGTGGTGCTCTAGGATGAGACCTTTGCTGCCATAGCTGATGAGTTAGTGCATTCCACAGTCTAATCCATTTTCACTGATGACTGCTCCAACAGTGTCACCTGGAGTAAGATACAATTATACAGGTCTACATCATAAACAAAGGGGAAAACCGGCCGGGCGGTGGTGGCGCACGCCTTTAATCCCAGCACTCGGGAGGCAGAGCCAGGCGGATCTCTGTGAGTTCGAGGCCAGCCTGGTCTCCAAAACGAGTACCAGGAAAGGCGCAAAGCTACACAGAGAAACCCTGTCTCGAAAAACCAAAAAAAAAAAAAAAAAAAAAAAAAAAAAACAAAAAAACAAAAAAAAAAAAAACAAAGGGGAAAACCTGACTCCTTCTGCATCTCTTCACACAGAAACTGGTACTCCACCACCAAAGTCTCTTTTAGACATGTGTTTTCTTGATAAATCTAGTTGTTTTCATTTCAAGAATGATAAAAGGACTTGTTCAAAAGTAAAATCACCCAAGGCTTTTTTTATTCTGCTAAGGCATCTGCAATAACTCATGGCTCATCATTTAGAATGCCCTGCAATAGAGAGAGTGGCTGCAGAATATTGAGAATGTTTGTGAAACTGCAGCTATGGATATCTATAGTTTCAATGGTTAAATACCTGTATTTTGGACAAAGAATTTTAAATATACAAGTTGCTTTAAGGTTTTGGAGCACTAAACAAGGGCAGAAACATGGTAAAACAAGCTAGAAGTGAGAGGTTGTTACAAACAAACTAAACTACATTCTGAAATGTTGAATATGTGCACTGGGTATTTCTACTACCATCACACTGGTCCTATCTTATCATTCAGAAAACCCAATATTAAAATAGACATGTAGAAGAGAAGCTTCACAGTTCTGTGTGTTACAGTGACACTTGGTTTTCTTTAGGAGAAGACATGTAAGATCCCGCTATCAGAACCCTTGTTTCCAAGTGCAACATTCCCATTTCTAGTGTTCCCAGCAACATATCTGTTAAGCAAAGTGCAACATCACTGAAATCTTCATATCCTTACTGAGTAGCCTCAAGGTCATTCAGGCTCACCTTTGGCTTCTGTATGAAGACAGCCTCAAGCTATTTAAGGTCTATCTGGCTATGGAAGAGTTTGGAGCCAACCTTGCAGCTCATCACTAGCAAGTGCACATTAAGACGTTAGCTTGTCTCCTGTACCTATCATTCTTCTCTATGCCTATCTCCACTTTACTTTATTTAAAAACACTGATCACTCATGTGAGAAGCTTAACCCTTCCTGTTCTGTTAAGAGAGAGAGAGAGAGAGAGAGAGAGAGAGAGAGAGAGAGAGAGAGAGAGAGAGACTCCTCAGAGTCTGTCTCCTGGGACCCTTTCCTAGGCCAACTCAGTCTCATCCTGTCCCTGGTCCCTCTGCTGGACACTCCCCTAACCCCAGAAAGCTTCCACCAAGTAGATGGCCATACAAGCCAGAACTGGTGAGTGACCCATTTGCCAGTGGAATTGTTCCCCTCCCTGGATTCTGTCCCCTACCCACACACACTATGACCCTTTCCTGGCCCACGCTGGCTATCTCAGCTAGTCCCTGGCTCTGCTGCTGCCCCTAATCCATCACTGAGCTGCAGACCATACCAGCCACATCTGGTGGTGAGTAACCCTCCTGTTCTGTGGCCTGTCCCCTCCCATCTCAGCACCAGCACCACTGCTGGGCCTTGCCCCCAACTCCAATGGAATCCCACTGCTCTGGAATGGCCTCAGCAGTTGACTAGCTGGGCTGCTGCCACCCCCTTGGGTTCTGCTCCCCCAAGACCCACACCACTGCACAAACCGAACTTCCTCATCATTCTCTCTGTAGCCAGCCCTCCCCAGAACTCCAGTAGATTCCATAGGCCCAGACACAGTTCACACCAGTTGGAAATATATCCCAGAAGTTCTACCAGAGGCCAGGCTTGTCCTACTACCCCAGAAGAAGACTCAGGCTTTTTTGGAAGCCAGGCTGGATTTGGAGACCCTCCAAAAAATTAGCTTTACTGGAGGCCAGACCAGATCAAGGGATCCAAGGCCCCAAAACCCCAGTGGAGACACCCTACTGGACATTACTCACCAATCACTCACCAGTTACCAGAACCCTTGGACACTTAGGCCAGAAGATCAGGGAGGAAACATAAGCCAAGGAGTAAAACACTGCTCCAACAAAGACAAACACAGGAATCAACACCTAGACCTATAGTCATCCCAAATCCAGACGCCTAAACGCCAGTATAAGAACACAATCAATACAAAGAGGGCAATATGTCACTACCAGAACCTAGCAATCCTATGACAGCAAGACCTGAACACTCCAATGCAGCTGGAAAGGACCTTAAAAATAACTTTATGAAGATGGTAGAGGTCCTTAAAGAGGAAATGAAAAAAAAATCCCTTAAAGAAATAGAAGAAAAGACAAAAATTGGAGGAACTCAATATATTTCTTAAAGAATGTCAAGGAAACCAAGGAAAAACAAACAAGCAGTTGACATAAACAAAACTGTTCAAGACCTAAAAATGGAAATAAAAACAATAAAGAAAACACAAACTGAGGGAATTCTGGAAATGAAAAATCTGGGTAATCAAACAGAAACTACACATGCAAGCATCACCAATAGAATGCAAGAAATGGAAGAGACTCTCAGGAATTGAAGATATAATAGAGGGAAGAGATTCGTCAGTCAAAGAAAATGTTAAATCTAAAAAATTCCTCACACAAAACATTTAGGAAATCTGGGACATTATGAAAAGAGCAAACCTAAGAATAATAGGAATAGAAGAATGAGAAAAATCCCTGCTCAAAGGCCAAGGAAATATATTCAACAAAACCATAGAAGAAAATTTTTCCAACTGAAAGAAAGACATACCTATAAAGGTACAAGAAGCTTACAGGACACCAAATAGACTGGACCAGGAAAAAAAAAGTTCCCTTGCCTTAATAAGCAAATAATAAGCAAAACACTACACATACAGAATAAGGAAAGAATATTAAAAGCTGCAAAAGAAAAAGGCTAAGTAACATATAAAGGCAGACCTATCAGAATTACACCCGCCTTCTCAATGGAGACTTTAAAGGCCAGAAGAGTCTGGACAGACCTCTCACAGACTCTAAGAGACCATGAATGCCAGCCCAGACTACTATACCTAGCAAAACTTTCAATCACCATAGGTGGAGAAAACAAGATATTTAATGACAAAGTCAAATTCAATCACTCTCTACCTAGAAACCCAGCCCTACAGAAAATACTAGAAGGAAAACTCCAACCCAAGAAAGTTAGCTATATACACAAAAACATAGGGAATAGATAATCCCACACCAGCAAAACCCAAAGAAGGTACACACACACACACACATACCACCACCACCACCACCACCACCACCACCACCACCAACAACAACAACAACAACAACAACAACAAGATAACAGGAATTAATAATCACTGGTCATTAACATCTCTCAGTATCAATTGACTCAATTTGTCAATAAAAAGACACAGGCTAACAGAATGAATATGAAAACAGGATCCATCCTTCTGCTGCATACAAGAAACACTGCATCAAAGGCAGACATTACCTCAGAGTAAAGTGTTGGGAAAAGATTTAAAAAACAAATGGACCTAAGAAGCAAGTTGGTATAGCTATCCTAGTATTTAACAAAATAGACTTCAAATGAAAATTAATCAAAACAGATGGAGAAGGACATTTCATATTTATTACAAAAATAAACCACCAAGATGATGTCTCAATTCTGAACATTTATGCCTCAAATATAAGGGCACCCACATTTGTAAAAGAAACATTAATAAAGCTTATCAAGTCCCACACATTAATAGTGGGATAATTCAACATGCCACTCTCACCAGTGGACAGGTCATCCAGACAGAAACTAAACAGAGAAATAACAGAAATAACAAATGTTATGACTCAAATGGACCTAACAGATATCTACAGAATGTTTCACCCAAACACCAAAGAATATACCTTTTTCTCAGCACCTCCTAGAACCTTTTCCAGAATTGACCACCTACTTAGTCACAAAGCAAGTTTTAATAGTTACAAAAAAAATTGGAACAACCCCCTGTATCTTATCAGGTCACCATAAGTTAGAGTTCAACAATAACACAAACCACAGAAAGCTTAAGAAGTCATGGAAACTGACCAACTCTCAACCAAATTACCACTGGGTCAAGGAAGAAATAAAGAAAGAAATTAAAGACTTCCTAGAATTCAATGAAAATGAATGAACAACATATACAAACTTATGGAACACTATGAAAGCAGTGCTAAGAGGAAAGTTCATAGCATTAAGTGTCTGCATAAAGAAACTAGAGAGATCTCATACTAGCAACTTAACAATACACCTAAAAGCACTAGAACAAAAAGAATCAAACACACCCAAGAGGACCAGACAGCAGGAAATAATAAAATGAGGGCTGAAATCAATAAAATAGAAACAGAGAGAATAATACAAAGAATTAATAAAATAAAGAGTTGGTTCTTTGAGGAAATCAACAAGATAGAGAAACCCTTATTCAAACTAGCTAAAAGGCAGAGAAAGAATATCCAAATTAACAAAATCAGAAATGAAAAGGGGGACATAACAACAGACACTTAGGAAATCCAGACAATCATTAGGTCATACTTCAGAAAGCTGTACTCCACCAAATGGGAAAATCTAAAAGAAAGGTACAAATTTCTTAACAGATACCACATACCAAAGCTAAATCAAGACCAGATAAGCAATTTAAATAGACCTATTTAACCCCTAAGGAAATAGAAGCAGTCATTAAAAGTCTCCTATCCAAAAAAAGCCCAGGGCCAGATGGTTTCAGTACAGAATTCTATCAGACTTTCAAAGAAGAGCTAATATAAGTACTCCTCAAATTATTCCACAAAATAGAAACAGAAGAACATTGTCAAATTCTTCTTATGAGGCCACAGTTACCCTGATATCCAAACCACACAAAGACTCAACAAATAAAGATAATTACAGACTGTGGGAGCCCACAGAGGCTATCTAGCGAGACCTTACTCAGGGTCAGAGAATCTGAGCTTGCTTTACCCAGCAGGGCTGCATAAGGAGATGATTTGGTCACGGGTGTGTTTACCAGGTGTTTGGAAGGGTCTACACTTGGCTGTACAGTGTGCTTTGATCTTGCAAGGGGGAGGTCTTTTGCCTTTTCCCTTGGCATATTATAAAAGCCTTTTCAATAAAGGACAAGGCTGTTGGGAATTGACCCAGGCCCTCCCAAAGCTATCCTGTATTTTTGTCTCTCTTTCTATCTGATATTTTCTTATCTCTCTCTCTCCTCTACCTAAGAACCCTTCAAAAAGTGGGAGCTGGACTCCCACAACAGACCAATTTCCCTAGTGAACATTGATGCAAAAATACTCAACAAAATACTGGCAAACCAAATCCAAGAACACGTGAAAAAGATCATCTACTACGATCAAGTGGGCTCCATCCCAGAGATACAGGGATGGTTCAACATACAAAAATCTGTTCATGTAATTCACCATATATGATAAAATTTCTGGAGAGATTGGGGATACAAGGAACATACCTAAATATAATAAAAGCAACATAAAGCAAGTAATCAGGCAACATCAAATTAAATGGAAAGAAACTCAAAGCAATTCCACTAAAATCAGGAACAAGACAAGACTGTCCACTCTCTCCATATCTATTCAATATAGTACTTGAAGTTCTAGCTAGAGCAATCAGACAACAAAAGAAAATCAAGGGAATACAAATTGGAAAAGAAGTCAAAATATCGCTATTTGTAGATAAAAAGTGACCCCAAAAATTCTAACAGGAACTCCTACAGCTTATAAACACCTTTAGGAAAGTGGTTGGATATAAGACTAACTTAAAAAAAGTCAATAGCCCTCTTATATACACAGATAAACAGATAAAAGGGCTGAGTAAGAAATCAAGGAAACACCACCATTCACAATAGCCACAAACGATATAAAATATCTTGGGGTAACTCTAGCCAAGCAAGTGAATGACCTGTACGACAAGAAATTCAAGTCTTTGAAGAAAGAATTTGGTGGAGATATCAGAAAACAGAAAGATCTCCCATGCTCATTGATTAGCAAGATTAATATAGTAAAAATGGCCATCTTATCAAAAGCAATGTGTAGATTCAATGCAATTCCCATCAAAATTCCAACACAATTCTTTACAAAACTTGGAAGAACAATATTTGACTTCATATGGAAAAACAAAAAACCCAGAACAGCTAAAATATTCCTATACAATAAAAGAACTGCCAGAAAAAAACACCATCCCTGACCTCAAGCTCTACTATAGAGCTATGGTAATATAAACAGCAAGGTCTTGGCACGAAACAGACATGTGAATTGATGGAATTGAATCAAAGACCCAGACATAAATCCACACACCTATAGACACCTGATATTTGACAAAGAAGCCAAAATTATACAGTGGGGAAAAAAAGCATCTTTAACAAATGGCACTGGCATAACCTGATATTAGCATATAGAAGAATGCAAATAGATCCATATCTATTACCCTGCACAAAACTCAAGTCTAAGTGGATCAAAGACCTCAACATAAATCTGGTTACATTGAACCTGATAGAAGAGAAAGTGGGAATAGCCTTGAATAGTAGCACAAGCACTATGAATGACAATTAATACATGGAACCTCATGAAACTGAAAAGTTTCTATAAGATAAAGGACACTGTCAATAGGATAAAATGGCAGTTTAAAGAATAGGGAAAGATCTTCACCAATCCCACTTCCAACAGAGGGCTGATCTCCAAAATATATAAATAACTTAAGAAACTAGACATCTGAAAAACCAAATAATCTGATTTAAAAAACCGGATACAGACCTAAACAGAGAATTCTCAACAGAAGAATCTCAAATGGCAGAGAAACACTTAAAGAAATGTTCAACATCTTTAGCCACCAGGGAAATTCAAATCAAAGCAACTCTGAGATTGCATCTTATACCTGTCAGAATGGCTAAGATAAAAAACACAAGTGACACTCCTCCATTGCTAGTGGGAGTGCAAACTTGTACAGCCACTTTGAAAATCAATATGGCAGTTTCTCAGAAAATTGAGAACCAATCAACCTAAAGACCTAGCTATACCACTTTTGCGTATATACCCAAAGGATGCTCAATCATATCACAAGGATACTTGCTCAACTATGTTCATAGCAGCATTATTTGTAATAACTAGGACCTGGAAACAACCTACATGCCCCTCAACTGAAGAATGGATAAAGAAAATATACATATAAACAATGGAATATTATTCAGCTATTAAAAACAATGACATCAGGAAACTTGAAAGCAAATGGATGGAACTGGAAAAAAATCATCCTGAGTGAGGTAGCTCAGACCCAGAAAGACAAACATGGAATATACTCACTCATAAGTGGATATTAGCTGTAAAGTAAAGGATAACTATGTTACAATCCACAGACCCAGAAAGAATAGGTAACAAGAAGGGCTTGTAGTTGGGGTTGGGGATGGATGGATATCCCTGGGAAGGAAAAATAGAAGAAATCTTGGTGGACTGGAGGCTGGTGGGATGGGAGCTTGAGGGATCAGATTGGGTGGTAGGTGGAGGGGGAGAGTACTGAACGAGACTATTGGAAAAGGGGGACAATTTGGGGTCAGGTAGAAACCTGATGCAAGGGAAACTCCCATGAATCTACAAGTATGACCACAGCTAAGACTTTAACAATAGTGAATGCATAGCCTGAACTGGCCATCTCCCATGATAAGATTGGTGATGACCCCAATTGTCATCAGAGAGCCTTTATCTAGTAATTGATGGAAACAGATGCAGATAAACATTAGCCCCCTGAGCTCAGGGAATCCTGCTGAAGAGATGGAGGAAGGATTGTAGGAGCCAGAAGTCAATGGCATCACAAGAAAATCCACAGAAATGACTAACCTGGCTCATAGCAACTCCCAGAGTCTGAACCAACAGCCAGGGAGCCTGCATGTGATAGACCTAGGCCCTCTACATTTATGTGGTAGTTGTATAACTTGATCTACTTGTGTGACTCTTAACAACGGGAATGGGGATGTCTCTAATACTTTGACTGGCTCTTGGAAACCTATTCCTCGTACTGTGTTGCCTTGCCCAGCCTTAATACAAGGGGAGGTGCTTAGACTTACTGCAACTTGATATGCCAAACTTTGTTGATACTCATGGGAGGCCTGCCTCTTTCTGAACAGAAACAGAGGTCCAGTTGGTTTGGTGGAGAGTAGCTGAGGGGAGGTGGGGGAAGAGACTGGGAGGAGAGGATAGAGAGGAAAATGTGCTTGGGATGTAAAATAAGTAAATAAATTAAATAAAAAAAGAGTAATCTGCCTTGTATTGCTTTTGATGCATGTCTCTATATGAGTAAATAAATATAATGTATGGGGATATTAGGAAACCCAAAGACCTGAAGTTATGATTATTTTGATGATAGAAATGAGTAACAATAAAATGCATGATATGTTAATAGACAACCCACGTTGATAAAGAATTAGTGTGGGAAAATAACTTCACTCAGGTTATTTGGGTTTGCCTGTAGTAGTCTCAGTGGTGTAGCGTATAAATTCACATAAACTGAGACACTTTAGAAAACTCTATTTTCATCTTTAAGATGGTCTATTGACATTAATTTACAACCTAATCCTTAAGAAAATACCTGTGACACCGACATTAACCCAGTGAAGTCAGTGAGATGTCTGTGATTTCCAGACGAGTCAACAGTGGTGCTTTGCTTAATGTAACATTCAGTCATTCATGTCTCATTTCTGTGGAAATGTTTGGATAGTTTTAAAAAAATATCTGCGGTAAATTATTTTGGGGTCTAAAACATTTTACTGTGACAAATTATAAACCTCGAAATAATATTTTTACATAACTACAAATTTATTCTGGAAGACTCCAATCACAAATCATGCTATTATTTTCTTTGTATGACCCAAATCTTGTATCTTTTGGGAATGTATTTTCTTTTTTTAGAAAAAATCATCCTAACATGAATGGAATATTTATTTCCATTCCATCTCTGATTATCAGTTGTGTAACTTGAAAAAATATATTAATATAGAAAATATCATGGTAAGATATAATATATATCAGTAATGATAAATGCTTAAACTGTGGCATTTGTTTTGTTAATAAGTTAAATCATTGAATAAGTTAACATGGTAATATTTTACTTATGAACAACTACATTATAAGAAAGGGGCATAAGTCCATGGGGGCAACTATTTGAAATTCCATCCTTCTGGCTGACACAGAAAATATAGGAAAGTTAGAGATATTTTCCATCAGAAAAATAGCATTTAGAATTACAACTTCTGAGATGTGTCTTTACAACAGTAAAATCTAAGAAATAAGATAAACCCCCAAATAATATTTTTATGTAACTACCAATTTATTCTGGAAGACTCCAATCCCAAATCACAATAGAGTTTTTCCTTGCCACCCCTTTTGTCTGCCACACTTTCCTTGTCCCCAGCTGGAATTTCAGAGGGCTGCCATTCTTTCTCCAGCAAACTGAAGAGTCTTTGGTGGCTTTAGCTGAATCAGGTTGTGGTAGAATCTCAGACATTTCCTTCCTATTTCAAGTATAGCAGTGATTCTCTCCTTAAAAGGGAATGAACAAATACTTTTTCTATTCCAAGTGCCATTCCCCCAAGAATCTGGCACCTAGACTGGGCTGATTCAAAATGTAGAATTAGGTGCTGGAGCAGGTATTCATGGCCTCTCTTGGCAACCCATACCCCAACAAACACAGGGCTTTTGGAAATGACCCTAAGGTCAACTTCTTCCACCTTCTTCTTAAAAGTTATTTGTAGAGACTCATCTTCATGGTGAGGTTATATGCTTAGGACACAGCAGTGTCCGATGCACTAGTTTAAAGAAACTTCGATAATTTCATACAATGCATTTTGATCATAATCATCCCCCCAACTCCACCTCATAACTCTTCTCAGACCCACTCCTACTTCCTCCTTAACCCCCAATTTCATAATCCTCCTTTTCTTCCAGGAACTCTAATTTGTGCTGTTTATATACTGTTGGGTGTGGACCCAACCACTGGAGAGTGGTCAGCATACCTGCAGAGATATTCCTGAAGAAAACTAATCTGCCCTCCCACAGAAGCCATTGCTTGTTAGTTAGGGGTGGGGACTATTAACCCTTCCCATTCCTTGATGGAATATTGAGTGGCTTCTCTGGGGCAGATCTTGTATATGCAACCACAGCTGTTCATGAGTAGAGCAGTTCTGTCATTTCCAGAAGACATGGTTTTTGCTCCCGTCCTCCTAACCTCTGGCTTATGCAATCTTTCTTCCCTCTCTTTTGAGGTGGTGCCTGAGCCTTGGAGAGGGGATGTGATACATGTTCCATTTGTAACTGCATACTCCACAGTCATTTATTCTCTGGGCTGTGACCAGCTGGGAGCTTCTACATTAACCACCATTCGCTGCCCAATGAAACTTCTCTGATGAGGTCTGAAAGCTGCACTAATCTATGGATATAGAGATGGGAATTTAGAGAGTAGTTTGATACCATGTCCATTTAGCAGAATAATACTAGTAACTTCACCCTGCAGCCTGTGAGCTGGCCAGCCATGGTTTTGTTTGTTTGTGGTTTGGAGATGGGTAGATTTGTATGTGTTTCCTCTTGTGGAATGGAACTTAAATTTAATCAGAAAGCAGCTGTTTAACCCCATAACATTGGTGCCACCCATGAGCATATATTGTGACACTAGTCATTATTGCTATTCACAGAGCTCACTGCTGGGTAAGACTGCTGATGACTTGTCTGTCTGTTTGTTTGTTTTACTCAGCAGCAGCGGACATAGCATCTGCTAGCACTATGCATGTCAGATAGCAGGGTGGAAATTCGTGGATCAGCACCTACTTGATTTCTCCATGTCCTGTGACCAATGTGTGTGCTGTCTTCATGAAGGAGTCTTAACACCAAGTTCTGTGGAGCAGCCAAGAACAATGACAATAACCTGTATTGCTCGGTGTTCTCAGAGACACCTGGGACTAATAACTTGAGGGAGGCATTCCATATCTGTCAGTGGACTCTTTATTTGGCAACTGATAGCTTCTGGAATGAGCATGATCCTCAATGCAAGGTAACGCCAATTAAAACCTTTTGTATGAATATATTTGCCTTTTTCAAACGTTCTTAGGTAGTTATCCCTGCCCCAACACTCTTCTCTGCACCGCCCTCCCTCTCTTTACCCATTCAAACATTCCTCCCCATTATCCCACCTTTCTCTCACTGTCTTCACACTCCCTTTACCCTTAAGATCTTTCTTCACCCTCTGAACCCTTGTATAACCCTTTCTACTTAACCTGGATTATACAGGCACTCTAAATTAAAATTTTAATTCTAGGATCTACATATGAGTGAGGACATGTAGCATTTGTCCTACTGGCTCTGAATTAGCTCACTTAGTATAATGTTGGGCAGCTCTATCTCTTTCCTGTGAATGCCATAGTTTCATTTTTCTTTAGAGTTGAATAAAATTTCTTTGTATATAGGTAACATTTTCACTATTCATTCATCAGTTGATTGACATCTAGGCTATTTCCATAGCCTACATGTTGTGAATAGAATAGCTATGAACATGGATGAGCATGTGTCTCTGTAGTAGGAAACAGTCCTTGGAAATATATATATATATACCCAGGAGTGGTATAGCTGGATCATACGAGTAGTCTCTTTCTGTATTTCTGAGGAACCACCATGCTGATTTCCACAGTGGTTGCTTCAGTTTGTTTGAGGGTTCTGCTTTCCAAATCCTTGCCAGCATTTTATTTTTTGTCTTTCATTTCTTAGTTTTCGATATTCTAATTGGGGTAAGATGAAATCTTAGTCTTAACTCCCATTTCCTTGACAACTAAAAATGAAGACTTTAAACAATATTTCTGAGAATTCTTCTGTGAACTCCGGTCAGTTATGTAGCCCACCCTTTGAACTGTTTGTTTTCTTCATATTAAATTGTTTGTTTGTTTTGTAACTTCCTCGTATGTTGTATGTTCTAGACACTAATCCCCTGTCAAATGTATAGCTGGAAAGGATTCTTCCATTCTGTAGGATGCCTCTTAATTCAATGAACAGTTTCCTTTTTAATACAGAAGCTTTTTTAGTTTCATGAAGTCCCATGTGTTGACTTTCAGACTTTAGAGAAACTCTTAATGAACAAAATTGGTGAACTTAAAAATTTTAAAGTCTCAGTATATATTTCAATGGGTATGTGTGCCCAAAGATTATTGGAAAAAGTAGACATCTCTTTGAATGGTTGGTTATGCCTCTAATTTTTTTTTAATCAAACAAGAGTGGAAATTTGGATTTTCTTTTAAACTTGTTTTTATTTTTCCTTCTTCAACCCCAGCAGTTTGGCTATCAGGGAACAGCTCACAGACTAGAGAATAGTGATCTCAGTATTCTCAGGAGCATGTAGATGTTTGGTACAGAAATCTTTTTCTAAGGGCTTAGGGTGGAACTCCCTGGTAGGATGCTTGCCCATCATTTGAAGGCCCTGGGTTAAAAAAAAAAATCCTTTAATGAGAAACTTAGTTCCAAGGTTCCTTCTGAATTAATTTTGGACTTTCTGCTTCGTTCCTCTCATCTGGGCCATTACTTCAGCAGCCTAATTGTTGCCTCTGAGGATGATCCAACCTTTCCAAGTCAACACAGGGTCTTTCCTCTCTCCTGGAAAAGACCACAAATATTCTTGGAGGGAGAGGTGGTATGATTCATGGGTTGGCTGCCATTCCTATTCACAATGTCTCCATTATGGGGGAGATGTTTATGGGGAACTCCCTGAGCCAATCTTTTGGTGACCAATACTGACCAAGGACCAAATCTTTAAAGATTTCAGTTTGAGTAGCCTCCACAGACCTCTTACATAAATGACACAGCACTTTCAAAACAAAGCTGTGTTTCACGAATTCAGGGGAGAATGCTTGCCTTTTGGACAAAACTATATTTTGCCAAATCTTCCGCCGTTTGCTATGCAATTTGCTGCATAATGGATCCAAATTTTCCAAACAGGATTATGACAGAGAACTCATACAACAGACTGTTCATACAGTCACAGACATTCAGCAAGAACTTTGGGTTTTATTTAAGTCTCCTGAGTCGTGTCTGTGTTAAAGGGAAATTCCCAAAGAGGTGATGGTTTTGACCACTGGGGTGTTTTCCAATCTTCTCAAACCAACAGTAGATCAAAACAGAACTTCATTCAGTGAAGCTCATGGTTCAACTGACCACCCCAAATATTCTGAGGGACTAGTACTGTGGTTTCAGGGGTGTTTACACAGCAGCACACACTCAGCATTTGCTTTTCAATCAGTTACGCTAGTTCCTAAAATGATGGCAGCTAACAGTCAGTAGCTGTGTGTTAACTCTCAGATACAATTCAGGATTATTGGATAGCTGAAGATTTATTGCAAATTGATCGTGGGCAAATTTCATAAGTGTAATAAAGTTGTTTGAAAGGGTTTAGTTTTCTCACGGTGCACTATGACTTTAGAAGATTGTCCTAGCTTCAGGGGCCAGTAAAATGACCAACTTAATGAACTGATAGAGGAAAAAAAAATAAAGAAGATCATAAATGCAGACTCATCTTGTATTTATTTCTTCTCAATTAGTTTTCTCTAATGAAATCTCAATGGGTATACAAACCATATTCAAAGGGCCACATGCCTAGCAGTAGATGTAGATGGTCAACACAAAATGAACTCAATGGTATTTTGGAATTTGCTTGTTTTTTGTTTTGTTTTGTTTTTTTGTTTACTCATAATGCTCAGTCTGTGTTTTTTTTTCTCCTTACAGTTCTTTTGCTTATATATGATGGTCTTTAATTTTATCTTTATGAGATTTCTGTATGGCAAATGTGTCTCTGCATCTGTAAGTGATTCTTGCGCCTTTTCTTTGGATCTATTTTTTCCTGTTCATTTGTTTCTTTTATTATCTTTTGTTCTTTTTTGACACCTGTGTGTTTTCTAATGAGAGAGTGCAGGAAGATGTGTGGATTTGGATGGGTGGGGATGTGGGGAGGATCTGGGAGGAGTTGGGGGCAGGGAAACCATAATCTGAATATACTGTACAAAAATCCATTTTCAATAAAAAATAAAAACTAATTTTTTTCTCATAGGGCCATGCATAAAAAAACAGCCCCACAGTTGTGAGTTAACATATATGTCATTTGATACCATAGGCTGTTATTATATCTATTTGCTAGGGGAGAAACTAGGGTGTGAGAGCCTGGATCCAGAGTATAAACCAGTGAGCCCATAATAGATTTTTGGAAAGAACTGTTTCAGTGCCCTCTATCAACCAGGGTCAAGATCAGCCTAGTGTGATAAACGTGCTTGAAAAGTACAAGTAACTTTGGAGATACCGTTACACCAACCTCTGAGGGACAGTCTTCCTACTGCAGAAGTGATTGCCATGTCATTTTAATAGAGACCCTTTCATCCATTTGCTATCTTCTACTGCTTTTCAGGGTTTCTGTGAATTTTGTTTCATAGTACATATTCCAACAACTTTGCTTTATTCTTTGAAAAAAAAATCACTCCAAAGTCATATTTGATTATCTACATCCTACATCTGGGTCACAGGTTGTGCTTGAAGAAGCCCACCATGGCTTTGGAACTTTGCTCTACCCATCACTAAATCCTTTCCCAGTCCCTGAAGTTTCTTTTCACCTCTTCCTTCCTTCTCGGCTGTTTCAACTTAGTTCAGACCTTCAGCCTGTTTCATTTGGATTATTGAAATGCCTTTTCAAATTCTTGCCTCGTACTTGAGCCAGACTTGACATTTACAAAACAAACATTACATCATGCAATTCCCGTTGCCTTTAGGAATCCAGCCATGGCCACCTAACTGTGCAACTCCAGCCAAGTGTTTTCTTCTCCATGTTCAGTTTTTATCATCTTTAATCTTAGGACCGACACCTAGAATATATGAGTGGTTGTAAAAGCAGAGACCATGTAAGAAAACTGAAGACTCCACAGTAAACTTAGAAAAATGTGACATAATTATGATATAAATATTACTATGTAGAATGTAGTCCACATTCCTCCAGAGAGCACTCCACACTTCACAGCATCTTCTATTCTGCTGTCCTGTCTCTCTCCATTAAAAAAGGTTTATTGTATGTGTATGGGTGAGTGTGTGCATGTATGTGCACTGCATGCATGCCAGGTACCTGCAGAAGCTGAAGAAGGGAATCAGACCCCCTGGGGCTTGAAGTACAGGCTACTGTGAGCCCCACATTTGGGTTGACAGCTGAACCATGGTCCTCTGCAATAGCAGCAAGTGCTCTTAATTATTGAGCCATCTCTCCTTTCTTCCTCTTACTTAACCTTCATCGTATCTCAGGTCACTGTCTGTAGAGCACCAGCCAAGCTCTTGTGTATCTGACAGAACTACTTGTCCAGGTCTTTAACACACTCTTTTCTGTCATGAGTATCCTGTCTGCCACAGTGTGATCAAAACTCACTCATTCTTTAGCTTCACGGTCTTCTCCTCTGCAAAGGCTTTTTTGAGTCTCAAACCAGGGGAAGTCCTTTTACTAGATGTCCATTAGCGTGCTCTTAGTGCATTCATAGGGTTAAGTTGAGACACCACAAACTGGATGGATTGAAAACAGATAAGTATTGTTTCTCACTATTCTGGAGGCTGCAGCATTCAAGATGAAGACACTAGCAGCCTCATTGTCTCTTGGAGGCCTGAATCCTGGCTCACAGATAGTGCCTTGTTGTTAGGGCTCAAATGACATTCACGGTGGTTTCATGCTCATCATATAGTCATTTTCCAAGGGCAGTGCTTCCTAATCACAGAACTTTGAGCATTAAGATTTCAATATAAGAGATTAAAGGGGACTAAAAACATTCAGAAAAGAGTAAGAGCCAGATGTGGGGACAAGTCAGTCATATCTGCTAACTTCTTTGTCTCATCCACTCATTTTTCTGTATTAAAAGATTATTATTTATTCGTGTGTGTGTGTGTGTGTGTGTGTGTGTGTGTGTGTGTGTGTGTGTGTAAGCCAGGATATACATGGGAGTCACAGAACCTGTGGGAGTCTGTTCTTTCTATCCACCGTATTGGTTCCAGGGATTGAACTCAGGTCCTCAGGCTTTGCAGCAAGCGCTTTTCCTAGCTTAACCATCTTGCCAGCCCCTCCTCCAGATTTTTGAAGGTAAAATTTTCTCCTTTCAGAATCTATCTTGGTGCACACTTAGTAAATGAATGAACAATAGATAAATGAGTCACACATGATATGGCAAAGCTGTTATTTTAAAACCCAGAAAGAGCAAAGCAAAAAATATTTGTGAGGAATTTTTGTTGTTTTGTTTTTTGTTTTGTTTTTTTGTTTGTTTGTTTTTCAAGACAAGAGTTTCTCTTGTGTAACATTCCTGGCTGTCCTGGAACTGGATTTGTAGACCAGGCTGGCCTCGGACTCTGCCTGCCTCTCAAGTGCTGGGATTAAAGGCGTGTGCCATCACTGCCTGGCTTGTGAGGAGTTTTGAGAAAATGTTTTCTCCTTGAAATACTCAAACATATTATCAATATTTATGTAAATGAAGAATTTGGAATATAAATATTATGTAAGATGGTAAATTTTAAACATATATCACATATTTACATAAATATACTATACTATAAAATATATTTAGTGATAGGAGTAAATAAACTATTGCACTATTTTTGGGAAATATGAAATTGATAAGTTGAACACATTTCTAATTATTTCTTACCTTTTTTCTTTCTTCCTTTCCTTCCTTCCTTTTCTTCTCTTCTCTTCCTTCCTCCCTTTCTCTTTCTTTCTTTCTTTCTTTCTTTCTTTCTTTCTCTTTCTTTTATAGTTACTGTCTCTGTTTATTTTACTTTGAAATGAAATTTCAAAAATCTTGGCTTATTGGTCTGTTAACATGGGACTAGACTGAAACACACTGTGAAATACAAATATATTTTCATTCACCAAGGCAGGGGATCCTTAAGATTTGAACCCTGAGAACAGAAGTTCATTGACTGTGTATCTTATTTGTTCTTTATTTAAAAATTCATTTTACATACCAACCAAAGATCTCCCTCTCATCCTTCCTTCTGTTCCCCGCTTTCCCTGCTATCCCCCCTCCTCCAACAGGGTAAGTTCTCCCATGGTGGGACAGCTAAGCCTTGTACATTCAGTTGAGACAGAACCAAGCCCCTCCCTGCTTTTTCAAGGGTGAGCAAGGTGTCCGACCATAGCTAATGGGATCCAGAAAGCCGGCCCATGCACCAGGGACGGATGCTGATCCCGCTGCCATATCTGTTCTTCTGACAGAGGCCAAATGACCAAACAGAAAGACATTTGACCAAGTGTCAGGAGAAAACCCCATGCTCTAGAGTCGCTTTTCTTCTCTTTTCTTTTTCTGCTTAAAATATCCTTGTAACTGTATCAATCAGTATTTCTCAGGTCCAGAAATGGAAAAGAAAGACATTTACAAGTATAAAAGAAAAACACATAGCATAGTGGCAGAAAAGCCTATGACCATGGAGATATCCATGGAGTCCTACTTAGGCTTAGGGGACCACTCAACAATGTGTCCCCCCTTTCTCTTTCACTGACTTAGCTTATATTAGTACTTAGAATAACCTGATACCATGTTGAGCATAATCAAAAAGAAAAGAAGTGGACCTCTTGTACAGGAACTCAGAACTGATTTTAAAAGATAACATCTTCAAATTTTGATCACTCTACTAATTACAATCCTATTAATTTTATGTGCTCAGGAACCAGCTGGGGATCTCTTTATTTTTTAATTTTTAATTTTTATTTATTTATCTGTTTATTATTATTATTATTTTTTTTTTTTGGTTTTTCGAGACAGGGTTTCTCTGTGTAGCTTTGTGCCTTTTCTGGAGCTCACTCTGTAGACCAGGCTGGCCTCGAACTCACAGAGATTCATCTGCCTCTGCCTCCCGAGTGCTGGGATTAAAGGTGTGCACCACCACCACCTGTCCTGGGGACTCTCTTTAAATCATAGGTTGTGATTGAATAGGTAGGGAGTAGGGCTGAAATTCTGTCTCACTGCTTCTGAGATTGCTCACAACTTTCCAAGCTGTGGATACTGTGAATTAATTGATGAAGATCAAGTGAATTGAGTCAAAGACAGAACAAAGAAGAAAGTAAAGGAACTCAACTAAGAAGACTTGACAGAGGAAAAGGGATGGCTTGGAAGGACGGGTAACAGAAGATGAAAAGGGAGTTCAAAATACACCTGAGTACCAAGACTATCCGATATATGATACACAAGTGTAAATGGACTTAGTGTAGATGTGGGAAAGAGATCGCACACTGGGAGAGTCAGGCAGCACGAAGAGCAAGTTCTAAGAAGAGCAGAAGTCCAAGTAGTAGATGATTAGGGCCTGAGCTTCTTCAATGCAGCCATCTAAGTATACATAATTGAGCTATAGAAAACGTATGTGATGAAGAGGGCTTCAGCAAGGCCTGGACAGTGAGGCTGAGTAAAAGGAGAGCTGGGCAGTGGTGGTGCATGCCTTGGATCCTAGCACTCAGGAGCAGAGGCAAGGGGATCTCTGAGTTCAAAGCCAACCTGGTCTACAGAGTGAGTTCCAGGACAGCCAGCAATATACAGAGAAACAACAACAACAACTCCCCCTAAAACAAACAAAACCCCCAAACCAGGGTAGGTTCCTGTGGGAAACCTGCTCCCACTTTTATCCCAGGGTACTTTTGAGGAGGGAGAAGTGAGAAATATTTATATAGAAGGACAGAGGGGTGTTGCTAGAGTTTTCCTGCCTGGCCCACAGTCTGGACAAATCTCTCACCCGCCAGTCCCAAGCCGCTCAAACCCGATCAAGTAAACACAGAGACTTATATTGGTTACAAACTGTATGGCCGTGGCAGGCTTCTTGCTAACTGTTCTTACAGCTTAAATTAATCCATTTCTATTAATCTATACCTTGCCACGTGGCTTGTGGCTTACCGGTACTTTACATCTTCCTTGTCCTGATGGCGGCTGGCAGTGTCTCCCTCAGCCTTCCACTTCCCAGCTCTATTCTCCTCCTTGTCCCGCCTATACTTCCTGCCTGGCCACGGACCAATCAGTGATTTATTTACTGACCAATCAGCAACACATTTGACATACAGACCATCCCACAGCAGAGGGGAGAGAGACATAGAAGCACAGGATAGCTCTGGAGGGCTTGGATCCTTATCCAGCAGCCCCTTTTGTCTCTTCTATAGGGCTTTTGAAAGGAGTGCCAAGGGGTGGAGCAAAAGACCTCCCCCTAGCACAGCCACGTGCAGACCCTTCCAAACATTTGGTAACCATGAATGTGGTCAAGCAATCCTTTAATGCAGTTCTGCTGAATAAAGCAAGCTCAGATCCCACTCGGAAACCTTCGTGGGCCTCCACAGCTTCCTGATCACATCTGATTTAAAGGCAAAGGAGGAGAGAGGCAGGCATGTCTGTGGTCCAAGTGACTGGGAAACAGTGCCGTTTTACTCAGGAGAGGAGGCACAGCCATGGTAAAAGGATCAGATTTTGTGGAAGATTGTGAACATGTAAGCTCTAGTGACAGAAGAACAGAGCTTCATGACCTTTCAGTCTACTCTAGTTTGGGAATTTAATGTTCTCTAAGTGTGCTTATGTTAAGGACCTAGGACTTAGGGCAGTGATAGCATGATGTGTTAGAGTCTTGAGGAAGTCCTGACCATTGGGAGGTGTTTAGATCATCGAGGACATGCCTTCAAGGGGCGTTGTGGAATCATGGTCCTTCCTTCCTTTTCTTTCGATTCTTTGCTACAAGGTGTGCAGCTTTGGTTTTGTTTCAGTTCAACAACGTACTGAGTTTATTTCACTTGTATATTTTGCACCCCACATCTCACATCTCACAGCCACTGTTACTCTGACCTATCATATTACTCCATGTGTATTTAAAATCAAGCAGGGCTGTGGTGGCATGCACTTTTAATCCCAGCACTCAGGAGGTAGAGGCAACAGGCAGATCTCTGTGAGTTCGAAGCCAGCCTGGTCTACAAAGCAAGTTCCAGGATTAGCCAGGGCTACACAGAGAAACCCTGTCTCAAAAAAACAAAAGAAAAAAAAAAGTCAAACAAAGGGTATATTTCCACCTTTGCAGAACAGGCATCTAGACAGCACATCTTTGACATTGGAATCTGGATAGCATTTATCTAACACAGTATGGAAAGTCTTCACTTCGTGGTATAAAAAAGACAGCCAGATGTCACCTCCTACAGCAGTAAAATAAAATGGAATATTTCAAACTGTTTAAGCTATTTTCTTAAAGAAAATTCTTCCACTGCCAGAGATCTTGAGTAGCTTCCTGGTCCATCATCAGGAAGCAGTTCTGCACAGAATTAATGAACTTGGCTTCCACCTTGGGAAGGGAATCACTTTTCTCTACACTTTTTGCATTTTTGCCTTAATGTCTTCTGCAGAACTTGGTCCTTTTGGTGTTTCAAGGGTTTTTACGTTTTTTTTTTTTTTTTTTTAGAATTTTTGACTTTTTGATCTTAGTATTTAGGTTTGTTTTTTGTGCCCCCCTTTTTTTAAACTAGAGCATCTCATACAGAATTCTTCATTGGAACTTTTCATTTCCTCATTATCAAAATCATCATAACCATCATCTTCCTCCTAATCATCATCATCATCATCATCATCTTTGTCAATGTTATCATCATCTTCAATAAGTTTTACTCTTTTCTGTGGAAACTTGTTACCACTTTCAGGGGCAGATTGCTTCCCTGACATTCTTAAAAGTTCTGCATCCTCCTCCTCTTCATCTTCTGACTGACATCTTCCTCCACAGTGACTAGGTGCTGTCCACTAATATACACAGGCCCTGAACAACACTCAAACTGAAGATCACAGGCATTGCCACTTTATTTATTTACTTATTTATTTTTGGTTTTTCGAGACAGGGTTTCTCTGTGTAATTTTGCGCCTTTCCTGGAACTCACTTGGTAGTCCAGGCTGGCCTCGAACTCACAGAGATCCGCCTGGCTCTGCCTCCTGAGTGCTGGGATTAAAGGTGTGCGCCACCACCACCTGGCGCATTGCCAC
The DNA here is from genome assembly GCF_007827085.1 of Peromyscus californicus insignis. Lineage (NCBI taxonomy): Eukaryota > Metazoa > Chordata > Mammalia > Rodentia > Cricetidae > Peromyscus > Peromyscus californicus. The sequence goes on along the minus strand of NW_026294595.1, from coordinate 42,216,050 downwards.
TTTAAAACCCCTAACGGGAACTATTCATTGGGCAGATCGTCACCATTGCCAGTGTTATTTTAACCAGACAATTGGATTGTCTTCATATGAAATTTACTGTTTCTGCCTCAAGGATGTGCAATTCCCCATTTTTCCTCATCTTTAAACTTTTTATGTCCTTAACCAAATGTCCTTAAACCATTCTTGACAATTACTGGTGCTCATTTCCATCATTACCGACCTTAAAGTGAAAATATTTGCCAGCCTTAAGTTCACGATCAAAAGATAATCCTGAGGCCTCCGAGAGTGCATGTCATGTTCATTGAGTCTTTCATGAAGGGGAGGCATGTACTTTGGTGTGAGTGAAGTGGGACAGATATGACTTCTTCCTGCTCCTCTGAACACACTTACAAGATGGAGTTATACCAAGGAGGTGTGAGCAGTTTTAATCTGCTGTCCACTCTTTATGTGAGTTACTGCCACAGGCTCAAAGCCACAGGCCAATTAATCATGGACATGAACTTCCAAATTGTGAGTCCCCCCACCTCCACAATCACCTTCTGTCTTTATAAACAGTCTCAGGTGATCTTGGTAATGTGACAGAAACTGGCTAACACATGATCTAGAAATCTGTTATTGCTTCTTGGCTTTAAAGTTCATTATCTTCAAATGATATGTTTCTATGTTTCTATTTTAGTAATAAACAAAAAGCAACATTGAGAAATAATTAACATTTTGCCCTCATTTTATGAGTCTCTTCAAGAAATCTCTCTTCTTATTTATAAATCCTCTTTGTATGTTCTTTAAACTGGTCTGTTATTACTTTTAATAGTATTAGAAGTAATGCCAGGATGATGTCACAACAGGAAGCCCCTAACCTTGCTCTCCCACAAAAACACTGGCTTTGAAACAGCAGACAGTCCTCAAATCCTTGATGATGATGCCAGAAATAAACCAGGAAGCTGGAATAATAAGCAAGCACCGAGGTCACAAAGTCAAGAACAGCTATGTGGACAGGAGGAAGAGAAGCCATTTTCTTTTTAAGTAAAGAAGAGGATTTGAATTTGGGAGGAAGGTGGGGTAGGGTGCACTTGGGGGAAATGGAGAGAGGTAGTGGAGGATAGAAATAATCAAAATAGATATATAAATATATATATTTTCAAATAATAAATCAAAATTATTTTTAAAAGAAATAGAGACTGAGAAAGGATAATAGAGGAGTTATTGTGGCCAAAGTATGTGATATGCATGTATGAACATGTCATAATGAAATCCATTAGTTAGTACAATTTCTATATACTAATAAAAAATTGGAGAAAAAAATAAAACAAATGCCATTAGGTCCAGTATTTGTTATCCACCTTTTGGAGAGAAGAGAATGTATATATTCAATGTTCCAAATTGGGGGAAGATGCCAGAGAGACTGTTTATGTCTTTACTAATGTGAATACTGACATGGGACCCATAACACTTTTGATATCTGGGGGACCCAACAACAAGAGAGGTCTCAATAAACTATGTAATTGCCAGAGATCCTACAGTGCTTAAGAGAGACATTAGACACCAGTGGGAGTGGAAGATTATGAATTCCTGAAGAAGAAGAAGTCAGCATTGGAAACTTATATGCAAAAGTCAAGAGAAATATTCTAGTCAAGGTTTTTGGAGCTATGAGAATCTTTATCCTCACTGTTTAGTGAAGGCTTTCCCCTGAACAATGTCAGTCTATAAATGCAAAAATTATCATCACCACCAACAAAAAATAAGATACATAAAGAAACAAGGAATTAAAACAAATCTTCAAAGACTAATTGTAAAGAAACAGAAACCCTTGTTTTAAAGTAGCACACCAGGCCACAGAAGAAGAAAAACAAACAATCAAAGAAGCAACACAGAAAGTCAGAACATTACAGTCAGAAACCAGGCAAAAGCACAGATTCCAGTAATTTTAGAGTCAAGTAACAAAATAAACTGAATTTTTCAACACAGACTTCATCAAATAGAAAAAAAAAGATTTAAGGAACTTAGTAAAGTATCATTTCAAATTACTAAAGGAGCAACAATAGCAAAGGAATGAGAATGTGACAAAAATCAAAGGGATTTAGGGATTTGGGGGGAATCACCAAACTAGAAAACAAGATACAGAAGTTCCAGAGCGACAAGAGGACAGAGAGGGACAGAGCACTCATCTGAGAAGGTAACTGCTGTGGGATGTCCTGTATGCTGTGAATATATGTTGCTATGATTGATTGATAAATAAAACGTTGATTGGACAGTAGCCAGGCAGGAAGTATTGTGTAGATGGGACAAGAGAGAGGAGAATGCTGGGGAGAAGAAGGCTGGGTCAGAAGATGTGGCCAGCAGGCACTAGGAGAAGCATGATGTAAGATACCTGTAAGCCACGAGCCATGTGGCAAGGTATAGATTTATAGAAATGGGTTAATTTAAGATATAAGAACAGATAGCAAGAAGCCTGCCATGGCCATACAGTTTACAAGTAATATAAGTCTCTGTGTGTTTACTTAGGGGATGCGAGTGGGAGAGATTTGTCCCGACTGCTGGCAGGCTGGGACACAGGAAAACTTCAACTACAGGTAATGGCTAAAAACTCCCCGAATGTGAGGAAGGACATTCAGGAACAATTTTGATGAATCTCTCTAGACACAATATACAAAAGAGGTAAAAAAAAATCAAAGATATGAAAGAGGTAATTTTGAAAGCAGCAAGAAAAAATATTCCACTGCCCGTGAGACATGTCTTATAAGAGTAAAAATAGATTTATTAGAAAACATTACAGGTCAGCAAAATGGGATGGCATTCTTAAAGTGCTTAGAGAAAAGAAATGTTACATGAGAATACTTTGCAGAACACTTATCCTTAAAAATAGTGGAAACAGTGACTTTTTTAAGTAGACAAAGGCTGATAAAATTCATCTCTAGAACTGCCTTAGAAAACTTACCAATGTAAGTTCTTCAATTTGAAATGAAAGGGTGTTAGATAAAAAACTCAAACCATATTAAATTGGAAAATTTCCTGCCAAAGAGAATATATAGACAAATACAGAATCCTGTAATGTTGTATTGGTCCCAAACAGATCTAGGTACAGAATATAAGAAATAACTCTAAAATAATCTTAACAGATACCAATTACAAAGGATGTACTTTGTGACACTTATAAAATAGAGGGACATGTGAAGGACAGGCCTTATACATAACTAATATATTATTAATATAAATTATTATAACTTTAGGTATTTTATATAACTCTAGTGTCAACCACAGAAATATCATCTTTAAAGGACACAAGATGGAAAATGAGCAAAGATTCAAAGCTAAAAAAATCAAAACAAAAGAATAAAAAAATATATTAGATGTAGTTTTCTTGAAGTTGGCTACATGTTTTGTTTTGTTTGACAAGTTCCCACTGTGTAGTCTAAGATGGTCTGGAACTTAAATTGTAATTGGAGCTAACGTGTGTCAGATAATTTCTACTTGTGGTTATGACACACCTTTACCAAATGATTAGTGATATTAAGTATCTTCTAATGTCTGTTGGCCACTTTAAGTGTTGTGCGACACTATTCCTGGGGAGACATGAACAAATGTCCGTTTACCCAGATTGGGAACCAACAGCAGACCCAAGTCTGTCTTGGTGAACCAATGAGGTTATTTGGGCTACCTTCAGGAGTATGGGTGAGCAGACACTTACAGAAAGAGAAATGACTCTAAGACAATTGCATGACAAATTTCAGGCAGCTCAACAGGTTGAAGAAAGTATCTTTTCCAGGAAGCTTAATTTGTTTGAGCCTGGTGACCTGTCTGGTCTGAGAGTGTCTCTGGGCAGTCCTTACAGCTTATATATTCTTAGGGAAGGAGAAGCCTAGTGAATTTGGTCAGTTTCAGGGACTTCCTGAAGTTTCTTGTTGTCTGATTTCTGAACTTAAGGACCTTCTAGGTAGGATGGGATATTTCACTTCCTTTAAGAACATCATGTGGGAGCTGGAGAGATGGCTCAGTGGTTAAGAGCACTGGCTGATCTTCCAGAGGTCCTGAGTTCAATTGCTAGCAACCACATGGTGGCTCACAACCATCTGTAATGAGATCTGACACCCTCTTCTGGCCTACAGGCATACATGCAGGCAGAACACTGTATACATAATAAATAAATAAATCTTAAAAAAAAAAAGAACATCATGTACCTTAATGAGCTTCTCTTCATGATGGAAGCTTTTATCTTGGAGAAAATTGTGAAAACATTTAGAAATATTCATTAAAAACCTTTGCTCATTTTTATTTTGTTTTTGTTTGAAGCTTTTGACATGGAGTCCTCTTCTTATTAGCCTGCCTCTTCTGATTTACTGCATTATGAAGACAGCTTCTAATCCACCAGCTTACTCTGGGGAGGTGGGGGTGGGGGGTGTGATTTTTAAGACAAGTAGAAATTAGATTTTTTTAAAAGTTCAAATCTATTAATATCATCAACATTAGTGAAAACATTAAAAAAATACTATGCAGAGTTGATCTGGGTTAAATTGTCCCCCTTCAATGTGTGTTGAAGACCTAACTCTGAGTACTTGTGAGGGGCCTTATTTTGATCTTAGGTCTTTGCAGATACAGTCAACTTAAAATGAGATCATTGGAATGGGCTACAATCCAGCTTGTCTGGCATAATAATAGACGAGTGGAGAAGTACACATAGCAGGAACATCATGCTAAGGTTAAGGCCAAGACAAGTGATGTGTCATCAAGCCAAGAGTGATGAGTGTCAAGGATCATTAGTGCCTTTGGCTAAAGAGGAGAGGCATGAAAGAGATCTCACAGTGGAACTAAACTGCTGACAGCTGGAACTTTGATGTCTAGTGACCAGATTTGGGGGAGAATACATTTCGGTGTTAAGCTTCCCTATTTATGGTACTTTGTTCTTTCAGCTTTAGGAAATTAATACCACAGTTAATAAATGTTGCTGGCTCTGCAGCTGGGGTCTCACTGTCTCTGATCCTGGAAGCAGGAAGTGAATAGATGCAGAACCAACAGCACAGGCTCTGGTAGATTGTAAGCAATCTTGTTTATTAAACAAAGGACTGAGGTATTTATGTGTATGCTTTTTGGCGGGCTCTGCTTCCAGCTGCCATGGTGTTTCCTGGTTGGCTCTGGGTCGTATGTCAGCAGTGGTCATCTTGGGGGTTCGGTTTCAGGGTCCTCTGGATGTCAGGATGCCACTGCGCATGTCAGGGCTCTTTGTTTGCTTAAGGCATGGCCCAGTGCTTTTGGCCTTACCCGCTTCAAATAATACCTATGATTCAGTAAACTTACAGATTAAATCACCCTGAGAATTTGTAAAAGTATTTATTGTAGTTATGCTTTTTTTCTAGAATTATGCAAGGTACCTTGGTATCATTATCAACCTCACTATCTCCTGAGCTGTGATTGCAAAAGACGGCTGCTGCAAGGTGAGCTTTCTCTCAATAAGCATTGTCAGATGCTTATGACTGGATGAAGCACAAGAGGCAAAATTAGGACTAACAATGCCTTTCCTCAAAAAAACCACCTTAATAATAGTTTTTATACAGTAGCATCAAGGAGGGACAATAGTACAGACTGCACACTAACAAGAAGTCTGATCAAAACCGTCATCGAAGGATTGAAATGTCAGCTAGTTTGTCTCACAGCTACAGTGAAAACCAGAACTGAGATGCAGACCCAAAGATATTTATCTGTTAACAAATTCTGCAAATTCTGTGCTTTTCTACCATCCTACTGCCTCTCTCTCTCTCTCCCTCCCTCCCTCCCTCCCTCTCTCTCTCTCCTTCCTTCCTTCCTTTTGATTTGCAAATAGTCAACATATTGCTTTATTATTTTTTTCCTTTCTGTGTGTGTGTGTGTGTGTGTGTGTGAGAGAGAGAGAGAGAGAGAGAGAGAGAGAGAGAGAGAGAGAAAGAGAGAGAGAGAGACAGAGACAGAGACAGAGAGAGACAGAGAGAGACAGAGACAGAGACAAAGAGACAGAGAGAGATAGAGACAAAGAGACAGAGACAGAGAGAGTCTTGCTGTGTAGCCCAAGTTGGCATGGGATTCACTAAGTAACTGAGGTTCGTCTCAAAATCTCGATCTTCCTGTCTGAGCTTTTTCAGTGCTTGGATTACAAGAACGGACCACAGTGTCTTGCTCCTCTGTCGGCTCTGAAGGAAAAACTTTCATGCCTCTCCCCTGGCTTATAATGGTGCCCACAATCCTTGGTAGTCAGCATTCTTGGCTTGCTAATTCATCACGGAATCTCCTTCTCAGACTTCATATGGAATTCTTCCTATGCATTTTTCTCCTTTATTCTTTTAATATTATTAATTCCTAAACTTTTCATGGATACTTACAGAAAACATGAAGCATATTGCCTTCATGTCAGGTAATAGTGGACCTCAACCGTGTTTGCCAGAATCTGGCTCTGCTCCCCACTCTGCGTTCATGGGAGGCTACATTTCCTAGATGCCTCAGTTATGTGGCATTATGAGACCACTTCTTCCCAATGTGTGAAAGCACACAATATCCAGGGTGGGATTTTCATGCTCCCTTCCCTAGCGAGGGGTCAAGGAGATCATATCTTCTAGATGCTTGAGTTGTAATTGATGGCACTCTGTTATCTGGGGCCTGAGAAACTGTGTGGAGCAGGACTTCTGCCATGCCATGATGGAAAGATAGCTTTGTTCTGTTAATCCATGGAGACCTATGAGTAAATGTATTCAGTCTATGCTAACTGGTCTGGAATACATACTCTACAAATTTTCTTCTTCCCTTCAACATTGAGAAAGATGGGGAAATCAAAATAATCTTTAAGTTAATAGTATCAAATTAAACCATGTATGTCCAGAGTGCATATAATAAATGTTTATTGCAAACCCTGAGAGAACCCAGAAGCTGTAGCTGATAGCTGAGAAAGCAAGTTTCTTAAGATGAGATAGCACAAAGATCCATTCATGGTCAGAAAGCCACTCACTAAAGATGGTTTTTCTCATTCCTCCCAACCAAATTATTTCAGTCAAAAATAGCAGAAGGGCATTATAAAAAAAAAACCCACACATATAAATGCTAAAAGTTTCAACTTGAAGTTTTAGCACTATTCTGAACAGACCCTTCAGAGAGTTTTGTAGGAGACATTCTGGAAGGTATTAGTCAACAATAGAAGTCTTTATCTTCTCTACAGATTGGGATGTGGGGAGATGACTGCACATAGAATTTCAATGCTTCTTCTCAGACAACAATGCTTCTATTGAGTGTCCCATATGTTCAATGATGCTAGCCAACCTTACTTCTGCTTCCACCCAACATAAACTCTCTTTTAATCCAGCCTCCTCAAAATCAACAGACAAGCTATGGTTGCTCTTCTTAAGCCTATTCAATTTGCCTGAAATGCTTTTCTCTCTTAGCAGACTGAGCCCTAGATCTATCTCTAGTGGTGCATGGTTTGAATGAGAATGGCCCCATAGGCTCATATATTTGAATGCTTGGTCCCGAGTTGGTGTAAATGTTTGGGAAGGATTAGGACCTGTGGCCTAGGAACTGTGTCACTGGGAGCCAGTTTTGAAGTTTAAAACACACCTCTCTCTCTCTCTCTCTCTCTCTCTCTCTCTCTCTCTCTCTCTCTCTCTCTCTCTGCCTCACAGTTGTTGTCACTTTTGGGATAAGGAGGTGAAGTATTACACTATTCTCTGGATTTTATATGTTTAATGCCTTATCTGAACTGTAAGCACCCTATGAAACAGAAAAATGAAGTCTTTGCACTTCACCTCCGTATTCTCAAAGTTCTATATGACAGTTTGTATTTTGAATGGTGCGTGATTGCTAGCTTGTGATGCTCCTGGGAGGTAGGGGGGGTGCCCTTAAGAAGTGGAGGCCACTGGGAAACCTTAGATTGTTGGGCATGTACTCTTGAAGAGTACTGTGTGCCCTATCTCTTCCTGTCCATCTCTAGTGCCAAGCCATGAGGGTGGCAATTTGCTCCCCAGTTTTGCTCACCAGCACCTGTACAACAAGCCTGAATGCAAGTAGCTGGCCATCAGCTGAAAACTGGCAAAGCTGTGAGCCAAAACTAATCTCCTCTTGCTTGTTGAGTTTTCTCAGGTGTTTGTCTTAGTGACCAAAGCTGACTGACACATTAGGACACAGTACCGTAGTAAATAGATAATTGATGGCTGATTGGTTTGTAACTCTGTGTGTGATGGTGTAAGGATAGGAGGGAAATTGGTGTGGTTTAGTAGCAAGCTGGTAACTGAAACAAAAATCAATTTCTGGTCAAGGAAGACTGTTTATTCATTTATTGTTTATTTTCTGACATGCTAGAATAGTCAGTACTTTAGCTTAGAATCCTTGCAAGGAAAGATTGTGAAGAAGAGTATGAGTCTGCTGAAGAGACACAAAGGAGGGTCAGATTGAGAGGGAGGTGTCCAGTTACATTCACTGCTGTGGATATCCCTCTGTATAAATAAAATGCTGATTGACCAGTAGCCAGGCAGGAAGTATAGGTGGGACAAGCAGAGAAGAGAGTTCTGGGAAGTGGAAGGCTGAGGCAGAGAGACCCTGACGGCCGCCATGATGAGAAATAACGTGTTAAGATACCGGTAAGCCATGCACCACATGGCAGCTTATAGATTAATAGAAATGGGTTAATTTAAGATATAAGAACAATTAGCAAGAAGCCTGCCACGGCCATGCAGTTTGTAAGCAATATAAGTCTCTGTGTGTTTACTGAGCAGCTGTGGGACCGGCAGGTAAGAGAGATTTGTCCTGACCGTGGGCCAGGCAGGAAATCTCTAGCTACAACTCACCATTTATTTCTTGAGTGCTAGGCACTGTGCTAAGGGTGAGTCACTACAGAAGAAGCAGACAGACTTGCCTTCTGCAGCTGAGTGAGGAGAAAGCAATAAGCAGTGAGTGACCTGAAGCAATGGAGTTGGCTAGAAAGAAAATAAAATGGTGATTGTCACAGTGGCATGGGAGAGTCATTGATCAAAGACCCTCAGGGATGTGAGCAGAGTAGAAACCAAAGTGATACCAGGAAGAAAGCTTTACCCTAACATGGGGGGAAACATCCCAGCACTGTAGTCTGGAGTGGGCTTCGTATGTTTGTGTTTGAGAAACAGTAAGAGGCCAACGTGACAACAGAGAAAGAAGGAGAGGATGGCATGGGGTTGGACCAGGTGGTCACCCAACAGCATCTGCACATGGATTTCACAAGACCGGACCTGCCTCCAGCTTGTTCTGCTAATTCTAGTGGTCTGTGCACATTTTATCTTCTCTGCCTTTGCTAACTAGTGGGCTCCGATCCACAGTCTCCTAGACCATGGTTCTGAAAGATCCACTCTCTTTCACACTGGACAGCTTTGTTTCTTTGAGGGGCTATTTGAAGAAAAGCTGCTCTGGCTTACTAGCCATCTCTTACAAGCATTCACTGTCCTTTCATGTGGCTTCTCTGCCACAGTGTACTAGCCAGGAAGAAGATGAGTGAGTGCCTGCCTTTTAGAAGCTCTGTAAATCTTTTGTGGTGTTGATGCCATGGATAATGGTTATGGCACAGTGGGGATAGTAGCTAGGACCCACGATGCTTTGAAGATCACAAAAGATGCTGAAATTTGTTTTACAGCCAGGAGAACATAGGGACTTTCAGATGGAAGAATCCAGTCACAGCACTACAGTCATCTTTGTGGGAATATGGAAATAAGTGTAAGTCCACAGCTCCTCCCTTACCGTGGAATTATGTCTTAATGAGTGTCTCCAAAAATATCTCAAGACAGACATGAATTTAGTGAACATTACATTGTGAACATCATAGCCACCAAGGGTGCTATAGTGGACACACTATGTAATTTCCTCTTGTGATTGCCTGCTGCCTGGAGCTAAGACAAGATAAGTAAACTTCGCCTACTCTCTTCACCCAGGGAAACATAAAAGTTCAAACTTTGATGTATGGTTTCAACCAAATGCATATCCCATTCATGCCGTCTTCATGTTTAAGACTTCGAAGTCAAGGACCATTAGAAAAAGAAATCACACAGCAATAGCTGGGATGAATGTATGCAATTAATTACTTTCCATTTAAAGTCCATTATAACCTCAGCTTTAATAATTTAGTCTGAAACACGGCTTAGAATATCTCTAAATGTTACATAGTAACAATTTATTAGAATTGGGACTATTTGTCTAGATTTAGCCAACCTAGATTTATTCAAGACCAGGACACTGGAAAAATAAACCGAGTTTGAATCAACATTCGTAAAAAAGAAGCTTGAAAGCCAATGGTAACAAAAAGTAATTTCCACCCAGTCCATTGAGTTGCCTTGGCCTACTCCATATTTACCAAACTCCCCTCCTCCTAGCTATTTTCTTCATCTTCTATCATTAACTGAAACAGTAGGACTCAGTCTTGAAGCTAGCAGAAATAACCCCCTGAGGGAAGTAATAACTACCTAGATTTCTGACTGCACCCTTCCTGTAATACTTCGAGGCCTCTCCCTCTCTGCCCACGAACATTCCTGCCAAAGGTTTGACAGACCTCTGCTAGTTTCCTCTAGTTCATTCTTGCAAATATGGCCTCTCTGCCGAAGGATCCCAAATAAGAAGTAGCATCTGGGACTTCTTCACATTACAGGCTCATGTGACAGTCCCAGCTACCTTGTGCTCAGACAGCTGGGTATCCCTCAATGGTGCAAAGTCCATGTATGCAAAAGCCAACCCCCAAACTTCCTCCATCCTAATTCACTCCTCTAGTTCTGCTGACTCTCCCAGCTCCTCTACCTACCTGCTTACCTACCTACCATATGGGGTAGCTTAGAATCCCCCAACTCTGTTGTGCTTCAGCCCCACTCTCGCTCCAGCTATGGACACAGTTTTCCCTCACATTCTCTAGGGTCTCTGCTTCCCAGAGGAACAGATGAGCTTGCCCCATCACTCTAATGCTTGGCTCATATTGTATTTCAAATGTTCTCTTTGAACTTCTGTTTGGTTCTGATTGTATAGAGAGGAATGCTGATTCTTCACGCTGATGTTTGAGAAGATGGTAAAATCTGTCAAACTTTTCTTCATTTACCCTGGAAGTTATAGCTTATACATTAAAGTTGAAATTAATTACAGTACACAATAGGATTTGGATTTTGTCACCTACAGAATCAGAATAATCTAGATTACCAAAAAGTTCAGAAGGAACTCAGCAGTGTGACTGAGGTTACTGGTAGTTAGTCAATTAGAGTTGTATACAACATGCCCAAGGAAATAGAATTTTCAAGCATCCATATATATATATATGGATTCACACATACATATTCATGTGTGAGCCAAGCACTTTAAAATAGAGAGTAAGACTTGAGATAAAGATAGCCCTTGCTTTCCTTGGCTAATGATCGTGAAGCTAACACCTAAACCCAGTCTATTTCCAGGACTCAGAAACTTAACCTAAAATTGACTGGATTGATGGGGCTGATGCCTGTGACTTCTTGATTTATGAAACTAGTGTAACAATTTCTCTAACTATGCTAGATGTAAAACTGGATGACAAATTGACCCTCTATATCGATCTAACCGGGAGCCATATGCCATTAGAATGAAAATATCCAAATATTCAATTTTGCTGTTCCTGTTCATTTGGGTGTTGTCCTGCTCTGGTTTTGTAACAACACACAAGAAATCAAGACCTGAATGTAAGGAAAGAAAACAAATTAAAGCTGAGGGAATTGTCCATCTACAGAATACCGGCTTTAGGGGGGGGGTCTATGTGCCAGCCATAAGTGGGCTACAATAATAACCCTGGGTTTTCTTATGTAACTATTATAGATCTTTGAAGATGTATTTTGTTTTCTTTGAAAAACAACTTTCTTAGAACATGAAGCTAAAAGAGGATCTGTATGGAGGAGTGTGTGAGCAGTTCCTGGGAACATTTCCTCCTTTTCCGGGGTCAAGCACACTGGTTGACAGCTGTTTTTAGAGGCTACTGCAGATGTTCAGTTCCTGTAGAGTGTTTCCTTTGGATCGTGGTTCCCAACTTGTGGGTTGCAACGCCTTTGGGGATTGAAAGACCCTGTTAGAGGGGCCGAATAACGGATATCCTGCATATCAGATATTTACATTGTGATTCACAACAGTAGCAAAATGACAGTTACACAGTAGCAATGAAATAATTTTATGGCTGGGGGTCACCACAATGAGGAGCTGTATTAAAGGGTCACAGCATTGGGATGGTTCAGAACCACTGCCTTAAGGGATTGCCGTTTCTTGATTATCCTGGGAATAATCCGACCACTTGGTGTTTGTGGCTTTTTTCTTTCCCCCTTTTCAAGTCTACTCTGTGTGCTCTCTTAAGACATCTACTGAAATACAAAGGTTTAGATGTACTGGCACCGCTAGTAAAATAAGAGACACAAATTTGGGAACTAAAAAAAAAAGTCAGTGACAAGAGAATTAGACCTAGCCACTGAGAGCAATCAAAGCTGGGCTGTTAAACAGCTTCATTTTGCATTTCCAATACAGCACGGCTGCTAGGATCACTGGCAGCCGTCTGGAGTGCAGAGGTTTAAGGGCAGGTGTGGCTTCCATCTGATGAAGGCAGGCATGCGCACATGTGCTGAGACACATTCAGGAAGACTTGTGCTCCCAGGACTGGAGACCAAAGCTGACTCCCCGAAGCTCCTCGTGGTTTTCTCTTCATGAATGTGCCAGACTGACAGTTCTGAATCCTCAAACTTCTTCTTCCCACAATAGAAGAGCATTTCCAGCAGGAAGATATCTAACTTACTGGAACATTCTTGGTGTGAGAAAGCATTAAGGAGCCTAATCCAGGCAGTGTAAGAACTCATAACTATGCTACAATTTATACATGAACCACGATGACCAACTGCACTGTACTAGCAGAGGGATTGAGAAATTTCTCAACAGTGCAGGCAACTGTCAATTATTGCTCCTACAAGTTAAGTTTTTAATAAGGCTTGAAGATTACTTAACATATGCATTCATGGGAGGGAGCCACTTAACAGAAAATAATGAATGGGATTCCGTCAATAGACAATACATCATTAAAATACGACCTTTGCCTGTTGATCATAACAGGTAGGTAAGTCTTTAAAAGACCAAACATTTAGTCTTAAATTGTGAAGAAACTGTAGACTGCTGGTGTTTTCCAAGCCTGGTAAAGCAAATACAATACTTTCTAAAAGAAGAGAGCACCAGTCCAGGTCTCCAATTATTTTTTAAAAATTATCTTGCAAATCAGTGTCAGACAAGGAATTAAAAAAAATAAATGATCAAGTGTTAAAGACAATTTGACATGAATATAACCTATCAAAACAAGCAGGTAATAGAAAAATAGACTTTTTTTTTTTGAGACAGGGCATTAGTTTGTGGTTGCCTAGTCTAGAACTTACTGTATAGACCAGGCTGGTCCAATTTGTAATGACGTTCATGCCTCTGCTTCTATATTCTAAATAACACTGTTATGTTCAAAGAGATAAGAGGTAAACTTGGGATTTTTCTGCCATTCTTTAAAGATTAAAAACAGAATAAACCAATTTACACACTGAGTAAGCTTATAGTTATTTAAGCTTAGCTGAAGAAAGATACATTAGAAAAAACAGCTAGAGCAAAGTAAGGAAAAGTTTAAAATGAGCGATACATTAGTCAGAAGATAAAACAAAGAGGTGTTGGGGTAAAGTCCAAGATGTTTAGTCAGCAAAGGAGAATCTGGGGAAGATGTGCTGACTTTCTTTCTTTCTTTTTTTATTATTAAGAAATCTTCTATTCATCTTACATACCAACCACAGATCCTCCTCTCCTCCCTTCTCCTGCTCCCCAACCCATCCCCCATTCCCACTTCCTCCAAGAATAATGGCTCCAAGAAAACTGACAGACTATTAGATCACAGATCCTAGAGCACTTACAGGCTGTAAGAAGAAATAAAGTGAAATCGTCCTTAAAGCACATTACAGTAAAACTGCTAAAACCCAAGAAAAACAGGAACCTGACAAGTAATGTGGGGAGACATAGATTTCTCTCAAAATTAATGAGGGATGTGGGCTGAGAAGAGCACATGTTTGCTGAAGTTCTTGTGTTAGACATGAAGTTAACCAGTAATCCCTACCTGGTAACTTCCAAGGACCAGGTAACTTTCTGAGATTCTGGGAGTTGTAGGTCTTGGAAAATAACAAAGCCTCATGGGAAAGTATGGTGGCCTATGGGTACCAACATGTGTCTTGAGGCGCCTTACCTGGAAACTTTCCAGGTGATGGTCCTGACCAAACTCCACCTTGGTCAGTATTAAAAATTTTAATAAAAATTTGGCCAAAAGGGTGGAACTGTTTTTTTCTGGGGAATTTCAGGATTAGCACTTGCTTATCAATCATGAGAACCCAGGTGTGGATCCCCAGCAGTTCCATAAAAAGCCAGGCACGGTGGCACTTGCCTGGAACTCCAGCATTGGAGAGCTAGAGACAAGAGGATTCTAAAGCTCTCCACACAGCTAATCCTGCTGAATCAGTGAGCTCCAGATTCGATTAGAAATCCTGTTGTAAATAAATAAATAAATAAATAAATAAATAAATAAATAAATGAATGAATGAATAAGGTGAATGGCGATAGAAGACGACACTTGACACATCCAACTCTGTGCTTGACATGTATGCATACACATGTGCTTGTGTTCCTGCATGTGCATACTTACATGCATGAATGTGTATGCACACACATAAAGGAAAAATCAATTCTATCTATAATGAAATTGTAAGAACAAAATGCTTGTGAGTAAATGTTGCTTCATAATTTGGAGACTACAAAATAGTATTGAAAGAAATGGAAGACATCTAAAGAAAGAAATATATTCCATGACAAAATGTTGGAAGACTTAATATTATTAAGAAGAAAATGCTGTACTACTTGAACCACAGATTCAGTGCAATTCCTATCACAACACCAGCTGGCTCCTTTGTGTTCATTGAATAACTGATCTGGAAATTCAGGAGAAACTCAAAGGACCTGGAATAATTAAGTAATCTTTCAAAGGAAGAATGCAATTAGAGAGTTCATAATTCTTGATTTTAAACATTGAAAACTTATTATAGAGCTAATAATAGTAGAGTTTAACACAACACCAACATATAAATTAATGGATTAGAAATAAGAGTATAGAGATAACCCTCATATTTATGGCAAATTGGTTTTTTGACTGGAGTGTCATGGAATCAGTAGGTAAAAAACATTGAGTTTTCAGTGAGTGGTAGTGGGGAAGCTGCCTATATGTCTGCAAAATAATGAGGTTTG
This sequence comes from Peromyscus californicus insignis, assembly GCF_007827085.1. Taxonomy (NCBI): domain Eukaryota; kingdom Metazoa; phylum Chordata; class Mammalia; order Rodentia; family Cricetidae; genus Peromyscus; species Peromyscus californicus. Next base: position 42,200,789 of record NW_026294595.1, on the reverse strand, counting down.
GCTCTTCTATCACAGGATATACGAAAGTTAACTTTAAGATGTAGGAAAGATTTAAAAGTCAGAAATGCCACTAAGACTCCTGTAAGAAAGACAGGTACAAACCTGTGACTCAGGAAACATGTCAAAAGCCTTTGCAGATATACTACCAAAGCCACAAGGGCCAAAATAAAACAACCAATCCCATTAAAAAAGTAAACTTTCTGTGATTCAGAAATGCTATTAAAGATATGTTAAAATATTTGCCAATCATAAATCCGATAGAGAACTTTCATGTAGACTATGTAAAAGATCATTGAAGCCAATAAAGACGAAAAAGGCTCAATTAAAAATTAGTAAATAGAGTGGGTGTATCTCAGTGATAGAGCATTTGCCTTTCTAGGGCAAAGCCATTGCTTTATCCTCAGCACTGCAACAAAACAAAACAAAACAAAACAAAACAAAACAAAACAAAACAACAACAACCAACAAAACAAAAACTAACAGCAATGGCTCTGAATACACATTTCCCCAAAGAGGATACATAAATTGCTGGTAGGCACATGAACAGGTACTTCATTAATATGGTAGTTTGAATGAGAACGGTCCTCATATGTTTGAATGCTTGGTCTCTAGTTGGTGGAATAATTCTGGAACTATTAAGAGGTGTGGCATTGTTGGAGGAGATATGTTACTGGGGACAAGCTTTGAGGTTTGAAAAGCCCACACCATTGCCAGTTACATCTATCTTGGCCTCACAGTTGTGGATCAGATGTAAGCTCTCAGCTACGGTTACAGAGCCATACCTATTTGCTTGTTGCCCTGATCCATGCCATGATGTTCTGGACTCACCCTTTGAAACTGTAAACAATCATCCCCACTGCAAATTAAATGCTGTTTTTAATAAGTTGCCTAGGTTACGCTGTTTTGTCATAGCAATAGAAAAGTGACTAAGACAATTTAACCATGTGAGAAATACAAATTAAAATCAAAACAGTACAACCTGTTCCTCACTGGAGCGGCTACAATGAAAAGATAGTAAAGGCTAGGATATGTAGAAATCAGAGCACTCGGGCACCAGTAGATGGGAAAGTAGAATGGTGCAGACTCTTTGGGAAACGTCTGGCAGCTTTTCAAATGATTAATCTCAGAGTTACCAACGCAGCAATTCCAAAGAAAAGTAAAATTGTGTTTATATATAAAAAGGTACAAAAATGTTCTCTACGGCATTGTTCATAATAACCAAAAGAAAAGTGGAAGGAAACCAAATGTCTGCCAGTTGATGAGGGCATAAACACCACGTGTATAAGACAATAAAAAGCTATTGTACAATTGCTTACAGAAATTGTAGGAGCCAGACTTTTACCTTTAGTACAGGCCCCAGAACCTAAATTCCCATGGCATTCCATGACAAGAGAATGTCTACACATGCAGTGGGTATAGTGATAAATCCACGGGAGTCGCTTAAGGAGTATTAGGGAATTTATTAGGATATAAATTGGGGAGAACAACTCACTAAAAAGGATAAGACAAATCCGTCACAGAGCCCTGAAAGGCTGATATCTGCTTCTGCTGCCTGAGTCAGTCACCCTGTCCAAGCCCACGAGGGAGAGAAGAGAGTGAGGTGTACATGCCTCTCAGGTCTTAAGCTAGTTCAGAGGCTATGCCCTAGGGGCTGGTACCCACTACAGTGGGGGTTCATTCCAGGAGAGAAAGCATACAACCTGGAAGGGAGGTATAAAGAGAATAAATATTCAAACTTCAGACGCTTCCTATAGTTCAGTCTCAGGCTGTGCATTGTTTGGACAAACCAAGCCACATTTTGAGTGCATAGATGTACTTGGATGTCACCCATAAAGTATATCTTCTTGGGGTTTGGGGGTAGGGTCAAGAAGGATGGAGAACATACCTCATGGAATAAGTGGGTGAGTGGGGAGGGGAAAAAAAGAATAACAATCCAAAAGCAAGTGAAAAATAAAGGAAATAGGAATATGATATTAGTGGAGTGTAGTGATATGTTATTTGTGCTTTCATAAATAAAGCTTGCCTGGAGATCAGAGGAAAAAGCAAGGTGTTATAAGTAAACAAAGAAGTCAGGCAACAGTAGTACACGCCCTTAATCCTATCACTTGGCAGGCAGGGATCTGTCTGGATCTCTGTGAGTTCAAGGCCACACTGTAAACAGAGCCAGGTGTGGTGGCACACGCCTTAAATTTCAACACTAGTTAACCATGGAGGTCTGGAGGTCTGTACAGACAGACAGGAAGTGACAGAGCTGGGGAGGAAGAGGAAGTGATGTAGCTGGACAGAGAGAGCAAATCAGATGACAGAACAGCAAGGCATATAGACGTGGGTAGACAGGAAATCACTCACATTTGGAAGCTGAGGTATCTGTGAGATGAGGTTAGCTTGTGGCTGTTCCTATTCCTCTGATCTCTCTCAGGTTTTTACCCCTATATCTGGTTCCGTGTTTTTTTTTTTGTTTTTTGTTTTTTTTTTTACTAAGACTGTTTAGCAATTCATCTACAGTGAAGCAAAATGTTTGAGAGTTTTCAGTAAAAAAAAAAAAATTATCTAAATGGATGCAAAGCAAACTAAGCCAAGAGTTCCAGTCATCTATGAAAACACTATTAAAATGCACAGACACAAGGCTGGGTTGTGGCTCAGTTGGTAAGAATACTCACCTGGCATACGTGGATCCTTTGCTTCCATCTTAGCATTTCTGATGTACGTACCCGAGGATAAGAAGTTCAACACCATTCTCAGCTACATAGGAATTTCAAAGACAAGCTAGGAAACATAAGACCTTATTTCAATAAATGAATAAAATTCTTAGAAATTGAAATATTGAAAATTGAAAGTGTGGAAAAGATGTATTATAGGAACCTAGCTGATCCAAAATAATAATAAACAAAGACTAAAGACAAAAAATTAGGAGGGATAGAGAAGGACATTTCAAAATATTAAAATTTCCAAGAATACACAGTATTCTAATTTTAGAAGTTTATTAAAATTTAGCTCCTAAAAACAAAGCTTCAAAATATATAAGGCAACAGCTGGAAAAATAAAGCAAAATAAATAAATAAATCCATAATTGTAGGGCTATTTTTAATCTAACAACTCTTAGGAAATTAAAGTAAGAATTTAGAGAATTTAGACACAGAGAGTACATTTAGTCTAATTGGTGAATACTTAAAACAATAAATCAACCAAGGGCAGAAAACTCCTTCTCAGATACACAGATGATATAAACATGAGCTATAGTTGGACCATAAATAAACTTCCAATACATTTCCAAGGTATAGAATCATTTAGTGTATATTATGTCACAACAATGTAGTTAGATTTTATACTAAAAAGAACAAATCAAATGTTAGCTACAATGGAAACTGTCAAATATTTTGGGCTGAATAATAATGGAAATAAAAATGAATTAAAGCTTGAAGAATCTCAGTTATCCCTGGACAGAAATGTAGGTCTTTAAATGTAAATATTAGAAAAAAATTAAATGCCAATATTCTACCAAAAAAAGGGGGGTGGGTGGGATTAGACTTGGGATACAGGTCAGTGGTACAGTGTTTCACTTTCATAGGTCCTGGTGTTTTTATCTCCAGCACTGAAGCTGAAAGAGAGGTAAAAAGGGAGGGAGAGAAGGAGAGAGGCAGGGATGAAGGAAATAAACCAAAGGAAGCAGGAACAGGCAACTAGGGTATCAACAGAACAGAACACACAAATGAGGTCATCCCTAAAAGGCTTGCAAATTGATCATTATTGAATATAATCAGGAAAAAAGATAGAAGGCATCAATATTAACTGTTAGGATTTAGAAATGGGATAATACACTAAAAGCTTCAGATATTAAAAATAACTTGGAGAGAGGGTGCTAGAGAGAAGGTCCAGAGGTTAAGACTGCTTGATGCTCTTCCAGAGGACCCAAATTCAGTTCTTAGAACCCACATTGGGCGGCTCACAACCACCTGTAACTTCAGTTCCAAGGGATCTGACACCTTCTTCTGGCCTCTGCAGGCAACAACCCAGACATAACACACACACACACACACACACACACACACACACACACACACACACACACACGTAATAAAAATAAAAATAAACTTCTACTAAAACATTAAAAATTTAGATGAAAGTGATAAATTCTTAGAAAATACCATTTGTTGGAGTAAGAATCAGAATACATAGCTACTAAATGTACTGAGATATTTATTAGAAGTTTCCCACAGAGAAAATTATAAGGTCAGATAGATTTGTACAAACATTTTCATGGTAATTAAAATATCAGTAGATTTATTTGCAGCTGCTAAGCAAACAGGAAAACTACAATGCCCAATTCAGTTATTTTTCTAATTATAAAAAATGATAGAAACTAAAAATTTAAAGAAATTATTCAAGATAGTGGAATAATATTAACTGTCATTGTTTATGGGTATGTGGTTGCACAAACATGGAACTCCAGCTACTCAGGAGGTTGAGGCAGGAGGATCGCACCCATGGGACGACAGAATGAATTCTAAGCGAAGTTGATAAAATTAGTGAGACTGTGCCTCAAAACGAAGAACAAAGAGTGAGTTGGGTCAGTCAACTGTTAATTGTAGATCAGGGAAGGGCTCATGGGGCCCTACCCTTCCCTGCTGAACTATTGGCACCTGATGGATTCTGGGGAGGGAAAGCCATTGTCCTAAGTTATATGTCCAAAGGTGAGCTCATCAGACTCCAGTGGATAATTCCAAACCTTTGGCCACATACAGGGTCTAGGTTAAAATCCAAGGATCTCAAAACAAAACAAAAAGACATGAATATGGGAGAAACCTGTGGGGAAGAGGTAGGGAATAACAGGGCTGGGAAGGAGATTAAGAGAGGGTTGTGGGTGTTAGGAAACAGAATGTACTACACCACTATACACATGTGTGAAATTGTCAAAGAACAAGATTAATCAATAATGAAAAAATGGAGAAGGGGTGCAGGTCAGTGGTTGAATGCTTACTTAACATACGTAAGGCCTTGAGACTAAGCCCTAGTACCACCAAAACAGCCAACAATTGCCCGAAGGATGTTTAATCACAGATGTGCATATCTACTTAGAAGCCATGGAAACCACTGCAGCAAATTAAAGACATAAATCAGTAGAAAGACAAGGCGATTGTTTACGTAGGAGCTTGTCCTGGTTAATCTTTTTTTTTTTTTTTTTTTTTTTTTTTTTTGTCAAGTTGACACAAGCTAGAGTTATCTAGAAAACAGAACTTACTTGAGAACATACCTCCATTAGATTGCCTGTAGGCAAGTCTGTGGGACATATTCTTGATTTCAGTGTGGACAGTGCCCATTCCTGGGCATGTGATCCTGGGCGATAGCAGAAAACAGGATAAGCAAGCCCTGGAAGCAAGCCAGTAACCAGCATTGGTTTATATTTTAGTTCCTTCTGCAGAGTTCTTGCCTTGAGTTCCTGTCCTGACTTCTTTCAAGAAACCTGTAAGGTGAAATAAACCCTTTTCTTCTCAAGTTGCTTTTGATCATGATGATTATTATAGCAGCAGAAACCCTAATTAAGATAAAGTTCATTTAAAAATATGATTTCTAACCAAATTGACATATGGATGAAATGCAATCCAATGAAAATCCCAAATGGCCGTTGTAGAATTCTAGAAGCTAATTTCATCATAGATTAAGTCAATCTTTGAAAAAGATCAGGATGAAAAGCTTTCCTTTAATGGCAATTAAAATTTGTTTTTAGGACTTAGCAATCAGGACAGTGTAATATAGCAATCAGGACAGTATGATGTTGACATAATTATTGATAACTAAGCAAATAGAAGAATAGATTGGTGAATAGATAAGCATTTAAATTGAAAGGGAAGACTATTCTTGCCTCATCTTCTCATCCTTACACCAAAATGAAAAACAAAACAAAAAATTCAACCTGAGTGTATCATATTTAAATGCCAAAGCTAAACAATTAATTTCTGAATTGTACAAGTGAACTTTCTGTGCAGGACATTAAAAATATAATTATGACAAAGACTAATTTGGTTATATTATGTTTTAAAACTTCTGTTTACTTTGAGATATCTAGACAGTCTAATAGAGTGGTGGGTCGCTAGACAGGCTAAAAGAATGGTGGGTTGCAACCCTTTTGAGGGTTAAATGACCCTTTCACAGGGGTCATATATAAAATATCCTGCATATCAGATATTTACATTACAATTTATAACAGTAGCAAAATTATAGTTATGAAGTAGCAACACAAATAATCTTATGGCTGAGGGGTCACCACAGCATGACCTGTAAATATATTAAAGGGCTATAGCATTAGGAAGGTTGCGAACCACTGCTCTAAAATGTTAGGCCCAGAGTGGAAGAAGATGTTTTGAAATCTAATGAAGAGCTAGCAAACTGAAATTCAAAGAGATGTGTAACTGAGTTTTTAAAGGGATAAATAACTGGGCCCAGAGATCGGTACAATGGACAAGAGCACTGGCATTCTTTAGATGACCCACATTCAGTTCCCAGTGCCCACACGGCAGCTCACAACCATCTGTAACTCCAGTTGCAGGGGATCTGATGCCATCTTCTGACCTCTAAGGGTACTAGATATGTACATGCGGTATGTGAATCCAGACAAAGCACTGTAAACATAAAATAAATATTCTATTAAATTTTTTTACAAAGCAAATAACCAGTGATAAAATTTTGTAAGAGATTTGAATTGACTCCAAATGGAAAATAAGAACAAGAAAACTTACACAACTTCAATAGTTATTTTTTTTTTTAGTATAATCCTATTCCTCGGGATTGCTACTGCATTCATGACAATATTTGCTTTGAAAATTCTCGTCATATGTTCTATATCAAGGCTGTGAAGAATAAGAGAAGCTTATGACAGTGATGACCACTGTTGCAATAAATCTGGAAACCAGCACTATTGACAAAAGCTGACCCTCACATACTATGACCTCAAAATACCATTGCTACATTTACACCTTCCACAATGTGTGCATATTCACACAAAGGGTACAACATGATCTCTGGAACAGTGTTAATTATAGTCAGAACTACAGAGAGCCTAGTTGTCTATCTGCATGACCATAGGTACATACATTGTGCTATTTTCATAGCAAAGAAGTACAAGCCTTCGGTTACATGCAAACATGGAAAAACAGCACAAACATTATGTCAGGGAATGGAATCAAGAGTAAAACACTTAAATGATTCTGTCTGTATAAAGGTCAATACCAAACAACCTAATTGACCATGTTTAGGGGTGGAGAGTTAGTTAAAGTAAAACTCAGGACTAGTTATGTTTCCTGTCTCAACCACTTTCTCCCCATCCCAGCAGCTGCTCCCCAAATAACTGACTCAAAGACTTAATATAAATTGTAAATGCTCAGCCGATAGCTCAGGCTTGTTACTAGCCAGCTCTTACACTTTAAATTAACCCATTTCTATTAATCTATGTTTTGCCATGTGGCTCATGGCTTGTTACCTCATTTTCTACATGTCCTGCTTGCTCTGTGGCTAGCTGGCATCTCTCTCTCTCTCTCTCTCTCTCTCTCTCTCTCTCTCTCGACTCTGCCCTCCTTCTTCTCATCATTCAGTTTGGTTTTCCCCCTAACTTCCTGCCCAACTACTGGCCTGTCTGCTTTTTGAATAAAAAATTAACCAATGAGCATAATGCACAACAAGTTGCTATGAAAATCTTGCTAGGAGGAGGCACAGGGCATTTGGAGCACTGGCCTGGTGTATTTCTTTTTGGGGAGTGTATTGTCTTTCCTTATATGAAGGACTAACTAGCAGAAGGGGAAGGGAGAATGAGGAGGATGATATATTTTCCTCAAGGTGGAGGCTGGCTGGAGTTCCTCAGGATAGGAGGTGCAGAAGGGAAGAAAAGGCCCCCAGTCAAGGAGGAGCCAGGCAGTCTGCAAGCTGACAGGCTCAAATCCAAAGGACCAAACCCTATCCAGATCAGCCATCCTGTTCTTTGGTACCAACATATCTTCTGTATTGTCCCAGGAGCCTTTGCCAGTATAAGGAGAAACAAACAAACAAAACCAAACAACAACAACCAAATATAATAATCCCACCCCCCATTTTGTAGAAAAGTCTCTCTGTAGTTCCAGCAGTGTCCTATACCTTTTATAACACATAGTCTCTTGTTTAGAATAATTTCTTGCAAACCTCTGCTGTGGGATGTCCTGTATGTTGTGAATATATGTTGCTATGATTTATTGATAAATAAAACACTGATTGGCCAGTAGCCAGGCAGGCAGTAAAGGTGGGACTAGCAGAGAGGAGAATTCTGGGAACGGGAAGGCGGAGTCAGGAGACGCTGCCAGACACCGCCATGAGTACCAACATGTAAGATACTGGTAAGCCACGAGCCATGTGGCAAGGTATAGATTTATAGAAATGGGTTTATTTAAGATATAAGAACAGCTAGATAGAAGCCTGCCATGGCCATACAGTTTGTAAGCAATATAAGTCTCAGTGTGTTTACTCGGTTGTGTCTGAGCAGCTGCAGGACTGGCGGGTGAGAGAGATTTGTCCTGACCGTGGGCCAGGCAGGACTGGAGAAAACTTCAGCTACAAACCTTTTTTAAATGAAAACAACTTCATTTTTCTTCATATGTATTTGGATGATTCTTGGTACAAATACTCAAGGTGTTAGTGGTAGTTAATTTGATACAAAGTATTTAGAATCTCATTGCTAGATATTTACTCCTTTTTCTCTTTCTTCTTGTCTTGTAATGCCTTGTAAAGGCCTTATAATTTCTACCCACTGGATTATAGGACCAGAGTCTGAAAGTGGATCCTTCCGTGATTTTCACTGAGTATAAGGATACTTGGAGAGGGAAGGAACATTTGGAATCTCATCTGAATCAGCAAAGGCTCTTCCTTTGCATCAAGAAGTTATCCTGGGAAGTTGAATAGAATTCATTGCTGGATGGTGGTCTTCTCAGTGATTTAAGACATATATGCAGCTTCTCCACCGTCTTTCCTCTACAAGATAAAAATAGAGTGCTCTTTTACTGAGAGAGAGAGAGACAGAGACAGAGACAGAGACAGAGAGACAGAGACACTGTGTGTGTGTGTGCACACGCGCGAGCATGTATTGGGAGGGAACAAATTTTAGTCATTGATGAACTCTACTGTGACAATGTTCACACCCCATTATTATTTTTAGAGAGGAGGAACAGCTGCAAAGTGTTTTGGGTAAAATTTAGATAATGATAACGGCAAGTTTAGTTTTTCTTTCTTTCGCTAAAGATATCTATAAACACACACCTCATTTGGATTTTGCTGGAACAGCTTCAATATATCACAGTGCTTTGCCATTAAATGCACTTCAAACCCACATGTATAGTCCAGGCCATAAATAAGACAGTGAGATGTGAGCGAGGAGCCTGCTTGGCGTACGTGATTGAAAAATTTTGGCTATGACCGTTAGTTTTAGTTTTATCCCCCAGGAAAGCCACTGTTTGGTCCTGGACTGGCCACTGCCTTTGACAAGGCCTCCTGGGAACCACAACTTCCACACAGCCATGGCCACTCATGTCCTTTTTTGACTCTTAATTTTGACTTTAGGAAAATAAAGAAGTTAGATATTTCCAATTTTTTTGACTCAGATGTTCTCAGTTCATGGAGTCCCCAGGCTTTAACCAGGAAGCTAGTGACCCCTGGTTGGCACCAGTGTTTGGGGCCGATGTTCTGATGGGGGAGGACGTCCGGGCAGGGGAACAAGGGCTGCTCACGTTTTCAGGAGGGATGTTTATTTTGCCTTAGGCAGAGGTCGTGGAGGTTAGGGAAACAGATGCCAAGGCCAGATGATACCTAAGTCGGTCAAAGAACAAAGAGCGTGTAGAGGATCTGGAAATCCTCCACAGTGCACAGGGGTGTGGGACACTTCGTGGAAAGCAGGAACGGAGGTCTGGATGTGTGGTTGCTGCCTCGGAGGAGGAGCACAATGTGGTTATTATGTCACTGTCTGGGATTTTGTGATGGGGACTTATGGGCTGTAATCTTAACTGCACCAGTTACTAAGAGCTAAGCAAAGCACTGGATAGATTGGGGCCCCAATATCCTTATGTATAAAATGAGGCGAGTACTAGAATCATGGAGCTTTTGGGAGAACAGGGTAGAATAAGAAAAATGCCGCCCCTCTCAAAAACAAACAAACAAACAAACAAACAAAAATCGCCCTTCTAATAATCCTAGACACCTTCAGGTTCATTCAGGCTTTACTGAGAATCCTCACCAGTTCAAAGGAGTTTTTCTAAGACAGCAACCCTGTTCCTTCGTCTCCTCACTCCACAACATCTCTTGCCCTGGAGAGAAAAGAAGGGGATCGTGGGGGAGACTGGGGTAAACCTAACCCTATGACCCCCTGGCATCCCGGTACTGTGGGGTCTGTCCTGAGGCTCCAACCACAGTTTAGGTGATCTCCGGTGGCGGTGGCCCTACTGGCAAGGAAGGGTCTAAGGATCAGTCTGCCCTGACCCATGCAGGTTGCCTGTCGGTCTTCCTAGCCCAGAGTGGCACTGGGCCTGTGGGACTCCCGGATTCAGCCTGGTGCTCCGTTGCCCACCTGGGAAGGCGGCGATGGGGCCTCAGGAGCCAGAGGCCGAGGTCCCAGCGCGGCTGGAAAGTGACACCAGCGCCCCCGAGTGCCCAGGCCACCGCACAGGGTCCGCCAGGCTGGCGCGCCATCCTCCCCGCCCCCCCCCCCCACCGCTCCTCCCGGTCCCCACCCTCCACGTTCCCACCCTCCTCCTCCGCCCCCGCCCCTCCTCCGCTCCCCGCCCCACCACGTCCCAGCCGCCCCGGCCGTGAGCGCAGGCGGCCCTGCCACCGCACCTGCAGGGCGTTCGCTGCCTGCACCCGCGCGCCACGGCTCGCAGCACCCAGCCCTTCCCCACGGTCGCCGCGCGGTCGATGACTCCCCAGACCCCCGGCCGACGACCATGACCACATCCATGCAAGGGGGGCAGAGCGCCGCGGGCCGGGCGGCCGCCGAGGACTCGCCGCTGGCGGTGCAGGTGTGCCGCGTCGCCCGGGGCAGGGGCGACGCCCATGACCCCGTGCGGGTCCCCGGACTGCACGCGCTGTCGCCCGCCTCCGACGCGACCCGCTACGGTGGTGCCGCAGACAGGTAGGCAGCTTCGGAAGGGGGTGGGGGGTGGGGGGTGGCATCCGGGTTCGCAGCCTGCTGGGGGTGAGGAGGCGGCCCAGGGGTGAGTGTGTGCCCAGAGCCCGACCAAGTTTTGAAAGTGTCTGCAGACAATTCCCATGGAGCCAGCCCCGGCGGGGTCAGCAGGGTCTCAGGATCTCCAGGTGCCCTGTTATAAATAGGCATCACGGGTTGGTGGAGAACCGTCTGTCTCACCTCTGCCCTTCAGTGTGAACCGGGAGGCCACGCTCCAGACTGACCACACTCGGCTGCTGGGTGGCCCTTTTCATACTACACTATAGGCTTCAAAAACCGAAGCGTGAATGCGTTCACCTCCCACATAGAGTCTTCCAAGGACCCCGGGGACGCGAAGCAGGGATTGACATTTGAGCAGTCTTTATGTTCCACAGGAAAGAGCGGAGGCTTTCAAAGGTTTCCCATCTCCACAGAAATCAGCACTAACTGCCGTCCGAGTTGTCATACTTTAGGAGAGAAGAAGGCGACACCAGCATAAAAATCTGTGGCCCTTTGCAGTCACACATGTAAATACCACTCTCGCCTCTTTGTCAGGATTGCAAAGTGCTCTGACTTCAGTCAAGTTAAAATAACTCACCAGTGGGCTAGAGTACATTCATGCTAACACGTTTTATTGACTTACCTTCCCAGAAGGACTGCCTTGATGTTCGGTATCTATAAGCACTTGAAAAATTAACAGACTGTGTGGGGGCAACATTGTGAATGAAATTTGAAATGAGATGAACCACATCTATATTTAATAAATCATAACTTCCAGCAGTGATGAGTAGAAATTCCTGGGGATGAGTTCATTGGATGTAGCTTACAGATTTTGTCAATTTAATAGGCGCCAGGCAATGGCTGACTCCTTGGGGTAATGTTTGCATAAATCATGATGTAGCCTGTATTGGTGTTCGGGAAAATCCAAGTGCAGGAAATGGAGTGACCATGCCTAGTGAGCTTTTAGTTTTTTTTTTTTTCTTTTTTCAGGTGGTGGTGCTATAGAATTATTTGTGTTAATTAGCATATTTTATTCTGACCCACAGGTAGTATACATCACAGCCCTTTTGTGTACACTTGTATAGTGCTAGCATTGTCACAGAGCAAGTGCACATTAGCCTTAACAAACGCTCTTTCCCCTGACAGCAATTATAGTTTATATTCTGTTTTATGTAAATGACGTCCTATGTTCTCTTGGTGTAGGAGAAAAAAGAAAGATCTGGATGTTCTGGAAATGCCATCTATTCCCAACCCCTTTCCTGAGCTCTGCTGTTCTCCGCTTACATCTGTGCTGTCAGCAGGCCTGTTTCCCAGAGCAAATTCAAGGAAGAAACAGGTATGCACTTCTCAACTAGAAATGCTAGTGTCTTCAGAGGTTTGTGTCCACACAGACTTAAAAGATTTCTGCCACAAGGCATCAAAAGAGAATTGACTGAACAAGTCTCTTGAGGCGACCTTCCTTTTGGGGCCTCAGTCTCCTCAGCTGTATAGGGGGAATGTCCAAAAGTTCCCTCTTAGAATCTTGGGGACAAAAAAGTGGGAAGTGAACGGTCCTTGTCTGCTTCTGTCATTCACCAGGGAGATGGGACGGTTGTATGTGATAACAGGTTATCAATTTCAGATTCAATGTTAATTGGAAGGGATGGGGCAGTAATAGTGGGTGGGTGGTGACTGGGTGTTTGCTTGCTTTTAACAGTGTCTTTCATCATACACTTTTCATCCGATGCTAATCTCATTTACCAAAGGAGAGCACTGTAATGAATACGGCACGGATTACCAAAGAAGCTGGCTCAGTGGCTGAAGGCATTTACTGCCAAGCCTGAGCACCTGAGTTGGATTCCTGGGACCCATATGGTAGAAGGAGATAACTGAGTCCCAAAAGTTTTTCTCTTACTTCTTGATGGGTTCTATGGCGAGTACACGTGCTAAACACCACCCCCTCCCCACACCATCTTTTAAAAAGGATTCTGCATAAGGTAATTGGAGTTCAGGGGATCAAAATACTTTAGTAAGTTTCACATTTTGGAAGAAGACATCTGACTTGGAAGTGACGATTAGAAAATGGATTTTATTTTTGTATTTTCTTTCTTGTTTGAGCCTGACTTATACAAATCAGATTACAATGTCCAAGCAACCAGGAGATATTACCTCATGATTATACATTTTGAGAGAGAAAAGGCAACATATCCTAGAATTATTCTTCTCTTCTTATGGACTAATCTCAGTTTTGAACCAACAAAATAAAGAACAGCTTCACTTGACAAAGTCCACCTGTTCTTGTAAGGGGAAGGAACAATAAAATTCAACACTCGGATGGCTGTGGTGAGGTAAGGGGAGGAGACAGGTAGCCACGCTCCCATCTGTTCTCTTTCCTTTTTCTGTCCTTTTTCTTTCTTTCTTTCTTTCTTTCTTTCTTTCTTTCTTTCTTTCTTTCTTTCTTTCTTTCTTTCTTTCTTTCTTTCTTTCTTTCTTTCTTTCTTTCCTCCCTCCCTCCCTCCCTCCCTCCCTCCCTCCCTCCCTCCCTTCTTTCTTTCTTTCTTTCTTCCTTCCTTCCTTCTTTTCTTTCTCCTCCTCCTCCTCCTCCTCCTCCTCCTCCTCCTCCTCTTCCTCCTCCTCCTCCTTCTCCTCCTTCTTTACCTCTGATAGGTTCAGTGATGTAGTTTTGCTTAGAGGGAAGGGAAGTAGACATATCTTTTTTTATTACAATGAAGCAGTATGGACACAGTAGGGAATGTGTGTGTAGGAGTTTCACAGGTGTGCAAGCACTGTGTGATGTGTGGATGTAGAGGCTAGAAGTCAATGTCAAGTGTCATCCTCAAACACTCCACCTCTCGTTTTTACATTTATTTATTTAGTTGTGTGTGCACACATGTCTTCATTTTCACGTAGAGGTCAGAGGACAGCTTTCAGGATTGCTATCTGCTTCCCTCATCTGGGATCAAACTCTGGTCATCAGACTTGGCAACAAGTGCTTTTATCCACCGAGCTGTAGTGTAACCACTGCCTTCCCCCCAGCCCCCAACTTTATTCTTTAAGACAGTGTCTCTCACTGAACCCGGAACTCACCAATTTTGCTAGACTGACTGGCCAGTGAGCTCCAGGGGACTAACTGTCTCCAATTGTACAGATGTACACTAACACACCCAGCTTTATTGGAAGTTTATTTTTGAAAAATATACTTTGGAAGTATATTTTTGGTGGCTGTCCGGTAGGGAACAAGGTTGGAACCTGATGGGGTGGGAGAGACTAAGAGGATCCCTTCTCAAAAACGTTTTTATCAGAGTGAGATTCCGTCTGATTGCAAGGCTACATATAGCCTTACTGAAATATCCAAGCACATTGAGAGTTTGGGCATGTAGTTAGGGATGACATTTAAATGTGTGCTTTGTTGGATTGTTTCATCCTGGGTGAGGAAGGATATGAATGATGTTGGCATAATATTCAGTTAAAGGAATTTAGTAGACAATTTCTTCAGTCATGGAGGGCCATGCATTTCTCACATTATCCTAGACAGTAGGCACCTAGGCAAGGCAGAGATGCCCCCCAAGGAGTGATTGGCAAAGCAGGGCTGTGGTGTGTGGTTGGGGTAGAGGTTGGAGAGAGGAAGAACAGTTGAAAGAGTGGTCTGTCAAGACTTTCTCTTTAATTTTATGAATAGACACAGGATGCTTCTGTTTAAAAGAAATACTGATAGAACAGGCTGAATTCAGGGAGAAAAGTATTGGTGTGTTCATGCTCCCGGGGTGGTGTGGTTACTGTTCATTTTCAACTTGACAAAATCTAGACTCACCTGGGAGATGGGCCTCTGGGCATGCCTGCAGGGATTATCTTGATTTGGTCTAATTTGAAGTGGGAAGATTACTTACTGGGGGTGGGACCAGTCTCTGGGCAGAGACACCCAACTGTATAAGATGGAGGAAATAAGTGAGCCGAGCAAGCATGCATTCATCCATTGGTCTCTCTTTCCTATGGATGCAATGTAACTAACCGTCTCAAGCCTTCCCACCGTGACTTCCCTGGCAATGGTGGACTGTAACCTTGAACTGTGAGTGGCAACAACTCTCTTCCTTCTTAGGTGTAGTATGTCATCACAGCAAAGGGAAGGAAACTAAAATTAGAAGAGAAACGGGGTGGGCCAGGTCTCTCATCCAGGTAGGAAGTGCATTTCAGAGACAGGCAATGGTTTTCCAGTTAGGAAATGGAAAACAGGGGGGGAAGGTGACCTGTTGCTCACTCCGGCAGGTTTCCTCTCTGCCCTTGCAGCCTGTGTCCAGCCTGACAGAGAACACTGCACACACAGGAGGCTGAGCCAGCTCAGGAGCTGGTGCTGGCTGACTTCCTGGGGCCAATCCCTGAGGTGTGTCCCATCTCCCAAAGACACTTTTGTTCAACTCTGCCTAGGCTCAGGACCGACGACTTCATGTAGAGGATATCCCACTGCTGAGAAGAAGATCCGTTTCCTCTTTCTTCCTTCTTTTCTTTTTCAGCTCACCTAGACACTGCATTGAGAATTGATCTTTTTTTTTACTTTGTACAATCTCAGTTCTTTGGCATGTGGCGCTTTGAGTACTCATGGCTGTCTGTATCAGACATTTCCCTAGGCTCAGCACCTTTGCCTCATACAGACAAGCCGACCCCCCTTGTTACCAGACAGTATCTGCAGCTGTTGGTTGAGATGATGTCTATGATAGTGTGCCCCTCCCAAGATGACTTGGAAACATAGGAACATGACACATTTCTTTGTAGTCTCTTTCATTTGTTAAATCGTTCCAGACATCTTGGAAGAAAACTCTTTTCTCTCCCTAGGAAAAGCAAAGAATTGTTACTTGTTATTTACAAACGAATGTCCAGGAAGTTTGAGAGAATCCAGACTAGAAATGTTAAATTTCATTTGACCTTTCAAAGCCACAGTCAAAATCACTTTCCAGGCCACAAGTATGCTTCTTAAAAAAAAAAAAAATATCTTGAGATGCTTACAGGAGTGTGACTGGTATATAGCGTTGGAACCACAAATAGGATGGGCTTTATCTCTTTTCAAGTAAGATGTGCCAAAGCGTATAGTGCTGTGTGATTTCAGTATTATTTTAACATGAGAGCTAGGATGGAAATCGCTTCTTTATTCTCCATCCCTCTTTTTTTTTTCTTATTTTAATCACATGAAATCGTGAGCCTATTTCTTTGTGTTTGACAGTAATAGCTATTTAAAGCAGTCCTTCCTTTAACATATGTGATCTGGGAAAATTACATCGAAAATGATTTTCATTATGTAAAGAAATGTCTTTTCTAGTTTCTGATAGAAATTTGCTAGGAAATTATCCTTTACTGATGGATGCTAAAGACCCATTACTTGAAGAATAGGAAAAAAGAAGAGGTTTTGGTCCTCACAGCAGTATCGCTTCCTGTGTTGATTTTTGGACCTTCAATAATTTTTGAGCTTGGACACAGTTTGTGTAGGGATTCTGGTCGGTTGCCTCCCAGGACTGTTTAGGATAGCTATTGCAGAATAAGGTGCCTGGACACGTTTGAGATTCAATCCAGTGAAAAACTGTGTCAGTGAAAGCTGGAGTTGGGAGGAATGCTTGACATCATCTACTGCCCTACTTTCACTGATCTGAAAATTGTGTCTAAGTGAAGCTAGGTGCTTAAAAGTGATGTATTTCTGGAGGACTTGACAGTAGTATTTTTTTTAGGAAGGTACAGTTTCTAATGACAGCAAGGACCACATAACCAGTGTACATAATAAACTCTTACAAACATTCCTAGCTACAAGCCCCACCTATAATACAAGATAGCAGGCCCAAACTAATACCATTTGTTAATATTCATCTAAAGATGTGGAATTTCTCTCTCCTTTTCTCCATTTTTTTTTGAAGTGCAACTCTGATTTTTCTCCACGGCTTTTGTCTCCTAAAATTGATATGAAAAATCTATCAAAGAATTAGTTACATCAAATCATATTTGTTAGTATTGTTAGTAACCAACTTTCACATGCAGTTTATGGTCCTTGGTAAATATCCCAGGAGAATATTAGAATGTAATTGGTCATGGTAGGCTGCCTTGTCAATCAAGTACTTAGGAGGCTGAGTCAGAAGGATTTTGAGTTCAAGGCCAGGTACGCCTAGTGCATCAAATAGAATATAATATCTTTATGTGCTTTGTGGCTAATCATAGTGTTTCTAGTCTGTTCTGTGGCATTTTTCCTTCCCCTCTCTCTCCCTCTGTCCCTCCCTCCTCCCCCTTTCTTCCTTCCTTCCTCCCTCCCTCCCTCCCTCCCTCCCTCCCTCCCTCCCCCTCTCTCTCTCTCTCTCTCTTTTCTTTCTTTCTTTATCTCTATGTAGCCCCAGGTGACCTGACATTCATTATGTAGAAGAGGCTGGCATTGAACTCATGGACATCCACTTGCCCCTCAGTCCTAAGTGCTGGGAGTAAGGGTGTGCACCATAACACTTGGCTCCTGTAGCCTTATAAAATATATCTCATGAAAAACAAAAAACGTCTCCCAAAGAGTTAAGACATTAGTTTTCCATATTCTTTGCCTTGGATTTTCTGAGTTCCTCTAATGTGCTGATGATGTTCAAAAGATAACTAGATTTTTGTCTCCCAATTAAAAGTCTTCATGCCATTGTGATGCCAATAATTATCCCACTGTGTACGTGTCAAGCCTGTATGTGTGGTCCCCAGGATTTATGCGTACTCTTCTTTTTTTTTTTTTTTTTTTTTTTTTTTTTTTGTTTTTCGAGACAGGGTTTCTCTTGGTAGTCCAGGCTGGCCTCGAACTCACAGAGATCCACCTGGCTCTGCCTCCCGAGTGCTGGGATTAAAGACATGTGCCACCACCGCCCAGCTTTATGCATACTCTTCTATATTCACTTCTCTAATATACATAGGAACAGAGAAACAAAGTCTACCCAGATGCTTCTGGTTTCCAGACTCAACGATTATTAAGAATTTGCTTAGTTTACTTCATCTGTTTCTTTAAAAAAATACGATTTTTTTTGTGGGAATATTTTGGAGTAAATCTCAGGCATTCTATCATTGTAACCCTACCTAGTTTTTATATGTGAGTCCTGAAAAATACATTTAAGAGCTATAACCCAAATAGTATTATTTCCTAAGAAAAATAATTCCTTGATATCATCTGAAAAGCACTCATAATCAAATTTTCTCAGTTGGAATGACACGTGAAATCCTCACATTACATATTGACTATGTTTCAAATGTCTGAAAATTAGCCCTTTGGAAGTCTGAATTCATTTTCAGATGAAAACAACATCATAAATTGTATTTAGACCCTTCAAGCTATTCTACAAAATTCCATTTACTATGAAATGAAATGCATATATATATGAAGAATAATAGAAACAAGTATTGTTTCTATTAGAGTGTCAAACTAGTCTACCTCTGAAACAGCCATTTGAATGGTGCTACTTGATAAATATCATTGTTATTTTTGAGAATGTAAGACTGTGCAGATCTTAGCAGCACTGTTAAAGCAGGCTGTGAGAGCCAAGGTTTCTCAATGGGTCCTCACAAAAGCACCTTCTGTGGAGAATTTGGACTCCTTGCAGAACTCCTTGAAGAATAATGTCCCTGAGAAGGACAGGAGAAATGGATTCCTTGTGTGTTTTCTTTGCTATGTGCTCAGAATCATCTGTTCTCTTCTCTGTCACTTTTACAGTCTGTCAATATGACTTTGAAAAGCTGTGGAGAAATCTCTCTAGTTGAGAGAAGGCAGGGATATTGCAAATGGACTTTGTTTGGTATCTTAGCCATGTATTGATTCTTTGGAGGAAACAGAGCCTTACATGAACTGGCCTGCGGAGTTATGTTTTAGTACCCAAAGGACAAAAGTTCACTGGTTTCATGAGAGACTGAACTTGCACAGTAGAAAGTCAGCAAAACCCAGGGCAACCAAGTTTTCTCTCTTTCCTGCCACAGACCCACCACCTAGCCCGTGCTTCTTACAACTTCACTTTGTCGTCTTAGGTTCTGTCTTCTTGTTCACCAATGGCTGCCCCTTGGTACTCTTAGCAGTGGTTCAGTATGTGATAGCTGATAAGAGTCTGTATCGGCAGAGATGTTATCCCAAGGTATAAAGCTTCGAAACAGCTGTGGTCAAAGGGACAGAGGAATCTAGACCTCTGCCTGCTCAGTTAGGGTGTGGGAGGTTCTTGGAGGAAGGAAAGGTTCATCAGGCATGGCATAGAGAGACAGAGAAAAAAATCTCAGGTGCAAAAAGAGCTGCCCCAGAGTGTGCAACTGAAGCACACCAAAGCTAACTCTTAACAGACATGTGTGACAGGTGGTGACCACTTATCAGCTGTCTGACTTTGCGGGTGGTCCTTAGTGTCCAGTTGTTCGCTTTAATTCATGTATTTTACACGAAGCCCATTTTCTAAGCAGTGGTTTCCGTTGGTGCCACTCTTCTGAGATGATTAGATGTCGGTGACCATTGGCTTGAGCTTCATGAAGCATCTTGGCCTCTGATGATGGGACTATCAACTCGGGGTCCTCTCCATCTTGTGTAAGTTCCCTTCATTTACAGCAGAAGACAGATATCTCATTACATTCTACGGTTTCTGTAGCACATCACCTACTTCAGGGTATTCTAGTTGGAAGGTTACCTCCAACCTTTGGTTAATTTTGAGGGCACATTTGCAGCCCTTTTTTATTTTTCACGTTTTAAAAGCTTGGCTTCTGTTTTTTTTTTTTTGCCTCAGGGTTTAGATTATGTTCTATCAAGGGAGGGAAAATTGAAGTCATTCACTGTTCAGTATAAATGTGTATTTTAATATAATGATTCCTCAGGCTTTCATGTATTGCTTTGGAGAAAACGCTGATTTGTATGGAAGAATAATACATTCTATTTGTGAATGTATACCCTTATATTTAAGTAGAGATGAACAAACTAAGGAATTATCTTTATGAAACTTGAAGGGCAGATCAAGGGAGAACCTAGCGAGTGATCAAAGGCCTTGGCCCTGGCAGAGGAATAGAAAGGATTCTGAGGTCATTTAAAAGTGAGATGAGAAGGAACACAGGAAGAGAATTCCTTGCCTCTTATGCTTTCTTGAAGTCTCATATTTAATAATTTTCAGAGCCACAGGGAAAATAAAAACAAACAGAAGACTTGAGTTCCTTACTCTGCGTACAAATGTCTCCATCCCTAGAGGTCACTAGTAAATTTGAGGGTTATCCACATACTTCATTCCATAGATGAAATGCTGTATGTGTTCTTTTTGGAATCCCTGTAACTCGAGAGCATAGTGAACTTACAACGTTCTGTGCACCCCACGTTTAGCATTGTGTCTGTGGGATGATGTGAGTCAGCGTGTTGTGATTGAAGGATGTTGGAGCGGGGACCAACAAGCCTACGTTATAATGCCATCCCACTGTTTCTGACAAATGTGATAGCAGACCATGGCCCACGCTTCCCAGGCCTTGGAGCTCTGCCATTTTGTGTTGATCCCAGAGCAGGTGAGTCCTGTGGCTTTTATGCCACTTGTGACTCTTGTATAGTAGACAGAAGATTCGCAGGGATGTCCTCCTTTTTCTCACTAGATACTCCCTCAGTTGCTTTTCTGAGCTTCTTCCATGGTCACTTTTCATAGAGAACACATTTGAGGTGAGATGGGGCAAGGGCAACAGACCCTCCTCCATGGAGAGAGTGAGAATAGGAAGGTGTAGTTCAAGTAAACATGGTACAGCAAGTCAACTATAAAAAGAGAACCTGAAGTGGGGGATCATCATATCTGGGAGGCAAAGGGGTGTGGCACTGAACTAAGTACTGAAACTGAGACCTAAGGATACGAGATTAGTTATGAACATTTGAGGTTGCCATAGGCCCAGTCTACACTTAGCTCTGATTGGCTTCCTGAGTGTGGATTGGCTATAGCCCAAGTTCTTCTTCAAACATTTGAGGTTGTCATAGGCCCGATCTACACTTAGCTCTGATTGGCTTCCTGAGTGTGCATTGGCCAACTCAAGTTCTTCAAATTCCTCTGTTCCACCCTCAAACCCTTCATTTGATTGTTAAAGACAAAATCTAAGGAGACTACTTTCTGTTCTTAATTACTACTGGCTACACCTTAAACCAAGCAGACTAGAATCTACATAATTCCCTTTGTCTCTGCTGCTAACATCCTATTTTAAGCTACCTGCAGAGACCGCAAATGGCCCTGGTTCTACATTAGCCTGGTTCACCCCAGAACGGGCTGCTACAAAAGGGCATGGATCCAGGTAGGCTATTGACCCATGTAAACCAACCCTAGAGCTGAAATAAACTCAGAAAACCTTTATGGAAAAACAAACAAGCCAGAGCACATCTCTTTGACTGGATGAAAAACTTTTGATCACTTAAAATCAAGATAGCATCTCTTCCTTTGGCCTATGGTTTCTGTACACAGTTGATCCTGTCCAGCGGCTCCTCCTCTGCATTTTACACTTCGCTCATTAAACTGTACCTAGAGTCCTGTCTGTTGTGAACTGGGCAAGCTTCTTTCTTTGGTCACAAAGCCCTGGTGTGGCTGCTTTCTGTGTGTGGAGGTGCTTCTCTGGGTCTTTATAAGCTGACTCTTCTTATGTAGCTTTTGGCCAACAATTCTGCCATCGTTGTGGTCCCTCTGCAGCACTGTCCATGACATATATAGCCTTCATTCTTTTATTTTACTTGTTTTCCTACCTTGTCACATGTCTCAGTTTGGGTTTTGACTGCACTTTCATGATCTGACTTGTCTTTTTATCTGTTTTGTCTCTTTATTGTTTTTCCATCCAAATGGATTACATTGAGTTCATTGTTCCTAGGTTCTTTTGCTGAAAATGAATGGACAAATGGATTATTGAGGGGAATAAATAATTGAAGCCTAATCTTATCCAATTGTGTCTGTCGTAGTCAAACCATAATCAATGAGCTTCATTAAAATTTAAAAGTAACTGCAGTCCTGTTAGAATATTCTATTTATAAAAACAAACTTAGAGATTAAGACGAATTGGACTTTAGAAATTCAGTATTTTATTTTAGTTCTTAGCACTTTTCGTCATCTGTAAGGAAACAGTGGAACTATTTCTAATTTTACACATTATTCTCATATAAGCGACAGTGCTCAGTAGACCTACGAGACTTCCTTCCAGCTTATTCTGTATTCACAAAATCTGCACAGGAATACTTAAATACAAATAGTATTTGCCTGTAATTCTCTCAGCCTAAGGGGAAGACACTAGCAAATGCCTTATTGATTTGCTTATTTATCGTTTATTTTTGAGACAGGGACTTGCAGTGTAGTTGCGGGTAGACTAGAATTTGCCCTGTTAGACCAGGTGGCCCTCACACTCTCAGAGATCTGCTTGCTTCTGCCCCCTGAGTAATTAATTACCAAGTATTACTGTCACTAGTGACTTATTTAGGCCAGGGTTTATCACATGAGAATAGGAATACACAGACCCCTCAGATACATGTCAATACCTTCTCAGGGGTGGGAGGACTCAGAGGTCTGAGGGAATCAGTTTTCAGGTCTTCATCGTCTATAGAAACCTTACCTCCCTAAGAACTTACCGTGCTCACAATAGCCTCTCTACTTTGTGCCTTTCCTTAGGGCAGGAAATTCCCTCGGATAGTTGTTCTCAACTTGTGCATTGTGACCCCTTTGTGGCAGTTTATCAGATATCCTACATATCAGATATTTACATTATGACTCACAACAGTAACAAAATTACAGTTATGAAGTAGCAACAAAACAATTTTATGGTTGGTGGTCATCACAACACGAGGACCTATATAAAAGGGTCGCAGCATTAGGAAGGTTGAGAATTACTGCTCTAGGACATCACAGGCCATTTTTATTTTCTTTGTGAGATGGGGTGTTACGGCGTTGTTCCTGACTGCCCTGCCACAATTCTTTTGCCTCCGTTTCCACAGTGCTGGGGTTATCTTGTCTTGTATTTAAACCCGTCTGTTGATGGTGCATGCATCATGGTTAGAAAGGATTCAGGCCGGTTTATTGAGATATATGAGCAGTTTAAAGGGACTAATGACACTTTCCATTGTCCATTTATTCATTTTCCATGTTTGGCTTCAATTGTTTTGTGTCTAGACTGTTAGCAGAAGATAAAGCCTCAGGGAAAAAAGTAAAGGGCTCATCTGTGAGAAGCACTAAGTACTTAAGATGAACTTTATCATGAATTTCAATGTATTTTCTACTGCACTAACTATATTCTTTTTTTTCTTTTTTGGAGCTGAGGATCGAACCCAGGGCCTTGCACTTGCTAGGCAAACGCTCTACCACTGAGCTAAATCCCCAACCCATAACTATATTCTTATAGGATGTATTGGCGGTTGAGAGAAAATGTGCCTAAAAATACCTGGTGTGACGTAGGCTAGTACTGAGGTCAGGGTTCCCAAGCATGCTTCCTGGAAGCTTTTTGCTGAGCACATTCAATAACAGCAACTGTAGTGGTCAGTTTTGTTCAACTTGGCACACACTAGAGTCGCTTGGGAAGAGGGAACCTAGTCTGAAGAGTTGCCTCCATCAGACTGGCTCTAGACATGTCTCTGGGACATTTTCTTGGTTGTTGATTCATGCGGGAGGGCCCAACCCACTGTGAGCAGTGCCTCCCTTAGGTAGGTGGTCCTTGTGGAGGACCGAACTGCAAGGCCTGCAAAATGAAGAAACCATGCCGAACAAGCCAGGAAGCAATGTTCGTCTGTGGTTTCTACTTCAGGCTCTTGCTTTGGCTTTCTTGGATAACTGACCATAACTCATAAGCTAAAATAAACGCTTTGTTTGCCAACTTGCTTTTGGTTAGAGTTTTATTTCAGCAATTGAAAACAGACCAGGTCAGTACTGGTGGGAATGGATACTGGAGAGAAGTCAGGCTATCTTGGTGCAGTTGCAACAAAGTCTTCAACCCATGCCTTAGACACTTTGGAGCTAGGTGGGGCCTACAGAATTGTGGAGAATTGAGGCACAGCAGCTGGGCTGCTTAGGAAATGCCTGGCTTTGGTCATAGTAGCTACCTTTAGCGGAGTACAATGGAGGGGTTGGGAGTCTTAGCCAACTGGCTGCTACTGGGAAAATGAGCACTTGGGTCTGATTAGAGTGGGTTCTGGTGGTTGCCAGCATCCTCTATAGTTAGTGATTGGGTCTTCTAAATGAACATTTTTTTTTTCTACAACTACTAAGTTTTTAGGATGGATAAAAGTCAAAGATAAAATTTATTCATCATGTCTTTAAAACTTTGTGTACATCTCAATATTGTGATTAACTATATGTTAACAAATTATATTATGAACTATTTATTCCAGCTCAGCTCAGTTCCCATCCCATTTCATCACAAAATATTTAAATATATTCCATTTCCTAAAATAGTCCCATGCTAGTGGCTGGGCTGATTTTGCAGAATACATCGTTTGCTTTCATCAAAAGCATAAGAAAAATTTATTATGACATTTAATTTAGACATTTCTAATTTTATGCTTGATTTTTATTTAATTAAACCCAAACTTGCAACCCAGAGGTGAAATGTATACACACACAATTTCCAAAGCAGGTCTGTGTACTTCCTAGAATTTCAACATAATGTGCAGAAGTCTTAGTCCCTCATCTTTATTATTATTATTATTATTATTATTATTATTATTATTATTATTACTACTACTGTTTTTCTCATTTGGGGGGCTTAGAACTCATACATAGCGAAGGTTGTTCTTGAACTCATGACTAACTGCACCTCCTAAGTGCTAGAAATATAAGCATGGACCACCATGTCTGGAAGTATTCTGTTAATTTCAGTTTTGACTGTTTTTAGCTATTTTTATTATTCGGTCTAACACATAATTTATTTTGTCCTTGTTCTTTGATGTTTTGCTTCAGAATGATATTGATATCACCATATAAATGAACAGAAAAGTTGAATTTTATCTGATAGACTGTCTTCTCTGAGAGGAGATTAACTTCTGAGTACATGGTTGGGTACTGGTTCTCACTCCTCTCCTCCTCCTCTTCCTTTTCTCTCTCCTCATCCTCTCTCTCTTAACAGGGTTCTACAATGTGGCCTGGCTGGCCTCAGAGTTCTGATCCTCCTACCTTAACCTGATTGCTATGATAATAAGCATGCACCACCAGATGTGGTAGACATTTCCTCCAAATGGAACACACTAAATCTTACATCTTAAGCTTTTGAAAGAAATATACTTGACACAAAGGACAAAAAGCATTTTATGAAAGTAAAAATCTGGGAAAAAATCATGCAAGAGCCATATGAATGCATTGGCTTGGCCAAGGTATGATAAAATTATCCATTTACTTCCAGAATTTTCTATGTATATTAGTTTGAAAAAATTGTATTTACGTAACAGAGCTTTACTGGTAAAAGCTGTGTTAATGAAATATCTAGAAACTAAGAGAATGAATGAATCTGATTTGATGACGTATCGTTTTCAATCTAGTCAGTATGAATTTAGGAGGCCCTGACTAGTTTGCAGTTGACTGATTGATGAATGAAGATGATTTTACCTCAGATGGACTTAAAGGTCAACATAGTCTTTAGTGACTTCAGCATTCTTGTGCCTCCTTTCTATCACTCAGGTCTTATTACTGTAACAAAATACCTGAGACGATCAACTGAAGAATGAAAAGGGCTTTGGATCACAGTTAGGCAGGTTTCCTTTGGCATCATGGCCTTGAATCTGTGGGGAGTCAACCCATCACGGTAGCGAGTGCCTGGCCAAGCAGAGCTGTTCACCTGGTGGCTTTAAAGTTGCACAGGAAAGGGAAGGGCACGTGTGCCAGGTTCCATTTTAAAGCACTCCACTTGTTCCCTCCTCACATCTCAAGGATCTGCTGTGTTTCAATGATGACATGGGTTGGGGACTGACCTTTGAATCCCCAGGCTTTTGGGAGACCTTCACAATCCAAACTGTTGTGTTTACCCACCTTAATCTTTCTCCCTAGTACTTCCTATCACCCAGGATTCCTTGTTCACATATATATGTTTACTCATTGCCTTTACTCACTAGAACAGAAGTTCTGTAACGACAGAAGTGCTATTGTATTAATATTTTACAATTTATTTTACTTTTAATTAAGTGAATATGTCTGTATGGATAGCCGGTGCAGGTGCCCTCAGAGTAGTGGAGCGGATGTTAGATCCCCCGGAATTGCAATTACAGGTGCTTGTGAACTACCCTTTGTTGGCACTATAAACTCAGTCCTTTTACAAGAGCATACCCCTTGTGTTAAGTTTTCTTTTTTTTTTTAAAGAATTTATTTATTTTTATTTTATATGCATTGTTATTTTGCCTGCATGTACGTCTGTGTGAGGGTGTCAGCTTTGGGATGTACAGACAGTTGTGAGCTGCCATGTGGGTGCTGTGAATGGAACCCAGGTCCTCTGGCAGAACAGCCAGCGCTCTTAACTGCTGAGTTATTGTAGAATATTAGTTCAAGGTGTGTTCCTTTTGTTTATGCTCTGGAACGTTTGTTAAATGATGCAAAGGTGTGTTTGATTAAATAAAATTCACCCCACAGTCAGGAGGCTGAGTCAGCAGCTAGCTGACAGGAAGTGGTAGGGAGGAGCCAGGTGAAGAATGGTTTATAAGGAGAGGTGAGGAGAAGCATGAGGACTTTTTGGAGGTGGAGAGCAAGGAGAAGAGGTGAGCTGCTTGCTATTCAGCCTCTCTAAAGAGCAGAGTTCCACCTTCACCTTTGGTTCTTGAGTTCTTCAGAGGGAGAGAGGTTTCGTTAGTTCCTTCATAGTTTGCAAGAGTGGGTGCCTGAGGGAACAGATTTCCCTCCGGCTACAGCCCTTGCGGCCTAACCACTGCTGGTAGTGGTGGAGTTGCAGTTGCTGATGCAACCGTTTAAAATAAAGAACAACACTGATCCATCCCTCCAGCCCTGTGTTAAGTTTTCTATATTCAGTTTCTAGTAGGTTAAAAAAAAATGCCTGGCACTTAGTAGGCTCTCAAGAAATTTTTGCTTAATTAAAAAAAAAAAAATGAACAAATGGGGAAGAAACAGGGAAGTGTCAATTCCTTGGGGCGGGTGAGAGTCTATCTGTGATCGTACTAATAATTTAATATAAATGATATTTAATTTATAAAAGAAACTTAGAAATGTTAAGTCTACTTCTTTGTCAGAGAGGGTTCTGCTATTGTAAGAGACTGGAAGGGATCTTGGGCAGGATAAACATTTGAGTATTGTTTTAGCACCACGAGCACATTCTAAATTTGGATCCCCCTTGCTCAGAGTAAGTCCTGTTCTTTGTCTCTTGGTCTCCCTGTCAGCAGGTTTCGCCCTTCCCAGCACACGTGTGCCAATTAGAAAGCACCTCTACTTTATGGGGTTGAGTCTGGTATGTTTTCAACCAACCCACATTCACAGTGGGAGATTGCTTTCATTCTTAGGGAGGGTGACACGGTCAGGAGAGGCTTTGTATTCGGTGAAAGGGCCACTTTGGTGTTATTTAACTCTGTTTTGGCAGGACTCTGGCCAGTGTCTGGTTTCTCTTTAGAGCCATTTTGCATTATATGACAGTACTCTGCCTGTGCTATGCCAAGGAAATTAAGATCAGCTGGAACACTCTGGTGGTCATTGGCTTGGACTGTTAGGGCACTGGGAACTTGATGACCTCATTTTGGGCAGAACCTGCCTTTGTCCCAAAACTGGAAGGGCTCCTTTACAAAACCACATCTGGTTTTGGAAGATATTTGGGTCAACGTCAAGTATGGAGTACATAATACATGATGACAATTTAATTGAGAAAGATGAAGAGGCAGAAAGTCCCTTCAACATGAACTTAGTTTCGTCCAGTTGTCTTGGAGACTTATTTGGAGATTAGTTTGTTTGTGTGTTTGCATTTGTATGTGAAGGTCAGAGGTCATTTCTGGGTGTCTTCCTCAATCCCTCCTGTCTTACTGTGTTTGAGAAAGGATCTCTTACTAAACCTAGAGCTCTTGGTCTCCAGTGTTTGTATTTGAGGTGTGTGACGCTGCTGGCCATAGCTTTTTGATGTGGGTTCTAGGGAGTCGAGCTCAGGTCCTGAATCTTTCTTGTCAGGCCCTTGACTAACTGAACTGTCTCCCAAGCTCTAAAGGATATAGTTTAACGACAACTAAAAGAAATGTTTACAGTGCGGGCAGCTGTCTATAGGTCTTACGTTCTGTGAATCTGAGATTTCCAGGGTAAGGCGCACTTTTGAGTGAACGTCCTCCATACAGTGGGACCCCTGATGGATATGTGTGCACATGGTGTGTGAGAGGCTTATGGGAGGATCATCATATGAGAGAAAAGTCGCAAGGTGAACATGGAGAGCCTTTTTGATGATGAATTTTGGGGACAAGGACTCACTATGGATCCCTGGCTGGCCTGAACTCACAGAGATCTTCCTGCCTCTTCCTCCTAAGTGCTGGAATCAAAGGCACACACTTACCATTCCCAGGATGAATTTTAATTGAAAATATGGAGATGATTTTTATTTGGGGAAGTGTTGGAGAAAAAGGACAGTTAACATGGACTTTCAAGCATAACTTAAGTAGCTCAGTACTATTACTTTCCCTGAGATGCCAAGGGCTGTGCAACTCATCTCTCTTCCACGTTGGGGGGTTATGGTGGAGACATTTACAGATTTTTAGTGTTTCCCATTCTGTGTGTCTTTACAACCTCCTTCTCTTCTCATTTCTCCACTGGCCAAAGTTTGTCCTCTAGATCTTTTATTTTATTACCATCTGTGGTGCTAGCATTGCTGCTACCTGGGTTTTGTAGCATTTGAAGAGTAGTTTTTCTTCCTGTTGACAGGAATGGTTCTTAGTAATGTGTCTGAAGACCAAATAATGCCCCAAGACTGGCTTTTTCTGCCCTTATTTTGATGGCTCTAAGGTTTGCTACACCGTTCTTTCTTGAGACACCATCTTGGTTTCTGCCTCTTGCAGGGTTTATTGTAGGGTTTTAATGTCTGTGCTCTTTAGGGTTTTAGCTTTCAATTTGGTTTCATCTTATTGCCACTGTGATCTCATCAGCTTCCATGATTGCAGTTGCAGTATTGTGAGTTGGAGCTAGAACTTTACCCCGGGGGCCATTTGCTCCATGTGTTGACCAGCGGCGCAGCCTGGAAACGGCTCAAGTTCAGCATGTTTCAAACGGAATCAGTTGTTTTCTCTTGGGATTTGCTCCTTCTCTACTGCCCTTCATTGGAAATTGAAGATTGTTCCACCCACATCAGCCAATCACGGATCTCAGCTTACCTTCAACTTCTCTGTTCCTAGCTCTCCTTACCCATCTGATTGGTTACTAAGTCCCTTTCAGAAGACAAGTCTTGGGTCATCCACTTGTTTTTTACCTGTCCTCCACTGAGGTAGCTCAGGCCAAACCATCTTTCTCATAAGCATCTGGAGACTCTTCTCACTAGTTATTCTATTTTGATTTTCTACTCTTAGAAATACATGCTTTAATTTAACCAAATTAACACTTTAATTTTATTGTTGCTGTTGTTACTAGGGTCAAGTTCATGCAACACAATAGCTGTTTTACAGTGATTGATTTACTGGCATTTAATGTATTCACAATGCCACCATCGTATTCACGTAATTTCAAACCCTTTTCATCATTGAAAAGAAACTCTCCCCCCATTAAATTATCACGCCCATCTCTTCCTCTCTCTCAGTCACTGATAGGCATCAGTCTGTGATTCATATCTATGACTTTACAAATTCTGGACATTTCATAAAAATGGACTCCTACCCCCTGTGACACTTTGAGACTATTTCTTACAGTCAGCCTGTTTTCATTTATTCATTTTTCAGTGTGAAATAATTCTCACTCTGTAGAGAAGTAATTAGTTTCTCTTTTAAGAATGAAGAGATTGTTACTGTATTCATTCCTGCTCATTTCTTTATTCTCTATCCTATTACATTCTACCTTTGAGGGAAACACTGTTGAAGGTCGGCAAGCATTGTTCTTCCCTCCCATTATTTTATACCTTATCAACAAAGAGCACTGCTACTGCTGTTTCGGTTTTTATAAAAGTACTGTGGGGCTGGCAAGATGGCTTGGCGGATAAAGGTACTTGCTACCAAGTTTGATGACCTGGGTTCATATCTAGGATCCATATGATGGAAGGAGAGAACTGACGTCCACTAGTTGTTTTCTTATCTCTTCGTGTGTGGTGTGTGTGTGTGTGTGTGTGTGTGTGTGTGTGTGTGTGTGTGTGCATCCCCCACATACAGCCCCCCATCGTAAGTAAATGAATGTAATATTTTAAAAAGGAAAAATACATTGTATGTATATATATATACATATATATATATATTTTCAACTATCTGTTTCCATTAGACATTTTATCCATATTAATGATTGTATCACTGGTGTTTTTTTTTGTTCGTTTGTTTTTCGAGACCAGGGTTTCTCTGTATAGCTTTGGAGCCTATCCTGGAACTTGCTCTGTAGACCAGGCTGGCCTCGAACTCACAGAGATCTGCCCACCTCTGCCTCACAAGTGCTGGGATTAAAGGCGAGCACCCCCACTGCCCGGCGTATCACTGGTTTATTTTCATTGCACATATCAGAATTTATGGTCTTTGCACCTGAGAATATTTCCATCACAAAATGTGGAGGGCTTCCTCTCCTTTCTGTTCTCAGAAATGGAACTGAACGAGGAGACTGGTGCATTGTTCAGCCTTGCTGGATTCTGCCGAATTGCTCTCCTGAGTAGCTGTGCCTCTGTTTCCATACGTGCTGTCCAACAGCCACTATTTCAAATTGTGAGATTTTGCCAGTCTGGTTGGTACATTCAGTGAAAGGTAGCCACTGTGTTAATTTGCATTCCCTTGATTCTTTGTGACGTTTTCAATAGCTTCTGATTATTCATTTCTCCTCTTTGTGAGTTATCGATGGTTGTCTATTACGTTGTTTTTCTCCTCAGGATGATTTGTGAGAGTCATGGCACTTTAGTAGTGCACTCTTGACAGTTGTAAGCATTACTGTTACATTGTCTCAGTAATTGTGACTTGCCTAAAATTTGCTTACAGTGTCTCTTATGATACAGAATATTTATTTTATTTTAGTCAGTTCTATTTTTAGTCATATTTGAGAACAATTCCCTTTCTATATCATAAATGTATTTTCATCTAGCCATTTTAACATTTGAGTTAGCATGTGACAGCCTTTAAGGCATCACTATTTAATTCTTTTTTTTTTTTTTTTCAGAAGAATACCCTCTCAGACTTGCACCATATGTTAATTACCTTCCTTCTCTTCCCAGAGCTTTGGAAACTTCCATACATCATGACTACTTTTCCTTAAGGAAATAATAGTTTTGAAGGCAACTCCAATCATAGCATTCATTTCTTAAAATCGTTTCACGGATCATTCATCTCTATTCAAGTACTGATTTCAGTGAGGTCCTTGACATGGCTATGGCTGGGCTAACTGTCTAATTCTGTTTTCTAACCCGTTCTTATTTATATTGCATGCTATGACCACACTGAACGTCTTCGGTTTCCTACTGCACAGCTTCTTTGATAAAAATAATAAAATTCACTTACACCTTGACATGTGGGATGAGGGTCAAGGCTTCACATGAAGCTGTTGATTAATCTTCCTATGTCCCTCTATCCTTAATCTCTGAATAGCTAGTTTGCAGAGCGTCTCTTTGAAGTGTCAGCTCAAAGAGTTTTCTCGTTGCTGGATAGATGGTTATGAGCTGCCCTGTTTGGAGATCATCTACCTGGTAAGCTACATGGCACTATCAATATATTTACTTACCAATGTTCCATGACCTGGGCAGCTTTCCCAGGAGTCATGCCTGCCTTTGACATCAATATATTTCTGGAATCTAACATTGTACCTGGACAAACTCTGTAAATACTTGTTGAATGAACGGGAGGTTTGTAAAACTCAACTGTTTAGTAGGATTTGTTCCAGGATATCTGATAGAAGAATAGATACATTCTATTCATATGTGTGTGCATGTGCATGTATGTATGAACTGGCCAGAAGACAGCTTCAGATGTTGTTCTTCTGATCAGCCATGGATGCCAACCTTGTTTCTTTCTTTTCTTTCTTTTCTGAGCAGGGTTTCTCTGTGTAGCTTTGCGCCTTTCCTGGAACTTGCTTTGTAGACCAGGTTGGCTTCGAACTCACAGAGATCCAACTGTCTCTGCCTCCCAAGTGCTGGGATTAAAGGTGTGTGCCACCACCGCCCGGTGCCAACCTTGCTTCTTAAGACAGGGCCTCTTACTGGGATCTGGGGCTCTCTGATTCAGGTAGGTATGCTTGTCTGTGAACCTCAGGGAACTCTCTCCACCCCACGGCTCCAATGCTAGGATTACAAGCAAGTATTTCATACTTCACTTTTTTTCCCCCCCTGTGGGCTCCAGGGATCAGAATGCCAGTTTTCATGCATGCTGGCAAGCACTCGATGTACTGGGTTAGCTCCCTACCCTCTCTTCCTGTTGTTTTTCCCATGGAGTAGGTATATTGTTTGAAAGAAATATGAAAAATCCTTTTTGTTGCTGTTTCAAGAATGTCAGGAACTTTTATCATTATTTTGCATTGTGTAGAATTTGGAATGATTTTTCAGAGCCCAGAAGAGTAATTGGATCATCTTAAGTTCAGGATGTATTCTTACTGAATGTGTAGCTGTGCTCTGGAGTATTAAATTAATTTTCATTGACAGATCATAGTCCTAGATTTAACTAAGATTGATGTCAGGAAAAAAAATCCTACTCAGTGCCCTAGAGAACAACTGGACAAAACAGGTGAGGT
Organism: Peromyscus californicus insignis; assembly: GCF_007827085.1. Lineage (NCBI taxonomy): Eukaryota > Metazoa > Chordata > Mammalia > Rodentia > Cricetidae > Peromyscus > Peromyscus californicus. Next base: position 42,167,861 of record NW_026294595.1, on the reverse strand, counting down.
GGAGAGGCCAGAGGTCTTGGACAGAGCCCAGGGCTCCTACAAAGAGAGTGACAATCAGGCAATGGACCTGTCTTGTTAATCTATGGTAGTCACTAACCAGCCACACACATCATCATCAGAATAAATGCAGGTCTATAAGCGTGACTGAGGGTAATACTGTTTTTAAAATTAGGAGGTCATTCAGGAATGGAATTCTATTTAGAGAAGAATGTGACAGTCCTTTACTTATCAACACAGCCAGTCTTCCAAAGGTTGTTTATATATGATGCTTCATGGTGGCAGTAACAATCACTGGCCTAGATTATTTGATGAGAAGTACAGGTTTCTCAAACACCACCCTGGAGAGTCTGTATCTCTAGGCTGAGGTACTAGGAGTTTGAACAAGTACCTGCCAGAAGAATCATCTGTTTCTACTGCAGCTTGTCTGTAGGGCACTTTTGAGGAGATCTTGCTGCAGTTACATTGAAGGTTTGTTAGAACAGCACTTCCCCTTCCAGGAAGCACTGGGCAGTCTGCCATCCTCACGGGAGGAAGTGTTTCTTATTCGTCATATGCTTGTGACATAAGTCTATAAGTTTTCTACAGATAACTCTTGTCTAGATCTCTTTACTTCGTCTCAAACTGATTAGCGTTTGCTTGCATTTTAAATGAGGTCACCTTTAAAATGCAAGTGTATTTCCTGTTGGATAAGGAACTTGTATGGCAGATGGGAGTTGTCTTTGCTACATGCCTGTTGAGTGGCTGCTGAGCTCACAGGGGGCGCTGTGGGAATATGCTTTGGCCTAGGTAGGTCCAGACACACACACACACACACACACACACACACACACACACACACACACAGCAAAGGAGGCATGCTTTAAATGACATAGGGAGCCAGCCTACTGTCTGATTTTATTTTATTTTTCAGTATGAACTTTCCTAGATCACATTATCAATTTATTTTGTTTGGATTATTAGAGCAATATAATTTGTTAAAACAAATGGTCTGTTGAGTAAAGGATTATGCGAAGCTCTTATCCGGTAATGATTTGAAGAAAAGTACTTAAAAATGTACTTTTAAGTAATTCTGATTTTTGTCATGGTTTCACATTGTATTATGAGCATTGGCCCCACATAGCATCTGTTTTAGGTTGTGTGTGTGTGTGTGTGTGTGTGTGTGCGTATTTTAATTGTGAGAGTTAAAATTTTGATATGCTAAAGGCCTAGTTGACTATGAAACTGTAATTGGAGGATTTTTCCTGCAGACTATTATTTTAATAAAAATGTTATAGTGTTTTGCTGGATAATTGACATATATCGTCAGGTTGTATCATGTCAACATTATCCTTTCTTCTAGACTTACTGCATATGCAGGTATTTTATTTATAACTTCGTGGTCTCTTTTATATAACATCATTCCATAAATGATTTTAAAAAATCAATTCTCTGTTAATTATAATGAAATACGCCTTGAGCTAAGCCCATTGTAAAATGAATACCTTTTTGCATCGTTCTCTTTTCAAACTGTGAACCTTTGGGTTCACAGTGTCCTGGATGAAGAAGGGTCTGCCCCACATTCATTTATAGTCTCTGCAGCTCCTTTGAAACATTGGACAGAGTAACAAATGTTAGTGTCGGTGTCAATGCCTAGATGCAGGCTGTGAGGACTAAGGATGATTAGGGACCCTTTCTTAAGCCTCCAGTGAGAGGAGGAGCCGTTGTCTCCTCTGGAATCTCAGAGGACTCTAATTATCTAACAGTGTAACCCAGAGGAAGCACCAGTGTGAGTTTCTGGTGTGAAGCTTTGAGCGGCTGAGAGCTTGCATTCCTCTCGTTGGAACACTCTCAGGAACTTTGAGCTGCCTTTCCAGAGCCCTGGCTGCATCACACACTCCATCATTAACTTTGCCTGTGGTAGCTGGAGCGTGAAGCTACAGAAATATGGCTTAGGGACACCTGAAGAGTAACTGCCATGTCAGGAAGAACTTTGCCAGTCTCAGACAGGTGACCAAGCAGAATTTATCATAGGCATAACTCGCCCACTTGTTTTGTGTTTCTTATAAGTTGTTGTGCAAAGATACCTTCCAGTGTTTGTTTTATTTGACACTCAGCTACAGAAAGCTGAATGAGCAATGCACACAAATAATGTATGCTCGTAGTGTATGTGCTCATATAGAGGCAATTGAAGATGTTTGTAAAATTTACATTCAAGCCATCCCTTTGGAAACTTCACATGCACTTACCCATACCCATGGAAAGCATTGATTAGAATTGAGTTTAGCATGTATTATACTTAAAATACGACACTAGAAATGATCACTGTAATTATCAGTTCTCGAGTGGGGGATGCCTTCTGAATTGCATTTCGGTGTCTGAACACGTTGTCAAGCCGCAGGAAGGAAAGTCCGTGATGCTCTGTGTGGAGAAGTGGGCTCTACTTCATGATGAGGGGAAAGCACAACATCACGGTTCAGATCTTACTTGTGGTTAATTTCATTGCTTCAAGCAAGCCCCTGGCACGTCTCTTCTCCGCTTTGTTTTCAGACTCTTTGGAAGGATTGTTTTTCTTGGGCTCTTTTTTTTCTGTTCTTTCTCTCATCTTCTAAGAGGGATAGAAGGAAGCTTATCTTGTCTGTGTGTTGCTGTTTTTTTTTTAAAGAGGGAAATCTGTTTTTGTTTTCTTCCTTTTATTCTTTTCTTTTATTCTCTTCTCCTCTATTCTTCTTGTCTCTCTCATTTCCCCATCTCTCCTTTTCCTCATCACCTTTTTTCTTTTTTTCTTCCCATCTTCCCTTCCTCTCCTTTTCTCACCCTCTTCCTCTTTACTCTTTTTTTTCTCTCTCTAAAAACAACCCAGTTTCTTTTATGCCTTGGGAATTGTTGGCTGATTCAGTCAACTAGATTCCTCAATATACTTTAGATTTAGGGAATGTGACTAGTATAACTATATATTTTCACTGCTTATGACAAATAAGACAAATAATTTAAGGACTAAAGCAAAAAACAAATTGTGTGTGTGTGTGTGTGTGTGTGTGTGTGTGTGTGTGTTCTGTTGAGGATGGAACATAGGGTCTTCCTTATGCTAAACAAACATTCTTCCACTGGCCTGTACTTCCAGCCAGTTGCTTAAACAAATTCTAGGTATTTCTACTAGATTACAAACTTATAAGAAGAGGGACTACAATTAGTTTGTCATTATAACCACTAACACTTAGCAATACTGAGTAGTTAAGTGAGCAAAGATTAGGGCTATGACCTCTGTGTGCAGCTATATATCTGTGATACGAAAGGGTGAATGCACTGGACTGGACAGTCTTGACATCTCATAAACATTGCAGGCCGGCTTGTTTCTAGCCTGGGTGCTGTATGCAGCAAGAGCATGCGAGGTTTTAAAGTTAAAACCGTTGATGTCCCCTTCTACTTCCCTTTTTACGGGCCTTGGTTCGAGGATGCTGCTTGGTTCTCTTGTTAGGAAGTCCTCAGACCCCGGAGCTGTGGATCACGACAGGTCGGTGGTCAGCTCATTAACGTCAAGGGAAAACTGGACACTAGGCACTCATCAGACTAAGAAGGAGTAAAGGCAGATTTTACATGTGATTCCGAGGATTAAAGACTCCACATGGGGGTCCCTTCCCTCTGACAGTTTCTTTGAAATAAAAAAACACAGTTCTTTCCTCAAGTTGAATAATGTACACTGTGACAGTTCCAGGTTTTGCCAAGGATAAGATAATGATTGTTGGAAAAGTTCAAGGTAAGTTTTGAATTTTCTGTTGCCTTGAGCCCGATTAAAGTGTAAAAATAAGATTCTAAAGAATCCCAAGTGGAGAATAAATCATTCTACAAAGTGTTATCTTCCTTTGCACTTATCAGGGATTTTGCTCTAGCCATTCTAAAGTATTTGCTATTTTTATCTTCTTAGACTAAATATATTTCAAATAATTCCTCAAGTCGCTGAGAAGGGAAATGCAGCTATGAGAGACTCCTACATACTAATTTTAAGAGACATTTAGAATATGCAAGAAAATGTGTGTCAAGGATTTGAGTTTTGTTTCCCCTGCTCCCATTTTGAAGATGATTTGCATTTCAATGACACATGGGGTATTCATTACTTTCTTTGTATGTTATTTGAGTTTGGGGATTGCTCACATTTTCATTACAGCACAAATTATTTAGGAGTTATTTAAAAAGATGAAATTATTCTATTGTACCTTGGTGTATGTTTGTTACATATCCAAGCCAAAGCTTATGTTCTTTGTGACATGGCAGAATCTCTTACCTCTGAGAAAAGCTAATTTGCATTTGTACATAGAGTCAAATATAGGACTTGGAAGTCACGAGTTCATATCTAGGTATGGAGAAGGCAACCCATGTCTACCCCCCATTAGACACATTCCAATTAGAATCAAGAGTTTTTCTACAATGTTGCTAGAGTCTCTAGTGCTAGCCACTGCTCAAGTACTCTTAGGTCCTGTCTATCTCTATCTATTCTTAAGATAAAGCTCCTGTATTATCTCTGAATACTTAATTCTTAGTGTACCATCATCTGTGGGGATTCTTGGTGTCTTAGGATTGTTTTGCTGTAATAAAGACCATGACCAAAAGCAACTTGTTGGGGTTTATTTTGTTTTATACTTCCAGGTCCAACAACTCATCATGGCGAGAACTCAAGGCAGGAACTTGGAGGCAGAAACTAAGGCATAAGCCATAGAGGAATGCTGACTACTGACTTGTTCCTCATGATTTGCTGTTTGCTTTCATAACCCCAGGCCCACCAGTCCTTTTCCTGTTATTTAAGAATTTCTCCCTCCTCATCCCTCTCTCCCCTTCCCTCTCTTCCTCTTCCTCTTTGAGATAAGGTCTCCATACATATCCCAGTGTGGCTTTAAACTCTGTTTGCTTTCCCCAGCTGCCCAAATTCTGGGATTTTAGATATGCACACCACACCACCTGACTGAGAGCGTTTCAGTCAATATACATATCTAATACTTATATCTAATACAGATCTAATGTTGGGTTGTGTGTTACAAAGTCCCTGCAGTTGTTAGAGACTGAACCTGGATCCTGGCATCTGTAACCAGCCATGCCTGACCCCTGTTCTCAATAAGCTAAGGAAAGAGATACATAATAGTGAAAAGCAGAGAAAGATTTATGTCATGTGGCTACATTAAGAAGAGTAAGTAAAGTGACAGTCCTTCCCGAAGTCTGTCTTCAGAACCCCTGACATGGGAGTCCCCTCATGGCGGCTGAGGGTTTTAGTTCTTTGACATCTCATTGCGGGGTGTTCACATCATTTCTCCTTCTAGACTTCCATTCATATAAGCGTGCACATACCATTCACTACTGCATAGTACATTAGGGTTGTATTGTTTTTTTTATTATGGAAACTTTCTGTTTTCCTAAGGTTAATAGTTGGGCTGTGGTTTTCTCTTTCTCTTTCCCTTTCTCTCAGCTGATCACCAAATCCCTCCAAGGAACTGATTATACTCAGCACAGCCTTCCAAAGGGTCTGTCAGCTCCTTCTCCACCCCAGAGTCTCTGCGAATACCCACTGCTCTCCTGCTTCTCTGCCCTCTCTGGCACTGCTCAGTGCGCGCTGTCTGGGTTGATGTCTGGTTTGTGTCTCTTCTAATAATCTCCTCTTCCTCTTTCATGTGTTCGATTCCTCATTCTGATTTCTTCCTTTTTCTCTTTTTGTGTTGGAGTATCTTGCTGAGAGGAGACCGAGAAGTATTAGCGGTTTTGTTTTTTTTTGTTTGTTTTTTTTTTTTTTTTTTTTGGCCTGTTTATCAGTTTTGAAGTCAGCATAATTTTGCCCCAGTTTGAACCATAACCATTTTCACCCCATTGGAGGCATTTCTTTCTTTTATTCTTTTTTTTAATTAACAGATTGTTATGAGCTGTCTCTTTGGGACCTGGATTTTCCTCTGAGGGTCATCTGTTTATCAGTGATAGTTGGTGGCTTTGTGTGAGGCTTTTTCAAGCATTCGTTGTGTTGGGAACGTTATGACCTTTTTAATCTAGAGTTTGTCTTTCTGTTTTTCTTGTGTTTTGCTGCAACATATTTCTACCCTCTGTTTTGTTTTTTTCCTTCTCATTTTTCAAATTGCATAGATCAGATGTTGGGCCTCTTGACTTAATCTAACCATTTTTTCCCTTAATCTTTTTTTTTTTTTCTGTTTTGTAGGTATTAGTTCACACTTTCACTTTGAGATAAAGACTTGTTTTCAGCCGTTATGTCTCCAATATCTAAGAAAATAACTTTTTTTTGTTTCTAAGTATTGTCTTCTATTTATATAATCTCTTGAAGTATTTCTGCCAACTCTCTCAGAAGATCAAGCGTGGTTTCTTTGAAGTCACCCTGCCCCATTTATTGGATTCGTTGTTTCTGTCAGTTGCTGTGGTCCTTTCCTTCTTGGGTGGAGATATCAGAAACATGACTACCCATTTTTATTTTAAAACAAGGCCATAAAGTAATGGCCAGTTTGCTCAGTTTGGGGGCCAGTGTCTTTAAGAGAGGTCATAGGAGTCGGCCAGAGGCATGGGTCAGATTGATCTCTGGAACAGAGAGTTCTTTTGAGGGACCTCCATTCAGTAGAGCCAGATCTTTTACTTCGCTGTATAAGAGAATTTCAAAATGAGCTGGTGTGAAAAAGAGTTGGAGTCTATCAGAAGTACACCAAGCATGTCTTCTAGGACTCCCAGAAAGTGGGCACTGTATTAGAGAAGGCAGTGGGTTCAGAAAATTGGTACAGAGGTTCCCGAGGATTGACAACTTAGCTGCCTGGGGCCTTTGCAGATCAGCAATCCTGGGGCTTAGAGGAGGCTGGATTTCTCTGTGTCTGTTCTCTTCCAGCCACAAAACAACTGGTGGTGGTGTTGAACCCGGTAGGACCTTTGGCTTCTTCTGTTTGATTGTGAGACAGGGCTTGGCTCTGTCCTCCAGCTACTCCTGGCCTTACAGTCTCAGTCTCCCAGGGTCTTCCTATTTATCCCGGGTTGGTCTGGAACTCACAAAAATCACCAGCCTCTGTTTCCCAAGTGCCAAGTGTCGGGATTAAAGGAGTACCCCTACCATGCCTGGCCTAATATGCTATTTCCTTTCTTTTTCTTTTCTCTCTCTCTCTCTTTTTTTTCTTTTTTTGGTTTATTTTTATTTTTTGTGTATGGGTGCTTTGCCTATATGTATGTCTAGGTAACAAGTGCATGCCTGGTGCTCTTGGAGGCCAAAAGAGAGTGCTAGACCTTTTGGAACTGGAGTTACAAATGGCTGTGAGCTGCCCTTGGAGTGCTGGGAATCACACTCAGGTGCTGTGGAAGAACGGTCAGTGCTCTTGACTACTGAGCCATCCCTCCAGCCCATGGCACACTTGTTCCATTGGCAAAATAAAGACAGCTGTGGCACCCTGGGCCTGAGGCTCTGAATGAGGAGATGCTCTTGGTTGGAGGCTCCAAGGAGGAAGAGCAATTGTTCTCTAGGGCCTTGAAGCTTCGGGAGGCTTTTTCCACTTGGTGGAGAACTCAGTGGTGTGTTAGATCGTGAGTGGAATACCGCGTGTTCTAATGTCAAGGGAGGTAACTGCAGGTGGACTTGGCTCTTGTGCTCTTCCTCCATCCCTAGTCTGTCTCAGACATTTGGTGGTAGAAGGGAATTTGTAATTGCCAGAGTGCCTCACTGCTGGGATTGGTAGGAACTCTCAACTGAGTGAGCTTTACAGTGGCACCGAAAGCCATTTCTCAGTGTTGATGCACATTCATTAGGCTCAGTAATCTTGCTGTGTTAACAGACTATGTAATTGATATACGATTGCAGCCATGGACTGAGTGCTCCTCCACATGCGGTGTAGTTATTTTTGAAATCAATCAAGAGAAGGTTTACAAACATGGATTAGAAAATGGGATTGGTGCAGTTGTAGACTTGGAACACTCAATCAAAATAATGGAGATAATAGTTTCTGTTTATGAAAAGGATGTGATTGGATCTTGGTTGTAGAACCAAGTGCCAGCAAAGCCACACAAGTGAACTCATCGTAGATTAGAGGCAGCTGGCTGTAGAGGGTTCATCCAGTGGTGACAGCGTGCTGTGTGCTCTCTGCAGAGGTAACTAATGTCAGTTTTGCAATTTTTTTGATGTAATGAACAATCATCTGGTTGCTTTTCTTCTCTCCAAACTGTTGGAATTGCTTTATTTTAATGGGGCTTAAATTAGGTGGTTTATTAATTTTTTATTTTCTGTCATAAAAGACACATTTGGATAAAGACAGTCTCATTCAAGCTAATCACTGGGAATGGGCTTTGGTTCTTGTGACTTTGTTACTGCCCAGTAACTCTGGAATAGGTAAAGAGTCTTAGGGATTGGTAGCCAACTTTTGAACTTCTCATTGGTTATCGATCTTAATGCCTGAACAGTTCTGCTTTAGGGAAAACATACATAGCTGTTGTGAGCCAATTCTGAGAAAAGAGATGAGGGATTTACTGGAAGAGAAGGTGTTGAGACTCTGAAGTCCTTCTAGAGACCTTGCAGAGCTCAGGATTTGCAACAAGGAACATTAGCATGCCTCTGCAGAAGAACACCCAGGGTGGAACACTTGCTCTCTCCTAACTTCCTGTGTTGAAATCTGTACTCCCAATGTGATGGAGTTAGGAGGTCATTAGGTCAGAAGATGGGAGGGTAGAATTCTTGGGAATGGAATTAGAGTCCTAGGGAGCTAGCTGAGTGAAGACCCAGGAAAAAGATGAAGGCGCTTGTGGAACCTGGCAGTGGTATCACCTTCAGTTTGGAGGCTTTGCCTTTTGCTTACAGAACCATGAGAAAAGCATTTTTGCTGTTTATCAGCATGTGGTTACAATGCAAACTGATTAAGATAAAAACTTTGTTAGAATAAGAATACAGACCCTGCAAAAATCTTTCTGTGGAACTTCAATGTGTGACACTTTATCTAGAATAGGTTTTATTGGAAACATTAGTGTAGTTGTGGTTTGAAATAAATATTTCCCAGCAGGATGGTTTCTGGTAGGTAAAGATTTAATAACCATATACCTCTATGAATGGCAATTGAATACTAATCTTACATTTTAACTTTGTGAATGCATGCCTGGATGATGGGAAGGCTCTGTGTACTGTGATGAGTACATTGTACATATAGAAACTGTAAATCTCCTTCATCAGTCTTCATGTGCAATTAATGAATGTACTGGATTGAGAGTCATGACTACCACCAACTGAATGTTATCCAAAAGAAGTCGCTGGAAAGGTTTTTCTTCAGAAGGAATTCTAACAAAACAGTCTTGGATATTTTAAACAGAAGACATCATTTTCCTAAAATAGCCTTCCTTGCAGCAAGCTGAACATTAAAAAATTATTGCATTGATTTCAGAGCCTTTTTACTAAAAATAGTTTGCAATTCCTCCTCATTTATAGCATAAAATAATAGCCTTTACTTTGTTAATGATCTGTCGAATAGAAAAGAATGCCTGAAAAATAAAAATATAGGTGTATTTTAAACATTTTTGTGTGCAGCTTTGCTTGATGAAACCTGATTAATAGCTGAGACAATCACTTTGGAAGAATTTCACTTATTTGCTGCCATCTAGATCTTCTAGCATATTTCTTAAATCAGTATCATTATCAAAAAGTCATACCTCATCAATATTTGAACTTGAAGTCAAAACGTTGCATAATCTCCCACAATTACCATTGAGAACACTTTTTTTTTTCCTCTATACAATGATGTCCACATTTGCTTTTTCAAAGCTTCCTCTGTGACCCCTGGCAGAAGTAGCCTAGTAGACCAGATGGTTTGCTGATTTGAGTAAAGCCATTCCTTGGCCCTTGTTTTAATGTAGGAGTTCAACTCAGTCTGCCTAGGAGCATCTAAGGAGAGAACATAGGGATGCTGCTGAGAAGACAGAGGTACTCTGGCAACATTTCTATATTTTCTACCCACCCTTGGCTTGGCATTGATCTTAATTTCCTTATCTTAGTAAGACCATTAAATGAGTCATTTGAGTAATTAAAAAACATTTTTCCACATGACATAGTATTTTAGAGAGGTGGCTGTAGGTATAGAGCCCATCCTTATGGAGAATTTTAGAAACAGACTCATCCTTTAACTAATGATGATGAAAGTGAATCAATTATCATATTTGGTTTAATTTTCAGGTCCCGTGTTAAGGTTTGAGCAATGTCCCTCACAGGATCATTAGTTTGAACATTTGATCAGCAGCTGGTGACACTGTGTGAGGAGGTCGTGTGATCTTTGAGGAAAGTTTAGCTGCCAATCACAGCTCAGAGGCCACTAGGGTTAGGCCTTGAGGGTTATAACCAATCCCCAATTCTAGTATTCCCAGTTCCTGACACACTGAGATGTGTTGCGGAGATGTCTACTTCGCTGCGTTTGACTGTGTCGCCCCAGCTGCTGTACTGAGGAGGCAAAAGAAATCCTTCTACTTAAAATTGTTTTTAATCAGGTAGTCTTCATAGCCATGGAAGAAAATAACTAATAGAACCACCTTGCCTGTGTCATGGGAGGGTAGGAAAGAATGAGCAGGGAGTCCAGAAGAGTGCGAGGTTCCCTTTGTGACTGGACATTCACTTCAAAAGCTGCCATGGTGGACACCATCCTTGGGAAGTCTCTTGGTGTTCTCCGCCTTCTGCTGTCAGAGATTATTTATCCACCAAACTATGGGTGTGTTTTCACTTCTGTGAGAAACATTTTATCTCTGACCCACAGTTCTCTCCACTTGGTTCTGATACCCAGAATAAACATTTCCTTTGGGAAGTGAACCTAAGCATCACTTTCTGATCTTTCAAATAAAAATTAGTGGAAATTTTTTTCTGCATTGATTATCTTATTCAAAGTTTAAACTAATTAACAGATACTAACAGACTTCCATTTCCTCTTTCCCTTTCTTTGGTAAAGGTACAATCTATTAGTTTATAGTAAGAGAGTTAGCCTATGTAGCCAATGCAATATGATCATGCCAACTTTTCTATTCAAGACCATTACCATGGAGACATAGCAGCTAAACACATTGGGGGATGTAGTATCCCAATAAACTAATTTATTATTACTATGACTAGCTAAAAGATATGTCTCTTATTTAGAGAAAGAAACTGACTTGAGAAGTTATCCTCCAAAATGATGACTGCCTAACACGGTGCCTGAAAGAGAATGAGTATTCATTAGTGAGGTGCTTCTTGTAAAAGATGCCATTGTTTGACGATTCCTTTTATTTCATAGTTTGGCTGAGTATAGAATTCCAATTTTAAAATAATTCTGCTCCCAGAGCTTTGAAGTTATGAATCTGTTGTCATGTGATACTCAATTTTGTAGATTAAAAACAAAAAAAGCCATGTAATGTGAGTTCCATTCATTTGTAAGACTTTTTTGTTTTGATTTATTTGCTGGTTCTTAAGCTTTTCTGCAGAAGCCTTGTAGTTTTCACTTGTTGGGATTACGATAATTTCCTTCAATATGCTAAAATTATTTTTTAGAAGAATCCAAACCTGACTCATGGTTTGTCCTTGGTAAACTCATTTAAAATCAAACCCACAGTCTTTTATTCGGCTCAGAGAACGTGATGTGTTTTGTTATTTCTTTCTTTTCTGCTTTCCCCTTCTGGGTCCACATTTTGCCAAGCCTTCTGCTAGCTAGCCTTGCAGTTTTGAGAGCATTGATCTCTATCATCTTTGATTGTCAATTGTATTATTATAAAGTGGAAATTGTAGTCCCTGGGAGGAGGGGTGAGGACTCAATATATCTGTCATTCTTTCCCTCTCAGATGCTGCGTAGCTCTGAACCTATCCTTTTGATCAGGGGACTCCAGTCTAAATCTAGAACTCCAGCTCCTACAGTGGTGTCTAGGCTGTTTTTAGCATGAAGGTTATTGGACATGACTCAGGTCTTCAAGGTAACACTTACTCACTTGTGAAAGCCCCCTGCATAGTGTGGCCAGCGGGTTATGTGGCAAATGCAGAGGTCAGTTGCAAGGAAAGGATCAAAATATGTGTGCAAATGGGAGACGACTATTGACTGACGAGGTTACCCTTAGAGCTTGCTTTAAAGTAGAGATCCATAAAATAAACAGTGGAATCCATAATATTCTCATGTAGCTTCATCTACGGTTTTCAGAGGCATAGCTGTGGTCATGTACCATTCCTTCTTATTGTGTTCATTAGATCCTCATTGTTGTTAATGCTAATGTGCCACCTCAGATTGTCTTCAAGCTGTTCAGAAAGCTGGCTATAGTGAAATGTTGTGATTTTCTGTCCCTTATTCTCTATAGAGCCCTCCAGTTAAACCCAACGTATTACTTTGTTTCCTGGATCTAAGCCCTAGTGTTACCTTTCTTTGAGATTCTACCTTCCACTTTCTCCAAGGAGATTGTTCTCTTACCATCTGGTTCTGAGGCCTTTTCCTCCACAAAGCTCTTGCCAGTCTCTTTAACTCCATATTCTGCTTCTCTTTGTGGGCCAGAGCCCACATGTTACTTGTGTGATTCTTATGGCACGTGGTCTACTGCATCAAGGTGTTTCGTATCTGGAGGGAGGAAAACGCATCTCCTGTTCTTTATGGTGGAGTCTGGTTCACTTGCTTGAAGTCTTGAGGCTCAGGGAGGAGTCCTCCTAACATGTGCAGCTGAGAGCCAAGATCCCAGTGATACAGAGACAGAGATTACCATCACTGGATGATGCTTGACTCGACAAGATTCCTGGGTTCAAAGTTAAATGCGATGATGTCATAAACAGTGCTGCAAGCTGTTGATGATGCGATGTTTCCTTCCTAAGTAGAATGCATGTTAAAGGAAGGAGTACTGGGGTCGCAGAATGCATGGCATGCAAACACCAGAGACATGTTCAGGAGCAAAGCTGTGCAGTGTGGCTTCTGAAGAAGTGATCGCTAAGCCGGGCATGGCACCACATGCCTTTAATTCTAGCGCTTAGGAGGCAGAGGCGGGGGCATTTCTGTGAGTTCCAGCCCAGCCAGGGCTACGTAGGGATACCAACTCAAAAGAAAAACAAAAAATGAAAAGAAAAAAGGAAGAAAGGAGAAATAAACCATTGCTGGTTTTTGAGCAGTCAGAATGCTTGACTGTTTTTATCAAGTACTTGCCCCTCAGTTTGAGTCCTATCCATACATAAACCTGTGGACAAAAATATAAATACGTTTGAATAACTACACAGGGAAATGTTATAACGAACCCTATTACTTTGTATATTATATTGCAATAAAGATAGCCCTGCCGTGATCATACGTTCCTCCAATCTTACTGTCTACCCTAGAAAATAAAATTGTTTAAAAAAAATTGGCATGGTTCTCCTTGGTCTTTTCTACTGGCTTATTTACATTTATGTATCTGTTGCTTTGTTTTATTTTATGCAAATAGGATCAGACTAAACGACTTTTAATGGGGTAATTAATTCCTTTTGATTTAACACTACACAGTTTCACGCCTCTTTGTTGGGCTGATCCTTCATTGCTGCTTAGCATTCTGTGGTCTGAGTAGACTGTATCTGATTGGTATGTAACTATTTTCAGTCTTGCCCAGTAGAGGTGGTTTATGACTACAAATTATAGTCTTAGAACAGTTTTATGAATATATGACACATGATATAACATATTGTATTTTAATGACACCATCATTAGAGTCAGGCTTTTCAGATGCCGGGAGTTAATCTTATAGCTAGGTTTTGTTAGTGAGTTTTCCTTTTTTAATTTTGTGTTTTGAGAGAGTTAGGTGGATTCTTTTCACTGTCAGAATTACCAGGGTTTCATTTTTGATGGCATACAAGAACAATTTTTTTCTTAAATCAGTTTTTTGAAAAGAAGATACACACACACACACACACACACACACACACATACGTGTGTGTGTGTGTGTGTGTGTGTATATATCTTTTATATATATATATATATCTTTAAAAAAATTTACCCTGAAGTTTAATATAGAGCAACTCAATCTTCTTTATTATGTTAGCCTGTTAATGTCTGTTTGTATTTATATCTGTCTGTAATTCCCCTGTGATTCACACTTTGAAAGGGCCAGATAAGAGTCTATTAATAATATATTAGTGCAACCTGATTCTCTTAGTAGCTGCATTTGCTTTACAAATGTGTGTTACATATCTAGCTCACTGTCCCTTTATTGTGGGTTACAGCGTTCAACACTGTGGTGTGTTCTTCTTTCTTGTTGAATGCTTTTTACTCCGAGTTCATGGTCACCTGAGGCTTACGTCTGTCTCCTTCCCCTTCCTCCTCCTTTCTCCTCTTCCTCACCCTATACGTTTTCCCGATTCTTTTGTTTTCTGACACTGTGGATCACTATTTATAAGGGTTTCTCCTTCCCAAAGAATAAAGTGGAGTTATCTTTGTGATTAAACGGCAAATGTGTTTCCTTTCAGTAGACAAGTTTATCTGTGTAATATTTCTGAGACAACATGGAAGTGTCTGGCTATTATTGCCATTTTCTATTGCTTTAAAATTTATAGACTAAAAAAACAAGACATTTTCTGAACTTTCTGTTTACTTTTTATTAGAAAAGTTTGCATTTTCGTTATATATATGCTAGTCATTAGAGGATAATTAGAGAAATTCTTTTTTTTTTTTTTTTTTTTTTTTTTTTTGGTTTTTCGAGACAGGCTTTCTCTGTGTAGCTTTGCGCCTCTCCTGGAACTCACTTGGTAGCCCAGGCTGGCCTCGAACTCACAGAGATCCGCCTGGCTCTGCCTCCCGAGTGCTGGGATTAAAAGTGAGAAATTCTTAAATAACCTTTAAAGTTACCATTCTTCTCCAAAGATCAATAATAAAACTAATATTTTTCTTTATACCTCCCTTTTCTGTCAGCTGATTTTAGCATTGTGAGATAAGTTATTTAAAATTCCCCTGTGAGTTACCATTTTCTATCGCTTTGATCTTAGTTACCAAGGAAGTCCGCTGTGTATTCCTTGGCATGTCTTTCTTAGACTTTAAAACCTTTTTAGAAAGTTTTATCATTTCCACACTGCTTTGGTCTATATTTTTTGCATTTTGTCGTGACAACACAATCACATCCTTGACTGAACCTTAGTACTTTAGCTAGTTTCAGTTTTTATTCCAGACCTGCTGGCTCTCTCATGTGTATTCCACCCATCTCTTGGTGGCTGTAGTTTATCTTTTAGCAAACTCAAGGTGATCCCAAGAGAATAAGTAGACTTCTGAACATTGGTGTGTTTCTTAGTAATGAGTCTTTCTGTTTATAAACCTCCTGACAGTTTCTTTCAAGTGTTTCATGAGAATTACTCTTTGAAGGTTATCAAGCTGAATCCATGAAAATATGTAAGGGATGGATTTCCCCATCTCCCTTAGTAGCTATCAGAACTTTCTTACTTGTTATCCAGAGTTTAGCTTTGGGAGAAAGTATTATGATTTTTCTGGGAAACTGTTTTTTTTTTCAATGCTTTTTTTTTGTTAATATATATTTATTATATCTTCATCATTTTTACCCTCTTACCACTCTTTTTTGATTTTTCCGAGACAGGGTTTCTCTGTGTAGCTTTGTGCCTTTCCTGGATCTCACACTCTGTAGACCAGGCTGGCCTCGAACTCACAGAGATCCGCCTGGCTCTGCCTCCCGAGTGCTGGGATTAAAGGCGTGCGCCACCACCGCCCGGCTCCCTCTTACCACTCTTTAGTCCTCTTCCGACTCCCACTGATCTCCCTCCTCTTCTCAACTAACCCACCTCTACTTTCACACGAAAGGCAAACTTTTGGGTGAAAGGCAAATACTTCCCTAGTGTTTCTGAAAGTTTGCCTTTTTCTTCTTTCTGCTTTTATTGTTTTGTAACTAAATAAGTTCAATTAGAGTTGCTAGGCGCACAGGTGAGGGTTCATTTGTAGGAGCACGGGCCCCTTATCAATGGCTGTACCACCAAACTCATAAACCATTAACTGGGTATAAATCCTCAGTGAGGGCTGGGGACCCCCAGAGTCCCTTCAGCTTCCTTGAAAGGATGTTGAAGCTCTCTGTCTTATGCAGACTTCACAGGTGATTGCAGCTGCTGTAAATTCAAGAGAGCGTCAACCATGTCATGTACTTCCCATCATACCTATCCCTTCTTCTTTTTGCAACATTATTTTTGCCTCTTCTCTGATATTTTCTGAGCATTGTGGGGAGTGACATAGAGGTCCCATTCGGAGATGAGCATTCAACAGTCATTTATTTTTAGCCCTTTGACTACTTACAAGTCTTACAGTAACTGCTAACCACTGTGAAAAGAGGCACACGGATGTGTGGACTTCATCAGTGATTTTAAAGGCAGTTTGACAAGGATATCATGGTCATTTATCAAAACAGCAACAGCTTTCCCACTTTGTCCTGTGACTTCTCCAGCCTTGGGGTTCCGATTGGATTTACAGTACTATCCATGAATTTCTTCTTGTGAAGGCAGTACCAAATCTAATGGAAAGTGATTGGTTACCCACTCTGCATACTTACCACTATTGCCGTAGAGGGCACATCTTGCCTGACTGGTCCATAATGTTGTGCCCTTAGTTGATAGCTGAGTAAGACTGTTCATGACGTTTCTCCCCAGCAGCTTGCACAGCTCCTTTTGGTGCTATGAGGGATAGCCAGCCACTTCTCAGTCACAACCCGATTTCTCCATATCCATATATATGTGTGTGTGTGTGTGTGTGTGTGTGTGTGTGTGTGTGTGTGTGTGTGTATGTGTGTGTATTTTTTTTTCAGCAATAGGGTTTTTTCATATAGTTCTGACGTGTAACCCACAGTTGTGGTAACTACCTGAATTATTTTGGGGGCTCTCAGGGGCCTCCCTGACGAAGTGCTCAAACTTCATGCTAAGATTATAGTATAAAATTTTTTCTTATGTTTAACTTTTTTCGTTATCCTTTACCACTGTTCTTATTTTCTTGTGTGGAGATTTGTCTTTTAAATCTTTGGAGTACGGAAGAGAGGGGGATCTGTGGTTGGTATGTAAAATTAATAAAAAAAAAATTCTTTCAGTTTTGGAGGTGGGGCATGTGCCATGGTGTGCATGTGAAAGTCAGTGAGCAGGCTTGGAGTTTGTTCTCTCTTTCCACCTGGGGTCAAACTTGGTGCCAGTCTTGGAGGCAAGCAGCTTTACTCACGGAGCCATCCCTTCAGCCCAGGTCCCACATTTGAAAGGTTTTTTTTTTTTTTTTTTTTTTTTTTTTTTTTTTAAATCTCTGTCACCTCTTTGCCTGTAATTGCAATTTTTTTTTTTAGGTAGTTTAATGTGCTGAAATTGGATCTTCATGTTCTGCTTGTGCAAATCCCATATTTCTTGCTACTGTTTTCCCAGTGTGCTGGCACTCACTTAGAAATCTTGGAAGAGGACCTTCGTTGGAGGCTCTTGGTTGCCTCTGCTGCATTCCTGTTATGTCAAGTCCTTGCTGCAGGCCCTGGGATTGTTTTTGGAGTGTGGTTCCAGGGCCTTTACCTTGGGGTCAGGAGAGGGTTGAGGACTCCCCCCTTTCAGCTCTCTGCCCTCCTCTTCCTCAAGTGCTTCTCAGTCTCTCGTGAGTTTCTGGACGTGCCCTGTCACTTCTCCACGAGAAAGTGATGGTTCTGATTCTGTTCTTAAAATCGGGGCAACTATAGGGACCTTCTGCTTCTAGAAACTGTTAATTTCTTCTCTCCATTAAAGCATCATTTTTTATCCCATCCCAGAATAAAAGGCTGAGATGCCATCTTTCTCAGCAGCACGTTCTTCCCTCTCCTCCCTTGCCTCTTCTTCATCCTCTCCTCTTCATATCATTTGAAGTTTCAAGGGGATGGGAAGAAAGGCGAGTCCTTGGTTTGCACATTCAGTCTACTTGTCTTAAGAACAGCCTGAAAGGAAATTTCAATTGAAGGCATTTAGTCAAGATATTTATGTCTTTCTGGCCTGCACTTGGTTGATTACAACTTAGGCCACAAGCTCACGTACAGAAAAAAAATATGACTGATGGTTTTATATCTGCAAGACTGCCTCATTCTATTGTCTCTACATTCCTAGTGTTTCTGAAAGTTTTTCCTGATCTGGTAATTTTAGATACTTTATGTCCTTAATCTTCCTATACAGCATTCCCAGATAAGATATAGATCTTCTACATTAAGATAAAATCTGTATCATACTGTGTATCTTTATACCACAGATGAGAGCCAAACTCTTCAATGGCATAGCATGACTATTCTCCTCTGCCTCATCCCCCATTTTTCCAGACTTTCTTCGAATAACTGTGTAGTTTTTCACTACGACTTACCTTTATTCTTAAATTCTTTGCCCTTTGGGGGGACTTCTCTAATCTTTTACTATGACATGTCTCCCATTTAGGGTTTCTAAACTTTATTTTACAGTCAGTTGCAGAACTTAATACATAGTTTAAGTGTTTTTTTTTTTTAATGTGCCCTCTTACTCACCTTGAGACACTACCCCCTTGACAGGCTGGGATAATGAATCCGGGAACAACTTTCGGTAGAACAGGCAGGGCCATTTTCAGATATTGGAATGAAGTACACACTCTGATTGTCGCCATCACTAGGGCCTGTGGATAAGTCACTCAGCAATTTCCTTTAAGCAGACATTTCCTGTGAGTGGTTAAACTGGTGAGATATTCTAGGCATTCTCAAAGAAAGGAAACAGCTGTTGGAGTGAAGAGGGAAAAGCATCATGGCTGACACCGGCCTCAGTGGTGTGAAGTGATATCATGTCATAGGCCTGAGAAGAAGCAGGCCTCAGGGGAGTGATGAATGGTGCTGGAACCAGAGGGTCTGACTTTTTCCGTAAAGGTAGAGGCTATGCATGCTGGCTGCCGTAATAAATTGTTTCTGAAACTTGTGTTAGCAGAGCACTCTGCAGATGTTGCATTCACACCAGTGGCCATGCAAAGAATTTCATAACACAAAGATATGCTGCTGGGTGTGGCGGCACACGCCTTCAATCTCAGCACTTGGGAGGCAGAGGCAGGGGGATCTCTGTGAGTTTGAGGCTAGCCTGGTCTACATAGTGAGTTCCAGGCCAGCCAGAGCTACAAA
The DNA here is from genome assembly GCF_007827085.1 of Peromyscus californicus insignis. Lineage (NCBI taxonomy): Eukaryota > Metazoa > Chordata > Mammalia > Rodentia > Cricetidae > Peromyscus > Peromyscus californicus. The sequence continues at coordinate 42,148,844 of NW_026294595.1, read as the reverse complement.
GTGAGATACTGTCTTAAACAAACAACAACAAAGAAGTATCTAGAGTCATGTAAACAGATACTTTTATTTAGAATTAGCCATAAGTTAAAATAAGAAGGGAGGCTTGTTTTCTGTGACCAAAGTGACCAGTCTTTCCCCATCGACTGTACATGAAGATTAATGTCCACTGTACACAGAGAGTACTCTGCTAGGTATTCTGGGAAGGGCAGAAAAAAAATTGGAGCCTGAGTCCCACCAGGAAGTAGTGTAGTGTCCTTAGGCAGGATTGCCTACAAATTGTGAAAGAATTTATGTTATCAAACCAATGCAATATTAAGCTCAGACCAAAACACAAGAAGTGGATATAAAAATGCACAAAGCAATAACTGCTATGACTTTGATGGAAAGATGATTTCCCGGTTGAGTGAACTTTGACCTGGGTCTTTGAGAGAGATGCACCTGGATATGCAATAATTTCCCTCAGGTGGGTAGCACAGTAGCACAGTGTGTAAAGATAGATGAATAGACAGGGAAAAGCTGTTTTGGGTAAGGCAAGCACTTGGTTGGCTAAGAGGTCCATGTAGGACTTGGTAAAGAAAAAGCATTTCCCCTCCTTATACCTGTACCCTTCTGTATAGTTGGTAGATTGTAATAGTGACACATGAGCAATTAGCTGTCTATCAAATGATTTTAAAATCCCGTTGAGGGTTGATATGTTGTACGTTGGTAAACTCCAGGCCTGGATTCTCTCTTGACACAGTGGAGCCACTTTATTGCTTAGCAGGCTCAAGGGTGTGGTACAAAGCAATGCTAGTCTGAAGTCACCCCGACTTCAGACCTGAGAGTGAGCTCTTGAGACAGTCTCATAAATCCACATCCGTTCTCAGGCTCTGGGCTCTTTTCTCGTAGTGATTTCTGAAGGCAAGTGTGGCTTCCCTCTTGGAGTCTGCTTTGTCCTGATGGGCCTTTTCTTCACCCTTGGCACACCCATGGGACTGGATGTTTATTAACTATTAGTCTTACAGCTAGAGTGTGATGTTTTAATTTAAAAACTGATGTCTGTATTTCACTCTGAGTCAGTGATATATCTTGTTTAATAATATACCTAATATCTAACAATGTGGGGACAAAGTGAGCTATTTCCTTAAATGACATAGTGAAATACATGATTTCAGTTTTGGTGAAATACCAGTAAAATATTTAAGACTTAAATAATATTTACACTGAAATTGGGGGTACAGAAAAGTAAAATATTATGGATAATATTTTTGAAATTATGTAGGTACTAAAAGCTTTGCCAATATTGGCTCAAGATTATACCAGAATTTTATTTATCTTTTATTTCACAGATGGTAGCTCCTATCTCTAGTAATTTTGTTAGTGATTTTTGTTAGGAAGATCACACACACACACACACACACACACACACACACACACACACACACGTCATGAAGGATTGAAGTGGGGTCAGCTAGATGGCTCAGTAGATAAGGGTGCTTCCTGCCAGGCCTGTTGTTACGAGTTCAATTCCTGGACCCACCCAATTAGTTGCAGAAGACAACTGACTTCTACAAGCGATCCTCTGACCTCTACACATGTGCAGTGGCATATGTGTGATTATACATGTGCCCAATAAATAAATGTCATAAAATTAGAAGGGATAGTTAAGAGGAAGAAGGGATAGTGTGAAAGACAGTGGGAGACAGAAGAGAGTAATGAGGAGAAATTGGTCAATGTACATGGCATAACTGAATGTAAATATTATTGTGAAACGATTGCTTTGCATAATGTATGCTGATAACTTTTATCATGATAAACCTAACTGTGCAAGGATCAAACTGATGTCCCCAACCTAGACCTATCTGAGATTACTTACATTAAGTACACCTAATGGCCCTTCTCGCAGACACTAAGCTGAGGGGACAATGGGCTTTGGCATTCAGAGTAGGGAGTCTGGAGGTACAGTGCCGCTTTCTTTCGAGGAATATGAGCTTAGCCTGTGCAGAACTGTCTCCGGTGGAGCAGTGAGGCACTCCTCGGGAAGAAACAGTTTGCACAGTGAAAAGGAAAGTGTGTGTCTGGGAACTTCCACTGCTCCTGCCTGCCCTGCTGATGCAACACTCTGGTCATTCTCTAGAGAAGACAGTGTGCCTTCAGGGCTGAGGGCAGTGCTCAGTCTGTGGGTCACTGCTGAGAAGCTCGAAGGTTCAGCAGGCTTTGCCAGGGATTGCGAAATCAGTCCAGTCCAGACTGATTGCACAACTGTGCAAACTCTAATTAGTTTTTACCTGCAACAGTTTGGGACATTTTTTTGAGTGTTTCTTTCATTCTTTGTTGGAAATTTCCTTGTTAAGCATTATTTTTTGCTTTGTTTTCTTTTACTTGTGAACTTCCTCTAACCCATGAACTATTAGAATAAAAATTAGAGTTATTTTAAGAAAAATGCAAAAAGTTTGGCAAGGTTTAAGGTAGCATTGAGCAGCAGCCATTTTTTAAGTTTTTTAATATGCTGAAGTATGCTAAATTATGCAAACCTCTACTTTCTCTAAACATGTGTGACGATCAGACTAAATACCATGAATTCTCATTTTTCTATTTAATATTATTTATATTGATTGCCAGACTTGTGTTTAATAGGTAATATTTAACAGGATCTGACCTTGAGAATGGCTGGAAGTTTCACAGTAGAAACATTTCCTCTGTTTGGTACGTGATCTTTGTCACTTATATTAAAACTAGCATTAAAACTTATGGCATAGATTAAAATACTTTGCTAGTTTTAAGTCAGGGCTTCTTTCTGCACCTCTTAGCTGATGCTGCAGTGGAAGCATTTATCAATTTTGTGAGTAGCATGAGTAAATTTGGTTCACTTACATAGTTTATACTTCAGTGTTTCTAACTAATGTAATGTATGTAAATAATGTAAAGAGTTTATCTGCCTCGCTTTGAAACGCTTTAGCGAAACAGCTGTTTAGTCAACAAAGATGGCATTGAATTGCACTGTTTTGGAAAAAAAAAAAAAGAAGGGAACTAGATGCCTGTTAATCTGGTTCTTTAAATATCATAAACAAAAGTATCCGAATGAGTCTCCAAGGACAAAGGCGGGGTTCTGGGAGCTGTGATTGGCCACTGCCCTGTCCTGTTCGCAGCCATCCTTAATTGGCTTTGGGTAGACTGGGATCACAGGAGCAGGGTGACATTTATTACTTCCCTAGAGTTTTTTTGCACTGAGCCTTGAGATTCCTGAGGAGTAACCATCAAGGACTCCTTTCATTTCGTCTATGATCTCGAAGAGGGGATCATTCTAGAAGGACAAACATGAATTTGAGTGCAAGAAGAGTCACTCTGCCTGCAATAACGCCAATAGTTCTACAAAAGAGGGTAGGTGTCTTCTTCTGTTGTTTTCCACCCTTGTAATTTTTCTTTCTGCCTTTATTTTTCTGTTGCTGTGTATTTGCTAACAACTTTGAGCCTTACATAACCATGAGAAAAGACTAGAATGCATTGAGGCTATGGGTACTTAAAAAGACATATCATTGGGATTAAACCCAGGGGGAAATGCTGCCAGAACATCCCTGTGGTAAAAATACCTCTCTACAAAAGCCGCTGGTCTCCGTTACCGTCTGTTGTGATTTAGAGATTACATAGTGAGCTTCCCCCTTTTTATTCCTTTCTTCTGTAACTTCAGGCATCTCCTCTGCCTGTAGTTCAGCAGGAAATTTGCTAGCTCTTGTGATCTGTACTTGTGAAGGGACAGCGTCTTTGTTTGCCTGTAATTCAGAATGCATCATCCACCTCTTCATTGAGGGGAGGACTATGTAAGCATTTAACAGATCATCTTCACGTGTCTACCCATTTCTACAGAGTTTCTGTTTGTTCAAGAAAGGAATTTCCATTAAATTCTCCCAGGAAAGGGCTTTCTATTAATTATTAATGCAGCGAAGCCCATGTATGAAAATATTAGTTTTGTTAAAGATTCCTTTCATGTCTTACTTGGGATATTTCATTTTGTAAGACTGTATCTGTCCCATGCAATGTAGCCACAGTTGGCTTCCCCTGCCAGCACACCAAGATTCTCCAAACTTACAGAATCAGAGACGTGGTGTAGAGAGTGAAGGCATGGAGACACATTACTGCAAAAATACCCTTTCCTGAATGCTTCTAGTGGCATAAGAAAGTATCATTTTTCTTGCTCTACTCAGCCTTTTAAAAGTTAACTGTTAACTATTAGTACATTCCATTAAGCCAAAGGTCGTGTTTTAACTTACTTGAAATGGGACAGATTGAACAAGTAAAAAAAAAAAAAAAAATTAAGAAAACCATTTCTCTTATTGCTTTTAATTTTTAGCTTATTTTTTCAGCTAGTCAGCTACTAGTTACTAAGTCCATTCTACTTGGCATTGGCGTAGCCACATTGCAATTTATTTTTCTTGAAGCCTTTCTTTCACTTTAAGCAAATTTAATTAAAACATTTTGCTTTGAGCCTGAATCTTTATTTTGGTTTAGACTTAATTGCAGTGTGGGTTCTCTGAGGGATATGCATGTAGGAAAAGTACATTAATGTGTATCCAATCCATGTTCTGTTTTTTTTTTCCCCCAAGTTAATTAATATTACTGTATAGGTTCACCAAAACTCTCATGTGCTTTATTCTATGGCCCATGAATTGGATTGGCTGCCTATTGTCTGGACTCCCTTACCAGCTGAGCTGAGCTGTGTTGGCACATGACCTTAGTTCATGTCTGATCTTTGTGGGCACAGCTGAGGTATAGAGAAATGGTATCCGCATCAGGATTTGGGGCTGTTGTTCTGTAACCCTAACAGTAGCCTTTGTGTTGCCTTGGTTCTAGTTAAAATGTTAAGTTGCCTAATTTTTTTTTTTTTTTTTTTTTGGTGTGTGTGTGTGTGTGTGTGTGTATGTGATACTGTATAAAACGATGGGAAAGGGTGCCATCCTTTTCAAGGACCTTGGGCTGCCAGCAAAGGCGGGATTGGTTAGAGCAAACCTTGGCTGGGAGGCAGCACTAGCACAGTCTGTTGAGGAGAAAAACCAGGTGGCTCTGCCATGCTAGAATTTCTGCTTTCTCACTAAGGAATTTCTATTTCAGATTGTCACTGTGTGCATCAAAACTCCCAAAGGCCGGCTCTATGAATGTATACTGATACAAGTCGGCACACCTTTATTTCCCTGAACATATTTAGGCCATTTCTCCTGCCATTTAACCCCCAAAGGATTTGTCTACTCAAAAACCTCAGGGTTTTTGTTTTTCTTTTTAATTTTAGACAGTTCTCCTTTTTCAGACCAAAAAAGACATCCACCTGCTATGATCGCACAGTTACTAAATTTTCTTCTTCTTCTTCTTTGAAGGTATGAAGGTCTTCCATACTCGTCATTTTTCATATGCCCTTAAATTTAAAATGATTTTGCACTTAGCAAGTGCTTCCTTAAGACTCAGTTTGGTCTTTAACACTACCTCCCCAACAGATCCTACAGATAAACACAAAGCACTTTAGAATATTGCCTGGGAGTGCAATTTCTCCGCTTTCCCAGAAGGTTCTGGGCACACATTTTTCATAGAGCTGCTCACCCTAGATGAATGGTCCTTGCCAGACAATTGAGCAGCTGGAATCCCTATCACTTGAAAGTCCAGGAACATTTCTGAAAATGCTCAAAAGCACTTGAGGGGGCGGGGGGGGGGGGGGTTCTTATCAGCCAATGTGTCCTTCTGATGTGACCCTGGGATTCTCTTGGAGTGATCAGAGGCTGAATCCTTTATTCAGTACAGGCCTTGTTTATCTCTGAGAGTGGCTTGGTAAATTCTGACTGGTAGATTGATGAGAAAATTTTGACTTTCTCTAATTCTATGAGCATTTGAGTTAATTGATTTCAGCAAATCCCAATTTTTTTTTTTTTTGGTTTTTTTTCGAGACAGGGTTTCTCTGTGTAGCTTTGCGCCTTTCCTGGGACTCACTTGGTAGCCCAGGCTGGCCTCGAACTCACAGAGATCCGCCTGGCTCTGCCTCCCGAGTGCTGGGATTAAAGGCGTGCGCCACCACCGCCCGGCAGCAAATCCCAATTTTAATGAAGAAAACGTTTCATCAGACCTTTGACTGACTCTTTCACCTCAGTATTTTTTCCTTTTTTAGAGTAACTACTAGGTGGTTGCTTCCCTCTCCTCCAAGCTTCTCTTCCTTCGTCTTCTCCTACCCTTTTCTGCCTCTTTTCCAAAATGTGAATTCTGAGTCTTTTGGATGTTGAATACCTTATACAAGGTCACCCAGAAGGTCAATGACAAAGCTAGAAATAGAATCTAGGCTTTGTGGCTTCCATGGTGTTTTTCATCGATGTGTATTATGTCCTGAAACCAATCTGTAAATGAAAGTGCGTTATGGTGTGTATAGTTACCATCAACCTCAACTCTGGGTTTAGTGAAGGCACCTCCACCAACTCCCATATGTTTTAGTGCAGAACATGTTTTATGTAGAAAGCAGTTGTTATGCCCTTCTCTCCCTACCCAACCCCTGTGTGTGTGTGTGTGTGTGTGTGTGTGTGTGTGTGTGTGTGTATGAGAGAGGAGAGAGAGAGAAAGAGGGACAGAGATACACACACACACACACACACACACACACACACACACACACACACATACACACAGACACAGAGAGAGAGAGACAGAGAGAGAGACACACAGAGAGACACACACACACACACAGAGAGAGAGAGAGAGAGAGAGAGAGAGAGAGAGAGAGAGAGAGAGAGAGAGAGAGAGAGAGGTGAGGGGATGGTATATCTGAACTGAAACTTTAGATTGGCATATTAATTACACCAAGAAAGATAACATTTTAACGTCACAGAATTAACAGTTGAGCATTTTAATGCATAAAATAAATGAAATATAAAATGTCTGTGTGATCAGAAGAGCTGATATTTTATTTTAATTCTTCAGGTTGCAGTATTTGATGCCCTTTGTTCGATTAATACTGCTTTTTAGATTATGTTTGCAAATTGTTTTGCGTTCTTCATGCAGCCTACTTTTGCAGGAGACATTCATAATAAGCACATGGCATCTTAAAGTAGTTTCAGAAATGAAAGAGGTGGGAAAAACCCAATTTTTACAATATACTTTTTCTTAAGACCCAAAGCCATTTGTAGGTAGGAATTCTGTTTTGATACAAGATAGTGTCTTATGTTCTAATCTTATCGTATTTCTCAAACAGCCAGTCCTTGCTGTAATTCCAAACCATCATATTACTGTTTCTCCCAGAAAGTTTTGAGCAGATTCATAGCTGCTCAGTGAATACGTGCTCCAGGTCTGGCTGGCCATGGAGCTGCCCAGCTTCACAGGAGCCTGCAAGGGAGCCCTTTCCTCCTTCCACTTGAGATGACTTTAACCCCAAGGGCTCTCTGCTTCAGCTCCCAAGGTTGGCTCTTCAGCTCTCCTATGCCTCCTGCTTTCTCTCCCAAATGCTGTTGTTTAAGTCTCTACCCAAGCTGTAGACTTATTCGAGTCCTCTAAAAGTCTCTCTTTGCTTTTCGCTTTGGTGCCTTAATTCTGGACGAAAGAACATGCCTTTGTTACTCAGCAACCACATTCAGGGACATTATTTTACTGTCGCCTTTCATAATACTGAAATTTTAGTAGCCATCATGTGTATTTATCCAAGGCTCCTGAACTTTTTAGATTTGGCTTTTTAGTCTTTGTGTGTTTTGTTATTTTTGGATTTATTATTTTTTCAGTATTTGTTTTTCAGAATTCTTTCTTTCTTTCTTTTTTTGGCTTGATTTAGTTTAATATTTTATTTTGCAATTCCAGTTTAACAGTTTGTTGCTTATACACAGAATTTAACTTCATGTAGCCAGAAAAGACCAAAGACATGGACCGAACAGGGGAGGGATTTGTTTTCTCATGCTTTGCAGTAAAGATCAGGCCACAGCTCATCCAGCAGCCACAATGTCCTTAGGCAACCAAATTCTCTCTTGCTTAGTATATGCTCCCTGGTGTGAGTCCCCTTCCCTTTTATGGAGTGATAAATGTGAGTCCTCAGGCGTTCTGTTCACAGTCTTGGCACTGAGGATGGATGCACAAGGCAGGCAGGCTAACTGGCCAGTGCTAGCTCCTGTTAATGTGACACTCGAGAACAAACCAGCGCTCATACTTCCTGGCTGCGCCTGGACCCTGTCGGGTAACCGAACACAAAGCACACTGGGAAAGCAGGCCCAGAGCTCAATACGCTGGGCTCCTCACTAGCATCAGGATTCCATTAAAATTAAGTTTATTTTAATAATTTCATACAAGTATACTGTGTCTACATCATTTTTGCTCCCTCCCCTCCTCCAATTCCTTATATATCACCCCTCCCCTGTTCACTCTCAAATTCTTAGTCTCTGTTTCTTTGATTTTTATTGTATTACACACACATACACACACACACACACACACACACACACACACACACACACACAAACTGGGGAGCCATTTAGTGATGCTTATATATATAGGGCTGACCACTTGGATAATCATTTAGGGGTGCATCTTCTTTCTTTCAGCAGTCATTAATTATCTGTAGCTCTTCATCTAGGGATGGGAACCCATGAGATTTTCTTCATTTGTGTTGGCTTGTTAACTGATGATGCTATTGTGATATTGTTTAGGAGACCATATTGTTGAGATTTTGTGGGTGCAGCTTCCTCTTTATATATAGAAATTACCGTCTCATAGCAGATGTCCTGGTCTTCTGGTTCTTACAATCTTTCTGATCTCTCTTTTGTGATGTTTCTGAGCCTTAGCTCTAGGAGTTGTGTTGTAGATTTATCAGTTGGGGCTGTGCACCACCAAAAGCTATTTACAGAGTCAATGCAATGCTATCAAGACACTTATAACATTCTTCACAGAAAGGCAAAACCATCCTCAAGTTCCCATGTAACCAAAAGGACTCCAAAGCAACCCTGAAGAAAAAGAACAATGTTAGAGGGATGACCATTTCGTATCTCAAGATGTGTTACAGAGCTGTGGTAATAAAGCCAGTATTCCGTCGGCACAGAAACAGACATGAAAGTGAACAGAACAAAATAGAAGACGTAAACATGAGTATGTGTAACTGATATCTCACAAATAGTGCTGGGAAAACCGAGTGTCAACATGTAGAAGAATGAAATTAGACCCATATCTGTTGCCCAGCACAAAAATTAGCTTCAAATGGATCAAGAACCTTGATAGGAAACCCCAAACAATGAAATGTCTAGAAGAAAACATGGGCAAAACCCTACAAGGCATAGGGTAGAAAAGGAGTTTCTGAAAGGACTCTATTCTCCAAACAATTTAGGCATCAGGATTCTTTGGAAAGGAATATATGAAGGGTGGCCTTGAGGCTCAGCTAGCCATCACTACCATAAGTGCCTCTGCTGTCCTTGGCATTCAGTAAATATTTGTAAATACCATACTATTATGATACCATGTACCAAGTTTGGTGGTGTCCATTGGAGGAAATGTATTCTGTGCTTGTGTGGGGATGGCAGGTGGGCTAATTGAGGAGATGGCTGCTTCTCTGAGTGGGGCAGGGCCATGGGTGTCTACAGGTGGTACTTCAATTTAGATGGAGTCTTGCTTGGAGGGTACAGTGGTAATTATTCCTACTTGTAAAATCTCATTCCTTTTAAACCTTGGTTTTCTTCCTGCTCATGTCATTTTTATTAGGGTAACTTAACTTTGTCCTTAACTTAGAAGGGTGTCACCCAGAGCATGGTTTGGGTTATATTTACACAGAGTATTCCCTTCCTTGAGAAATAAGGTTTCAGTAAACATGCCTTGGTGGACATTGTGTGTTTTGGAGGTAGAAAGCCTGGCACCTGAGCTCAGTACTCTCCTTAACCTGTGGAGTGACCTTAGGCATATCCTGTCTTACGTGACAGCCAGTTTCTCTGTGTTCCTCACAATGCTGTATTTACATGGACCGCTGGTGAGCACAAAACAGACAAATACTTAAAAGCATTAGCACATAGCAGAAGCCCAGCAAATGTGCATTACTTTCCTGACCCAAGAAAAGGCATGTGCTGTGTTTTTTATTCATTTGTGAGATTGGGTTTTGATCTGCTGTCATTAGTAGAGTGTGTATTTGCTGAGAGACAGTTCCTGTATGTAATCCAGAATGGCTTCAACCACTACATTCTTTCCTACAGCCTCCTGAAAGCTGGGAGAACAGATGTGCACCACTGTGCTTGGCTTCAAAGTACCATGTTTTATTAGCTTCATGAGCAGTTTAAATTGCATTGTATGAGAAAATATTAAATAAAAACTTTGCTATTATCAGGAATTTAAGTTTCTGCTAAAGTGGTTACCTACAATTTTTTTGTTGTAGCAAATGAATTCAATAAAAACTTATTGTCCTTTATATCATGCCACCAGGGCCAGAAGAATGGCATACTTTACAAATTCTATTCCCACTGCTGGCTTTCTGTAACCGTATTTACGGCTGCCATGGAACTTAAGAAAATGAATTACTAATATGTAGAGTTCACGTATATCTACCTCTCATCTGTCTTTTCTGGGAGCGTACATTGAAATGCAACAAGATATGCAGTTAGATGATTCTTCGTCTCAGGGGCTGTTAGTCAGGGACTTACAGATTGTGTGCTCGTGCAAGACGGAGCTGTATGAAGGCCGAAAGGTTGGCAGTGTTTGCAGGTTAGCTGCGTGGCACTGGGGCTGTGCCACCTTTGATCATGACGTGGACAGTGAAAGCACAATATTAATCTATACAGGCAGAACACCCTTAATTTGAAAATCCCATATGTGAAATACTCCTAAATTTAAAGCAAAAAAAAAAAAATGTACACCAAAGACACTGAATAGAATTGCCCCAAACTCTGTAGAGAAGTGTAGGTGAAACATAACTGATTCAGATGTTGACAGAGGGGGTCTTACTTTGGGATAGCTCATTGTGTATGCACAAATACTCCAAAATGAAAAAAAAAGGAAAATAAGAAAGAAAAGAAATCTGATATACTTTTCACTGAAGTGCTTCAAACGGGCTACTCAAACGGCAATTCCTATTATTTGTGTAAACTTGGTTTTTGTGACAAGAAGATACTGACCTACTATTAATATTTCTCAACATTTTTGTTTCTCTTTATTCTTCTTAGAGTTTTATTCCTTAGGGTGAAAAGCCACAGTCCTGGACTTTTTTATTATTTTTATCCAGCTCCAACTTGTTGCTTTTGACCAGTTAGAAGATTCTCTGGCCTTCCCCAGAGAGCAGTAGAAACCAAAGCAACTGTGATCCGCTTAGTACCGAGTCACATTCTCTGTAGTCTTCATAAGAGCCTCATAAGGTTGGTGGCCAAACCTGTTCTGGATAAGGAAGATTGGTTTGGAGAAAGGTCATCACCAAAGCTCCCACTAGTAAATGACAGGGGGCGGGGCTATAGGCTAGAACTCTCTTCCCAGACAGAAAGCTGTCACCAAACAACCTGGGCACACATGCTGCACACCCACACTCCCTGTAACAGCTGAGGAACGCATACTGCATGACCCTGCTGTGCAAAAGAGCCTAGGCACATACACTGTACACCCCTGCTCTGCACAACATTCTAGGCACACAGTGCATGGCCCTGCTCCATACAACATCCTAGGCACACACACTTCATAGCCCTGTTTCACAGAACAGCCTGGGCATGCATACTGTACACCCCTGCTCTGCACAGCATCCTAGGCACACACAGTGCATGGCCTGGCTTCACAGAACAGCCTGGGCACACATACACTGCATGGCTCTGTTCCACATAACAGCCTGGGCACACCCTGCAAGGCCCGGCTCCACACAACATCCTAAGCACACACAGTGCATGGCCCTGCTCCCACAACATCGTAAGCATACACAGTGTACAACCTGGCTTCACAGAACAGCCTGGGCACACGCTGCATGGCCCTATTCCACACAAGAGTCTGGGCACATACAGTGCATGACCCGGCTCCACACAACATCCTAGGCACACACTGCATAGCCCTATTCCATACAACGGCTTGGGCATACACAGTGCATGGCCTGGCTTCACGGAACAGCTTCTCCCCTTACCTGTACTCTTCACATGGGACAATTCTCACCTCTTCTGCCAATCTACTTTTGCCCTCTGGTCACTGCTCCTTGCTGTGTCCTCAAGTCTTACTTCCCAGCCAGTGACTAAGCTAACATGTCAGAGTACCTGAGAATACACTTAGGGTTCTAAGGGTTCCTTGGACTCTGTCACAGTAAACTTCCTCTGCTTTAGACTTTACAACACTATTGCTAAGACACAACACACAACACTGAGTGCTGTTGGCTCTTTGCACACTGTAAGGTTTGAGGCGCCTAAGATGCAGAAGATGGTCAGTTGATGGTTACCAGTCTGACCCAGATCAAATTCCAGTATTCCCAGCACTGTAGACACCTGGGCTGTAACTCCATGGGAACAGGCACCGAGCCTCACATTATTTTGTAAACCACAATGCCTGGTCCATGCCTGGCATGGAAGGCTGATTAAAAATAGCTGGCCTGGTGGACAGTCTCAGACTTCTGCTTGGGGCAGTCTGGAGGGCTGGCTCTCTTGGCTGTGCCCCAGTCCCTTGAGCCAGAATTTAAAAATAATAATCTCTCTGTTGGCAAGGAAGTAAGTAGGACTTTTAGTAGTTTCAGATACTACCTCCCCAGAAAATATGAAAGTTTCTACCCCTGCGGGGTATTAAAAATGCTCAGTTTTCAGACAGTTCCCAAAGAGAAATTTAAAAAAAAAAATGTGTTGGGAATAGACACATTGTCAGAAAGTGATTATGCACTCATCCCTATATTTTAAATCACAAGAACTCAGAAAATATTCTCCCTCCCTCCCTCCCTCCCTCCCCTCCCCTTTCTCTGGTAATTTTCAAGACATGTATTTCCTTCATTATTTATTTAGTTAGTTTTACAAGTATTTATTTACTGTGTATGTTTGTTTGGGGTGGGGAATGGGTATCCTTGAGGAGGTCAGAGAATACCTTGTGGCAGTCAGTTCTTTCTCCACCCTGTGGGTCCCAAGGATTTTATTTAGGTGTGCAGACCTGGCAGCAAGCTGAACCATCACCCCAGACAGAGAAACGTAATTGGTGGCAGTGGGGTGGGGGGTGATGGTGGGGGAGGTGTCGGTATTTGAACCAACTCAGAATAAAGACTCCCTCTGCTGGCTGTTTCTATATTTGCGTATTTTCTCACAAAATATGAAAAAAGCAAACGACTCTTCGGCATTTCAAAAGCTAGGTGCTTTGTGACACACATTGCACTTATATTCTAGTGTAGTGTGTAGCTAGCTAACAATTTTACATCACATATCACATAGCAGTAGCCGTCTAAAGAGGCATGGACGCTGGACTAGCAGTGGGAGAAGAATTCAGGCAGCATCCGGCTGGAGCCTAAACAGGTTCCATCGCTCTGCCAGGGAACAGGTGCCCGAGCAAGCGCTGGAGCCTTGACTTACGCCTTTCTAAAACTAGGGCACTTTGTTAGTTTTTCAGCCCGAAGTCTTCTAACTTTATTATCTTATTAGTCAGACAACATTGATTCTGTTTTTAAAAAAGGAATATGCATGCTTTGCATTTCACACCTATTACATGAGAAATGTGTAAAAGTTTAACAAAAGCCAGGATTGCAGCATGGATATAAATTTATTGTCCCTAGAATTGTCACAGCATGGGAATGTTTAAATCTGGAAAGTGAGGATCTGAAAAGTGATTTTTTTTGAGGTGCTATTTTAAGTCTATAGAGTAACACATAAATAACACAGAAAGACTGTACATAGCATATATCATTGACTAGTTGGCACTATATATTACATAAAAATGTTATTTTATATATTTCCAGTTAAATACTACAGACCTTTTATGGTAAGCTTCATGTGAATTTCTGAGACATTAAATTATAAAAAAAAATTTAAAAATCAATGAAAACAAATAATTCCTAACAGTGCAGGGATACTACATGATATCACACATCTCAGTAAATGCAATACAGTTGATATGTCGTGTGTGCAGCCTCCTCCTCTCCCTGGATTCTTTCCTCTCTACCCTTCTCCATTTGCCCTTCTTTCTCACTGTGTGAGCTGATTTGGAACTTTTTCATTTAGGCACCTAGTGGTTATTTGGGGAATCAATGGTTACTTAAAAACTGAAAGGAGATAGCAAGATAACATTGTGCCCAACAGAAGCTTGACCAGTAGATTTCTGCCTTAAGTATGAGTAAGTGTTAGCATTTGAGAAGGTTTGGACCTTGCAGAGAGGAGTTACTTTTATATGACTTTCATGTGTTTTAAGATACCAACTATCAGAGACATGTCTTAGATGAAGTCATTGGGAATGTAGTGTGGGATTTATGACTTGACTCTCAGTAACACACACTGAATTCAAATGCACAGAAATGTAGTGTGTGTGTGTGTGTGTGTGTGTGTGTGTGTGTGTGTGTGTGTGTGTGTGTGTGTGTATGTGGGAATAGCTTAGGTTGGAAGCCTAGATGTGAGCCAGGTCTCAGGTCTCATATGTGGCAATTTGAAATCTCTTTCCAGGTCAACTTTAGGACATATCCACTATTGAGGGTGCATGGGGCCTTTTATACCCAGTGCAGAAAGGGGAACTAGTTTGGTACATTCTAAACCTTCCCCCAGTGCATTCTGCATCTGTATGCAGAACTCGATGCCCGGTTATGCAGGTCTTTGAGTCTTGAATCTGTTGTCTTTGACCAGGCAGTCCTTATAACTGTCCAGACGAAGCAGAACGGCAAGCAGATGCCTGCTAAGTCAGCACTCCTACACAGGAAGCTCATGACCATCCACCCTGAGGTGGTCTGAAGAGGAAAAAGGTTAGGGATGAGCTTAAAGACCCCAGGTCAGTAGGAAAGTGAGGGACCTGCCTACTCAAACCCAGATCTTCTGAATGGGAAAAGAAGAAGATCCAGGGTAGATCTTAGTAGCTAAACTCTTTCCTGGATGATGCCCTCACCATGAGGCTATTCATCAGTCTATTCTCTTGAGACTATTAAGCAAAACCATGCAAAACTTGTATTTTAAACCTTATCACTATATCCCCAGCTAATTTTGACTTTAGAGGTGCCTTGTAATTTGAGTGTTGTAGACATGGTCCTACATTGTGGTAGTAGCAAGGGAAATAGGTGCCCAGCAGTTCTGGGTGAGGCCACTTTCCCCTCGGTAGTCTGCTGGCAAGTGACTAGTGCTAGCTTCACTAGTCTTGTGAAGGCAGTACGAGTCTCCTCATTTTGGATTGTTTTCTGCAAAATTATTGCTATTATTATATTTGCTTTTTTCCTTTCTTAATATCTTTTCTCATAATATTTGCTCCACCCAGGTTTTCCCCTATGTGTTTTAACTTTTCACCCAACCCCAAACATGCCACCATGCCACCATAATCTCCTGGCTGGCCTTTGTTCAGCCGAGAAATGCCATGAAAACTTGTTAATATTTTTTGTCTTTGGTTTGCTTGTGTGGTTTCAAACTGGAGGGCTCGATACTGCTGCTGTGGAATCCCTAATGTCTCACATGGGGCTACAGACAATGACTCCATTCACTACGGAATAACTGTTTCAATTGTCCGCTGTGAGCCCTGTGCTCTACTAGCTGATTTAGAGATCATGGGAGGCAGCTATAACTCCGAGGTCATGTGGCATTCTGGTTAGCAAGGACCTTGGATGTTGATGGCATAGGTGCACCAGATGTGGAATAGACACTCTGGCCCTAAACTGGAAAGATCATTGAAACCTCCTTCATAGAAATAATGGTGTGTCTGAGATTTTAGGGAAGAAAAGTAGGCTGTGGGGGGATGGCTCATATAATACCAGCAGTTCGTGCTTTAGTGCCAAGGTCCTGTGTTTTGGAAAGAACTCGGCTCTTGTAAGAAATGGGGGTGGTGGTGGTGGGTGGTTGGAGTCAGGGAGGAAGGAGCAGGTTGTGTGGAATGAAGCCGAGAAGCAGAGTAAGTGGATGAGGTGGATCTTGTTATGTCAGTTCCTGAAAGTCATTATTAGTGACATTTACCTGTTTTGAATTACTCAAACCAATTAAAAACGCACAGTTTGTGCTCTGGTATAATGCTTTTTCAATATTTCCTTCAAATTTAAGACTTTATTATGTCTCGTGTCTCTGAACCATGTCCTCCTCTGCTCTCCGTATTTCACACCTAGGAAAAGAGTTCAGTAGAGACATAGAAAGCAGCAGCTTTTCCTGAGAACCAGGGGCTTTTGGAGCAGAGCTGTTCTAGAGAGTCAGTGTTTGAAAAGCAGAGACACGGAATAAGAACTAATGAATGCATTATTTCCATTCCCTTAAGCAAACACACAGACTTGTTTAATTCAAAATCCCTACACTGTCTCCTCTTATCTCGGGGCACAGCAGTCCTTATTTAGAAGAATGTGAAGATTCAAGGCTGCTCTGACCTTGCTATAAAAATATTCGCATGATTTAAGTACATCTTCTATCTGTTAAAAAACAACAAGAAATCTTGAACCATGAGAAGATGTTTTGTAATCTGACTTTAGTTGGTGATGAACTTTTGAAAAATTACAGGAACAAAATAAGCTCTACTTTGGAGCCCAGTTCAGGGAACTTCTCGGTGGAACTTTCCTCTTAACTTTAATTTCCTAGTAATTACATGCTAATGATAGCTATGATTAATACATATGATAAAATAATGGAACTTTGTGCTTAAACAGTTTTTATAATTGTGGTTGTTGTAAGATCCATTTAAAATACATTCACCAAATTATTTTAAATTCAATATTAGTTAATAGTACTTGAGTTCAAACTTTTCCTCAAATAGAAATTTCAGCACAGGAGACAGCAGGGTGCAGTCATGCCCCGGACATTATTCCTCTGTTTGCCCTTTTTTCTTTCTCTGACTCCATTCTATTGATTTTTATTATTACTGGTTAGCACCCCCGCCTCCCCCCACACACATTGAATGACAAGCCCTGGACCACCCTTTGAAGAAGCAAAAGACACTGAGGGCAAAACTCTGGGGCATTCATCAGTTTCCTACGATGGCAGTCTGGAAAACCCTTGTAAAATACTCAGTCCACTCACCAGTCCTGACTCATTCCCGCTACTCTTGAAAGGGACTGAGAATCCCCTTGGCATCCACTGCTGTGGTCAGCAGCGGGGCCAGGGAAGGGCCTTGCTTAGTGTCTGCTCTGTTTTCCAGGGTTTCTCCATACAATCTACTCTTAGAATCAAATTCCAGGTGATTTCACAGAAATCCACAGAGTGCTCTGAGAGTAAGGCAGTGCATACTGCCCTAACTCACAGCCTCTGTCTTTGTTTTTATTTTTATTTTTTATTTATTTATTTATTTATTTATTTATTTATTTATTTATTTATTTATTTATTTTTTGGTTTTTCGAGACAGGGTTTCTCTGTGTAGCTTTGTGCCTTTCCTGGGACTCACTTGGTAGCCCAGGCTGGCCTCGAACTCACAGAGATCCGCCTGGCTCTGCCTCCCAAGTGCTGGGATTAAAGGCGTGCGCCACCACCACCCGGCTTATTTTTATTTTTAAGACTCAACCTTCAGTTTATATTTTAAGTATTTTGTCTCTTTAAGTCTAGGGCCCTCATTCATTGTTCTGAGGTCAACTATTCTGTGTGTGTGTGTGTGTGTGTGTGTGTGTGTGTGTGTGTGTGTGTGTCCTATTTAAATGGATAGGTGGGTTTTGAAATCTCTTTCCTTTGCTTATTTTGTATGGAAGAAGAGGAGTTGATGGATCAAGGGTTTAAACTAGGATATCCCCGTAAATGGATGCACTCACCCCTACTCCAGACTGTGTGTCCCTGCCGTGTGATCTCGCGTGCTTCAGGCCTGTGCTGCTGGAGCAGACTTCGGAGCTCCCACCGGCTCTGAAGGCTGAGATGGTTCAGCTTGCTCAGTTTGTTAGCCATCTGCTCACACTGAAGGATTTCTCCTCGTTGTCGCCATTGCATACACCTTGGCTTCCCTCGGGCAGTTTGTTTATGCTAGAGAGATGCTGCTCTAAACAGACCTATCAGAGCTGTGAGTCACTTGTTACTCAACTGTCTAACTATTGCTAAAGCCAGTCGGTTCCTGTTCTTTGGATCCAAGCAGAATTTCTTTCTGCTGGTGTACAACTTCAAATGCTATTAGTCTTCTCATTCTATTTTCTTCACACTATAAAGCAGGCTGGGAATTTGGGGCACTTAACTAGAAATGTTTAATATTCTTTTATTTAAAAGGATGATTATATAAACTTCAGCCCTTTTTAGCTTTCAGGCTGTAGAGGAAACAGGATACTAATACTGTGTTCTGAGGGATCTCAAGAACAGTGTGTTATTTGTTTTCCCAAGATCCTAAACAGTCCAAGCTTGAGTTTTACACACACCAGTCCTGTGGCTTCTGTGAGGAGTTGATTTCTTTTTCTTAGATAGGAAGTTTTTAGTGTAGCAATGCTTTTTGCAAGACGCCTAACCCCACTTGAGAGCTGAGGCTTAGATTATCTTTTCTGTCTTCACATATTTAAAGGAGATCAGTAGACACAGAACAGAGCTTTCAATTGCCTTTCTGCACTAGTAGCATGAAAAATGTTCTATTACTGAGTGGGTTCCAGAGACCCTAGGGATGTGCTACAGGGGAATGCCAACCTAGGTAAAATCTCACCACACTACTACATACACACATAGACACACAGACAGACACACAGACAGACACACACACACCCATACACTCTGCACAAACATACACACACATACATACACACACCACACATACCTCACACATAACACA
The DNA here is from genome assembly GCF_007827085.1 of Peromyscus californicus insignis. Classification (NCBI taxonomy): domain Eukaryota; kingdom Metazoa; phylum Chordata; class Mammalia; order Rodentia; family Cricetidae; genus Peromyscus; species Peromyscus californicus. Next base: position 42,130,070 of record NW_026294595.1, on the reverse strand, counting down.
CTGCAGACATACATGTACCACACAAACATGTACATACGTACCACCCATATACACATGTGCACACACATGCCACACATACATATATGCATATAAATGCATATACACAGAACACAAAAGTGTATATTTGAAAAACATCAGCATTAGTTTTCCTTCTGTCTTTTTTTTTCTTTTTACAAAATCAGGCTTTTAAATGGAGTTCAAACCAAAGTATTGCTTCTTTTCAGTACATATTATTTTTTAAAATCAATAACACTTATTCCATAAATTTCAGTTGCCTTTGTGGCCAAGTTCAAGAAAAGTTTCTGTTGGCTTTGCTTCTGAAATTTAATTTTCTGGTACTTTTGCACTGGAGATAGATATAATTGATAGGTATAATAAAGTAGTGAGGTTCTTGGGTTACATGTCTCAATTCTTGGTAATCTTCAAAATTTGAAACCACAGAGGCTGCATGAAGCAGTGGAGTTTCCTGGGCAGGTGGCCAAACTCTTGGTTTCTCAGTCTTCCATCCTGCTCTTTGCTCTTCTTGCCCTTGTTTGCAATCTAGCGTAGCTTCTGAGTGTCTCTGGCTTTATTTTTGTAGCTTCCGTGAAATCAAAGATGGACATGGAAATTAAGAAGCAGGCTTCTCTGACACCAGGTGATGAGAGTTTGCTGTGAGAAAACACACAGGGTAGTCAGGAAACTGAGGGGATCTTTCCAGCTCACCCATCCTTCTCCAGCCTCTCTTCCTGGGTTTTGGCTGCAGGACACACCATTGCTCCCCTGAGTCCCATGCTCACCCAATGGTTATGCTCACATGGCTGTTGGCAGAAGCATAAACTTCTAAAGTTTGGTCAAGTACACTGTAAGCACAGTAGGACGGGCACAGTGGCAGCGTCCCTTAGACAGTCAGCCCTGGTCTAGCCTGGTCTCCTACCCCAGACCCGGATGTAGGAGGCATGCCCTCATGAGCAACAGCCTACTGAAGACGATGGCACAATGAAACTCTACACAAGTCACTATGTAGGGAACTGCTAGGTGACAGGTGACAGGAGGACAAGTTCAACAACCATCATGATTCTCCGTGGCTGCCTCAGTGGCTTTGTAACTCAAGTCTGCCATATTGAATCAGTTCCTACTTGGGATTTTTTTCCCCACTGAAAAATTGTGTGTACAAACAACTTTCCGGAACAAAGATATTTTTGAGTAATTATATTTACCGTGGTGGAAAATAGTTTCAAATTGGATGTCAAGAAGATGTATTGAATATTTACTGTGTGCAGCATGCTGGTAGGCTTCGCCGTGGATATTAACTGCACCTGCCTGGCAGGGCTTCATCAAGCCAGGGTGACCTAGGGTAGGTTACTGTGGTACAAATGTAAGTAGTGAATAGACAGAAACTTTTGTGGGGGTGGGCGCTTGCTAACACAGGTGGGGAAGACACATCATGAAGCTCTGAACATTCAAGATAGCTTTCTGAAGAGGAATTAATTTGAATTTAGGTGAACTATAAGTAGGCATTTTCCAAAATAAACATGGGGGAGGCACATAGAGCAGAGATGTGAGTTCCAGGAGGAGCTTCACATGTGATAGGAAAGCTTGTTAGGTGTATTTTTTTTTAATAGTATCATAGAGTGACCTATTCCATAAAACCTTGATTGTATCCAGAAGAGCCACAACCCTAGACTGACTGCCCCCCAAAGGCCAGAGCACAGGTCATCTCATCACTCTGGGATTAGGGTTTCAATATGGGAATTGTGTTAGGCACAAACATTCAGCATATTGTCACATGGCTTCCTCCATATGGGTTGCATCTGCCCATGGCCACTGTCTTCGTGACCAGTAGCAGCCTACATCTCCACAGCTGCAGCTCTGGAGAACAGAGATCCCACACAATGATTGTTGGACAGATATGGCTCTTACAACACTGGCCTCTGTCATGGTTCATTCCAAGATGCCTGGCTTCCCAGGTTCTGGGGTTCCACCAAAGCCAGTCCCAGAACTCCAGTACAGCGTCCCTGAGCTGGACGAGGAGTAACCACAATTGAAAAGGTAGCTGGTGATGGAGACGGGGAAGAGAACTGCTTAAGAAAGAAATGACAGTCAGAGAAGACAGATAGGAGGCCAGAAGCCAAGGTTAGGGAAGCTTGTGGTGTATCCTGTAAGTGTTTGAAACCCCACTCCCTCAGGCTGGCCTCAAACCTGCTTTGTAGTCAGGCCTAGCCTTGGGTTCTGGATTATCCTGTCTCTATTTCTCAAGTGCTGGGATTACAGTCAAGTGCCACCATGCCTGGCTCTCAATATTCTTATATAATTTCTTTGGGTAGTGTTTTCAAGGTCCCCCAAACAGTCTTTTATATAGCAGTATTATTTTTTCTTTTATTGTTGTAAACTTAGGTCATTAGAATTATGAATAATGCTTTGTTGGCCATGTCAATTTCTAAAACTCACTTTCTAAAGTTAGCAAAAACATTTTTTTTTTTTTTTTTGGAGATGTTTTGCTGAAGTGAAATCGCTGGGTCAAAGGAATGGACCTTTTAATACTTTCAATAAATATCCTCCCATTAATACACAGAATTGTGGTGATATTGTTCCCCCAATATATTGGGCACCTTAATAAACTTATCTGGGGTCAGAAAACAGCACAGCCACTAGATAGACATAGAGGCCAGAAAATGGTGGCACACACACCTTTAATCCTAGCATTCTGGAGGCAGAGATCCATCCAGATCTCTGTGAGTTCAAAGCCACACTGGAAACAGCCAGGCACGGTGACTCACGCCTTTAATCCCAGGAAGTGATGGCAGGAAGCAGAAAGGTATATAAGGCGTAAGGACTAGGAAATAGAGTCTTGTTAAGCTTTTAGACTTTTAGCAGCAGTTCAGCTGAGATCCATTTGGATGAGGACTCAGAGGCTTCCAGTCTGAGGAAACAGAATCAGCTGAGGAATTGGTGAAGTGAGGTGGCTGTGGCTTGTTCTGCTTCTCTGATCTTCCAGCGTCCACCCCAATAACTGTCACTGGGTTTGTTTTTATTAATAAGATCTTTTAGGATTCCTGCTACACAGAATAATTTTTCGTTTTATGTCACCTCTTCATTGTAAGAGAGAATTTACCTCATTGTGATATAATAAAGTATACTTTAAAAAATGAGAAGACTGAATTGGCCCATTGTTCTCTACTGCTTTTGTCTGAATTACTGGCCACATGTAAATGCTGGTGTTCCTATGATAGGCATGTTTTCTGCACTGCATTTTATGGTTTCTCACTTTGGCATATGTGCACAGCTACAGATTTGCTCCATCGCCATGTGAAGGCTTATTATTAACTTCATACAGATAATAATTGATACTGGAGACTCTAGTACAGAGCACAGCTTGGCAAATGCTGAGTGGCTTCTTTGTAGAAACTTCTAATTCTGTGTCGCTTCAGTTGGATATTGGATGCTCTAGTAGTTCACTCCTAATTCACAGAGTTGACAGAGTATAAATTTGCTTCTTATTCACAAGGATACTCCTGGCGGGGAGTTGTCCTTGAAGTCATTTAGGGACAAGAATTCCTTCTGCCTGTGACCTTACTCTCCTCAAGGTCTGTGCAGTTGTTTTCATTCTGGGGGAGGGTGCTGAAAGACAGTCGAGACATGTGGTACAATTTCACGGGACAGATCCGGAGGCTTGCTGTTCCACGGGCTTGCATTCTGCTGACTAAAACTCCATTCCACGGCCACACGGATTGCAAGCGAGAAAAGAAGTGTTAAAGGACCCATGAATACCCACTGAGCCCTTGCTCAAACTGCCTGACGTCCCTGAAGCCGCAACATTTTGCCAGATAGTCTGCTGTATTCTGGGCTTCATGACTATATCTCAGTGTAGAGCACCCAAACTTCTTCGACTGTTTACAAAATATAAATATGGAAAGGAAAATGTAGAATATTGATAAGAAGCTCATAGTTTTTAATAGACCCGAATGGTGAAGCAATGACAGACTAGTCATCAAATGGAACTTAGTTCAGGTAATGGAGAGAAGACAGAAGTTGTTGAATGAAGTGGTTTGGTACCTAGGTGTAGATGCATGTAAGAAGATGAAATGCACAAGGGATTTTGTATGGAGTTTATGCTCAATTGACAAATTTGATGACTCACAAGAATGACATTTGTTTGAATGGAATATTTCAGTGAAGGTCTTCGTATAGCATGGAACTGCCTAGATATTTGAAAGTCATGCACCTGATAAGGCTACTTTCTTACAACTCAACAGCAGAAGACTATCAGAGTGAGAAATGAGCTGCACCATTTCTCTAAAGGCATTAGAATGGTCAGCTGACAGGTGTGTGAGAAGACACTGAGCCCTGAGAAGTATAAATCAGAAACACTATGAGGTGCCGTCTTGCAGAGACCAAAAGACGTTGCTCTGGAGATGATGTGGTGGAAAGGAGAAAGGCTTCTATTTGGATGCAGGAAGAAGGGCATATTAATCAGCATTATGAAAAATGGCACAGATGTTTCTAAAGAAATTACATAGAACTACCATGTGACTCAGTGGGCAGACACTCAAAGGAACTAAAATCACTACTTCTTACAGAGATTTGTAGTTTCATGCTCATTGTGAAGTTATTAATGATGCCACTATATGGGAACCACCTGTGTCCCACTAGCAGACAGATGTATAAAGATGTATTTATGTGTATGTATGATCATAATGGATCTTTTAAAAGGAGGAGATCCTGAGCTGAGTGTAATAGCTTTTGCCTGTAATCTCAGCATTTGAAAGGCTGAGGCAGGAGGACTGCTGCACATTTCAGGCTAGCCTGGGTTAAATAGTAAGTTTGAGGCCAGCCCAGGCTATATAGTAGGATCTTTTGTCAAAAGAGAAAATAGCCCTGTTTGCCTCATGTCTTAATCCAGACACAGAAGGAAGAGATCTCATTTATGTTTGGAAGTATTGAAGAAAAATGTCAAGTCTATAGCTATACAAGACGAGGTAGTTGTCACTGGGTGCAAGGGTGGGGAGGTATAGCTCTAATGTGCAAATCAGCAGATGCCTGGGAAGAGAAAGTCTGCAGCTTGTAAAGTCCAGCACAAGGACTGTGGACTGGTGTCATGTGAGGTATGGCAGAGTAGGTGACCTCAGCTCCCTTGCGGTCAGCAGTGTGTGGGTAACTGGAGAATGACTGACACATTAGTTGCTTCCATGGTAACCATTTTACTAGTTATATCTATCTCATGATTTCATGCTGAATACCTCCGATATAAAGAATCACCATGGAAACAAAATTTGGTATGTTTGAAGAATTATTAAGGTTGCGAGAGTTAGCATGGTAAGATTCATGTAAATGTGAGTGGCGCCATTACACAGGCTAGACCCTGGATTCAGTACATAAGAGGAATTGAGCTGGGCGCAAACATTCATCTCTCTCTGCTTCCTGACTGCAGATACAGTGTGGTGACCAGCCACTTCAAGCTCCTGTTGCCATGACGACCCATCACGATGGCACAAATTCCTTGTAACTATGAACCCCAAATAAACCCATCGTTCTTTAAGTTTCTTTTCTCAGGTGTTTTGTCACAGAAAAGTAACCGAGATAACTCTCTGAGCTCTTTCTCTCGTTTCTCACAAACGCAGGTGATTAAAGTCTACAGTGAGGATGAGACCAGCAGGGCGTTAGAAGTGCCCAGTGACATCACCGCCCGGGATGTTTGCCAGCTCTTGATCCTGAAGAATCACTATGTGGATGACAACAGCTGGACCCTTTTTGAGTACCTGTCTCGCACAGGTGTAGGTAAGGACGAAGGACTACTGTCTAATAGTTTCTGGATCCATACCCACCAGATGGCAAAGGCTTTCTTCCAGTGCACAAAACAGATAAATTATGTGTTGAGTAGTCCTTTCTTCTTTTTCATTTGGAGCCATTGATGATGGACAAAGAAAGCACAGAATAGAAACAAAGGTAGAAATGTTGTAAACATGTCACCTTTCCTAGTTAAATCATGATGGAGATGTATCAATTTTGGAACCAAAGCATGGAGTTAAATTTCATAGTCAAATCTCATAATAACAGGAACCCCCCCCTCCCCCCCCGCCAAGAAGTTAGTAGAAAAAGATTTTATTTGGTCTGCTTGTGAGTTGGTTGGGAGTATACACTCTAGATTTTTTTGAACATTTAAAAAATAGTAATCAAGACTTAAAAATAGTAGTCTTTTCTCAAATATTTAGTGGGATACATCTCTGGATTGTAAATTATGGAGGGAGTTTTAAGGTCTTCTTTTAATTAAATATAAACAATTTATTGCCCCTGAGAGTAAGAACAAGGTTTGGTAATAATTTTTCCTCTACTTTCTTGTTCTTGTAGGTACTTAGGTGGGAAAACATGCTTTTGTCTTTAAATAGGTAAAGAAGGAAGGGATGGGTTATGGCAAGCTAGTTCATTGATTCGAATTTGTGTTGCTTTCACGTGGGTGCTGTAACAAGTTACCATGAACTTGCTTGCTTATAACAATGCAGTTGACCATCTCACACTTCTGGAGGTATGACATCAATGCCTTTGGATGAGGTGAAAGTTTGGGTGAATCCTTTGGAGGCTCTCGGATAGAATTTTCTCCTTTTTTTTTTTTTCTTCTTCTTTTCAGTTTCTCATGGCTGCCAGCATTCCTTGGCTTGCAGACTCATCACTCTGACCAGCCTCCTTGGTCCAGTAGCCTAATTCTCTTCTGTCTCTATTAAGTCCCCTGTTTTTATCCCAGCAATGTTTAGGGCCTCCCCCATCATCTACAGCAATGCCATTGTTTCAGATTCCTTACTTAATCATACCTGCAAAGTCTATGTTTATCTTTGGAGGGCAGGTATTCAATGCACCACACATTACTTCTCTTTTTATTATATAACTGTTACTAAGCAATTTTCAAAATAATTTCTTATAGCTTGCTATTGACAGCCAGATTACTTCCAGTGATTTATTTAGAGAACTGTAGAGGATTTTTTTACACTCATCTCAACAGTCGTTCACTTTTTTGACATAGCTACAAAAGTATACATGTTTCATTTGTTCTGCAGTTTATATCTCAAAGCAGCATTCCAAAGTTAGGTCCAGTTCTGAAAAGAACTTTGCCTTTTTCTCGAATGGGATGAAATTGAAAAATATGATGATGACCACCGAGTTATTCAGTAGACTTTCTTTAAAAAGATTCTGGGGTTGGGCGGATGGTTCAGTTAGGAAAGTGCTTGGGGTACAAACATCCGGATCTGACTTTGAGGCAAGAACCCACTTTATCCTGCCAGCTTTAGGTACCAAGAAGAGATCATCTTAGAAAAATCAAGGGGGACATATTCTGACCTCTTGCCTCCAAATATACGCTCTGTGCTTACATACATACACTGTTGTGTGACTTTTCCTGGAGAGACATGCACAAATGTCTCCTCATCCCAGAGAGGAAGCTGTTCACACACAAAGTAACAGTTCCCCCAAAGTTGCACTGGGAGGTCCAAAGAATTGTGATAACTTACTGAGGTATGGGCCAGGGGTTGCTTACAGGTGTGAACAGATCATAGGCTGTTGCATAACCAAAAAGCTGCCAAATATGGCACTTTCTCTGTGACTTGCAAGGAACGTGACAGATCAGAGACTCTGCATCAGGCAGTTCAGCTTGTCAGTTTCCTCCTGTCATCCCAGCTGCTCAGTCTCCCCTCCAGTTGTTGATTGCTTCCCTGAACTTGGAGAGGGTTCTTGTAGGTTTCAGGAACTTCCTAGGACTTGTGAGTTGCTTACCTCCTAAGTCTCCAGAGCCTCTCTCCGTTAGAGGATGTTTCAGTTTGGAAGAAATTGCTGTCCAACACCCTGGCCCAGACAGACAGGCAGGCAGACACACACACACACACACACACACACACACACACACACACACATACACTCTTCTGAAAGTAGTTTTGCTACCATTTGGAAAGTGTTGGTAGACTTTCTCTTGATGAAGACAGTTGGGGGTATGTTCAGACTTCTAAGAAATGAGGAAAGTATGCCTGAAGCATCCTTGGGTCAGTCAGCTGCTTTGTTGCATCATGGTCCACTGATTGTGACAACTGAGTGTGGAACACATAGAATCTTCTGAGGATATCTGAATACTGAAGGTGGGCTAAGTGGCCTATGGCATCTCCTGCCTCCCCAGACAGGAAAGCCTAAGCATTGGCTTTGTTCATTGCCCCTTATGATGAGTTTAACTTCGGCTCCTGATAATTCCCAAGAAGCCTGATGATAACTTTCAGTAGATTCTTGCCATATTACAGACAATTTCATTACCTATTCAGCTATTAATTGACACAACATATAAGTGCCACATTTTATACTTTTGTCTTGTTTTTATTTCTATCTTAGGGGACTTAGGAAACATTTTGTATTATAGTCACCACAATTTATGCCTGACGAACAGCTTCAAAATTCAGAAATAAAAATCTGTTCTGTAAACAAAGGGGCCATGCTCACAAAAACCTACCAAGTATTTATACTAGGTAATGAAATGTACTTTTAAATGCAAACATTTTTAATAAAGTCTTTGAAATAGTTGTGAGTTCCACACTGAATTTAAACTTTTAGGCATTGTTATAAAGTGTGCTTCTTCGTGACTTCACGTGTTTTCTAGACATTGCCGAAATGAAGTCAAAACACCAGAACATCATCTTCCAGACTCATCAGTCAGAGGCCAAAGGCTATGGCAAAGATATTTCCTTTTGGATTTTCCTTGTGTTGATCTTCCTTTGGCCGTGTACCCAGGCTACATATCCAAATAAAGTAGTTGCAAACACTGACTTCACCTGAGTACCAAATGACTGAGCAGTAGGTGAGGAGGCTGCAGCACTCTAGGGGCTGCGGTCCGTGGTCTTCCTCGGCATCAAATACAGGCAGCTGTATCTTGGTCACGTTTCCTTTGGAGACCCTTATCAGTATTCCATGCCTCTAACGGCAGTTGGAACAACATGTTTGTGTTCATTCCCTGAATAGGTTGTAAAAGGTAGGAGGTAATATCTCTAGCCTGAAAAATACTTCTATACACAAGAATAATCAGCTCCCTGTACATAATTGAGAAATAAAAAGATTCTTATTTAAATATAAATAATTTTATAATATTAAATAATTTTACAACACTGAGAAGACTTCTCTTAGCTTTTTAAGACTAGATATTTTCTCCCCCACCTCATGATTTTTACTATTTAACCCAGACTAGCCTCAAATTTGCCCTTAGGTTAAAGCGGCACCGGCACCGTAGCAACACATTTCCATAGACCTCGCTCTGCACTTTCCTTGACAGCCACTGGGTGTCACTATAGTTCCCCAGATGGAGCCCTCTGTGGTCACTATCAGTGAGTGGAGCTGGTGTGTGTGTGTGTGTGTGTGTGTGTGTGTGTGTGTGTGTGTGTGTGTGTGTGTGTGTATGTTGGGTGTGGCTTCAGTTTCAACTCTTCTGGAACTTAATGGGATCCATGTTTGTCTTGCTCCCATTGGGATTCCTAATTGAAGCCGTGGTACAAGGCAGTGGCAATTAACACTGTACCTGGAGCACATACGTACACACACTTCAGGAGGAGGGATTAATTGTGTTTTAGTATCATTGCCGTAGCAGCTGAGATTTCCATTGTGAATACTACTGTGGAGTGAGTGGCTTTAATAAGCAGAATGAATGACCAGAGGCTTTTAATGAACCCATCTTTACACGTGCAGCCACGTCCACACCGTCTCTCATAGCCAGGAGGAGCTGTGCAGCGCGGGAGTTTGCTGCTACCTGCTCCCAAGCTGCGGCTGCACTTTTCTGTTTCCTTTTGTTTCAGACAAAAGAGGTTCAGCGTGTTTCCTGTTGTCTGGAGCCAATATGCAGGGGTACTTTCTGTGTTGTTTATAACTTAGCAGGTTTCAGAATTGTGACTGTCCTTGTTACCACCAGGAACCTCAGTGGAGCCCTTAGGACACGTTCTGTGCAGAGAATCATGTGCCCTGACCACTTGTGCTCTGAGATATGGGCCTTGGTGGTATATGCAGTCTCCAAATCAGAAAATATTTTACCAGCAAAGAGTAGGAAGTATCTGTCAGTAAAACTGCCTCCTGGTTCTTTGACAGGTTCTCAGAGCTGCCTGAGACCCCACTTCTTCCACCTTCAGGCGTTATGGTGGCCTCACAGCTGGCCCTCTCCCCCTGTGTCCCAACTTTAGCCATCTGGGTGTGGACCTGGGTCTTGTAGTTTTCCTCACAGTCATTTGTGGGACCGAGAGTGCCTGCCTAACCCCCATGTGCACAGGCTGTGTCCCACCCCTCACTCCTCACAGCACCCCTCACTCCTCTACGTGCGGAATCATGGGCACACTACACTAGGTGCCACTTGGTCTCCTTGTTGCGCTGCTCGGCTTCTCAGGTACCGACTTGATCTGGCTGCCTGCTTGGGCATCTGGGCTGTTATTTTAGTTCCTTCAGCATTGTCTCACAGAATACGCATGGCGACAAGGTAAATGTGGGCATTTTCTTTAGCAGCTGACCAGGCTCTTGGCAGTCTCCTAGTGCCACAATCTAGGAGGGAAAATGGGTCAAGGAAGGTAGTTGCCACCATGCAATCAGTCTTATGTGGTGTAGTCGACCTCTGTGTCCGAGAAGGGGCAGCTTGTCACAACTGCTTTTTCCATATGTCCAGCCTGAGGTACATCCCTCTTCTAGTCCCCATGGGAACACTCTCTCTCCCTCCTTCCCTCCTTCCCTACCTCCCTCTCTGCTTTCCTCCCTTGCTCCCTTCCTGTGTGTGTGTGTGTGTGTGTGTGTGTGTGTGTGTCACACACATAATTAAAAAATAAACCTTAAAAGGACTGATTTGGACAAATATAAGATTATAGTGATACTCCAATCAAATGTGAACAAATGCAATATTTCCCAAATTTTATGAGAAATGTTTACATATAGAACCTCATGTCGAGCTGGGGAAAAAGCAAGGGAAGAATGCTCCCTGGTTGGTAGAGTTAGAGATGGATTGTGGCGACCAATAGTGTGTAACATTTTTCCTAAAGACTTGGCATAGACACCTGGAGCAGCATAGACACCTGGAGTAGCACAGACACCTGGAGTAGCACAGACACCTGGAGTAGCACAGACACTTGGAGTAGCACAGACACCTGAAGCAGCACAGACACCTGGAGTAGCACAGACACCTGGAGGATCAAGCAGAGCTAAATACCTATCGTCTTAGCTGCTGTAACATTTTTAATAACTGTCTTACTAATGATCTTATTAAAATTAGATAGTACTTCTGTGAGATAAGGGACTCTGGCTGTGCCTACATCTTTTTATCTTAGAGTCAAAGACGAATGTGTTTTGAGTTCACTTGTACTGAATTGTAAGGTATTTATATCCAGTAATTCAAAGCATATCTTATAAATTCCAGTGAAGAGAGAGACTTGGAAAACACACCATAGACCTCACATGTCCAGATGGATGGATATTTAGTCCATCTCTCAAGGATGCACCTGGTCATGTGCAGTTAAAGAGGCTGTTTGTATGCACTCCAGTTCCACATGCTTTTCCAGTGGGCTGAAGCCAGTGTAGACACAAGCCTTTGTTGAAAGGACGTCTTTCTGTTAGTATATATTATCATTGTGGATCTGAGTTAATGCATAGATTATTTTGATTTGCTGAAACATGGATTTAAAGGCCTGTAGGCCTTTCAAGGTAATGTGCTGTAATTTCTCTGTGATTTTTCTTGGGGATTAATCTGATTGGCAGTTGTCTGGGGGCTCTTGGTGGTGTTCAATAGCATTCTCAGGCTAAGGAACCCTTTAGAAATTGAGCTCTGGTTTATTCTTTGCTTCTTGTGTTCAGGGTTTTGTTTTGCTTGGTCAGAGGCTGTTCGTTTTGATCCAGAAATAAGATTGACAAAATATAGGTGGTTTCAACCCAGCTCTGGGAAATACAAGGGACATTTATTTGTTGCCTGGGGGTTCCTGTAACAATGGTGTAGGAAGGACTGTTTCCTGGGTGCATTAGAAGTAAAAGCCACTTTGTTTCTCCTCCTATCAAGTGCTGAGAAGCGCAGGGGTTTGCCTTCTATTTCAGCCCAATGCGGCACTTTTAGTGGATTCAGGGAACAAATCCAGGCAGAAGGTCACAGGTGAACACTCCTATTCTTGGTGGATTGAAGTTTCTTAAAAGACTTTGAACTTAAATCAACAGTTTCAGATGAAACTTTTCTTCGCTTTTTCTTAAAGAAAAAGTTCTTGAAAATTAAACAGAAAACAGAATTATTTGGTAACATTTTTTTTCTAACAGCAAGACCCTAGAAAATACATTAGAAAAAAAATAAAATTTAAAACAATATGCAGTTCTCATTTGTTGTTGTTGTTGTAAGCATCGTTTAAAACTCCTGGAAGCGTTTCTTTCCTTTCACCTTCTTACTGGTTGTTTGGAAGTAATTTAAGGTGGCCTTCCTGTTATTCTTATGTATGAATGATGCTTGATGATTGCATTTCACTTTCTCATGTCTGAAAAGTAACTCCAGAAAGTTTATTTGAAATAGGCTTAACCAATTGTTTGTTAGGCATTTAAGGGTAAGCAATATGGCCTTTGGGAATGAAATGAGTTTTAAAAACTGTGTCCATGTTGATTGCTTTTGTGTGACTTTGACCAAGCGCCCAATTGAACCACTTCACACAGGAAGTATTTTGATTCACAGTTCTGGAGGAGTCCGTTCATGGTCACTTTCTCCCATGTTTCTGTGTTGTCGTGAGCAGACCATCCTGGTTACAGGAGCATGTGGAGAAGAAAGGGACCAGAGGCAAGATGACGCTAAGGACTTGTTTCCAGTGACCTGTTTCCTCTAGCTGTGTCCACCCGCTAACACTTCCAAAGTCCTCCAGCATACCACCAAGCTGGAAGATCAAGTGTTCAGCACATGAACCAGTGGGGACCATTTCATAATTCAAACTAAGGATGGAACCGTAAAGTTTTAGTAACGTTTTAACAGATTATTTAGGTCGATTTTATGAAGTTAAAATAATTAAATAAACAAGGCCTTTAAAATGCTAGAGATGGATCTATACGAACGGCACCTGTGGCTCTTTCTTGAGTGGCGACTCCAAGGCTGGAGTTCATTCTCATTTTGAACACAGTATCAAAGAACTATGTTTTGAGAATTAATTTTTTTGGTATTGAAAATTTATAGGGTACTTAGAAGGATTACTTAGTTGGCTAAAATTGGCTTGTTTTTCAAGTTAAAGAAGGACTGTCAGGAGAAAAATTCCTCAGGTGCCAAGGGAGCTGCTGCTTCTCTTTTCATTGTCAGGCCTTAGTAACATGGTTTACAGCAGTGCCTAGGCTTTCACACTGGTGGGCCGCAACTTTTCACTCCCTCCACACATCACCTGTCTTCCTCTCAGAAGACTCTGCCTCAGCATCCTGTATCTTCCTGTTGAACATTATGCCTATGAACCCCTACATTAGTGAGCCGCCTCACTAAAAGAGAGCAAATCACAGTAGGCTGTGGTTAGTTGGTTGCCAGTTGTCCCTACTAGGGTTGTTTAGATCTCTGGAGCTGTGATGCTTTGAGGGATGAAGTCAGCTGGAGGATGATAAACAACAGTGCATCTAAATCGAGATGCCGATTTATGGATGCATAAAGATTATCTAATGTGATATAATTTTTAAAAGCCAAATTTCCTGGTAAGAAAACTTTATCTTCATTGTTAGAATTGTATATGAGGTAGAAACATAGCTGTATCCAGCCCTGTAGGCCTTTATTGACTTTGTCTATTTATTATCTGCATTATCCATAGGCTAGAACTAGAATGTTGCTTTAGATGAGTAGAGCTGATGTATTTTTCTTTCTTAAATACAGTCTAGGTTTTGATAGCTTTTGAAAGTATGTTTCTTATTAATATTATGAGGATATTCTTCTGATTTTATTGTTTGCATTATTCAAGCATTAAGTACTATAGATCTGTGAAATTTCCTGAAGTATTTCTTGCTTATCTTTTCTTTCCAGATTTATATTCTGCCTTTGAGGTGTGTGTGTGTGTGTGTGTGTGTGTGTGTGTGTGTGTGTGAGTGATATCAACAGAACACCAGACTACATTCTACTTGGTGACCACACATACCACACTTTTTTTTTTCAGTTTCTTATTCATTGTGGCTGTTCAAATACAGCTTGATTTTTTTTCCCAACTCATTTTTGAATTTAATTTTGCATGCATCCCAAACTCAAATGATCTAAATTACTTTTATGGAAGGTTACGATTGGATAATTTGAAATCCAACTATCACTTTTATTCTTCTGACATTCAGAACATGATTGTTTATTTTCAATAGATTAGCAAATACTTATCGGACACATTCCAGAATAAAAAGAAACAGATAATTAAAACAATAGGAAAAGAGAGAATGATTTAAACTTTTCCTGGTTATAGAATTAGGACTTGCTGAGGTGGCAGTGTGAGCACCTTGTGTGGGAGCTTCCATGTAGGATGAAGCAGGGCCCTGCAGGAGAAAGGCCCTCAGCTTGGGTCAGGCACAAGGGCTCAGTCAACCTGGTCAGGTTGGCTATCTTTAAAACAGAAACATAACTTGCTCATTAGGTTATTATAGTAATTTCATAAGGATAGTCTAACAGATTCCCACAAACTTGGTGAGCTACAAACTGGAGAACTGTATTTCCACAATTCTGGAGGGTCATGTTTCTTTGAAGGGCTCTAAAGGGAACCTGACTATACCTTTCTAGGTGCTGTGTGCTGCTGATGTTCCTTGGCTTGTAGTCACATCACTTAATCTCTGCTTTGTATTTCAATTCCCCATATTGTCTGTATCAAACCCCCTTCTGTCTGTGTTTTCAAGGATGCTTACAGATAGATTGAGAGCCTAACTCAATTCCATATGTTTGTCATTAGATATCTGCAAAGGCTTTCCCATGCAGCATTCACAGGTTCTAGGCATTAGGTCTTGATATCATTAGGGACGTTATTCAATCTACTTAGGGTATTATAAAAATGAAATGTAACAGTGATATGCTCATCGATTGAGACATGCAGAGTTGCCATCTCTTTTTGTAACAGGAATGAATTTTAGACTCTGCTTCTCCAGCCTTCAGAACAGCAGAGAATTTAACCTCATACTATTTGTTTGCAGTCCAGATTGTCTGTTGGGGTCAATAACTCAAGTTCTGCCAGTGAGTTGCCTTTGGTTTGAAATGTTTATATTCGACAATTGAGACCCCTTTTACCTTTGCAGCATCCTGGTGGGACACATCATTTTTAACCAAGGCATTTGTCTTATTCTTGTGTCACTGTTTTCTTCATGTTCTGGAAGCTCCTGCTTGTCTCACACTTCCTTTCTGAAAAGCATAGGGCCTTTCAAGCTTAGGACCTTTATTTTTTTAATTTATTTATTATTTTTTTAGCTCTCCCGTGTTCCTTCTGGGTACTTAGCACTCTTTCTCCATACTGGGATGCTGTGAGCTTGGCATTGCCCTCAGTTCTTGCTTCTGTTTGATACATGGGTTCTGGAGGATTAAAAAAACATTGTCTATGGTTTGACCCACTCAGCACGTTTCAGCTTATTGGGACCCTGGCACCTTGAAAGTATTCCTGTTCCTAAAGGGGGAAACATAGACTCATTGGTTCCTACTTCATCCAGGGTCTGACTTGACTCTCTCCCCGCTTCATTCTCACCTTACCTGTAACTCCCTCTTCATGAGAGGATGGATCCCCGTATGAGGCAGCAGAGGACCATGCTAGACATGATTCTTCCCAAGCACTGATATTTGCCAAAGGCTGGTGAAATGTACCTTGATGTTTAACCATCAAGAAAATGTGTGTCTGTTGCTTTTCCCTCTCTGTGTTGGTGTACATTCAGGGTGGAGCATAAACTCCTCCCTTATTGGTAGAGACAGGCAATTGTATAAAGAAACACAGGTCGCTGAAACCAGCAAACAGGTATCATTTATTGTCCCTCTGAATTTCTTCTCTTGCAGTTGCAAAGAATATTGGTACACACTCCATCCACAGCACGTGTATTCATCCTAGCTTGGAAGCACAAGTTAGATTTGTGGGGGAGATAAACAGAAGTCAGTAGTACCCAGAGACCACTGAAATGCAGCTCTGTACTGTCCTTCACTGACCTCTGGGCCTCACTAGCTTGGTCTCAGTCTTCCCGGTTCCTCCTTACTAATACCATCCTTCCAAGCTTAGTCAGAGGACCTCAGTGTCTTCCACAATTTGTCCTTCTTTCTCACACATTTGGAATATTCCCTCTGATCCCACTGCTTAGACCTCCCAGGATGCACCCAGATCCTGCCCACCTTTTACAAAACCCACAGCTACCATGTTAATCTACTCTCTACCACCTCTGCCCTGGCTAATGCTAATCAACTTCCTAACTGGACTTTGTGTTTTCAGTCCCTGTGACTGTGGAAAATCAGTTTACCCTCAACAGCAAGCGCGATGCAGTTAAAACCGGTTCTTTCATTTCGTTCCTCTGTCCATTGTCCTGTCTCCTGTAAGTCCTTATCATGGAGGGTGGGGCTTCAAACCCCCTTTTCTACTGCCTCTAGACACCCTTCTCCTGGGGCTGTTCTGTCACTCATTCAGCATTACTTATGCTAACCGCCATGCGGTGCATCAGACATCCTAGCCTTGTCCTCACCCTGGGCACTGCCTTCTTCCTCTGCCGTGAGTGCTTGGCTCTGCCCTTTTCCTCGGCATCTTTGCTGGAAGATCGCCCTCTCCACAGGCACTTCTCTGTAAAGCCGCTGGAAATGAACCCTTCCCCTTGCTCTCAGCACACTCTGTCTTCCCTGCTCTGTGTTTTCCTGCCATCTTTAAAGGGCTCACATTTTATTTATTGTCTATATTTTTCTATTAGGGACTTCACAAGGGCAGCCATTTATTCCTGGTTTTGTCCGTTTCAAAACTCCCAGGTCTAAGGGGAGCATCGGACCCATGCAGGCCTTTGGTGACAATTTGAATGGATAGATGGATGGATAAGGTGTCTTTGTTAGGTCTTATGGTTTTATTTCATGAGAAGTAGAAATTGCTATGCATTCTGGGCAGGATGGGCACAGATAGTTTAGGGTGACTGTTAGGATGTCAGCATTCAGGATGGAGGTAGAGTACAAAGAGTAGCTGGAGGTTTAGGGATTAGTAAAGAGGTTCTGTGAGAAAAGATGGGGGTCCATTGGCATGGTGACATCGGGAATGGGCTTGGGGTGGTTGTTGTTTCTGAGGGGGATGTGGAAAGAGCACAGCCGGGAATCTCAGGAGTAAAGGATACAGAGTGAGAGGTAGAAAACATGCAGAAGGAACTTTTAAGTTTACGTTTTTCTGAGAGAATATGGCCAAAATGATATTAACAGTCACAAAAATAAGATTTCAAGCAGAACAAGTACTTCTTGGTTTGAAAGGAAGATAACTGTAAGGGTAGTGAGGCATACTATTAAATTATGGTAGAATAGCATAAATAAAATTTACCATGTTATCCAATATAACTATGAAGTTCAGTGGGCTTATATATCACATAAGCCCTGTAGAACCAACACTTGTCTATAGAATACTCTCTTCCCACATGGAAACTCTTTACTAGGTAAGCAATAATGCTCTGTTTCTCCTCACTGCCAGCCCAGGAAACTAACATTCAGTTCTCTGTTACTGTGCATTGGATTGCTCTAGGTACTTTTATGGGGTCATATAGTGTTTGTCTTTTGTCGGTCTGATTTTACTTAGTACAGAGTCTTTAAGGTTTATCACGTCTAGTGTATGTCATACTTTCGTTTCTTTTAAGGTTTAGTTTCTATCTTGTGTATCTGTCCCTGCCCTTCTCCCCCCATGGACACAGTGGTGTTTTTGCCTTTAGGCACAAATATCTTCTAGAATCTTAGCTTTTATTTCTTTGGGACTTAGAGCCAGAAGTGAAGTTGGGAGTCTTAACTGTCATTTTTTTGGGACTTAGAGCCAGATGTGAAATTGGCAGTGGCATTGAATGATCATTCTGTGTTTACTGTTTTAAAAAAATTAGGGTGTGCTGTAGAGCCTCCACGGGACTGGACTAGGCCCTCTGCATAAGCAAGACAGTTGTGTAGCATGATCTGTTTAAGGGGCCCCTGGGCAGTAGGATCAGGATCTATCCCTGGTGCATGAGCTGGCTTTTTGGAGCCCAATACCTAGGTGGGACACTTCCCACAGCCTTGAGGCAGGGGGAGGGGCTTGGACCTGCCTCTACTGAATGTACCAGGCTCTGCTGACTCCCCGTGAGAGGCCTTACCTCTTGTAGGAAGGAATTGGGGGGGAGGCTGAAGGGGTGGGAGGAGGGAAGGGGGGGTCTGTGATTGGTATGTAAAATGAATAAAAAATTTCTTAATTCAAAAAAAAAAAAAGATCTGGAACCCTGAAGGAAATTAAGGTGTGGACCTTGGCTTTCAACAAAGTATATTTGAGGAGGTAGAGAAACTCAGTCCTGGGGAGAGCAATTTTAGGCAGAGATTTCACTTCAGGGAACTTGATGGGTGTGTCAAAAAGAGTGACTTCATTTAGAGAAGAAAGGAAAGAGTGAAGCCAAAAACTGAGTTTTTGGAAAGGGAAGCAGTGAAGGGAACTAGCCAGTGAGCAGAAACAATGGTACCTGATCCAACCAAGGCCAGAATTGTGCTTGCTCATGAGCACTTACTGCAACTCACCCATACTCATCGAGATGAACTCCTTTCAGAGAACAGGCTTCTGTGTAAGGGTCCCTGTAGTATGGGCCCAGATCACGTCTGAGTGTTGAACTTCTGAGATGCTGATTCTTTTCAAAAAGTTCCTAGGAACATGAAAAGAACAGGAGTCCATATCCCCTTTTAGCTATTCTAGACTTTCTCTTCCTTATTGACAATTTCATAATTAAATTGTCCTGACTTTTTGTTGAAGAGTGAGCTGCTCTGAGGAAGGTGAGCCCATTCCATGGGGCAGCTTCGTGACTTTTCAGACACTGCATGTTCCTGAGTAACATCTACAGGACTAAACAGAATTGTGACCAGTTGCTTCATGCGCTCCCCACTCACCTTCTATCTCTTATTATTCCTAGCCACATAGATGAGTTTTCCTCACTCTGAACCTTATGTGAGAGGACTCATGCAATATACATCGTTTTTCACTTCCGAGATTTCTGTTTGGGATTATTGTAGAATATCCTTTTTGTGTGCTTTTACAAAAATCATTTTCCTGTCAAGGGGTGGATGGGTAGTCTCTAGTTTGGGGCTGTTATGAATAATACAGTCACAAACACCATCACAGTCTGCATTACAATAGATATTATATTGGTTATGTTTGACTTCTTGAAAGTTACCAATGCTTGGTTCATTTAATGTCTTTTCTGATGAGCACCTTCCTACCTTACTTAATTATCTCCTTTGTTAATACAGGGTCTATTTTCCTTGAATTAGTTTTGAAAGTCTAAAGTGCCATGAGGAATTGAGCTTCATAGAAAACTGTATCGACTTGAGTGGAAATTTCCCCTTTTGAGCATGTATTTTAATTTTTTCAGCTACCTAGATTATGTATCTTAAAATGCATAGTGAACCTGTCAAAATTCTTCATCTCTTAATGAGGTGAATTGTTCAAACCTGGAGCAAATATTTTAATTTTGGCACCATGATGAGTTAAAGAAAGAATAGCTCCCACATCTTAATACAGATTTGTTATCAAACTTATACTGTAATTTACATAGCAACAAAAGGAGACTGAGAATTAGCAAAAATGGCATTTGTGATATTTTATGTAATTTTCTCTTTAGATGATGGTGCTGGCATAAAAGTCGATATAATAATTCAGAATTGAAAAGAAATCTTGCCAGTGTAGATATTTAAGAATTGAGATGAAACTTCTGTTTAATAATGCATTGTGAACGCTGCATAATTTACTCCATATGTTTCTATGCTGATGTATTTGTGTGTATTTTCACGTTTGCCTATTGAACTATTTATGTATCTGTCAACATACTCATTGAAACATTCTCGCAGAAAGAATAATAGAAGACCATGAGCTGGTGATTGAAGTGCTGTCTCACTGGGGGATGGAAGAAGAAAATAAGCTGTATCTTAGAAAAAATTATGCCAAATATGAATGTTTTAAGAACCCAATGGTGAGTGGACTCTCCATTAACAGTTACAGAATTAAATGAGTCAGTTAAATTTTATGTGCGGAAGAGCATTATTATAAATGAGGTAGAGCTAGTTACTTTGGATTTGTGCTCTGATTTCTTATTCTAACAACGATGAGCTAAACATGATGCATGATAGTTTACATTCACAGATAAAACACTAACATTTTTGACAAGACCTGAATGGAAGTAAATTTGGTTATTTAATTTCAAACTCTTGGGAAAACCAGCTTGGAGATTCTTGCTATTGCTTCTTTTCTGCCTATTAAATAGATACAAAGTCAAAGAAACTCTGTATTTACTTTAGAAAATGAATTGTTATAGGTCCCTGAGTGTCTTCCAGAACATTACAGTTTAGTACATTTCATAGAATTAAGGGAAATAAGGCATTCTCTAAAGTAAATTGGTGATTGTTGTGAGTACTGTAGCTTTGCCAGACATTTAAGACTGGTATGTATCTTTCTTTAAATTACTTTATTTTCAGTGTAGTAACTTCTGAACTGAGTAGAAATGAGATAAAGAACAGCACATTACCTAGTAAACACTATGTTCATTACAGCTCTCTTTAAAAGAAAGTAAATGCGTGTCATCCTAATGAAGTCTGCGGATTCAGAGAAGTCAGAATCGCCTCTGGGCTCATTATTTTAAATTGTTTTTGTCTCTGCAGCTGCAGTGTATTTTTATACTAAGTTTTGGATAATTGGATTGAAACGATCCTTTATGAAAAATATATGATACACACCATAATAGAATATTTTCAAACCCTGAAAGACCTCTTATGTTCTCTTTTATTGTAACTTATTAATAGAAACATAATGGGTTGATCTTTGACAACGAAAATGAGAGTTCTAATAACGATGAAATAGAATTGAAGGAAAAGTATTTTCTTGTTGGGAGTCTTTATTAAGGCATCCATTTAAAGGTTATATTTAAGGAAATATGGCTTAGGGTACAATTTTTATTTTATTTATTTTTATTTAAATAAAGCTTGACATTGATTTTTGTAGATCTGAGTAGTAGTGGTTCTTGACTTGGGGTGATGTGATAATCTATAGGGCTTTTTTTTTTTTATCCATGCAGCACTGGTGAGTGGGAGAACAGCTGTGGGATAGGCTGGAAAGCCAGGTGTTAAACATCTGTAACACACAGGTCAGCCCCAACAATGCACAAGTTTTCGACCACAGTACTAGTAGACGTCTGTTGACAAACCCTCTCTTGGAGGAAATAGAGTAGAATATATGTTTCCCAACTTTTCTTATCATGAAATTTACCTTGGGGAGCCCCAGGCCTTATTAAAAACACAGACTTCAAGACCTGTCCAAACCTACTGAATCAGAAAAGTCAAGAATGAAGCTTGGGAATTTCTATTTTAAACAATTTCTTGGGGTGAACTTTATGATTAAACAAGTTTGGAGAAACAGTAGGTGGAAATGAGTGGCCTTTTAGCTTCCCAGCTGAGTCCTGGCTGTTTTGTGTTCTGGCCTGTGACTTTTGACACAGCCTTTGCCCCTTATGTCGATGAGTCTTGACTTTGTGAAGTGGGTCAGGGCTCTTCCAGTACTTGGTGGGTTGGTTGTAGGACTGAAGGAAGAAATCAGAGCAAGCTCACTATGAACTCAAGGGCTAGGCTTTCTCTATGAGTGTGATTTGGGGTGTCTGCTGATCTCAGGACCCAGTGCCACCTGGGTTCATTAAGAGACCATTTAGTTTAGGTTTAGGAATGACATTTTTCAAATCATTTTGCAGGAATTTTAGACATGTTAATTTTTAAGACATTTTGCTTAGGTTCCTCTAATGGTCACCCTGGAATCTTTCCTGGCAAAGGTTTGGGACTGATTTAACTTGTATCTTTGGTCAGTATTTCTTTCCAGAGCACATGGTGTCCTTTGCACCTGAGACCAATGGTGACAGATCCCCTACACAGATCCTGCAGGTAAAATGTTTTCCTTAAATTATGTAAGAACACCAAAGTGGAAACTTTTGTTTAATTTTCTGAATTTTTGGCGGATTTTGAAATATTGTGGCCTGCATGATTCATTTTTGTCCTGAAAATAAAAAGGAAAGAAAAAAACTTGAATAAATAATTTACTAAATAATCAATAACATTTTCTCTCCTGATTGTAAAGAATTTTCAGAATTAAAAAATGTTTTCTGTGAAAGAAAACCTGCAGGTGATTTGTACTAAAAAAATGTGCATCTTTTGAAAAAAATGCACTTCCCAGGAAACTGCAGACATTTCACTGGTAGGTACTTAGTATAACTCTTGTAATCAATAGCCTCAATGCTATTTGAGAGAAAATACATAGCAGTTAAATGAATAGAAGGAGTATGCAGTGCATCCCTTCCATAAGCCAGCACTTGCAGTGGTGTGAGGGAAACATATACATGCAGCCCTAAAACATCCTTAGCTTCTCCATGAAGTTAGCCTTATGACTGCTGGGCTTACTCTTGTCCCCCTGGCTGTGGCTTGGGATGGTCATTTACCAGGCATTGTCTTTACAGTCAGCCAACCGTTTGGCTAATTCCATTTTCCATAGATTCAGCGATCTGGCATCCACAGTTGTTTTTCACAGGTCCATTAGTCCTATTTAAGCTAAACCTGGTGTTCACAAATTCAATTAATAGTAATGGTCTCTAGTCCAGTATTTATAGCATGCTTTTTGATATATTAGGCTAGGGGTGTTTAGCACAGATTTGTTTCCTGTGGATTTTTAAATAGGGTGTGATTTATTTAACCCTGAAGATTATTTGATAATATTGTTAGTTTCAAGAGAATCTGTTTTCTACAAGCAGCTTCCATGCTGCGTGGTCTCTAGAGGCAACCCTTGGGGTGGTAGAGTAGAGCCCCAAAGCTTTGCCGGTGGCTTCTTCACTGATTTGTGTGATGTGGTGGTGGGAGGGAGTCTTTCTTCCCCCTCATTTCCTAATTGTCCTCTCCCATGGTTCTCTTGCTTTAATGTTAAATTATAATAAAAAGGAAAATCACAGGCTTTAGAATCAGATAGTCCAGTGTACGCCCTGACCTCTCCTCTCCACTGAGGCAATGTTTCTACTTTTTAAAAGGTTTCTTCGCTTTCTAGCGTGACCCTTATGACTCTTCTTTAAAAATTTAATTGGTTTGGTTTAATAACTTGGAAAGCACTCAAACTAAAAAAACCTACTTGCCTGTTTTGCATATCAATTAATTAATGGCTCGTTGCATCAAAATTTTTTAGTGATTGACTTAAAAATGTAAATATTTCCTATCAGCATTTCCCTGACTGTATTACAGGCCTTTAGGATATATTACCCCATTGTAGTTAATGATTTTTACTACTTTCGATTTTTCCCATTTTTGCATCTGTGTACTCATAGGGACTTCTGTTTTCATTTAGGAATCACTAATGCATTTTCACGATCTTAATAAGGACACATGCATAGCCACTTACGGCTGCCCTTTTTCTTTGCCCAAGCATCACATGCCCACTGTCCCAACTAATGACTACTTCATAACAAACTCTTCCAAATCTGAATGGCTTCAAGTATCTGCTGACATTTTACCAGTGATTTTTGTGGGACATGAATTGGGTAAGAGCTCGCTGGCTGGCTCAGTTCTGTGGCTGTTTGTCTCAGGGGCTGGAGGCTGAGCATCCCCTTC
The DNA here is from genome assembly GCF_007827085.1 of Peromyscus californicus insignis. NCBI lineage: Eukaryota > Metazoa > Chordata > Mammalia > Rodentia > Cricetidae > Peromyscus > Peromyscus californicus. Next base: position 42,106,324 of record NW_026294595.1, on the reverse strand, counting down.
AAAGCTGATTTTCACTCTGTCTCTCCACATGGTGTCTTATCCTCTCCAGGGCTTTCCCACTATCATTAGGTTTCTTGCCCATGGTGGTCTCAGGTAACTACCTTTTTTTTTTTTTTTTTTTTTTTTTTTTTTTTTTTTTTTTAAATCTGACAGCTGGTTTCCATGTACCAATTCCTGGAAGCTATTAAGCTAAGGCTCTACCTAGAACTGGTAGTGTTGACTCCAAACAAATTCTAAGGGTGACAGACTTATGAAAATTTAGGGGGCGAGAAACAGATGCCACCTCTTCATGGCTCAATGGGATAGAAGATGCTGTTAAAATTCTCTTTAAAACTTCACCCTGCTATGCCCACCTAAAACTAAAATCACAGGAGACAAAGAGAGATTGCATGCTTCATCCTCACTAGGCAGGGGAACGTGACTCAACTGTCTGTGTAATGAGTGAAGCCCGGATAGGAGCCCTACAGTATTGCATAATATCCCTCATAGGCAAACTACTTGTTTGTGAATCTATAGGAAAGATGAAACATATCAGGACATAATTCTCTAGATAAGGCCCACTGTCAAGTAGAAATTCAAATAACTTGTGATTTTGGTTTTTATCCATTTGTTGATTACTTTGAGTGTATATTTTCTGCAGAACCTTAGTTTGGAACTTGTGCCAGGTTTTTGATAGAGTTCTATCAAGCATGCATTGTGATCTCTGCACAGTGCAGACACCACCGATACTGTCTGATTTTGTGTGTCCATGTCTGACAGGTAAAAGATTATTGGCATCATTGTTTCCATAATATTATGAAAGCATCTAATGTGTCTTCCAGATGTTTTTAAGCTCAAGCACATATCCTGAAATCCATGGCTTCTTGCATGCAAAAGAACAGGGAAAGAAGTCTTGGAAAAAAGTTTACTTTTTCCTGAGAAGATCTGGTTTATATTTTTCTACTAAAGGCACATCAAAGGTAAGCCAAGGTATCTGGTGTATGTTATGAACTATCTGTTAGCTCTAAGATATCAAGTTTGAATTTGTTACGGTGATTTCTTTCTTAGCTGATGTCAAGAGTTGGAAATTTGTCTGAATCCTAGTCATCTGCTACAATACTTTTTAAAAGTCTTTGAACTTACTTTACACTGATTTTATCTACTCTACAGCATTCATGGAACCTGGATGCTCTTATTCCTATATCAAAGGCATCATTTCCTCCCACTACAAACCAATTTTCTGGTTTTTCGTCCTCATCCGAGGCTTCAGATTTTGAAGTCTAATAGGATTTACAGTTTTTCTTTTCAAAAATATATTTATTTCATTTTATGTGTGCCTGAGTGTATGTCTGTGTACCACACATGCGTGCAGGACCCTGTTGTGACCAGAAGAAGTGTCAGGTCTTCTGGAAATGGAGTTATAGACAGTTGTTTGTCCACTTAGGAGCTGGGAACTGAACCCAGGTCCTGTACAAGAGCAGTAAGTACTGTTAACTGCTGAGGCATCGCTCCAGCCCCTACACCTTTTGTTTTTTTAATCTGGTTTATACAATCAGTCTCCAAAGGCAGGCAAAAAAAAATCTATCATAAGACCTGGGGTAATAATATTTTAAACGTAGGTTGCCAATTGATATCATAATATTCTTCTAATCCACTTATGAGGCAAGTGAAATGACTCAGTGAGTAAAGGCGTTCTCTGCTAAGTCTAGCAACCTGAATTCAGGATTGTTAGAACTCACATGTTGGAAGGAGAGAACTGACTCCCACAAGTTTTCCTTTGAAACCTCCACAAGCACACCATGGTGTACACACACACACACACACACACACACACACACACACACACACACAAACAAAAATAAAACACGCAAAATAATAAGGTAATTTATACATGGAGATAATTCTAAATTCACCCACTTAAAAAAAATTGGGGACATAAGAGAACTTCAGTTTTTTAGACTTTAATACGTATGATATCCAATGTGCTACATGGCATGTCTACCTAGTAAGGAGAATATTTCTCGGTTTTGTTTCTTATTTTTCCTATGGAAGGGTCTTGGTTGAATACTTTCACTTCCAAGGAAGTGAAGTTGCATGGGAGTTACTAACCACTACCATAAGGCTTGGAGATATGACTGTGAATTACATGTTAGTGAAAGCCTTAAGTACCATCTGTCCTTCTCCTTCCTTACACAGCATATGTACATTTACAAATAGATTTTGATAACTCAATCTAATAGCCTTTTAGTATGCATTTTTATTATCAAATTAGGTTCTGTCAGTGAATATATATTCTAATATACCACAATAGTAAGAAAACTTTTTTATTTTAATTCCTCATTTTATTTTATTTTTTTAAAAAGGATTTGTAGTGAGTCTTTTCTGTCCCACCTGCCATCTCCCAAGTAACCACACAGAGACTTATTAATTATGACAGTTCAGCCGATATCTTAGGTTTGTTTCTAACTAGTTCTTATAACTCAAATTTACCCATATCTTTTAATCTATGTTCTTTTATGTGGCTTGGTTACCTTTACTTTGAAAAGCCCATGCCGCTTACTTTGCATCCCTGGCATCTCCTACGTTCTTGTTTCTAGCATCCTCTGTGCCTGAAAATCCTGCCTGGCTATTGGTCATTCAGCTTTTTATTAAACCAATCTGAGTGACATATCTTCACAGTGCACAAAAAGATTATCCCAAAACAAAAGTTTTATATATATATTCAGGCCAGACATGGTGGTGCATGCCTTTAATCCCAGAACTTTGAGCCAGAATCAGGAGGATCTTAGTAAGCTTAAGGCCAGCCTGGTCTAAACAGTGAGTTTCAGGATAGTTGGGACTATATAGAGAGACCCTGTCTCAAAAACTCTAAATAAATAAATAAATTTAAGAATTTCTGCTTTATTCTCCAAAGAAGTACACTTTTTAGACTAAGATGCTTAGGAATAGTGACATGCAATGACATCTTTTGAGTTGGAATAGCTTACTGGTAAATGAAAATGAAATGTATTCCAATTTGGATAAGGTGGTTCATACTGCTGAATGTAGTGTGTGTGTGTGTGTGTGTGTGTGTGTGTGTGTGTGTGTGTTTGTGTGTGTGTGTGTGTGTATGTACTGCTGCTAAACACTGTGCATGCAAGACCACCTGGGATCTTGTTAAAATGCAAATATTGATTCAGTGGGCCCCAAATGGGCCCTGAAATTTTGCATTTCTAACAAGCTCCCAGGTGAGACAGATTCTCTGGTTCAGTGACCACACTGCTAGTAGCAAGGTTTTGGAGAACAAATGCATTTTGGCCAGTTTTGATTATATAGTCAACCTCAGAATTAAGCACTTCTCCAAGTTATTAACCTACCACAGAATGATGTGACCTAGTGATTTCCCATGGCCAGCTCCAAATCTCTTGGATTTTCCCGAAAAGAAATAGCCGCTCACGGTTTCCCTTTGCCCTGACAATCAGACACATTCCATCCCAGGTAATTTCCCTGAACTCGTGTGTTCAGGCTCCTCTCCTTTTGTGGAACAAGATGGCTACACAGACTGCTGTCAGGCAGCAAACAGATGTGAGAGGGATGGTTGTGTTTGAAAGAACCCAAGATTTTCTTTTTCTTTCCCCATTTTTTTCTCAAGAAGCCAAATTTCCTCCTTTGGTAGAACCTACCACGCGGAACTGAGATGAGGGGAATGCTTTTAAAAGCCTTTGAGGCTTTCTCTTTTCATTTGACATGATGGTTAATGAGAATAGGAAACTTAAAATAGGAATTTGTCCGTTAATGGAAGTAAGATCGTAAACAAATTTCCACTTGTCAATTTAAATAAAACTATATAGCTCCTGGTTATCTAAGGAAGTGGCAACCTCTTCCTTTTGTTTTTGTGACATTGCACTGGAATATTGTCTGAAGTAATTTTTTTGGTCCAAGCTATAAATTGTGTAATATGAGAAATGCAAAAGATACTGTGAAAGCATGCATCCATTTCAACATTCACATGTGTGTTTTTTTAAAGGAACCACGGCATTTGCAGTTTTTCAGTGAATTCAGCACTAGTAATGTTTACATGTCACTGCCAGGCAAAAAAAAACATGGAGCACCAACTGCCTATGGATTCTGCTTTAAGGTACAGGCTTAATGTTTTGATAGATGAGTAAGGCAAGCCTCAGTCTGTTAGGTAAGCTTGAGTTTCTGTCAATTTCTTTTGAAAAGAGATAGAGTTCCCTTATGCATAGGAGAATTTTAGTGGCTTTTATTTCAACAGGTGTTACCTGCAAGATATGCATTAACAATAAACAATGTGCTGTGGCCTTCTAGCCTAACAAAGCAGGAGGACCCCGGGACCTGAAAATGCTCTGTGCGGAAGAAGAGCAGAGCAGGATGTGCTGGGTGACTGCCATTAGATTGCTGAAGGTAATCTCCCAGGAGGGTTGGGTGCCTAGTCAATGCTCCAGGTCCGTAAGTGTCTGAAGACACCTCTATTTCCACATGTGAAGACCCTGTGCTAGTCTGTGTGGCTGTATGAGAAAGGAGAAAAATCACCACCACCAAATGTGCTCACTATCTTTAGTTCAAGAGATGATCATATAGAATAGAGTGTAGCCCCAATCCCCATGTCTTTTGTGTGTGAAATAAGTGTTCTGTTTCTAGAAATGACTCATCTTTACTGTTGTGAGTCTTATATATATATAGCCTGTGTAGCTTGATGACATGGTCTGTGTTTGTACAATGGTCCTAAACCCACAGGGAATTGTATTTAAAAAAATTTCCCCCTAGATATTGCTAATTGGAATTATTTTGTATTCTATTGTGTGTGTGTGTATGTGTGTGTGTGTGTGTGTGTGTGTGTGTGTGTGTGTGTGTGTTCTTTGAGAACTTCCTACATCTTTTGATCATTTGACCATATTCACCATCCCTCCTCCAGCTCTTCCTGGATCCACCCTGCTTCCCTCCCAAGTCACCCTTTTGTCCTTTTTCCTGCCTCCATAAGGGCCAGTTTGTGCTCTCCAAGTGTTCTGAGATGTGTGCCTTTACACAGGAGTGTGGAGTGTGGCGTGTGGTGTGTGGCTTGTGGCGTGTGGAGTGTGGCGTGTGAAGTGTGGAGTATGGCGTGTGGTGTGTGGCATGTGGAGTGTGGTGTGTGGCGTGTGGTGTGTGGCATGTGGAGTGTGGTGTGTGGCGTGTGGCGTGTGGAGTGTGGTGTGTGGCGTGTGGCGTGTGGCGTGTGGCGTGTGGAGTGTGACTGGCATTCTTCAATAACACTGGTTCCCTCTCCCAGCAGCTACTGTTCATCATCTGATGTCTAGCTTAATATAAATAAGTGCAACTGAAATTATTGTATACATTTTATTTTGAGTATGTTTTTAAAACATCCCTTGTATGACATTGTTGAAATTAAAGTTCTGTAAGTATAATTTGTTGATGAACCTTTTGAAAAGAGTTGGGACGTTCTAAAGGTAGATAAAAATAGGAAAGCTGCGGAACTAATTTCTTCCAGATTGTGTTGAAAACACATATTTAGGGGCCAGTAAGATGAATTTGTTGAAAACGTAATGAACTGAGTTTGATCCCAGAGACCCACTCCCCACAGTTTTCCTCTGACCTCCACATGCATGCTAGAACATGTGCATGGACTCATGCATATGCAAACACAGCAAATGAATGCGTAGACCAAAGTGTAAAAATAAAAACATTTACTTTAAAAGTGTATTTGCTAGTAAACTTGTCACAACTTTAAGTGATCAACCATTTCCTTTTGAAAATTCTGCTGTTAGTTATAATTGGGGAAATCACAAAAAAAGTACTTTTTATTGAAAGAGGTACAACTCAAAGACTGTACCTGCCCATATTCTTCAGTTCCCCATTGCTACTGAAGTTTACAAATATGTGATTTACTATCATTCTTACATCTTTCTAATAACATGGAAGTTTCAGTATTTTCTGAAGCATTCTTCATAATTCATACCTGAGAACTGGTATCATTTTCCAATGTATATCGTGTGTATAATACTAATTTTATCCTATCATGTACCCTATATTTTACTAATTATCATGTATCCTATCAATTCATACGTTACCAGAAATGGATTTAGATAACAAAGTATATACTCAAGCCAGCTTTTTGATGTGTTTGGAAATGAAAATTAGAGAAAACTGAGTCTTACTTGGTATCTTCGAGTGTTTCCATTTTCTTTCCGCTAAGGCTGAGGAGGAGGTACACTTTCCTCTTGGTTGACAGTTAATGTATCTTCTAGGTCCACTGCCTTCCCTCTTGGTTGACAGTTAATGTATGTTCTAGGTCTACTACCTTCCCTCTCAGTTGACAGTTAATGTATGTTCTAGGTCCACTGCCTTCCCTCTTGGTTGACAGTTAGTGTGTGTCCTAGGTCCACCGCCTTCCTCTCGGTTGACAGTTAATGTATGTTCTAGGTCCACTGCCTTCCTGTCTTTGTCATTAAGTTTTTACTGTCATTAAAATGTGTCAACATTTTCCTGGCACCGTGGGTGGGAGGGAGATCATAATGAAGACAGAAGAGGAGAGAGCTGGATCAGGTGTCATGTCGGGCTGAGGGGAAAGCTTGTTGTAGTTTTCAATGTCTTTATTGAGTTCAAATTTGTCATTATCTTAATATGAACAATTTATGTTTAACACATCCAGCATGTTGTGCAACCATCACTTTAATTTAGGTTCAAGAGAAGATAATGCTTTCAATAAGTAGTTTTTCCCAGGTCCTGGTAGCCACTGATCCGAGCTGTCTTTATGAGTTCACCTGTTCTGGGAATGAAATGGTGCATGTAGCCTTCCACGGTGGCATTTGTTTACCCACTGATGGACATTTGAGTGGTTTCTATATCTTGATTGGGGATGTGTTTGTCATCCTAACCCTGGAGAGTCAGAGACACAGGAGTCTCTGGGACATGCTAGCTGGCTGCTCTAGCCAGTCTACGAACTTTGGCTTCAAAGTGAGATTATGTCTTCAAAAATAGAATGGAACGTGATTGAGGAAGATACAAGACATGAAGCCCTGGCTTCCAAACACATGCATGCCCACATGTATACACTCATCTACATACAAAACCACACACACACACACACACACACAGACACACACACAAGCAGCGTAGGAGACATTCTTTTTCTCTATGGAAAATACTCCAGTTACATAGAGAATTCTAGAAAACCCGAGGCTTGGAAAAGAGGCCCATCGCTTCTGTATTGTGCTGTACCTTGGCTAAGTGTCAGCTCTTTCCCTTCCCATCAATTAGAACTCAGCCAGCTTCTCTCTAGCCTAGTTTGGTGCCTATCTGCCCCTCCATGGGACAGGCAAATGTTGAGGTGACCCATGCCCTACCCCTCGGCCAGAGTTAAATGCTTTCTAAAGACCCCCAACAGCACAGAGGCACTGCCAGGATCAGGGACAATACATCTTTGAAGAAAACTGTCTTATTAGTAGGTAGCTGGCTTTTCAATGCTGATAAATAAAAGGTGGCCAAGCAGCATGTTTCTTGTGAAAGTGCTGGTTTGAGGTTACTATCGGTTCTCTAAAAATGAACGTGTCTAGGAATGAAGCGCCTCTACTTCTCTTTGGGAAGTTATTGTTGGCTTGGAGTTAAATTTCATTAGGTCCCATTAATGTCAATCAAACTTTAAATTAAAAAATTTTTTTTTTAGAAATTGAGAAATAATTGGATAAAAGAGTCAGCATGGAGGATTTTAAATGAGAATGGGTTTATATTCATGTTAAAATCAAAATCTTGAGAACAGTAATTCTCCTCTCTGGCAATTTTTCCTAATTACCAGATATATTCACTTTGTGGGATTTACTTTAAGGAAATATTTTAGTAGAAAAATAACTTCTAGAATTCATCCTCTGGGTAGGTTTTGATTCCTTGGTTCTATATTTTCTATTCAGTCTCTTTATTGGACATGACCCTCCACCTTCTCGTTTTTCTACTGGTTCAGGAAACAATTTAATGTATGTGACCCTCAATGTAGAGGTTTCTAAGTATCGTGCAGGCAGACAAGTGTGTCATAAACCTACCCTTGTCCTGGGAAGCAGCACAAGGCACAGGGAGCTGGCCTAGACAGGCTGCAGGAGTGAAAGAAGGTAGCCCAGGCTGGCAAACCCACCATGAGATCTGCAACCAGCTTTTAAGAAAGACTCCAAGCCGGGTAGTGAGGCCCAAGCTGTACTCTGGCCCTAGGATGCGAGGTTGAGGCCTGGTTAAGGCTTCCCAAGCCAAAGAGGTAGGTATCATGGGTCTGATGGTCGGACTGTTCTCAGAGGTAATTTTGGTGTTGCCCATTCCTCTCTTCAAAGTGGAACAGACAAGAAATGGTTGTCTTCAACTGGAGTTGATGGTGTATTTTGCTTCCCAAAGCTGTTGCCCTTACATTCCACGCCTTCTTGTCTAGATTCCCTCTGTTGCATAACACTACTGGCTCAGATGCTGCACGAGTTGTGCGCGGGTGGTGATGGTTGTGACAAAAGCTGGTGCCAGGAGGAAGGTCGAGGCCTCTGTTCGAATCCAGGTGCTAGGACCTGACAGAGCTTCATTAGAGCTCCATGCAATGGCGATGTTGGAAGAGTATGCCAAAATAATTCTATCAGTAAAGCTCTCCATCTCATTGCTTTACTTTCTTTAGCAAAGAGACAAATTCAAAGGGAAAGCATCCAGATTGTTATGCAGACATCCCCAGAGTGGATTTGCTCATAGAAGCCTGTATGCTTGTTTCTCAAGCGTATGATCTTGGCCTGCTTTCCCACAGTAGCCTGCTAGTGAAGTCTCCATGATACTGTCTCCGAAAAGTAAAGACCCTACCATCATTTACCTTTGGAAAACTGAAACTCTGTCTGAAATCCAGTTCAGTCTCCACTTCTTTGATGCACGAAGTCAAAAATAAATGCCATAAGAATAGCTAAAGAAAATACGGGCTGGGAGATACTCCAGCCGATAAGTGTTTTTACAAGTGGGAGGACCTGAGTCACTAGAGTCCTGGGATTCCCAGAACCCCTGTGAAAAGAAGGCTGGCTTGAGGGCATACATTTGTAATCCTAGCACTGGGAGGGCAGAGGCAAGCTTGGGGCCTGCTGGTCATCCAGCTTTGCCTACTTGACAAGTTCTCTGACAGAATGTGGCTCTTTTCTAAAACGAAGGAGGAGGAGAAGGAAAAGGAAGAGGAGGAGGTAACTGAGGTAACTGAGCTCTGAGGAATTACATCTAAGGTTGATCTCTGGACTACACACACACACACACACACACACACACACACACACACACAAGTGGTTGGGAGGGGGCAGACATAGGCCCACAAACACATGCAGACAAATATTTATGAAATATATTTATTATTATTATTATCAGTATGTTATCCACATAGGACCAAATTTATAATTTACTTAATTAACAAAGCAAAACTCCACAATCAGAAATCAGAGGGACTGAATTTCTCAGTGATGCTTAGGTTGTAGAAGGTTTTACAAATATCATTGTCCCCAAAAGGATACCATATTTTCTAAGTCATCTTTATCACTAGGCAGTGTACCACTCAAAATGCTTATACTGCAATTTGGCACCAAGGAGAAATGTGAATTTTAAAGCTTTGTTCTATTGAGCTACACTAAAAGCTTTGTGTCTAAGTAAAAACACTTCCTTTTTAAATGTATCCTTTTAAGGCTCTGAAGTTTATATTTCAAAACATTGGTTGCTTGCTTGTTTTAAGAAAATGTTGGACAGGCAGTGGTGGCGCATGCCTTTAATCTCAGCACTTGGGAGGCAGAGGCAGGTGGATCTCTGTGAATTCGAGGCTAGCTTGAGCTACAGAGTGAGTTCCAGGAAAGGTGGAAAGCTACACAGAGAAAACCTAAATAAATAAATAAATAAATAAATAAATAAATAAATAAATAAACAAACAAACAAACAAACAAATAAATAAATAAATAAATAAAAACGTTATCTATTTGTTCACCCTAGAGCCCTTCTTGTTACCTAGCCTCTCTGGGCCTGTGGGTTGTAGCTTGATTATCCTTTACTTAACAGCTAATATCCACTTATAAGTGAGTACATACCAAGTGTGTCTTTCTGGGTCTGGGTTACCTCACTCTGGATAATTTTTTTTCTAGTTCTATCCATTTGCCTACAAATTTTATGATGCCATTTTTTTTTAAACAGCTGGGTAATATTCCATTGTATAAATATACCACATTTTCTTTATCCATTCTTCAGTTGAGGGACATTTAGGCTGTTTCCAGTTTCTGGCTGTTATGAACAAAGCCTCTTTGAACATAACTGAGCAAGTGTCCTTGTGGTAGGATGGAATGTCCTTTGGGTATATGCGCAAGGGTGCTATAGTTGGGTCTTCAGGTAGATCGATTCCCAGTTGTCAGAGGAACGACCACATTGATTTCCATAGTGGCTGAACAAGTTTGCATTTTCACCAGCAATGGAGGAGTGAACCCTGCAGAAGAGGGGGAGGAGGAATTGTGGGAGCCAGAGGGGTGGAGGACACTGGGAAAATACAGCCTGAAGAATTAGGGCTCAAGGGGGCTCACAGAGCCTGCATGGATCTCTGCTAGGTTCTCTACATATATGGTATGGTTTTTGGCTTGGTGTTTTGGGGGGACTCTTAACAGTGGGAGTGGGGGTTGTCTCTGACTCTTTTGCCTGCTCTTGGGACCCTTTTCCTCCTACTAGGTTGCCTCATCCAGCCTTAATATGAGGGTTTGTGCCTAATCTTATTTGTTAAGCCATATTCAATTAATAGCTCTAAAGGCCTTCGTTCTCTCTCTCTCTCTCTCTCTCTCTCTCTCTCTCTCTCTCTTGGAAGGGAAATGGAAGAGGGGTGGATTTTGGGGAGAGGGGAGGTGACAGGGAACAGGGAAGAGTGGAGGGACAGGAAATTGCAGTCAGGATGTATTGTATGAGGGAAAAACATAAAAACTGTAAAAAAGAAAATGCTATAATTCCTTTTTATATTGAAAATGTATAACTATGAAAGTGTCAACATTCAGTGAGTTTGTATCTTGAGAACATCTTTTTTTGTGTGTGTCTGTTCTGCAGTATGGCATGCAGCTGTACCAGAATTATATGCACCCATACCAAGGTAGAAGTGGCTGCAATTCTCAGAGCATATCACCCATGGTAAGGACCAAGGTTTCAAATCTAGACTTTATAATTATATTATCTACTGCTACATTACACTAGACATATAATTGTTGTAGTTTGTTTTTTGGCTCTTCTCCTTCTTTGGCTTCTAAATCTCCCCTCCCAGATTTCTCCTTCTATCTATTCTCTCTGCCTGCCAGTCCCACTTACCCTTTCTCCTGCCTTTCTATTGGCTGTTCAGATCTTTATTAGACCATCCGATGTTGTAGACAGACACAGTAACACAACTTCACAGAGTTAAACAAATGCAACATAAACAAAAGTAACACACCTTAAAATAATATTCTAATACATATAATGTCTTTACATTTTGACTTTTGTTCTCAAATAAAGTAATTCCTTTGCAACATTTTCATATAATGTTATAAAGAAGTTTTGGTTTTATATTTTATTTATATTTGGTCTCTGTAATAAAAAAGAATACAGAAATATATATGAAGCATTGTATGAAAGCCAATAATTTTATGTGTTAAAGTAAAAAGAATTGAAAGGGTTATGTGAGCCTTTCAGGATCATTATGACATTTGAAAATTAGGTCATAATAAGATAACTTGCTGAGTATTTTTCTTGGCATTGTGGATTATACCTTAATAATCATTGGTTTGAGCTGTAGATACATTTCTTTCAGTATTAATTTAGAATTGTTATAGCCAAGTACCATACCATGATTTAAAATTTGAAGGTACATTATGAATATCTAGGCTCTGCTGCATTCTGATATTTTAATGATAATATTTTTTAAGTTCTAGGCCCTTAAAAAGCCAGTTGCTTTCTGGGAAACCACAAAACTGGAATCTAGCCAGAATCTAGGTCATACATGACATTTGCACAGAACTGCTTTCCCATTTGTACCCTGGATGTTCATTCATAGACACACACAGACACACGTCTTGAGCTTTCTCTAATTAACTTAAAATTAATAACTTAATTTTCATTTGCTGTACATTAACACAGAAATTTATTTCTGAAAATTAAGCTTATGTTCTCCTCTTTTTGCTGTAATCCTTGCTATTGAGTGCATTCAAAATTCAGATGTATGTGCCTGCGTTACAAATTAGTTAATGTGCATGTTTGAAATCTGTGTTTCCACTGAGGTTAAAATATATTCTTCATGGCTGTGACCAAGGAAGGTACATGTGTCTCACATATCAGCTAGCAGATGAAATGCCCTGCTCTAAGAATGAGGCATGAAATGATGTTGACTATGGAGCCTGATAGAGCTATAGAGAAAAAGCCCTCCAATTTTGTAGTTATGTTCCTTTAAGTGATAGAAAAATAACTTTTCATTTTGAAACATAATCTTATAAGCCTTAAAATAAGAAACTAAGGAATATGATGGATTTTATAAAAGCAATCTCTTTAAGGTGGGTGTTTTTTACTTTGTCAGCTTACTTTTATCTTTCAATCCACTCGTATATAAAAAGCATATTGAATTGTCTTATCTTAATCTTCTAAATCTCTCCAAATTTCTTTTAGGGTTTGAAGTTATTAGGATGAATTTGTTAACAGCAACTAAGCATTTGGAGGCAATTATTGTTTAATGTCCTTTTAATCATAGGAAAATGTTGTAATCAAACTCCTTTCCATTCTCATCACTGTCATTAGCATGCAAGCGTGGGGTCACTGTTACATTTGTCCATTGAAATTGGGTAATGTGGAAAGCGCTGGCAGTCAAGATGTGTGTGTGAGACTTTAGTTACTTGATCACTGTGTATAGGAAGACAAACTCCATGAGTGACTCTTGTTGGGTATGGGGACTGAAGAGGGGAAGAGGTTCAGGTGCATGTGTGAGAAAGACCTGTCCGTGGGGTGGGGCTATGATCAGGAAGGGCAGTGTTTCTGACTTTTATCTATGTGGTTCATAATTTCCATGGTGGAGACTTAGAAGCTGTGGGAGGCATTTTGCTCATTTTGGTGTCAGTGGAGGGTCCCACTTTTCTAGGTTATTATGGAAGAATTAGAAGCTTAATAGATGCCAAGCCCTGTCACCTACCTTTTGCTGCTTTTCATTTGGGGACTTCTTAATAGGAAGTCACATATAAAAGATGGGATACCCAGTTACACATTTAAAGGCATGTTCTATGAGTTTTTTTCCACATATACATTTTGAGAAGAGAAATGATGAAAGAGATTCCTACACCATAATGAACATCATAAGCTATAAAACTGCATATAGCTACCCCTCATTGGCTTTGAGATGAGAATCAGCAGCAGCCATTTCAGGACGCCAAACGTACCTGATTCTTCACAGGGCACAGTTAAGGATTCATGTGAAAGCAGGGCCTGTTGATAGGGCCCTAGCTGGAATGAGGAGACAGGAGAAATCGACCAGAGTTCCCTCTGTTTTCCACTTTTGACCCTGACCCACACATTCTAAACTAAAGTTCTTCCCTGTGCCTCCTACTTTGCGGTCAATAAAAGAACCCTAGACAAGACACAGCATGCCAGTTACCCCTTTTACCATAAGCTGTCTGCATGACTTTGGCTAGTCACTGGTTTCCTACTGTGCAAGATAAAGGGATTACTGTATAGTATTTGAGGGTTATCATATCTCTACTGTCCTGTGGCTCTGTAGGAATGAGATGAGATGACAATATAGGAGAAATTCTGTGCCCTTTTTGTAATGAGGGGCTACAAATTGATCCAGCTTGTTCAAATGGGATGGTGTGCCTTGTAGCTAAACTCTTAAAGAGACATGTTATGCAAACTGCACTAATAGTGGGTGGATCAGATTTCAAAGTGTGGGTTAGAAAACCCAAGCTAGTCCCAGGCCCCTCCTGGTTTGGAAAGAAGGCAAGGCTATTACAAGCATGGACTGCTTCTTGGGGAATGTCTCATTCATCCCCTAAGAAGAATGGGTGAGAAAAGGAGGCAAATAATTGAGAAATCCAACCAGTTCTGAATGTTATCAGCACTGCTTTCCGATGTGAAGGAAATCGAGCTGAAAATGACCTTTCTAGGCTGTCAAAATCTGCTTCACTTCTATTTCTTTGTCCACTAAAGGTAAACTATTAATTTTTCATCCACCACCTGCCATTCCGTAGAAAACATTTGCTGCATTACTGTTTTCCCACGGTGTAGTTACCATAGCAAATACAAATGTTCTCTGCTTGTCTGGCAGTCTCCTTGCCTTTGCCGGGTAATTATGACCATGGGATCTTGTTTTACATCCTTGCCTGCCATATTGAGGGGAAGGGGAAAAAAAAAAAAAAGAAAAACACGAAACAACCGATTGTGTTTATGTCTCTTTCCTAACATCATTTTTATGTTATCAGAAACTTGAGAGTGCAGAACCATCTTGGCATGTGGAGGGAGAGATATTATAAGGATCAAGCTATCATTAGGATCGAGGCCAGTTACTCTGTGTTGGGTCAGGTGGATGATTTTCATTAAGGTCGGCAAAGCAGAGGCATATCCGACTGGTCCACAGCCCAGCACAGAAGGTCACAGGGGTGAGAAGGGTAAACTAAAGTGGGACAGCAAATAGAGATTACAAAGACAGCATCAGCCGGGAAAGAGCAGCTGTCAATAATAAAAACTCCGCGCAACAGACGGGATTGCAGGCCGGTCTCAGGAAGAGAGGGGAGCCATAATAAGACTGCAGCTTCTCTCACATGTTTCGAAGAGAAAATAGCAGATGCTAATAAGTAGGGGTCTGTGATGCAGTGATAAAGGAACCCTAAATTCTTTCTTGTGGATAAAATTTTGTGTGAAGCCCACGTGTGACCACAGTCGGTTGGCGGAATCCTCAGGGATGCATGAAACAGCACTCCCCAAAGGTCCCCATGTGCAGCACGGCTTGACTTTACCACCATCACCCTACTTTGGAGTTCATTCTTTTAATAATTAATGGAGAATAACTTAAGTATTTCCCTTTTGTGCTGTTTTCTTTGGGGGAAGTTTTATGTTATCCCCTGACTTCAGAAAACAGCAAGACTCTTGGCTAGAGAGTTTGAAAATGATCTCTTTTCTGGACTCTTGACTTGGAGGGGTGATATAATTTTTAAGAGATTTATTTCAAAATACCCCCTCCCAAATGATACTAAGGTCCAGGCATTGGTTGTTTAATTTTCAGAGAATATAAAGCAAAGAATTAGCAACAAAACAAAACAAACAAACAAACAAACAAATGGATGACCTTCTTGCTTATCTAAGGCGGTCTTTATTTTGTGGCCCTATCTGTGGTTCAGGTTCATGTTCATAGCCCCCATTTTTCCATGTGTCTTCCCAAAGAAGGGGAAAGGGTGATGCATTGAACACAGACATTTCAATAGTATGGAAATGTCTGAATTATTATCCCACTAAATTTTACTTTCTAAGTAAAATTAGAGTTGAGACAAGGGATCTTCAAAATAGATGTTCAAGTTGGTTACATCATAAAACATGAGTACTTTTATTCAGAAACTATCATACATTTTAGAATGATAAAACACTGTAAAAAGCAGATTTCTCAGTACTTTCAAATTCCTGACATGGTATTCTTTGGGCTTGTGGGACAATAAATCACCATTCCCTAGAATTCTCAGAAACTTCAAAATTGTGTTCATTTTAAGGGTACTTATAAACAATCTCCACACTATTATATTTGGATAGCTAAAATTCATATTTAAAGAATATGTACATTAAAGATTAATAATAAAAATAAAACATGAATACTAATTCTAAGTAGATTCTGGTTGATTTAAAATATACCCTTTGTAGATATGAGTTTTATAAAGAGCTACTCCAGGCTGGAGAGATGGCTCGGGGGTTAAGAGCACTGGCTACTTGTCCATAGGACCTGGGTTTGTTTCTCAGCACCCACACAGTGGCTCACACATCCTCTATAACTCCAGTTCTGGGGGAATTTAGTCTCTTTTAACCTCTCTGAGCACTACATCCTTGTGCTGCACTGATATACATGCAGATAAAACACAAAGTAAAAGGCTATTTCATATGTAGTTGAACCTGACATTTAATTGATAATTTTAAAAAAGCTTAGAAGTATGAACTAATGGATCATTTTAACACAAAGAGTTATTCTTTGCTCAATAGACATTTTACCATCTTCCTGGAAAATATGAAGAGCTAGCTTTATTTCGGAGTTCTACTAAAACCATCCATTCAGTGTTTACTTAGTTATCTTGACAGATAACTCACTGGACTAATGAATGTTAGACCACCACTTTACCTTTGATATGTATTTTAACTTTTCAATTTCTGATTAGCCACATTTGGAATCCTGTAGGAGGCACAGTTTAGAGAAAGCATTGGAGAAACAAGAATTGTTAAACACACAGGCCTTTTTTCTTCAAAGGGAGAAAATGACTGATGCCTAGTCACCTAAAAGCTGGAGTGGATGTTATCTAACAACTGTGATGTTTTTGCTATTCTATGGAGCCAGCCTTCTGGAATCCCCCAATATCCTGAGCAATGTTTAGGCTCTCATCTCTCAGTGAATAGAACCCATCCTTATGAAAAATGTCCCATGTACTTTGCATCATCTACCAACAGAATCCATTCTTGTTCTTATTAAAATCCTTCCTCCTTAGGCCCTTCCCCTGAGTACTGTATATTAGTCAATAGAACCGATTCTTACAGTAAAGGTCACGGGAGTTCCTATGTAGTTATGCCTAAAGCTTTGTTGTGGTAATTGTCATGTGGAGACTTTCCCCCAAAGTTTTTCTGTGCTTAAATATGTAGGAGAAATAAACTGTGAGGTCAGACTCTGGAAGTTTTGACCCAGCACCTGCTAAAGTGGTGCAGATCTTCACCTTGCATGAGTCATTTCCCTGCTGACCATGACACTTGCAGGGTCCCTGTCAGAATCCCGGTCCAGAGTGGACACATATGGACAGAAACAAAATTGAAGGTTCATGGCAAAATATATATTGATAGCTTTTGTTCTATTGTTTGAATTTTTCAGAGAAGCATATCAGAGAATTCCCTCGTAGCAATGGACTTCTCAGGTCAGAAGAGCAGAGTCATAGACAACCCCACTGAAGCTCTTTCAGTTGCTGTTGAGGAAGGACTCGCTTGGAGGGTACCAATAACTTCATTTTTCTCAAATGTTTCTGACTTGAGTCATTTCACCCAGGAAGTTGAGATTTTATTTTTGTTTGTTTCTTTTTTTTTTTTCCTTTGCTCAGAAGAAAGGATGTTTGCGCCTGGGGAATCATGGTAGCCCCACTGCCCCATCCCAGAGCTCTGCTGTGAACATGGGTATGTCTACTTTCAGTGTTTGTCAATCAGTTGATGGAAAACCAGATCGATGTTCTTCCAGATAGAGTTGCATGGGATAAGAAGGGAAGTGCATGTCACGAAATCATGATCATGTCAGACAAACCATCTTTGTCTTCCTTCAGCTATCCATCGGTCCCAGCCATGGTTTCATCACAAAATCTCTAGAGATGAAGCTCAGCAGCTGATTATCCGGCAGGGGCCTGTGGATGGGTAAGTCTGAGTGATAATGTTTGGATTGTTCCCCCTGTGAATGATGATTACTTAGCACATACTAAGAAATTTTAATTTTGGCTTATCACAAACTTATCACTTTGTTCTATAAGTGCAGTTGTCACAGTTTTACAGCAGTATTTAATATTTGTGCATAAATAACCAAATAACAGGATACTTTATCTTTGGCCAATTAGCATTAATATCCATTTTGTTTGTGTGAATGCCATCATCTCAGATACTAATGGATGAGTTGTGGCATTCAAATCTCTTTGATGTATCAACATTTTGGTTTGCATATATAATAGATATAATCCCTAATATATTTTACAGCATGGTGTTGTCTTAAATTGGGTTTCTTGGATAAGTTGCAAAATACATTAATTGTAAAGTTTTTTCGTGTATATTTTGAATTCTTGCCCCATTTATATTTCTCTTTATGTCTTTATTGGCATTTCTCTAAAATAGTATATACCTATAAAATTTCTTTTTGGTGATATCTCTTATTATTTTTAGTGAGTATAAGAGAGGAAGATAAAATAGTCAAACATTAATAATCAGAAGGATTTTCTGTTTCATTTGGTATATTTCATTCACTTAATATAATTCTACCCAGATTTCTTTCTCAAATATAGAGCAAATTGGGGGGTGGGGTGGGTTGCGTTGGTATTTGAAAGGAAAGAAAGCAGTATCCATTTAAACAAGTGCAAAGATTGGCTTAAGATGTTGATAGTATTGAGTTTTTTTGACACTGGTGTTTAGATAAAGATGCACATTTACACATTTTATTAGACTCTAAGAAGAGATGTGACTATGTTTCTCTACATGAAGCATAGTCCTTGGGGTTATAAATTTGATGAGTTGCAGAGCTACAGAGAAGAGACCAAGAAAAAAAAAATACTTACCTAAATGTTTTAGAAGAGAAGAGACTAAGAAAAAAAAAACCTACCTAAGTGTTTTAGAAGATTACAATTCCAGTAATTTTAGAGTCCAGTATTTGTAAATTAAGTAAAATAACTGAATAAGTTTCTTTAATTTTTTTTTTTTTTGGAAAGATGTGGTGGCGCCAAGTAGCCCACTAGGTGGTGGTGCTGATCTTCTTGGGAAGGGAAGAGGATGACAGCTTCCTTTCCCACTGAAATGCCCTTTTGCCTCATCCCCAGTGATGTCATTTCTGAGTCTCACACAGTACACACGAAATGGATGCTTGCCTCAGACACTGGCTGCCTCTTTGCCCAGGCACAGTGAGATTAGTGTTGGAGTCAGCAGAGGGACATTTACACAGTGTGCTTCCCAGTAATTAATACAAAACTGGTTTTGCACAGCACTGCCAGGAAATATGTATCTCTGCCTGGTAGTCTTTTTTCCTTAGGCCATTAGGCCACATCTTGCTTGTCTAGCCTGACATTATAAAGGTTTTATGCTGGACTCTTCAAGGTTAAAGTGCAGGTTGTTTGGGTGTTTCTTTTACTTGAAACATCTTTACCTAAACATTTCACAAACAATTTAGAGATTAATTTGTTAGAATATATAGTGGTAGAAACAAGAGGGCCCACTGGAGAAGAAGGACCAAAAAAACCTATTTCATTCCAAATAATTACCTCCTTTCAGCAGCCTGTCATGACCCGTCAGTTAAAATAGTGATGTCGCCCATTCTTTATGATGGATAGCTATGTGGGAGTACCTAGTTTCTCAGTGAGAAAAGGACACAACAGTAATTATTGATGCCACTTTAACATTATATTGGCAGTAGTGATCATGCAACCTGACAAAAGGATTGTGTATTTACCCTACTATATTCCATTAGTGTAATGACAGTTTTATTGTATAAGTTTATTACCTGTTCTTCACCAGGTTGGATAGTTTTACCCATTGATCACCCAGTAAAGGAGGCCACTATTTATATGTATGCTTTCCTGCATTTGTATACGGTATATTTCTATGAAATCTGAGTATGAAGAAAGACACAGTGAAATTCCTTCTCTCTCTTTAGAGTTTTCTTGGTGCGGGACAGTCAGAGTAACCCCAGAACTTTTGTACTGTCAATGAGTCATGGACAAAAGATAAAACACTTTCAAATCATACCGGTAAGTAATTGTGACTTCAGGTTCATGGATTGGAGATGTTCTTAATGCATACGCTTTGGGAAACTTTGGTTTTCTTTTGTTCCTTTTATTAAATATAATTTGGGAGCTTGTACTTTGACTAGAGTTAAGTTTGGCAGAAATGGTTTTATGAGCCTGAATTAATATAAGAAATACAGGAATTGTAAAAATTAAATTTCTCCTTTTCCACAAAATATGATTTAGCAATACTACGTAGACCTCATGCCACCTATTGTTAAAGGCCACTAAAAAGTCCTTCCTTTGAATGTCACTAACAGATTTTTACAAAGTAGTTCTTGAAAGCCCTCTGTCTCCTTCCTCCTCTCAAAAATATATGCTTTTGTTGTTTCCCATTAACTTCTTTTTAGCCATAATGAAATCAAAGGTGTGGTATAACTAATGGGTATCTAAATTATTCTTAGAACATTAAGAAAATCTTTATCATAGCCTGCTTTGGTGTTTCTCCTGTATTGCTGATACATGTCTGTATGTGTGCATGTGTATGGTGTGCACACTGGAAACCCACAGAGTGGCAGAGATATGATCCATTCTTAGGAAGGTATTTTGTAAGATTGCTCGAAGTCTGGTGATCACTCCTGAGTTGCCTCTTTCTGGATTTTTCCAATAGCTGACAAAAGTGTCCTCCCTGCTTTGTTGATTATTTTTTAGTATGTGATCAGCAAACCCAGTAAATAAGAAGTGATCCGTGCCCCAAAGCATGACTAAAAAAAAAAAAGAAGAAGAAAATGAAAACAACTCTAAGTGAAAACATTGAAGTCTTTTGCTTAGTAAACAGTACAGAATCCTCACTGTTGATAGGCAATCAATGTGCTATCATTATATAGAACACTGGGAAAATTAGGAGAGAAAGAACCAGACTACTTAATCAAAAAATAGATACTGCTTTCAAATGCAAGAGATATTCCCAGGAAAAGTGGCCATGGGGCTGTTTTCATGGTCCTTAGTTTTATATACTTGTTGATTTAGTCTTATGAAAATGTAGTATGCAGAGGACTATACTTGCTGTTCGGAGTATTTATCACCTCCTTTGTTTTGTTTTAAAACATTTGCTCATTTGGTCATTGTTCTTCCTTTTACTGGCTTGTTGCTTGTCCTCTTGAAGATGGAAGATGATGGTGAGATGTTCCACACCCTGGATGAAGGCCACACAAAGTTCACAGATCTCATCCAGCTGGTGGAGTTCTACCAGCTCAACAGGGGTGTCCTTCCTTGCAAGTTGAAACATTACTGTACTAGGATGGCTCTCTAGCCAATCTGTATGTGACTCACTAAGAAAAAAATGGAAGAAAAAGGTTGCAAAGAAGAATGTTTAAGGAGAGAGATAACAAATAGGCTGAAATTAAACCATGGTGAAAAGAATATTTCACTTTTGAGTTACAAAATGGTCATGCATTGAAAATTACTGAAGACTTGGATTGGTATTACACTCATTACTTACAATTTATTAGTTAAAATTAAATCTTAGTTAAAAAAATGACTTGTTTGTGTTCTTGTGTGATTATACATTCCTATGGTATTTTGCTAAATGTGCAACTTTAAGCAGCGAATTGTCTTTATTTACTTTCGAAGCATCAGAGTTTTCATCATGAAATACGAAGGAGAAGTTGGGGGTTGACACAGGGTTTGGGAGCACATACTTTAGACCCTCCACTGATGAGGCAAAGATATAACAGTCATGAGTTCAAGGTCTGACTGTGCTGTAAAGTAAGACCCTGTCTCAAAGAACAAGGCTTTGGATGTAGTCAAGTAGTTCTGCCATTGCTTGAAGTCCTGGGTTTGATCCTCAGCATAGCCAAAAGTGAAAACCAAAAACTGGTTCAGAATAATTTTTACACACTGTATTTCGGCTATGCTACCTTAAAAATATTAATAAGTATAATAAAAGCTTGAGTTATCAATTAAATGAAACTACCTACAACTTGATTATAATTATAAACCATTTTGAACTAGATGTATTTCTGAGTTTAAAATAGCCAGAAAAAGCAAACCATATTGTTAATTGGGAGCTAAATTATTTTTAGAAAAATTGATTTTTGTGATAATTCATAATGTTGTTAAGTCACTAGTTATACAGACTCCTCTAATAATGTACCCTTAGTTGCATACTATTGAAATATTTTCACTTATTTATTTAGTTTTTTAATTTTTTGCTTTGGTGGAGTGATTTATCTTTAAGGAAATAATCAAAACATAGAAAAGGTTGGCATAATTAACATGTACTTCAAGACATATAATCTATGATTCTGTGACTGGTCACCCCAATATTTCACATTTATCTCATGTTCTGGTTACACCATACTCTAGATCCTTTACCCAATCATTTTCCCAATCGGAGCACGTGAAATGAAAGGTTTCAAATCTAAAAATCCAAACAGCTAAATCCATTTTTTTCTCTTCTTTGTGTGTTCTTCTTTTTGCTTCTCACTATGGTAGCTAATCACTTTGCAAACCTGAAACACTGAGACACTGTCCTCCCTCATCATCTCGAGAGCTTTGGGAAAGAATCCTCCTCCTCCTCCTCCTCCTCCGCCCCTTCCTCCTTTGGCTCCTCCTCCTTTCTCTCTTCCTCTTGTTTCTTTCTATTTCGATGACTCTTGTTCTCTTTTGGGGCATGATAATAGTTGTTCTTTAAAAAAATGACTAGAAACAAAATACCAGCAAGCATTAGTATATCTTTTTTTTTTTAAACTGACCTTTGTAACAGCACCATGGGAAAGTTGAAGATTTCTTTAAAAATATTTCAGAAGTGCATACTTTAATCTGAGATAACAGTGATGTATTTTTGGTAACAGAGCATGGAAAATATTCCCAAGATGCTATTAAAATCAGTCATCACTGAGATATAATGATTATCAAACTTACTTTTACGTTGAAAGCTTAACTCCTGAAGTACTAAAACATAGGCCATTTGTCTGTTATAAAATACTGGTCTGGTCTCTTGGAAGGCATAAAAATATAGGATCATCAAGTGTATCAGTCCCTCTTCACCTTCCAGAACAGGTCTGAGTAGATCTGATTTATTTCCAATTTATAAATAACACTTTGTGTTTTGAGTTAGAATACATTTTATTATTTTGTAGACAATCCAAATAGATAATATGATAAACTATGCTGTTCGCAATACTAAATCCTAATCAATTGACCAATTTGTGTTTGTCTTTGTTATTTATGTCTCTGACTGTATTCATAATCTACAGATATTATAAGTCAAAGAAAATTATTGAGGAACAGTTGGTGAAGGGAAATCATTAGTTTTTATTCCTTCTGAAAATGTGTGTGTGGGGGTGAATTTAATGTGATGTTAAATCTGATGATGTCAGACACATCCAGTTGCTAGAGAAGTTCAATGTATTCCCTAGAAAATATAAATTGCCTTCAGATTAGTTTCCACTTTGATTTAGCTCTGATCATTCAGTTGGCAGTTTTGGATAAGGGTGAGGATGAATCAGTCTCGTTCTTCTCTGTCTGTTCACATGTTGCAGTGTGCTCTACTCCTTCAGAGAGGGGAGGATAGGGCAGAACCACCTGTTCTCTATTCTTTTGTATTCCCTGAAACTTAAGGATAAGAGCATTATTATGAAATATTTAAATATCCAAGAAAACAAGATAATAATTATTAGGAGTGTTTTATTTAAAATTGTTTGTTTCTGTTAGAGTATAGGCCTTGGCTAGTGTGAATAGACTAGTTTGGTATTTTGGTTTAGCTTTCTTCCAGAGTGCTTACTATTAATTAATCAGAGTCCTCTAAGGCCTCTGACTTTTGAACACCAATGTTGATAACTATAGACATTTTAATTGTATGTTTAGTCCTCAGATTATACTGTTTATGAGGAGGAAAGATTGTTATTGCAAAGTTACAGAGCAGTTCCCAGAGCTGGACTCCCTATTTAAAAAGCTGTTCTCTCTATTGCCAGACACTTGTAAGTTCCAAGGTGCTCTGGATTCATCCAGTGGCTAGGTGAAGCTTATGGACACATTTCATAGAATGCCTTGAAATGTGAATAATAAATAGACTTCAAACTAATTATGTAGATATATAGTTCTGTATCTTTCTGCATCTAGATGACCTCATTGCAAACCCTGATATATGGTTTCTTTCTGTGTCTACTTCTGGAACAGTGTTTTCAATTTTCATGTAAATCCTCTAGGTTT
The DNA here is from genome assembly GCF_007827085.1 of Peromyscus californicus insignis. NCBI lineage: Eukaryota > Metazoa > Chordata > Mammalia > Rodentia > Cricetidae > Peromyscus > Peromyscus californicus. The sequence continues at coordinate 42,082,478 of NW_026294595.1, read as the reverse complement.
CCATCTTGTGTTCTCTGGAAGCTCAGTGGGTGACTCACACTTCTACTTATACTACCAGTAAGGTAGAATAATTTTCTTTGAACGCAAGGTCCTTATAACATTTGCAGAACATTCATCGACAGCTCCATGCCTACTCTGGGATGTATCATCTTTGCCAGTCTTGGCTCCCACCTTGCCCATCTGTGATGTTTAGGAATGCACATAACTGGGGTACTACTAGTAATGTCTCCATCTGAATGTTCCTTGGGCTATAAGTTTGGTATTTGCATAAAGGAAAGGCCAAACTCTTGGCTGAGCATGTAAAAAATAATCACCTTAAAATATATTGCAGAAATTTCTCAAGTGTGTTTCTCTCCAGTATAAATGCACATTTTGTAGCTGTAATGCCATGTGATCAGTTCTTCATCATGCCAGTTTCCCTACTAAGTTTACAAAATTCCCAACTTTCTAATTCAGCCTCACTCAGTACACAGGCAGTAGGAACCAGAGTTAAGATGACAGTTCAGGTTTTACAGTATGTGGGTTTGAATTCCAAACCATTTCCAGTGGCTGTGTAGCCCTAGCCAAATAAGTTTTTTCAGCTGTCGAGTGTTCCACTACTGCTACCACCACTGTCATCCTTATCATCACCGCTACTTCTTAAATTGTCTTGACTGTTAATTAAAATCACTCATTCCTGACAGTGGTTGCACACCTTTAATCCCAGCACTTGGGAGGCAGAAGCAGGCAGATCTCTGAGTTTGAGACCAACCTAGGCTACAGAGTGAGTTCCAGGACTGTCAGGGCTACACAGAGAACCCTGTCTTGACAAACAAACAACAAATACACAAAAAACAACTCATGAAAAATGTTTAGCAAATTGTTTAGAATCTCAAGTTAGAATTTATATTGCATTATTGACTGTACATTTAGGTCCACTGCTTCCCAGAGACATCCCTCTTTTTGTATAGTAACATTGCTTTGCTACCCCTCTTTGGCACTTCATGCAGGAACAGTACTTTGCACTTTGTATGGTGTGCCTCTATGCTTGGTCTAGGCCTCCCTCCAAGGCTGTCTCTTGAGCACTGTTGCTGGTCGTGCTCCTAACTTCTGTAGGGCCAGTGAGGATAGCCAGACTGTTTGTACCAGACCCTACAGAAGTCCCTAATTGCTTTCACCCGCTACATAGGACAATGAAGATGAATTTGGCATCTCAAGTGTCGAATCCTCCATCCAAGTCATGGCGACTGATATAACAGGAAATACAGAAGAATGAAAACTCATTTTGGAGACATTGCATGGACAGTGTGGAAAAAGAGGGACTGCCAGGTTAGGTGGGGGAAGTTGAAAAAACTCTTCCTAGTGCTTTTTTTCAACACTGAGAAATTAGAAAACTGCACACAGGTGCCATTCCTCAGCCTGGTTCTATACTCAGGCCTTGCCTTGCCACCTTCAGAAGCTTTTGCAATTAGGAGCAGAAAATGCTGTTTTTGCCTATGTGCTTGTTCCTTTCACTCTAGGATGGACTGAGTGCTCGTTATGTGACAGCCACTTTTAGACATGCAAAGGTGAGTATCAAGGTATTGCATCTGCCCTAGAAGGCAGACTAAGTGCTGCACTCTAGACAACAGGGGGACATTAACTATGCTTGAAGAAAGATGGGGGGAGTGAAGTTGGATCCTGGAAGGCCAGTAGGAGGTAGGTATACAAAGCCTCTGGCAAAGAACTGTACAGTGTCATCAGAGGACTGCAGGACAGTGCCAGGCAGCATAGAAATGCTGTGGATAGAAGTTAAGAGGTTTTCAGCACATGATAATAGCTTCATGGTAACTGAAGTACACAGGCTGCAACAACAGAAGAGTTGTGGAAAATAGGACTTGAAAGCCTTCTGCATTAGAACGTTTCACTGTGAGACAAAGCGGGTTTTCCTTTGTTAAGTGAGACTACAGTAAGGTGGTTCAGTTTTTGTATTCCATTCTTTATCTATTAGACATTGTAAATAGGATTTATTCCTTTATTCAACTTTACACCTTTTTATGCATCTCCAAAATAAGATAAATGGACAAACTTTTTCTACATGTATCTTAAAGTTGGTTTAAGTTAGAAAGGGAGTTGTTGATGAGTTGACTAAAGCTGGAGAAGGGAATTGAGAGGGATGATGGGAGAAAGAAGCCTTTGCAATATGTTTTACAACACTGTAATAATCAGAAGAGCTTGCTTAAGAGCCATAGCATGAAAATGGAGTTGTATGGAGGGCATAGTAAGAGACTGGAAGAGAGGGATGAGGGAGAAAGAAAGCTAAGGATACTAGGAGAATAAATGATGGTGGTGATGAAAAGAAATGATTTTAACCAATGAACTCAGAATTTTCAGAGAGCAAAAACTGGTTTCATGTAGATCTCCTCACACAGGAAGGTGAAGTCTTAGGGTAGATGCTTATGGGAGTAGTGACATACAGAGAACTTGTTTCTCTCTGGAAGAACAGAGTCAGAACACAAGAGTGAGGGAGGGGAGCAGTTAGAAAAAAGGAGGGAATTCAAGGGTGGGGCCGCTGGGCCCTGAGGAGAAAGGTGGCTGCTGGGAAAGCAGAACTTTATGGGTGAAGAAGTAAGCAGTGGACAGGTGGGGTTTTCTAAGCACATGGGGAAAGGTCTACGGCAAAAAATAACAAAATATATTTGAAAAATAGATGAAGGCCAGTATCGTTGGCATGGTACGTGGGGAGGGAAAAACAAGGAAGGTAAAGTGAAGCTGCGGGTGACAGCAGACCATAGATTCTTCTAGACCATGGGATGCGGTTTGGGCTTCATTCTGAGGGAAATGGGGAGGCTATGGATTTTAAACAACCAAGATAAGATTTGTGTCAGGATAGGGCCCCTCTTCATGCTTCCTGGGTCATGGATGGAGAGCAGGCAACATTAGATGCCTCCAACAGAACCATTTATTTATTTCATGAAAAGTTTAAACCATCCAAGCAGGGGATTGGTCATAATCATAATGGATAATCCCATGTATGCTTATATGGGTGTGGAAAATTTCCTTCAACTTTTGAGGAAGGTGTATCCCTGTGAGTGTGTGTCAGTGTCAGAATGTTCACAAACATGGTAGGTAGCACAGACAGTTGAGTCTGCTGTTCCTGTCACATAAAAGCCATCAGATGTTAAGGTATCTTTATATTTTATTTTATCTTTTTGTGGTTTTTAAATGAGTGATTATGCTTTTAATAATCTGAAAAATTCATATTCCATAAATATATAATATGCAGGGAAATGTTATTCAAAGAATATTCTTGATTCTTTCCTAAATTTGACTATATTTGTTTGCCATTACTAGATTTGAACTTGCATTGTTTTCTCTAAAGTCCACATTTAGAAAACTTTTTATCCAACAATCTAGACTCATTAATTCTCATTAATTGTGATGGTTGATGAACATGCACAGAAGAAGCCTGAATATTCCTTATGGGAAGAAAAGAAATGAAGCATCAAGAGGGGTCCTATCATGACATAAATCTTACCTTGGTTGTTCAAAATCCATAGCCTTCCCATTTCCCTCAGAATGAAGCCCAAACCGCATCCCATGGTCTGTAAGAATCTATGGTCGGCTGTCACTGGCAGCTTCATATTTACCTTAGGCTGTGGTTTTTGTAACTGGGAGGAGCTGGAGAATTTTCATTGAAAGGACTGGCTTTTTAACTTCTGAGACTAGGCTAGCTCTCAGCTTTTCATCTTGGAAGACTGGTAAAGAGTACAAAGTGCTTCAACAGGAAGCTCCCCAGGCCTCTGTCAGATCTAGCATCCTGAGCACACAAGAATGAGATCCACAGAGCCTGAAGGTTGAGCAAAGCTTCTGAACAGACAGTAATGTCTTGTTGAGGGACATCATAGTATGACAGCATTTTAATCAGACTAAAAGAAAATAACTTATCTGGAATTGTAATCTATGGGGCTAATTTTCAGTTCCCTCAGAAAATAAAATAAAGTGTTTCTGTAAGTTCTAGATGTGGTCTCCTCTCCCCATTCCTCAGCCCTGTTCCTCTAATACCTTTCCTTGGTTTCTCATAGAAAATAGCTTAGCCTTTGGACTTTCTTGCCCTTGGGTGTCTTATCTTCTTGGAACCTTTCAAAATTGTCCTTTACTCCATGCCACAATTATGAACTTAAATTTATTAAATTGGTGCTTTCATGTAAGTTCCAGAATCCTGTGCATTAGTTGAAATCATCTGTGATGCTCCTGAAGAACTGGGAGCTTAGTCACTGGATTTAGAGAGAGAAATGCAGCTGCCACTCATTAGTTAACTGTTGTCAAGATTGTTGAAGGTGTCACCAAGTCCTCCCCCATACCCACCAGTCCTCAGAAGCTATAAGATGGTGCTTAAAACAATTCGCACAATAGGAAATATCTTCATGAGCAAAAAATTAGGTAACATTAGGAAAATCTAATCATCCGGAGTTTTATTACTTACAGATGACACAATACTGCATATACTAGTGTTTCCAATGAGAATGTTCTATGCATCATGTCTTAACATTTCGTGCTAGTTACCTTCATCTAGCTAAGCTAAATTCATTTTGGGCACTCAGCTATGTTTTTGCAAGTGGTCATAAGTGATTACTATCTTCTATGTGTTTTATGCACTGCCTGAGAGATTTGGGAAGTAGTTTTAGAAGATTATGCATGTATGTGTATATTTGTGTATGTTTCTGTGTGTTTTAAGTGTGCACATGTTTGTGTGTGTGTGTGTGTGTGTGTGTGTGTGTGTGTGTGTGTGTGAGCATGCACACATGCAGGTGTGTTCATGTATGTGGAAGGCAGAAGTCAATGCTAGGTTATTTCCTGCAGTAGCCGTCCACCTCATGTGTAGACAAGGATTGCCGCTCAGCCTGGAGCTCACTGATTTGACTAGATTAGCTGGTTATTGAACTTCCAGAAACTGCCTGTCTCTACCCCTACCTTTCATCCACTGTTATGGAAACAGGCCATCACACTGGAGATTGGGGCTCAGGTCTCCATGCTTCTGCAGCAAGTACTTTATCTACTACGCCATCCTCTCAACCCCATTAATAAGTTTTGATTGACATGGTGATGAGGTTTTAGGAAGTGCCAGAGTATAAACATAGTTTCTGAAGACTTTGGTCCCACTGATGAGGTTGAATCTCTGTTTCATGCATGTATGAAATTCTGATATTGGAACACTGACGGCGAAAGTGTCAATATTAATACAGTGGTCCTCAAGGTGTGCTTTGCAAACTAAATACATGAGAAATTCAGAGTGTCTAGGTCTGCAATGGTGCCACCAAATTTGTAGTGGCAATAAGCCTTCCAGATCATTCCTATTCACTTGAGAATCAAACTCAACTTTAGACAGTTCTAAACTTTTGAGAACCTTAATTTATCTGATATTTCCTGGTCCATTGGTCTTATCCAAATTACAGTAGCAAGAAAATTCACCGGATTCTCAACACTGTGAGATGACAATATGGATGTTCATTGTGAAACACTGGAAATACTTTCTCTGCTCATTTGGTTTTTCTTATCTCAAACTCAGAACAGTAAGATAATTTTATCAGATCCACTTTACACAGAACGGTTGCGATCTACAACTGAATTACAAGGTTTTTGAAATCACACATTTGGTGAACTAAATGCAATGGTACCACATAGGTGGTTCAACTGCAGTCAGCATCAAGGAAGACAAACACAACCTGCAAAAACTACCAAATCTCTTTTACAGTCTTTGCAGAAAGGAGCCAAAGAAACCAGGCGATGTTAGTGGACAGCCAGTGGGTGTCACCAGTGCGCCATGGATTTGTGGAACCAAGTGTTTTCCTTAGTACCTCTCAGGATTAACTGGCTGGTGGTCTTGTACCTCATAACATCCAATGTGTTTTTCCCTTCCCTTATAAATTATTGACTGACTCTGTGCCAATTAGTTCTACCAGTTGGTAGGTTTGTTATCAAGTTAAGCTTCAAGACAAGAACCTGGACTCAAACGATTAAAAATTTAGAAGCAGTTGATTAAATATGCAGCTAGTGTGTGAAGTTTCTTCTTGAAACTATTATATTGTCTTTTAATACTAATGATTTGTCTAATTAATAAAAAAAGCTTTAAAGTGTGTTAGAAGAAGTGAGGCTTTTGAGAGAATGAGGATAAATGTCAAAAAGTAGGAATACTGTTAGGACACATATACAGAGCAAGATGGTTACAGTTATTTTAAGAAATGAATCCCTTTTCAGAAAATTCTGTATTGTAGGACATCACAATGATTATGGAAATTTCACTTTCAACAGATGAATGATCTGAGAGCTAATTAAGTAGATTTTGTAAATGATACGTTTTTGCTTCAATTAAAAATCTCAATGACTGCTGTGGATTTTGCAACTTGAAAGTCTGTTGTGCTGTCAGCAGCAAGACAGGGAAGTCCCCATCACACGAGATCACTGTTGAGACCCCAGCCCCTGGCTTGCAATGCATCTTTATTTTAGTTGACAATAGAGTCAAGCTATTTCCCTAAGCAACTCTGATTGTCAGCTTTTAGGTTTTAAAATGTTTGTATCTCCAGGTCATGGCTGCTTCGCCGCTGCGGGCAAGAGTTAAGATTCAGCCCAGATCTTGCCACTGTCAGTAACAGACAAGCCATTGAAACTTCTGGTGCTTGTTTCCTTTGCCTGTGTTATTGCACAAATTAAGCAAGGGTAGGGCTAACTAGCAATGAGTTTCTCTGCTACGTGTTCAGTCCTATCCCTGGTTCTTTGATTAGGAAATTCTCATTGAAAAAAAAAATTCTGTAAGGGTAGTTGTGCTGTTCTGATACCACAGAGGAAAAAAAAAAAAAAAAACAGAAGGACTGAAGCTTGCTTTCAAGTCATGGGGTGTCTGATTCAGTAACCTTAGATTTCAAAAGGGTTCTCTTCAGTAGATAATGCTGTTGCCATGCTTTCTAAGGCCCAGGCATTGCAGTGAATACACTCCATGGGTAGTACATTCACTAAGGGCTGGAAGTGCATGCCTCAATGTGAACACCATTGATACCCAAGTTGGATATTACTGGACAGAAAGTATCTGTCAAGCCTCTTCCAGAGCCCTTTGAAGTGGGCCCTGTCTGTGCTGACCCATGGGATTAAATCTAGTAGCCTACACTTGAGACACTGTGGAGTCGGGGCCATGTGGAGCATTAATGTTTATTGGTTAACCTTTGGAGCACAATTATAAGACAGGAGAAAAGGTTCTCAATCTTAAAGATGGAAAAAAAAAACAACAGCAGGTAGGTGTGTGTGATTAATTCCCTCCAGGCCAGCCTGAACTCTAGGGTGATCAATTTTTCTCATGCTAAACCATGGATATAACTTGTATGCAGTTGTATTAACCCCACTTTTGCTGTAGGAAGAAATGCGCAGTTGCAGTGAACATCAAGGAAAGATGACTGTTTTCATAATTAAAGGGCTTGTTAGGTTGTTAGTAACTGTGTGTTCTAAACGCACAATATGATTTGATTTGTGGTAAAGAACTAGAGTAAACAACATGGCAACTATTAGAAGATTTTAAGTCTTGGGAATCCAAATTATTTATTTACCAAAAATGTGTTGGTAGCATGGATTTATTTGTATATTTGAAGGATATTTTTTAAAACTACGTATTTTGTAGTTGCTCAAATGTGCTGATTTTCAATGGCCTGGTGGTGGTTATCTTTATCTTTTCTTTTAAAATTTGGTCTATAAAGTCTTTGCATAGCGGAACCTTGCCACTAGATACTTTAGTGGGGTAGGATTTGTGGGAGGCAGTATGTACTGGGGAGAGGGAGAAGAAGACCATACATCTCAGCCCCACAAAGACTGAGGGGCCAAGCCTGCTTATTAACTCTGTGACTTGAGATGAATAACTTTTCTGGACTTAGGTTTCCTTTCACAAAATGAATTGTCATATGAATCCAGATGATATACACAAAGCGGAAGGCCTAGGTTGTAGAATAAAATCCTTCAATAAATTATATTTTCTATGTTCTTTTCTTTCTTTTTTCTCTTTGTGAATGTAACAGCCATTCCATGAGTTTTAGTTGAATGGAAACATGACCACTACTGTAATCACATGGCTTTTAAAGCCACATAAGGATTATCACGTCCATTCTTATTATGTTTTTTCACTGTCATGTATTCTAATTGTTTTTTTTTTTCTTAAGGTTGCTGTAGTAGGAGAGCACTTGTCTTGCATGCATGAGCCTTGGTTTGTGATCAGTAGCAATACTACACTCAAAAAAGAGTACACAAATATAAACAGCCTGAGCTCTCTGCAACAGTCTGGGCTATGCTTTTGCTGGTTGTTGGGTTTGTTCTGGGTAGGGTCCTCTGTCCTCTTTTTGTATGTATTCCCCCAAAAGTAGACATTTTTCTTACCCAGGGTCTCCTTTGCTATTCATAGTCTGACTGTACTTCAGTGAGCAACATAAAATGCACTTTTTCATTGAAACTATCCAAGAAAAAAAGTTAGATTTATACAGCAAACTGTTCCCTCAGAAGTTTACATCTCTAAGAACACATCCCCAATGTACTTTGTCGAATTAGCATGTGTTTGGAAGAGACTGGGAGATCCTTTTGGGAAGGGGATGCACTTCATATGCTGCGGTCAGGTCTCTCCATGCTGTCTGTCAAGATAATCAGGGTCTGATTTGAATAATAGATACATCTCCCACCAAAACATACCAAAAAAATAGAACATAGTCATTCCTCAGCATTTACAAATAAGTCTGATGGCTGGAGAGATGGATTTGTGGTTAAGAGCACTGGCTGCTCTTGCATAGGATCCAGGTTCAATTTCCAGCACTTACATGGTGGGTATCAACTGTCTGTTATAGTTCCAGAGGATCTGGATATAGTTCCAGAGGATCTGGCACCCTTTTTAGCCTCTGCACATGGCTTGCACGTGGTGCACATACTCAGGAAAACATTCACACACAAAAATAAATATAAATAAAGTAAGAAATAATTCTGGCTATTTCTTCTTTGCTTGCATTTTTTTGCAATATATGAAAATAATCTTCGATTTGTGTGTAAGGTAGTTACTGAAGTTGTTTTTGATCATGCTTTTTATTCTGCCTCTAACATATCTACTTATTTAACATTTAGTGATCACTTCCTATGTCCCAGGAACTGTCATATGTGGTTAGGAACTGAACTATAAAAAAAACAGGGTTTTTGTCCTTAGAGAACTCACAAAACAAGGAAGAGGTAAAGTTATGAACAGATAATTATGAAAATATGCTATATATAGAGAGAACAAGATTACATATATAATTCCTCTAAATGGGTAACTTCATCCTGCATTTGCTGTTACTATTTTCAAAATAACACATTCTTATCTTGTATCTTGTCCTTGAAGATTTTAATGGAGGTGTTCTAAATATTTTATCTTCACTCATACTATTGTTTCCTACCACTCAAGTTCATAAAGTCTTCTTTCATATTCTATGATAAAAATTTTAATATATATACAAGCAGACATATATACTTTTGTATTTATGAATTGTGTTCATAAGCCTTCTTTCCATGCACAAAATTACCTTCTAGACTGCAATATATGACAATTTTAAATATCTGAGTCTTAGTATCATGTTTCCCTGAAGAAATGGACCATGTTTCTTACAGACTGCAAGGAACAGAGTATATGGCTCTCTCTTCAACACAAAGACAATTCAAAATGTTTACGTGATCCTTGACATGTCAAAGATTGCAAATGCACTTCAGATATGGTTGACTGATTCTATAAATGAGTTTTTCCACTTTTATAGTTATATCAACAGACATTTCATTAAATTATACTTAAAGATTTGATGAGATAGGTGCTGGGGAAAGCAAGTCAGCTCAAATTTCACTGTCACGTTGTGATTAGTCTAGGTGTGGTAGAGCCTAAAAGGGTAGTCTTAATCAGCACAATCATTTGCAGGAAGTAATGAAACTTAATAATAAATAATTCCTAGAGACCTCGTTAAGTTGGAACATTATTATCAAACTGAATATACGTGTGGACGGCTGTACCAATAAATTTGAGAGCTATGGACACTTAACTACGTAAAATAATGAAGGTTGGCTAAGAGGAACCACTTCTCCCGTACTAGGAGAACGTGTACCCCCTGGCTTTGTTTTCTTTCTCTGTCAAAACGGGAGAAAGAAGAAGAGCTACTTCTGGTTTTCCACCAAGACATGTCTGAAAAATTCAGTGCATCGACAGGAACTGCATGAAACAAAAATTTCTAAAGAAATGTATTGGATCGTTGCTGCTACCAAAGTTTAAGATCTAGCTGAACACAGCAGTCTCCTGAAGTTTGGGGAGTCTTGCCATCTTAATAACAGTGTTTTGGATTATAGTCATGGACAGCAATGTAGAATTACTTACTCTAGAGAGTTTGCCTTTGAATGCAGAATTTAGTAAACACTCACTATAGTTCCTGTGTTGAGCTTAATACAGTTAAAGTCAACAGGTGAATATGCTTGAGAGCAGGTTATGTTAGTTTTACAATTACCAATAACTTTAAAATTCTTCTTTGACATAAGAAAAAGAAACAGACGTGCTTGGTTGGATTTCCTAGTTACAGAACACGTATACACATTGGCATAAAATTGCTTTGGTTTTAAAATAACTGGCATGTAACTTCACATAGGAAACTGCCAGCACCGAGGACTACAGTTTAGCTGGGCCAGGAGAAAATCAAATCCATTACAGAAGACAGGGGATTAATGAATTTTGTAAAGAGACTCATCCTAATGAGCTTAATTTTATATATAATTGCACAAACCCAGGCATCAATGAAGATAAACAATATATAATCCCCTTAGAAGATTTTTCTTAAATCTGTGTAAAGTATCTCCAGAATTTGAACAAATTTTCATTTCTTATACTGAATCCAATAAAGAAGTGAAAGAGCAAGGAGGAATTACCTTTATTTGATTTTTGTATTTCCTTTTAAGCATAAGAAATTAGGAAAGGCCTGGCACCTGCTTGCTGATTGCAGCCTTGAATGGAGTTGTTTGAGAAGGAAAGTTCTGACAATCCATGAGCTGTTTGGGGTTGGGACACCTTGCACATTCCCACTCAAGTTCTACACTAACAACAGCATTAAAGCTGTCCTTCCCCCTAATTCCTGCCTGATCGTCAAATGGTGGTTTTATTGGTGTGTGCTTTTAGGAAGAGACTTAATACTCTGCTCTTTTGTGTACTTTTTCGCCTCTCTTTCACCTTTATATTCACCGTCCTCCCTGGGAACCCTCTCGAGCCACTTGGTAGCGTTCAGACCTTAGCCTTGGCAGACATCACCAGTGGTCATCAACACTGAATTTTCTCTCCTGCCAGGTTCTCGGAAGATTGATCTCCAGCTCTGGGAATCAAGAAAGGCGCATGCCGCCACACCCTGCTCAGAAGCCATTTCTGAGATTGTTGATGACATAGTTAAATGCCTCCTTTACCATTTCACAGTTTACATCCCTATTTCTCTTTCTGAGTTCTCATTTGTGTCATGATTCAATTTGTCTTTTGTACTCTATAAGCATTATGGCATTAAATACCAGGGCTTTATATAAGAAAATCTTCTTTTCTGGTGAAGCAAGATCTATATGTAGCTTCCTCTTTTTCCAGAATTAGCTAGCTTTGAAACTTTGTCCTCTTTTGTGGAATTAAGAATCAGTTCATCAGAAAACTGGAGGCTGGAGAGATGGCTCCGTGATTAAGAGCCCTGGCTGCTTTTCCAGAGAACCTAGGTTAGGTTCCCAGAGCACATATAGCTGCTCACAACTGTCTGTAGTGCCAGTCTCAAGGGATCTGATGCCCTCTTCTGTCCTCCACAGGCACTAATTGCATGTGTGTGCAGACATCACACATACTTGCAGGCATACTACCCATATGCATAAAAATAAATAATTTCAAAAGAAGAATCAACTCACCAATATATGGAAACCCCCATTGTGCTTTTGATTCCAGTTGCACTGAATTCGCAGATGCCCATGGAATTTTCACTTGTCCACACTGGACAAAAGAATCCGTGTCTTTAATGCTAAGCAGCAAGTAGCACGTATATGTCACTTTCAAACCTAATGGGACACTCAAGAAATGGGAACCTGTGTTTGGAGGTATGTTAGCAAGGAGAGCAGGTGGTGTTTAAAAATGTGAAAGAATTTGGAGAGGATTCAATTTTAAAAACAGAAATAGAGAATGAGCAAAAAAAAAAAATCGTACCCATGTCAGAGAATGAAATGAAATTTTGTCAGGTATGTGGATGGTGGGAGGGGGTGTTAGGGAGACATCACCGGACAGAGAACGCTAGTTGTATTGTTTGACGCAGGGCAGTGCTTTGAAATTGGAAACTTTTGAGTATGTTTCAAAGTGCCAACCTTTTCCGGAAAATAACAAATAAATTAGTTTCACAAGCCATTTGCCAAGTTCAGGCTCTAGAATCCGCCTGTTTAAGTGGTCTGTGCCAATGCATTCTTGTACATCCCACTTTCCTCTGCCAACTTCACTGCTGATTGGATACTGATGGATGGCATTGTTCTGTTCCACTGTGGCACTTTATAAATAACATAATGTGCTATCTACAGCACAATGGCAATTCCTATGTTTGCAGAGATTGAACCTTCTGGAAACACACCATTTCCCTAAGAGCAAGTCTGTGAATGAATATAGGCAATTTGATCTATCTCTAATAAATGTGTCAACATGGAATTAAAACAAGATATATATGAATTTAGATTGAGTGTGAACGTTTTAGGTATAGAGCAAATTTGCTATTTAAATGCCCTTGTGCAGCCATAAGTGAACAAAACTAAATAAAAATAAAAATAAATTGATACTAGAGAAAATGTCAAGCACGTTTTGCACCTTTGTTAGGTAAACGTCTCTATTTGGAATTAACCAGCATTCGTATTTATTTTCCAAGTATCCCTCTTTACTGTTATTTCTGAAGGATACTTATGTTTTACTCACAGACTTGTGTATACACTAAGCTATAACAAAACTGACAGTATTACGGTGAGAAAAATTTAGCAAGGAGAAATTTGATCAAAATAAAATAAAGGGAGGGGCTCACAATTTCAAGGTTATTGTCTAAGGAATATATGAACTTGATGACTTGAAATGTTAAATCAGCTATTTACATTAGCTAATTAAGAGTTCTGTAATAAAACTGCCAGTGGCCACCTAGATTAAAAGGACTCAAGGAAATCTTGCAGTGACACTTTGCAGCAGAGTACAGGAATTACAAATCTTGGTAATTATGAGAACTGTGAAGAGCGACAAGACCGTCTTGCCACATCCCGCCATTGTGCCAAGGATGCCATCAAGTACAAATTCTCTTTTAACTTGAAGGTTACCGATGAGATCATTTTGATGTCATGGTACTGCACCCCTCTACCTCATCATGGAACAACACCTCCTGCCTCACCCTGTGAAATACCTACAATTGCTTCTAATCTGATCTCAGAAGGCTCTTCTCTTTGTCACACTCTTGCCCTCAGGGCCTTGGTAAGTGCTGCTTCAATTTAGATGCCCTTTTCCCTCTTTCCTGTTCCACACTAATAACGTTCCCACATGTTCTTGGTTTAAAAATAAGAACTAGAGCTGGGCAGTGGTGGCACACGCCTTTAATCCCAGTACTTGGGAGGCAGAGGCAGGTGGATCTCTGTGAGTTCGAGGCCAGCCTGGTCTGCAGAGTAAGTTTCAGAACAGCTAGTTACTCAGAGAAACCCTGTCTCGGGGTGGGGATGGGGGGTGGGGGGTGGGGGGTGGGGGGGAGAGCAACATGAGAAAGAAATGAAGTAAGATAAGGACCAGTGACCTTTGTCACAGTGTGTTGCATGCTGTGAACTGGCCTAGGCACACGACAGGACTTCACTCATGAAGTCCTCATGCTGACCTGGTAAAGTACATTTTACCTTTTCTGTTTAGTAAGTGAGAAAAATGGAATAGTGGGATAGGAACTAAATTTTCCCAGATGACAATATTATATTCAAACCCAGATGGATGCCTGTGGAACACTGTGATCTGTGTGTTACACTGACAGCATAGGATTAGCGGCTACATCCTTTCTGAGCATGGACCATGTCACTCTACAGACCTTGTGCTATGGTGAATATTAGTAGATACCATGTTATGTCTCCCCCATACCTCATAAGATTCTTAAAGGCAGCTAGGAATACTATATAGAATTCAGATTTTTAACTTGTAATTAGACAGACCTACATATAAGACCCAAGTTCTCATACATATTTAAAATATAACCTTGACAATTTACTTCCTCTCTCAGAGCTCAGTTTGTCTCATCTTCAAAATGGGGATAATAACAGTTGACTTACCGTCATGTCATTTGAGAAGCATTAAGTACATTACTAGAAAGAAATTAGCTGTGCTAAAATTATTATTTGTACTCTCTAAGTTTAGTGCTGACCAAGTAGTATATATATATATTTGTTGCACAAAATGGGATATGAAGGAACAGAGACAAGCCAGATTGTACTATAAATTGTCAAGCTGCTGACACATTTGTTTCATGAGCTTTGAAACTTTAGCCTTCGGTATAGAGAAGTAAGTGTTTTTTTGTAAACTGTGTTGTCCAGCAGCATAGGGTCCTCCTGTACCCTCCAAAGATGCCTTTGTCGTCTTGGCTGACACATTAAAGCAAGCCGCCAAGGATATTATTTAGGGCACAGAAAGTGGATTTTTTTTTTTATGTAGTGGTGTTTTCTGAACTGAAGGAGGGATGGACATTGAGAGGATTGAGTCCTTTAAATAGCTCTTCAAGCAGATGGAAGGAGCTATTGTAGATGAGCGATCTGAGCCATAGGGTTGCTGTGTGACCTTCAAGGTTTCATTCTAGTTTGCCCTTCAAAAAAGGAAAACAAAACTACAAAACTCTTGGTTTCCTTCATCACTGTCCCGAGCGTGTATGTACTGTGTCTGTGTGAGCACAAGTTTGGCCCCACATCATCTTTGTCAATAAGAACTGGGAGAATCGGCTGAGCTCTACAGAGGGAGGTAGGCAACGGTGTGTCTGAAGTTTCAGTCTTTAAACATATGACCTTACAGTTAGAAATCTAAACAAATAAAAAATAAATGTGAAGCAAGAGAGAAAAAAGAAAATCAAATGACTCCTCCAAAGGATGAGAAACTCCATGGTGTTCACTTTGTATCCAGTGTCAGAGCAGGAGGGATTTACCAATGTCCCCAGCATGGATGTACCTCTGCTCTTAGAAGTGGCGATGAACATGAAGGATGATGCGACCGAATGCCAAGACAGGTGAGGAACTCCTAGTGGAGTTTACTGAGTTTCTTTATTTGGGAAAGATCCCATTCATAAGGAAACTTTTTCTTAGGTACAACACAATGTTAGTGAGTTGCTGAAGGGCATCTACGTATCTCCATCATCAAGCATTCTCTACATCTCAGCCAGGAGAACCTCTGAGATGACAGTGTCACTTGCTCTAACATTTCTTCACCATCCATGGAGTTCTATTGTACTGTGAGTACAATGAGAAGTACCACTGTGACCTGCAAGGTTCTCCTAGACCCAGGCCCTACTTCCCTTTTCAACCCATCTCATGTCTGAGTATTTTGAGAGACAGGGTTCTCTCACTGAACCTGGAACTCATTAATTCGGCTAGGCTTGGAGGCCAATGAGCTCTATGAATCTCCCTGTCTCTGTGGTCTTCAGCTGGGGTCACAGATACATGCTGTTGTGCCTGGCTTTTATGTGGGGGATGAGGATCTGAACTCAAGTCCTCATGCTTCTGTGGCATGTATTTTTTTGACTGAGTCATCTTCCCACACTTTTATATTAAGGTGTAGTTGACATATTATAATAATGATGCCATCAATGTGGGGAGAGAAGAAAGATCTTAAGAGAGGGTTTATGCCAACCAGAGAGCTTGCATGGGACTGACCTAGGTTCTCTGCACATATGCTACAGTTATGTAGCTTGGTCCTCTTGTGGGACTCCTGACAGTAGGGGCAGCGGCTGTCTCTGACTCTGCTGCCTGCTTTTGGGACCCTTCCCTCCTACTGGGTTGCCTAGTTCAGCCTTAATAGGAGAGGAGGTGCCTAGTCTTACTGCAACTTGATATGCCATGACCAGCTGATCTACATGGGAGGCCTTGCTGTTTTCTGAAGAGAAAGGTGGAGGAGTGGATGGGGAGAGGGGAGGTTGGAAGAAAGGACAGGGAGGAGAGGAGGGAGGGGAAACTGTGATCGGGCTAGAAAAAAATTAATTAATTAATAAAAAGAGAGGGTTTAGAGTAGAACACAGATGATGTGAAGAGGGAAAGGGGAAGAGGGGAAGAGGGAGGTTTAAGTAGGGAGAGGATGGGGGATAGGGATGGATGGGAGGATGGATAACTACCACTAAGGATGGCTGTAAAATCTATATGGAAACCTACTATACATACATACATACATACACACACACACACACACACACACATATATATCACCTATATAATATATATGCATGAATACATACAGGTGTATATTTATATAAAAGTATTTAATTGAAGTTATGTACACAGGGATTACTGTTTCTCCTAGAAGCCACAGGCTGCCAGATGTGGGATACCCTCCTTAACCTACTGGTCAGCAGTGTTCTGGAGACTCCCCAGCAATACAGGTTACTGCCATTGCTCTTGGTTGTTCATCCAAACTTTGCAGTAAGACCTATGGCTGAAGAAGCTCTGGACACAGGATGTGGAGCAATCAAGTTGGTCCTGCTGCTGGTCTTCCCTTCAGCTTCGGCTCTGGGGCATAAGAAGGACCTTAGCTTCTTTTGAAAGCCCTGTGTAGCTGGCACTCACCTCAGAACCTAGAGCATACAGTGTGGGTGAGGGCTCAGCAGCGTCTGACAGACGAAAGAATGAGTGGATGGACTGATGCTGCTCTCATGAAGTTCTATTAGGAGAATCAGTCACTTGGATTGGAGCCCCAAGCCTATAGCTTTGTGTGTTTATGAGGGTCATCCATTAATGGCTCAGTTAATGGGGAGTGTGAAGCCAATTTAGAGAAGGGCTGCGAATGACAGTGTATCTGAATTCTGCTGAAGGTGAGGGCTAATGGAATATTTAACGTGCTTTTGTTGCGTGTAAGGGGCTCTGGGGGATCCAGATTTGAGCATGATGTGACATCTTTCTAGTAAATCTTGTAATTTAGGTGTGGGAGTAGTCCCGTAGTCCCGTAACAGGTAAGGATAAATGAGTGTGGAAGACCGACCTGTACCATATATGAACTGTTGTTTTGCTATTGTGTGTTGTAAGTGTGCGGTGCAGCCATAGATGCCACCTGAGTTTTTCAAATTACATCGGGAAGTCTGTGATTTCATAGTCTCCTCTTTATTCTGTTCTCTACAAGCAATGGGCTTTATGTGTCCTCAAGTCTAGATGTTCTTACCAAAATCTTACTTGGAACTAGTGAATTTGTCTACTATTTACTCATTTCTGATTTCCTCCAAAGGGTCAAGAACTGAGCCACCTGTGCTAGGCAGAGGAGGGAGTGTGGAGGGGATAGGGGTGTATGCTCTCACTGTCCTACTGTCCTATTATGTCCATGAGAGGGCAGACAGTGGGAAAGGATAATGTCAGTGTGTGGAAAGTGGGGAGAGAAACACTGGTCTGGGAGTCACTTAGGTGGGAAGATAAGGAGTGGCTTCTTGGAGGAAGGTGGCATGGGGTCTAAAGCTTGAAGGATGCACATGATCTATAGGAAGTGTCCACCCTTGGAAGAAAGGTACAAGGCAAAGCTCAAGGTAGGACAGGGCTGTGTGTCCAAGGACTAGGGAGCCAGTGTGCTGTAGAATGCCGGGGAAGGAAGGGAGAGGAGGTTAGAAAGGCAGACCAGCTAGAACTATGAACTGTGTATATGAAGAATAAGGAACACTTGAAGAATTAGAACTGTAACACTGACAAGTCTTTAAATGAAATTCAAAACAACAGGCTGGTAAGATGGCTCATCACAGAAAGGAACTTGCCATGCAAACCTGACAACCTGAGTTAGATCCCCAGAACTCAGGTAAAGATGGAAGGAAAAGACTGCCACAAAGTTGATCTCTGACCTCCTCATGTGCTCACTTCCCCACCACACACACAGACACACACACACACACACACACACACACACACACACACACACACACACACACACACGCTGTGCACTGTGCATACAAACAACAATGATGAAATTAAAAAAATAGATTGAGAAGGTCTGGATTATGTTGTTAAAGGATTAGGAAAATTAATGGGAAGAGGTCATTCTCAAGTCTGAAAACATCCCCAGAATATGTTAAAATGTAATTCTTTTAATGGTGGTCTTAAGAGGTAGGGCCTTTTGAGAAGTGATTAACTTAGGAAGACTCTGTCCTCATGGATGGACAAGTGGCAAGAACTGGCAGGAGGAAGCTAACATGGACCTCCTTTTGCTCTTTGGCTGTAGGATATTCACAGTGTGTGAAGAAGACATTGAACGTGGTGACGCCTTTATTTCCCAGCCCTCCAAACTGAGAAATAGACCTCTGACTTTCAACAGACCTCATACAGTCTTAACCACCTTTGGGATTGCTACTAGATGCCACTTTCCCTTTGTATGCCAAGTTTCAGCCAAACCTTGCCCAGCGATGGTATGTGCCAAACAGTGTGCCAAAGCCCAGTTGGAGCTGATGGATGTTATCAACAATGCTCCTGGGTTTTCTATAGGGATGGAACGGCCATATTTTTCAAAATTGATTTCTTCATTCATTTTCAATTTCCTTTTCATGATTAGCTAAATCAAAATCAAATGTTTAGGGTCCTTTTAACCTGCTCACCTCAAACCCAATTTCTCTTTTTGAACAGATCTGTAATTTCCCAAAGTAGTGCGTGGCTGTGGCAGATCACACTTATCCGGGAGAAGCAGGTTCGGCTGGGGGTTCATGTGGAGTCCATTTTTCTTATCTTTCTCAAATGGCCGAAGTTAACTGATTTGAAAGGGCCTCATTTTAAATTACATTCATTCAGTGAAAACAGAAATTAACACTTAGAGACATCTATATGCTAATGATTGTAGCTCAGGGAATTCACTTCTAACCTTTTGAAAAGGCACTGGTAAGGAGCCATTTCACTAGAAAGCAACTTAGGAAAACTGGTAGATTAATTAAATACCATAAAATTTCTTTAAAAAAAAATCTTTATTTCATTTATCATTTATGCCATTACTTTTTTTTTTCTTTTTAAATGTGAGCTACTGAGGTTCAGATTGTACCTCTAAACCATGCTACTTAGCAGATTGTTCAGCATGAACAATACAGAACCCAGGGTGGGAAGGGCAGGCAAGGATGTTAGAAAACAGTCAAAGAAAAGAAGAAAAGAAAGGAAGTCCTTTCTTCATGGCCACTCCCAGCTCCTGCGGAACGAGGTGCAGATTTTTAGCGTCCTGCCCTGTTTGGGGGAAGCCTTCCTTCCAATGGCCCTAGTTTGTGAGTGGTGACTAGAGTTAGGGGACAAACACCCATTTGTCCCCACAGCCCGGAGCCTCTGTGCCATGAAAACACCACACAGTGACCCAAGCAAGCCAACACCCCGTGGCTCAGTGGCTCGTTTCTCTCCCTCATCCCTTTGTATCTGCTCACCTCCACATATTTTCATTCACACTTTCACACATGCTCAAATCACATTATCGGGGAGAAGCAACTTTTCTCAGTCACCTCAGTCCCTGAAGAGGGAAATTCTGTTGAGGACTCTGGAGTACATTTTGTTGAGGCAAGTAGAGTTGGAGGCCCTCTCTCTGAGCAGCGCAACCCCTTCAGGTGGTGGATTCATGAAGTCCAAGCAAATTTATGCCATCTTTACACAAAGAAGGTTGCTCCTGTCTTCGGAATAAGTCAGTCAGAGCTGCACATTTGGGGCCATGGAGTTCTGTGCTATGTCCAACTCTGGAATCTGGTTTCACCTGGCACATACTAATTATGACAGCAGGTATTCTATTTCAGTTTTCCCACCCATAGTTTTCCCACCTGTAAAATGGATGAGGGAACACTTGGGAAGATTAAATGAGAAAATACCTGTCAGGTTCTTGGTATAATGATGGGCACAGAGTAAATGCTCAGTAGTAAGTAGTGTCTGAAAAGATGAGAATAAATTGAAGAAGTGAACAGCCTTCCTGTATGCTTTTTATCTTTCCTCAACCTACAGCCTCAAAAGTGGTATGTCATCACCAGAGCACCCTGTCGGTAAAGGGGCCAGGGTATGCTCACTTTTATTTCTCTCCCTGTTTTTAATAACTGTAAAATCTGATGTATTTAACACTTATTTGTACCCAGAAACCTTTCACCGCAATCAAGTTAGGAACTTGCCCACCACCTTGGAAGGTTTCCTCTGTCTGTCTTTGGTATTCCTGTCTTGCCTGTCCCTGTTTCCATTACTCCATGCCCAGACAGCTGGGAATCTGCTTTCTGTCTCTCCAGTAAGTTTGTGTTTTCTAAAACCTGATACAGAGGAAGCTACACACGTGCATGATTTCATTTCTGGTTGGCTTAATCTACTTTGTTTCACGCAGTGCAATCATTTGAAATGTGCTTTGAAGGGAAATATTTTGGGCACAGAAAATAATTTTGTTGTGCATACTAGTAATTTATTCCTATTTCTTGCTGGGTAGTAGTTACTATATTTTATTTTTTTGTTTTTGGTTTTTTCAAGACAGGGTTTCTCTGTGTAGCTTTGCACCTTTTCCTGGAACTCACTTGGTAGCCCAGGCTGGCCTCGAACTCACAGAGATCTGCCTGGCTCTGTCTCCCAAGTGCTGGGATTAAAGGCGTGCGCCACCACCGCCCGGCTAGTTACTATATTTTAAAAAAATCACTATTTTTTATTCAAATATCAACTATCCAGTTGATGGACTTTTGGGTTATTTTCTGTTTGATGTGTGTGTGTGTGTGTGGGAAACTTTGCTATAAGCATGCAGACATAAGCTTTTGTAATGGCATTTTTGATTTCTTTTGGAGAAATATCTAGATGGAATGTTGGGATTATATGGAAGTGGGTGTTTAAATTGTTGAATTGTGTCCCAAAGACCTCTTTCAGATTGCCATTCCCTCTTATAGTGCATGAGATTTCTGCTCAGTCGCCATTCTCAATAATGCCAGCAACTCCCGGCTGTTTGGGTTCAGCTATTTTAAGAATGTTTTGAAACAGCACCATATTTTCCTTTTTAATTTCCCTAAATCTGACCATGGCCCTTTTCTCTATCAACACATCCTGTTTGATAGGTCAACTATGCAAATGTTTAGCCCCTCCCTATTAATTTGGAATTTTTTTTTTTTTGGTTTTTCGAGACAGGGTTTCTCTGTGTAGCTTTGCGCCTTTCCTGGGACTCACTTGGTAGCCCAGGCTGGCCTCGAACTCACAGAGATCTGCCTGGCTCTGCCTCCCAAGTGCTGGGATTAAAGGCGTGCGCCACCACCGCCCGGCTATTATTGAATACGTTTTACTATTATTGACTTTAAGTATTACTGAAATTTTTTTGTATTACCAGAAGAGAGTATCTGTCATTTATTCATATGTTTGGGCTAAAAATCTTTGATCGGAAATGCGATTTGTAAATATTTTCCCCCCATCTGTGTCTGTGTTTTCATTCACTTTATGGTATCTTCTGAGAAGACATTCTTAACTTGGATAAGGTTCAATTTATCAATTTTATCTTTCATGGATCTTTTCCTAACTCTATCATAAATTTTGTCCTATGTTTTTTTTAATTTTGTATGTGTGTGTGTGTGTGTGTGGGGGTTGTCTTATAGATTTTCATTTGACATGTAGATTTATGATCTGTTTTGATTAGGAATATTCAATTGTACTAGTGCTATGCTTGGAAAATCCTATTTCTTTTTCTTTTTCTGAATTTTCTTTGCATCTGACCCCCAAGATCTACTTATCATTCATGTGAAGATGTATTTCTGGACTTTCCTCTAATCTGCTTTGTTATTGGATCTGTCTATTTTTAAGGCCAGGTGTAACTTGAAAACAACTTAATTTGGGGACAGTTTGTTGAGCTCCATTCCATCATCTCCCACCCCCTGCCCCATTTCTCTGGGTAGCTCAACCAGAGAATTTACTGTAACATTCTCTCCTCATTCCTTGGACAAAGTGAAGTCATCCAGTGACTATCACCACCTCCCTGGCTCTTTCTGCCTTTTGCTGGTTGGTTTTCAGCTTCCACTTTTCTCAGGTTTGTACTAGTTTTGAGAGGACAGTGGCTGCATCATGACAATCCTCCTGTGCACCGTTCTCTGCTGCATGCACACCTCTGCAGACCAGTGTACACCATTGTCATGGAGAGAGGAGTCGGATGGCGAGCTGCCAGGAGAGGAAGCAAACAGCAATCAGTCCTCTCAGAAGGAATCTTGCTAATAAGTGTGTCGATTTTCAAATTATGCCCAGTTTTCCTCTGTCCTTTGCTAGATACACAGAGGGAGCTGTTCACTTTTGCCTCAGACATGACATCAGGGGTTCTCAGAAGCAGAAGCAGGTCACAAATCCCAGGGCAAGATCCAGTTGAGCCTGCTTGAGAGCAGGGCTTTCTCAGACAGGATTCTACTTGTAAATCCCAGCTGTCAAACTGACTGACAGAGACAGCCTGGGCCAGGAGAAGGCTAGCCTAAGGGAGGAGTCCAGAGAGAGTGTGTATTGCACACTAGAAGGCTGGAAAGTGGTTATCAGCCCTTTAATAGGTCTGAGCTGATTGGTGAGCTCCTTGTTGATTCTAATGAGGCTATTTTTATACTGATAACTATATTATTCCCAGCAATTGTCATGGTTACGCAGACAAAAGGAGAAGGCGAACGGTAAACTTTCTGAATAAAGGAGATGGCACGAATTGGAATCATTTAATCGCTTATTCTAACAACAAAAACAGGCCCTGTCTGCGCTGAGCTAATGAACTCCGATTTACCCCTGAGGCTCTACCCTTCCACTGACATCCGTCTCCTCATCTTTAAAAATGAGAGGTTGGACAAAGTCAGTGATCTCCCAGGTCCCCTTAATGTTGAAAATTCCATGATTCTGTGATTATTCAATCTATTTCTTAGTCACTAAATGTTTTCCATCTGTTTTATGTAAAAAGGAAACAAAGAGAACTTTACTTGGAAAATTTTAAATTTTATATTATTGAGTCACAAAATTGATTTCAAGACAGGAAAACAGTGTGGACCTTTGGCTGAAGAAAGTAGTATTAGTTTGGATTTTTAATTGGTGTTTTGAGTTCTAGTAGCCTAGTCTGGCTTGTAGGAGCACGGACTGTGCCCACAACACTGGGGAATGAAAACAGGTATATCCTAAGAGCTCACTGACTAGCCAGCCTCAGAGAAAAAGCAAACCTCTGATTCAGTGAGGGGCTTTATTAAGGCAATAAGCTGGGGAGCCATGGAGGAAGACACCCAATGTACCTGTCTGCCATCCACATGTATGCCCATAGACACTCATATTCATATTCATATCTTCATACTCACATGCATGCACCACATATGTGTACCACTTATCCCCAAAATGAAATAGCAAAGCAACAACAACAACAACAACAACAACAACAAAAGTTCCAAGTCTCAGGGGACTAAAAAGGACATCCAATAAGCTTTGGTTCTGGACCTTGAATCCTGGTATATCTGATATCTAATATCTGCACCACTTCCTCTCCACCAGAGATGGCAGTAGACTTCATCTGTCTGTCCAAGCAAGTCATTGAGTTTCCCAGATTCCTCTGGCATCAGAGGAAGTACCTCTCACTGTTTGTGGAATAGCATGGATTTTCAGTGTTCTCAGACTTGTCCAAGCATTTGCAGGTTGAGCTATTGGCATACACTATAATTATTGGGGAAATGAAAGGGAAGGGCAACTTAGTTGAGCCTGTACTATTTGGGGTAATAGTTCTCAGAGAAACTTGGGGATGAGCCAGCCTTAGTAGATGTACACAATTTGGACAAGTGGCAGATTGCAAACCAGTGGTTAAAACTGAGCATAAGATCTGGAGGCAACACACGAGCAAAGCTTTAAGCAAAGATTGTGTATTTTTTTTTTTTTTTAATGAGGCTCAGGCACATTCCCTTTTCACACTGTGTTGACAATGGAGCAATGGAATACGAGTAGATCGTTTAAGCTGGTTCAAAGCCTTTTTGCATTTACACTGCTTGAACAATCTCTCTTGTTTCATTAGTTGCCAATAAGTTATCTCTTTGTTTCTGAGTTCAGTATTATGGATTCTATTGTTGTAGTGAGGAGAGCACAGGGAAACCATGTAATGACAGGGAGAAGCACTCACTGGGGGAAAGAAAAAACACTTTGAAGCTGTGGGGCACCCAGACTGCATCTGGGCACAATGCCAGCTCCTCTGCAGCTGAAGAACTTGCCACAGAAACAGCTGGCGATGGCTACAATTCACCTGCAATAAAGACAATGGATACAGGCCCACTCAGCACACTAATCAATGATTTAATAATTGTGTCAATGAAACAGATTATTCAATTGGCTCAGGGGCATGGGAGTTCCCTCTGCTGTTATATACAGGCTTCAGAATGGCCTAGCCTTCCCCACCAGACTTGCACATTTCCCTCTAGTACTTTTATTTTAAGACCCTTCTGGTTACAGCTTTTATACGAAAATATATTGGGACATCATATGGCCCCTAGACCAGTGTTTATTGACATTTATGGAGGTGCTAGAATTTTCCCTTGAGTGAATGGAGCCTTTCCCCACTCTGTCTGTCTAGGTTTGTGGAATCTCTCCCTGGTCACAGCATTATCCCCTTGGGGGCTATAGCATGTCTTCTCTGTAAAGGAGACACTATTTTCTGAAAGCCATCACACTTCCACATGACTGAAGAGGTTTTGCCAGAAAGAGAATATGCTAGGCTCCATTGTGTTTCAGATTTTGATCACCATTTGTTTTATTCACAATATTGTAAACTGGTTTAAATGCGCCAATATTTTCTCTAATCTTAAGTAGAATTTCTCACTGAGATTTTGGGGTAGCATCCTCTCTTCCCACTTACTAGTGGTCAAATAAGCATGTGTAATAAGGCACAATTATTCCTGGCTCTCTGATGGTTTGTAGCAATGACTGATCTAATCCCTCAGTCCTCTGCAGGATTCTTGAATGGATCCCCTGGATCTCAGGCGTGGAGCCTGGATAAAGCATGCTGGAATAAGCTCTGAGAAGGGGAAATGGACTTGGGCTCCCACTCCTAACCGAGAAGCTATTTCCAATTGATACCCACTGACAAAGAAAAGACTAGTTTTCTTCAATAAAATCTCATGGGGTATATTAACCATACTTTAGGTTAGGCTGCATGCCTAGGAATAGTTGGTTGACAAAAAATTAAAACAAAACAAAACAAAACAAAAAACAAAAGAAGACCATCAATTGTGTTTTTGTAGACTTTTGTCTCATATTACTTTGGGCATTTGTGTGTGTGTGTGTGTGTGTGTGTGTGTTTGTGTGTGTGTGTGTGTGTGTGCGTGCGTGCGTGCGTGCGCGCGCGCCTCATTGGTCTTTTGCTTGTATATTTAGGTCTCTGTTTTTGTAGGGTTTTTGGTGTGTGTTTGTTGTTGTTTTATTTTAATTTTTGTTTTGTTCGTTGTTTTTTATAGATAGAAAGAGAAAGGGTGTGGAGTTGGGTGGGGAGACAGGGAGGATCTGGGAGGAGTTAGGGGAGGGGAAAAGTGTGCTCAAAATGTATTTAACTAAAAGAAATTTTCAATTAAAAAAAAGTAAATGAAAAAGAGATGGTGAGGCAGTGTGAGGGAGGCATCAGGGATCACAGTCCTTCTCAGCACTGGGATGCCATGTGCTCCCCACCAAAGCAATTTCTTCTCCTGGTGCTTCCTTTCCTGTGTTACTATCTTAATCTCAAACTAAATGGTTTGACTTCTCTTGTACTCACATGTGAGTTAAATCTAATCAATTTTAGGCATCTAAGTTTTCATTATATTTGTTTGACTGGAGTTTGGTCTTCCCTGTTGATGAGTGTGGTAGTTTGAAAGGAAATGGCCCCCAAAGGGAGTAGCAGTATTAGGAGGTTTGGCCTTGTTAAAGTAGGTGTGGTCATATTGGAGGAAGTGTGTTACTGTGGAGGCGGGGCTTTGAGATCTCATATATGGTCAAGCCACTCCAGTGAGACAGATCACTTCCTGTTGCCAGTAAGTCTCAGCTCCTCTAGCACCATGTCTGCCTGCATACTGCCTTGCTTTCTGCCATGACAATAATGGACCAAACCTCTGAACTGTAAGCGAGATACCACAATTAAATATTTTCCTTTGTAAGAGTTGCTGTGGTCATGGTGTTTCTTCACAGCAATAGGAACCCTAACTAAGACAATGAGCTTATCAAAACATTAGTCTCCCCCCACCCCCATTGCCTAATTATGATATGGAACAGTCATCAACAGATGAATGGTACACAATGAAATTTTATTCAGACACAAAAACATTTCACGTTCAAGAGAAAAAAATAAGGCACATATAATTATATAATTGGCACTTAAAGCTTATTGGTAGATATATAGGAATTCAAACAGAGACCCAGGTCGGTTCAAAAATGTTGAGCCTTCCTTCTATCCTGAAAGGTGGACTAGTTCACCATTTTTATGATGGATCCATCTGCACCCTTTCTAGAATCACACTCTAGTCATTTTCGACCATTACCGTGCTCCCACAGTCCTTGGACCAGGCTGTCCCCCACCCCCAACCCCGGTGTGCTAGTGATGCTCTTCGGAATTTGGCACTTTCTATCAGTTATTTTCAAATGTAGACCCTGCCAATTTGGAAACAAATGGAAAATTCCTACTCAACATTCTGGTATGTATGACAGACATAGGGAAACACTTTTATGTACAGAAATATATTGGTTTATATTATAGTATCTTTAAAGCATCCCTCTGTTTACTTTCCACAGTCCTGGTTCATTTTGGGGCCCACTTATTAAGGGCCTGATCTTTGAGAAAACTGTGGTTCTTCTAAGGGTGTATGCATTTTAATAGGCTTAACTAAGGCCTAGGAAATGACTCAAAGTCCTGAGTCAATAATGGGATGATTTCAGGCAATGTGACAGGTACTGAGGGATGTGCTTTTGGCCAGAGGCCCTGCCTGACTCCACTCAAATTTCATAGAATAGACAGTTGTCTACTCCATAAGTGAATGGACAATATCCTTTTCTACTTTTTTCCCTTCATAATTTTGACACAAGCTATGCAGTGGCAAGCAGGTACTGACTGGTAGTATCCATTATGTATGGGGGCCAATTTTATTAAGGATCTGGGAAATCCCTCCCTTGGTGGCATATTTAGAAAGTACTATTGGCATCCCGTCCCTCCGTGTTACCAGTGAGTGACATGTCAATGTCTTGAAGCCTGATCTTAATTATTCACTCTCTGCCATTTCCAGAGCCTTGAGATGGCTTTCGTCTGTGCTGACACATGGAATATAGCAAAGAGCATTTGCGGATTACAAATATAAATACAAGAACAAAGAGGAAAAGTTAGATATATAAAATTACATATATGCATATTAACACATATATAGATAAAGGTGAGCCACTGCACTAGTGTGCTGTATCCAGTAGAGGAGGTATGAGCCTAACTCAGTCACATATGTAAGAAACCTCAGTGACTTTTTATCTTGATCACCCCCTAGGGAAATGCTGGATTATTTAAATGCTACTATTAATATTTATGTAATGTTTTCTAGTATACAATTTGCAGAGTACTCTTCTGAGGACAGAATAAGGTGACAGACATGAAAATAAAGTTTGTAAATTAGAGGTTGGAGGATGCATTTTATACTAATTTTTATGCTATTGCTTGGATTCAAGTTTTAGATTACATCTACCTGGGAAGTAGGAATGATGTGAGTTGGATTTTCAGTGTTACTCCCAAAATGGCAGTCATGAACAAATACATTCACTGAGAGGAAGGGAGAATGACTTGGGAGCCAAGGAGTGAGGATTTTCTTGCCTGCCCTGCTGATAACAAACCATGTGCATTGGGCAAATCTTTTATCTCATGGGGGTCTTTGAGAGCTCCTCTATAAAATGAAGGTAAGTTGGCAAATCCATTCCAGTGTTCAGAAATTTGTGGATTTTTAATGTTCATGAAATCTCTCCTTTGGAATTTTTCTACAACTAAGTATTTCTTTCAACGATGAAAAACAAAACAAAACAAAACAAAACAAAACAAAACAAAACTTTAGTTTAATCCCCATTAAGAATGGGGGAAATGGAAAGATTTCTGTGTCAGCAGCCTGCTGTCCGTTGTACTGCTGATGAGGTGTTATAAAGCACTCTTCAAGTTAGAGCAAATCAGGATGTAAGTAGAAGTAAAGCCTACAGAGAATGTTTACTGTTAATATCTTCATTCGTTCTGATTTGCAAAATTACCAAGTAGTAAGTAGAGTTTTCCTTTTTTTTAAAATTTCCTCCCTCCTTTCCTCTCTGGCTTCCTCTTTCTCTTCCTCTGTTCCTTCCTCCATGCCTCCCTATCATCCTTCCATCCTTCCTAGCCTGACTCCTTTCAGAGAAACAGAGAAAAATCAAACAACCACAGATGCTAATTTATGATGGCCAACTGTCTCAGTTGCTAGCAACTTCCCAAGAACCTCTTACGCACCCTCATTATCTGTGGCCAATGAAAGAGATGAAACAGAAATAAACTGTAGTGTATTTTCATTTTTCTCCTAAGCGATAGTATCTCCAAATTATGTGACCATAGTTTGTACCCAAATTATATCAACCACTGGATTTTCCTCTGATGTGATGTTGTTTTAGCAGACAATTTAAAAGCTTTATTCATTCCCCCATTTAAAAATTGCCTTCACAAATTAAATGAATCGACTAGTTGTAGTGAAAACAAACAGGTGTATATAATATACCTCCTAAGATCTTAGTGATAAGGTGACAGTTGAATGGGTTCTATCTCCAAATATGTGGGAGACAGGCATCAGGGCTGAGGAATGAGGAGGTACTTTTTGCATGGTAGACCACTGTTAGAAAGAGCAAGGAGAGCAGTCCCTCTGATGTCTGTGCAGGATAAGAAGGCGGGGGGCAGTGTTGAAGATGAAGAGGTGCAGGCAGAGTCTGCAGGACTTCCTAGGCAGTTGTATGGAGTTGGGGATACTGAAAGGTTTGCGCAGAGGATAGACTTGAAGCAGTGGTGTTGCAGCAAGTCATGTCCAATGATGAGTGTGGAGAGCTGTTTAGAGATGATTAGAACAACGCAGGCAGCAGGTGATGCTTTGGAACAAGGTGACAGACATGAGACCTAGTCTGTAGACTTAGTTTGAACTGGCTAAGGAAAGAGAAACAGGGAGGAAGGAGGGAGGGAGGAAGTAAAACTGCAGCTTGAGAAACTGAAACTATACCTTTGTCATCGACTGTGACGGGAAGCTGAGGAATTTATTAAAGAGAGAAGTTTTCCAATCCTAGATGACAAAGGAAGTATTTCTAAAACTTTTAGCTACTAGTGTACTTGTATTGACTAATTCTTCTCATTCACACTTAAATTTAAGAAAGGAAATTGAGAAGCAGATAAAAGTCCAGGGTGAAGCCATTTTCTCCAGTTCATTTAACATTCAGGTAATATATACTGTAACCTCTTATACATTAAAAGCACTCTGCTAGGTGCTGCAAAAGGTAAGAAAATGATCAAATGGGAATTATGCTATTAGTACACATATAATTTAATAGTGGCACCTGAGGTGTGATTCATTACAGTAGATGGAGTGCCATGATGTTTGGGCATAGGAAAGTGATTATGAAGGGCTAACATGTGCTAGCTTTAGAAGCAGGTTGCCATTGTACATTCTAGTATAAACAGCCACATCATCAAAGGCAAGGAGGCTGTGGAAGGTGGAAGGCACCTTCTTATTTGTTAATGACTTTGTGAAATTGTTGAAAGTGATCTGAAAGAACAATTGAGAACAGCCTTTGTGAAAAGCTGGGAGAATTAATCCCCGATACTCTTTAATGTAGTGCATTACTTTATCTCATGTGTATAGAGAAGGAACTTGCTATTTTCCTTGTGTAGGAGCATTTGGAAAATAATTCCATGGTTGGAAGATTCTGATCAGCTAGTACAGGTCCTCAATTCAAGATTCTATTTATATGGAATCTAAGTTCAAGATTATATTTAATTAGAGGAGCTCAATTTCTTGTCAAACCTCCCTTCTTAACCCTGTAAACAAGTAAGATGGGTGACAGTGGGATCTGATGTCGGCTGAGCTCAATGTTCAGTGTGAGGCTGTAGTTAAGTGAGCACAGCACAAGAAATCAAAGCAATTGCTCTCAGTCTTGGAGGTTCCATAACGTAATCTGGAAGATAAACACAAGGACAAATGCATGGAGTGCCACAGCTGGACCAAAACACTACCCACTCATACTGTAGTCTCAGAATGTGAATCAAGGGTAGGGAAGGTGCTAAATTGTGTTCGGGAATAATCAAGGCTGGCTAGGTTGAATCAGAAAGGACAGACAGCCTTGCGACATTGGCTCAGAAAAAGCACAGGCAATTCATTGATATCGACACTCAAAAGCAGCAATTTCCTGAGCTAAATGGCTGAGACTGTATAAGGATGCTGATGGCCCTTGATTTCCAGCATTAATCTTCACGAACAAATTTTTGCTTCAGTCATGTTTCTACACCTCAAGTCTGCTGGGTTTTCCTTTCCCGACGGCTGACATCTGTCTAAGAGCTGAGCGGTGACAGTGTCTTTTTGGATAGGCTTTTCCACTGACAGTCATAAAATCTCTGTTTGGAAATCACTGAGTGCTGCCAGCACAGAACGGACATTCTAACATGACAAGAACTTGCAAGGAAATGCAGGATCCTGGGCAGACAGATTCCCACTCCCAGAGTGTGGAAAGCTGGTTGTCAGTCTCTGTAACTCTGGATGAGGGCTTCCTTGAGGACTGGGCGGGGGTGGGGGGGGGGGTGGGGGGGGTGTCTCCCTTTATTTCTCAGTCGGGGGCTTAAGCCTTGGCATCTCTGCATGCAAGATGCCCTGTGATACCCTGTGTGCATTTAATAAACAAAACATGACAATGGAGTTTTCCTGTGTCCTTTTTGTAGAGCTTTGCCTCCAGAACCCACCAATTTGTAACGGTAAACATCTGAGGTAAAATGTCAAAGGTCATACACTATTGCTCATGGAGGAGGATGGCTGGGCTGCCTTCTGAGGGCACATTGAGGGAGGCTGAAGAGACTCTGTGAGTGCCCATGTTACCTGAGTGCAGCACATTGAAATACCACATAAGTGATGCGTAGCATTTAATGAGTCGGGACTGAAAACTTTAATTAGCTTGTAGGGCTTTTTATTATTTTATTTTTTTGTTCATTATATTTTCTGCTCAGTCTCTGTGGATGTTCTGCATTTTCATCATCAAATGACTGGCTGGCTATTTTTGTCAAACAAGAAGCCTGAAACCATCAAGTCTGAGTGTGGAGACAGTCTGCCCGCTCTGTCAACAGGATGAAAGGGAGTCTCGGGCTTTTTTAATTACAAGGATAACATGTTCGCTCATCTAATAATGAAGATGGTTAGCAATTTTAAATTTTAATAATCAATTACTGAAAGTAATTCTCCATTAAACCACAAGAGAGCCATTAAATCTCAAAAGATGGAACATGCTGCATGTAACAGTAGCAAGTTTTCTATTTTTAAATATCATTAGGGAATATCTGATTGTTTCATTTCTCTGCATTTCTTTTACCTTTTTCCTCGTACAGACCATCTCATTTTCCGCAGGAAGACAGCACATGATCTTATAAATAATAAAAGAAAACCCTTGCAAGACTTGATCCAGGGGTGTGAAATATGTGCTAAGAATGTAATTTATTTCAGTCTGGCGTATTTTGACTGAATAATCATGAAGGTGACTAATTAATATTATACTACAACGTGGGCAAAGCAGTGCAGTAGCCAATCTATGTGCCTTTGACCTCTGGAGACCTGTGCCCAAGCCTTCGAGGTCTCACGACCACCGAACAGGGTTTTAGGGGAAGACAGAGGGGCCCTCATGTGTATTCCCCTGGATGTGAAGACCCCTGACTGCATTCTACAGCCACCCTGCACATCAGTCCCTGCTCTCAAGTGACAAGAGAAAAAAATAATAAGTGAGTCCTAGATGGTTATGGCAATGTGGCAGACTTGTACGTTGGAGGGGAAGCTTCCAGAATGCTTCAGCTGCCGGAGCTCCGGCCTGCTTTAGCAGTTTACTTTCATCTCACCCAAACACTAAGAAATATGCTGAATAAATGGTGTTTTCCTGGGCATGTGTTTGGTGTGTGTGGTGTTTAGGTAAGATGCTGGGTAGGGTTACCAGAAAATAACAAAGGGTGATTTTAAGTCAAATAGGTATAAGGCTCCCTTAGAAGCCGCTGATTCCACTTTGAAAAGTACTGTGATTTATTCCAAAGGCATTTGATTGGTTGGCAGACAATGGGAAAGCTATCAGGAAGCTGGTGGTAACCGTACTCCATATCTCACTCACTTGCTCACCTTTGGGATTCAGGGTACTCAGCTGCTTCTAGTGGTACCCTAGATAGGCTCTAATCATCTTTTCCTTGATAGCCTTTCTGATGGGAAGCAGGCCTGAATTTCTGAACTATTCTGATCTTTTCAATGATCACTCCTTTGCTTCCCTTGGGGGAGGATTAAAGCAGGCACTATGACAAGCCTGCAACGAGGCGGGTGTGATCGCGGGAGTAGAAGTAGGTGAGGGTAATATCATGGTATGGGAAACTCAGACACTGTTTTTCTCCTATTCGTAGGAAATTTGAAGTTTCTGGATGCTGTGGGATTCCCATTTCTCTATCATTCTGCTACTTGGAATTTAGTCATTAGACATCACCAAGAAGAAACTGGATTGTTGGAGATGGAGAACCTGTGCTCAACAGTGGGTAATTCCGATCTGTGGCAATCTGACTAAATTATACAGGGAGGTTAAAAATAAATTATTTGTTAGTTTTGATCCTGAAGTAAGTTTCAAAAGTTTGGTTATGGTGACTAGTCCATGTTTTGTGTACCGCTGTAAATAGCTGGAATTGTGTGTCCGTGATATGTTTCATGCAGGATGGATGGATGCAATACCTGTGGTTATGTAGACAGATGTGAAGAACTAGAAATTTGCTAATGCTATGAACAGAATCCACATTATTGAGTTTGGTTTCACTTAGGCAATAACTTTTTAGGCTTCTTGCATGTTCTTTTCTATCCCAACTTCTACAGAATTCAAGACTGTCAAAGTGGTGCACAAGAGGAAGATGATACTTCTTTATTTCCAAGTCTACACTTACAGACACCTTCTAGATACGGATTTTATAGCAGCCTGTTTGGAGATATGTGTGTTAATTCTATAACAGGTATAAAAACAAAGTGACACAGAGCGTGGAGAATCTTGCATCATGCTGACTGCTAGCTTTGTTTAGGCTGTTTTATATTGGTCCCTGGGGTGCATGTAGGTAACTAGGCAACGTGCATTGGGTTCTAAGCTATTCTGTTAGAAAGTTAGGCTGTGGATCTCCTTCCCTTGGAATCTTCATTACTGCAGAGTGAGAAAGTCAACTCTTAGAAGCTTCCCTATGGAATGTCTGATACTCCACAGACACTTGCAGAGAAAGAACAGTGCCAACTCCTCATGTTTCTTGGGAGGTACTTGGGGCATTCAGAATCCCATTCTATAGAGAAGGAAGGAAAGCCATCGGGGGTTCCAGGGAATTCCCTGTTGCTTGTGGAGTAGTAAAAGCAGAATAAAACCCAACTCTTAGTGAGGCATGATAGAATCCTGAGCGGAGAAGGGCGAGGTGGTTATCAGGTCGTCTTTCTGGAATGCTCATGGTTAGACTCATAGACATTTGAGAGATGCTTGCTGATGAGAATCTGAATGACCTATGGCGATAATGAGGGAGAAGTCAGCTTCAAATTAAAAGGAGGAATTCTGAATCTAAGTTTGAGGATTACTGCATTGTGAAGTGATAAATAGGGGAGGCAATGAGTTTACAGAGAGGTGTCACACAGCAAGTCTGATAAGGTGGGGTTAGGGTTTTGGAATTGTGCAGTGCTGTGTTTGAGTGCCAGCTCAGTCACTTGCTCCTAGTGAGAGGTTGTATGGGATGCTTATCCCTTAAACCTCAAGTTTCTCATCTATAAAGTGAAGATGTCAACGGGGCGGGGTTTCTCAATTTGTGCACATGCCATGTTGAATCGGATAACTCTTTGGGGCTGCCAAGTGCACTGAGGATTTTTAGCATTGTCCCTGGCATGTGTTTTTTATGTACCATGCCCCCCCCCCACATACCCCATGTTCTGACAACCTCAGATGTCCCTTAAAGAAAATGGTTCTAGTTGGAGACCACTACAATAGTGTTCTGGAAGGAATAATGAGGCTCCATGTGAAGCACTTTGGATTGTATCTCCCATATAATATTTCCCCATAATGAATTACATACTTTTACCCACTGGTAAAAATATGAGCAATATTTCTTATTAGATATTAAATAAGGTAGATCCTAGATTATGTCAATCACTGTCAATGTGTGGACATCCTTAGTTCAGGTTTTCAGCTAGCCTTACTCTGTTCTGATTTGAAGAAACAATAGGTTTGGAGGAAAGCCTTCTTTGGTGTTTGCATGTGTTCTCTGTCTCAGCTCTTAAGGAGTATGTGTGTTTATTACTAGCTCACCTTGCAGAGGCTTTGCATAACAGCAGCTGCATGATTAATTGATTAAACACCGCAGCATTCACAGCATACTCTTTGAGAAGAATCACAACTTCCCTCTACATACTGTTGATGTTGACTAGCTGCCCACAGCACTCTCCTCTTAGGAAACATTCATGACATGTCCATGTGGGCTTTTACTAAAAATGCATTTATATTGTTTCTGTACCACACAGTGTTTACTTGTTTTGTTGACATTATCTAAGTTCGAATGATAGTTTTCATTTCTGTGAATCATGAATACATTAATATCTTACCTTGTTTGCTACTATTCAATTGCATGAACAACGTAATCACTTGGAAGGCAATTCTAGCATCTCCTTCAATCCAGGAATTAAAAACCAAGCTGTACAACACAGTACACTGAGTTTGTCTTTCTATAAAATTCCTGCCAATTCTTCAGCAAAGGCAAACTTCAAGATACTAATGAGAACGGGCATGGCTAACCAAGGTAATTTCTTCCTGCATTAATCACAAATTCTTCAAAAGTCATCAAAGCTTTATTTCTTTTCTTTAGATTGAACTGTTGCATTTTGCAGAAAGCAATGAAAGCTGTTGCACAAGGAAGATTAAATTTTAATATAAGACCCAACTGCCACTATGTGACATTAAAATGAGTGAGGGAACATTTATATTTCATACTTTAAAAATCTAAAGATGCATGAGCATACACATGTGCATATACATACATATGTATTTCTGTTTTAAGTCTTTTGGTTAGAAATAGCTACCTTTCAAATTACATTAGAAACATTTGACATTATCATCCTAAGTGGCATAAATTCATTTAAACCATATGTGTGTATACTTTCATATATATTTATACACATATACTTATATGTATTATATGTAATTATTGGGTAAATGTAAAATGATATGAGTCCATATATATATCCATATCAGAGTTTACTTTTCTCTTGCATATGCTTAGAGTGAAATTCACAGTCATATGCTTAGATGAAATTCACATCATACTTGAGGAAGACTCTTGGACAGGTGTACAATACTAGAATTTTTTCTTTTGATTTATGAAAGCAAGTTAAGAACCAAATTAAAACAGGTTTTATTTTAGTTCATTTAAATCTGTGTTGTACAATCTTAAAGGTCATCTGTAATCTGCCTTCCATCAACTGTCCAGCTTTTGTGTCCTCTTCATTAGCTCTAATATAAATTTTAATGCTTTGCTATCTTTTCTTCTTACACATTGATTTTAATCACTTGTGGGTGTGATACACCCTTGTGAGCACAGCACATGGGTGCTTATGAGGGCACACACATGCCATGTAGTGTGTGTGATCAGAGGACTACATTGGATGTTAGCCCTTATCTCCTACCTTGTTTGAGGATCTTTTTGTTGTTTTTCTGATGTGTACACAAGACTAGCTTGCTCAGAAGCTTCCTGGGATTTTTCTGTCTCTGCTCCATCTCCCTGAAGGAGTGCTGGGATTACAGATGCTTACACTATGCTTCTAGCTTCTTCATGTGTTTTGGAAATTTGAACTCAGTTAGTTCCTCAATCTTATATATAGCAAGTTCTTTCACTCTCCTGTCCCACATTGCTTTTTTGATGTGATACATGGCACTCTTCCAGTCTTTTGTAGGCACACACATTGTTTATGGCTTTATTCCATGACCTCTCATTAAGTGACTGATTTTGTACTGGTTTGTACACTGCTTAATATTTTAATGATGTTTTTAAATCTTTCCAAGGAGATGGTTGTTTCATGGTCATCATAGACTATCATTGACTTTTGTTTTCTTCCAACTTCCTGCTAAGGGGTTTTGACTATATAACAGGTACATGTTGGACCACTTAATGTTTATGATATTCAACCATTTAAGAACCAAGTTTTATGAAGGATTTTTTGAGTAAAATTATATGATGGTCTGTGTAATAATAGATAACACTACTAGAAATGCTGCTAATGTCGAAAGTGTATATGTTTAGTCCAGAGCCATTTTGTAGACCAAAAACTAAATGCATAAGTGATGGAATTGGCATAACCTCAGTGATTAAGCTAGTGCAGTACTTGATACCCTTCCCTCCACCAGTTAAAGTATTGCCGATAAGAAACACTCATTCAATATAAACACACAGACACTAGGTCACTTAGATCCTCATAGAGCAGCATTGTTGACTACACTCATTCCCAAAGGGCCAAGAAGTATTGCAGCAGCAATAGATAGAATGCTAGACAAAAGCTCATGTTGAGAGGCATGTTCCTTGATGTCAAGGTTTAATTTTTCATGTCCTAACTGGGAAAACTCTGATGAAGAATGGATCCTAAGCTTTATTTATTCATACAGAAAATGGGTCTAGTAGTTTTAGAGATGCCAAGGGACTTAACAGGTCTGATATTTTGCATTGCATAGAAACAGTCTTACCAAATGTTATCTGACATTACTAACATGCTTGAACCTCACAGTTGAAAGAAAATTATTTATTATTTAACCCATTATAATTTACAAATTGCATATGGATAGCAACCTATATATTTGAATGTGCTTTTAGAATGTGTCTCTTTATACTCCATTTTGTCAAGGTCCACAGGAAAATTTAATTTTGTTTCTGCAAATTACTTAGAGAAGACAATTCTTCTGAGTTTTCAGCTTAGATGATTTTAATGCTATAGTTATTTTTTGTTTTCATTTCCAAGAGAGATCTTATGGCTTTTGTTTTAAAGATAGCTTTCAATGTCCCTAAAATTACTTTATCATTTTAGCAATATATCTCCTCAAAGAATTTTTGTTTTAGAAAATGAAATGATGAAAAATAATACTGAAGACAACTGCAAGTTTTTCTTATTATATAACACAGTATTTTTATAGCTACCTTAATCTACAGATTGAATAGAATATAAAATGCAGATTGGGACACATTATTATATGTTTTTTATTAATTTTATTTGTTTTAATTTCAACTTACACCCCTTCCTTTGTCTACTGACTGAAGAAATTATATTTCTGGAAAATGACTTCCATACATTTAAAGAACATTTCCCATTATCTGAAATCAAACTAGTACAAATGCTTCTCCTTTGATCATGAGCAGATTTGAAGTGTGGCTCTGGCAGGGCAAACTCCAAGTACCTACTCTACATAAATTAATCTCTGAAAGGGAAATGCATTATGCTTATAATTGAAGTTATCATTGCTAATACCACCATTAATGCTGATTGAATCTTAAATTTGTGTTGGGATCATTTATTTGAGAACACTCTATCTCTTAAAAATTCATGTCAAGTACACCCTATATAGGATAATCTATAGTCTTGAAGCCATTTCTTAGGCTTTGGCAATCTGGAGAAGGACAGATTCTGAATCTAGAAAAAAAATAAAACCCTTACTTTATGAGAGGAGGGGAGAAATATACTTTACAGATATACAATTTAGCTTAAGTGTTCTGTTTTTAAATATGAAAGAGTTGATAGATCTGTGAACAACACCATCTTTTTAAAATACTCATTTTCATTTTGTAAAAATCAAACTTCTCATTTTTAACCCTTTCTTCTTTGCTTCCTGTGCTAAGTTCTTGAAAAAAGTGACATTTTTTATGATCTCCCCATTTCTTCATATTCTTTCTCCTGTTTCTTCAGAGTTTTCCCTGCACAGAAGGTCAACATTGCCCTCTACCCAATTCCTCTTTTTGTAAACTAATCAGGAGGGGCCCCCTTGAGACCTCCCCTTCTCTCCTTTAGCATATCTAGTCATTCTCCAGGTACTGTTTCCTATACAGCACATTGAAGACATTGACAGCATCCTCTTCCCATTGCCTTTGTGTAAACAACAGCTGTACAATTCTGAGCAGAGCCATGTATAACTGACAGTTCAGATAAAGATATGCATACTGATTGATCTTTTAGTAAAACCTAAATTACTTCCTTTTTTAAAAATTGGCTACATATCGAAGTTAGATATGTCTTTGAATAATACAAATATAATTATATTTTGACCTTGTTAACTGTCTTTAGTGGTTTTCCAAACCTAAGGTACGATCCAAATTCCTGTTTGAGGTGTTCTCTGTTGAGCTTTTCTATTCTTTTTTTTTTGCAATTATTCACCTTGCAATTTTGCTTGTCTTCTGGTCTTTTGTGAATGTTGGTTTCTGTACAAGAATTGTCTCACTGCCTCTTTGCTTGGCTGCTTCCAGTTCATCTTTTAGCTTTCTCTAACACCCAGGCACCTGTAGCTCATGTAATATAGTCCCACTCTTGTTTTTCCAGATCATGCATTCAGTACATTCCACAGTGATAAGGACTATGCTGTGAGATATTTTTGATCCTGTTCTGACACATAAAACCTGTTTAGAGTTAGAGGGCGGAGCTAGCCACTAGCCAACCAAAATTAACCACAGAGGTTTTGGAGGATTGTAGACAGATAGGAAAGGAAGTAGTAGGGCAGGGCAAAGAGGGATCTCAGCCCTTTTGGAGGAAGGGACAGAGCAGGTAGGAGAGGCCTGGTGGCTTCTCTGCTTCTCGGAGCTTCAGGTTCGTACTCTGATAACTGACTCCTGAATTTTTCTTGATAAACAATATTTAGAATAACACTTTAGGACTATGTGTTTCTGATTGAGCTTTGGACTTCCAGTGGGAAAGCAGGAGGCGTGCTCAATGTGTGTTTTGGGCAAATTACACACTTTTTCAAGTTAGCCTCAGTTTGCACACATCAAAGATGAGGATAACGACAGGAAGTGGTGAGCTTGGCAGACACCTGTGAAACAGGACTTACTGGCAGACTACTTTCGTTTATACTTTCTGTCACCAGACATCTTCAATCTTTGCATATTTTCTGTCATGTGGGAATGTCACTGTTTGGTCATTGCACAGAACGTGCCTCGGATGATACATGGGTACAAGAATGTAAAGAGAATCACATGGAGCCATCTTTCCAACCATCTAGCTAATTTACATCTCTAAGACTAGATTTAGATAATTATAGAGTAAGAGGCAGATGTTGGTGATACACTTCAGCAAGGCACTGTCCCCGGATAAGAAAGGCAACACAACGTTTGAAAGGAAATCGGTCTGCCCTTTTTTCTGGGAGTCCATATTTTATTCTCTGAGCAGATTGGGACCTTGAGTTTGCCAGGCTCAATTTATAGGGATTTATTGTTAAGGCCTAAGCTGGCAGTTAGAGAGGCAGCAGTTGTCTCATGGGAATACAAAAGTAGTACACAGAGTATGCCAGCCTTGCCAAGACAGGAATGACCTTTGAAGATGTCAAAGGGACTTTTATGGATGTACATTTTTGTATTCTGTTAATGACACTCCAAGGTATCAGAGTTTCTTGTTAGTTCTTCCAGGCAACCAGCTTGCTTGTTTTGTACTCTCTATTTCCCCTTTGAATAAGTGTT
Organism: Peromyscus californicus insignis; assembly: GCF_007827085.1. Lineage (NCBI taxonomy): Eukaryota > Metazoa > Chordata > Mammalia > Rodentia > Cricetidae > Peromyscus > Peromyscus californicus. Next base: position 42,042,409 of record NW_026294595.1, on the reverse strand, counting down.
TATACTTATTTTGACTCATTCAAAAACATCTATTTAGAGTGAAAACTGTTCCATAGCAATGTATGGAAGTATTGTCTTGAGGGTTCCGTAAGAGTCCCAGGCTCCCCCTTTGCCTGTTGACTGTCCATAGGCTTCTTTCTCGCATCATCTGAAAGTGCACTGACATCCTTTGCTTTTGCTCCCATCAGAACTCTCTCCTGCATCCCATCCTCATAGGGGACCACTTGGTCACTGTGGCACAGTAATAATTTCTCTGGGAAGTGAACTTCAGAAGAAAGAGTGAATGGAATAATGGCCACATAACGTACTTTCTTTTAATAGTGAATTCCTATTATCCTAACCAACCTTACTACAAAGCACCGCTATTGATAATTTCAACCCT